>NC_087354.1:50439471-51064471 GCF_030014295.1 Loxodonta africana | reverse complement strand
AGGGGGAGTGGGAAGGAGCCCACAGACCCAGCCATTCCTTCAGCAAGTACCGTGCCAGCTGGTTCTCTAGGGGCCCCAGCTATACACAGGATGGTAGGAGCTGCAGATGGAGGCAGAGGAATGGAAGAGCCCTGTGGGACCTCCAAAATCCGAGATGGGGTAGTTCCTCTGATGGGAGCTATGCAAGGGGACAGCCTCTCTAGGAGGGGATGAGACCTGAACCATGCCTTGGAGGACTTAGCCAATCTGGCTGAAGGAGAATGGGGGTGGGATGGGCGGCCTTTCCAGCACCGAGAAGCTGGGAGTGCTGGTCAAGCCACCCAGCCTTTCCCAAGTGCCTTTTGTGTGCCCCACTGCGTGTCTACACTGCAGCTCCCTCAGCGAGGAATTGTTACTGCCGCTTCACAGATGAGGAAACTGAGACTGAGGGACTTGCTGAGAACCTAAGACTGCAGGCAGGATATGCGCAGCCGGGCGCTGAGGTGGGTCATTCTGAGGAAGGCAATGGGGAGCCCTGGAAGGTTTCCAAGCGTCAGGAGGTTACTTGGCTGATGTGTGTGAGGCAGTTTACCAGAAGGGAACCAAGTAGAGGCCGGAGGCAGTACAGAGGCCGCTGGAGTCACCCCTCGGGCTAAGGCAAGCCTGGGCCAGGGCAGGAGCCTGGAAACTGAGGCTTGGGAGCTGGGCTGGGCTGGGCTGATGGAGGGTGCAGATCTGAGGTGGAAGGGATCTCAGAGATTATTTATCCAACCCACCAGTTTTACAAGAGGAAACCAAGGCCCAAAGAGGGAAGGGGTGTGGCCCAGGGCACACAAGAGGTTAATGGTAGAGCCAGGCTAGAAAAACCCTGAGAAGCTCAAGAACACCCCACTAACACTGAACTCACCCTCTTTCCCCCACTAACATAGGGGCAATGAAAGGGGCTGCCTTTCCTCCTATAACAGATTCCCCACCCCCAGCCAGGGATTAAGCCCTCACCAGAGCTTATCGGGCTCTGAGGCAGAGCAGGACTCTACACCCAGCTCAGTTCTGTCTCATTGTGGGTCACTCTGGGATCTCCACCTTCAACCTTCTGGAGGCTGATTTGGGACCAGTAGGTCCCAAGATGCCCTACCAGGGATGAGCTGGGCCAGGCTGGGGTTGGGGGGACTACTCCTGGGTAGGCTCTCAGGCCCAGAGGAAGGCAGAGCTAGGCCTTCTTCCTCACTCAGCCCCCCACCACCAGTCCAGCTTGACGTGGGAGGTGGGGGGGCGCCACCAGCTGAGGCTCACATGCCTGAGGAGGCAACATGATCTCTAAAGGATCCTGACCACCTCCTTTTGAACCCTGGAGAGGGCGTCTCAGTCATGTGAGGACCTCAGGGGGATTAGGGATGCTGGAATGGAAGCTGGGGAGGTGGCCACCCAGAAGGGGGCCCACTGGGAGAAGACAGGGAAGAAAGGCAAGGGAGAGAAGGAAGCTAGAGAGGGAAGGCCTCAGGCCGCAAGTGGGGAGAACTGAGCTGCTGGGGAGCTGGAACCAGGTGGGTCCCAACTGCAGGTACCGTCAGTGGGAAGGTGCCCTGAGTCTGGCTCCTTTGGGGGGTGGGTTGGGGTATGCCCTCTTCCAGAAGTTAAGTTTCTGGGTGTCAGAACCATATCACGGGGAGCGATTCTTGGGGCCACCTTGGGCTGAGGACCCAGGAGATGGGGAATGGAAGGTCTGGTGGGCTTGGAGGAAAGAAGAGGGAGGTGAAAGGGAGGGAGGGATTTGGGGACTCTGCCATGGGGCTGTGCAGGCTGAAGAAGGCTGTAATATCCTGTCATATGTCACATCCAGCTCCAAGAACAAGGAGCCTAGAAGGGAAGGAGAGAAAGCATTAGATTTGGAGCTAACCAGTCCTGGGTTTCAGACCCTTCCACTTACTAGCTGAGGAGCCCTGGTGTGGTCTCTTGGCCTCTCTGAGCATTGGGTTAGGGAACTGAATAGCAGTTGTGTTTCCTCCTTCGTACTGGGGGGCTGTGAGGTCAGAAGTCCATCCTATCCCAGGCCCTCCCACTCCCCTTTTGATCACTACAGTGCTATGGGTTGCTTTTATACGGCCTTTCTAGCCACGGTTTTGTAACTCCCACCAAAAGATTTGATGGGACGATGCAAATAAGGAGCTTATGGCTCACCAAGGGATTGGACAGCTTGCTAATAATACAAATAAGGTGCATGGCCTCCTTGTGGGGGTGGGACCATGAAAATAAGGAATACGGAACTCTAAGGAGGGGATTGGTCAGTTTTGCCATCCTGCTAGACTTAAAATGAGCCATCTCAGAGATGGAGGCAGGGGACTTTACTACCATCAAGAAGAAGAGACAGGAGTAGAGCATGTCCTTTGGACCTGGGGTCCCTTGCTGAGAACCTCCTAGATCTAGAAGACAGAGGGAGAGAGCCATAACACCGCAGACAGCGCAAGACGACAAGAAGCAGTGGCAGAGAAATGGTGGCAGTAGAACCAGAAGACAAGCACAAGACGGCGCAGTAGGCCTCCTGGCCCACAGAGCAAGGCAGTTCCAGTGAGTGCACCAACCCAGAGAGCCAGAGGCTGTCCTGAGTGTTCCTGATCCTGAATTGTAACCTGTCAGTTCCCTAATAAACCCCATAATTGTGAGTAGGGTCTATGAGTTCCAAGTGGCCACAGCAGTGAATTATTGAACCTAGGAGAGAAGTACAAAGTGCTGTGGGAGGGACAACTGGTGTCAGAATTGGTAAAAAGGTTGGAGAGAGGAGGTATGTCTGACCTCTGCCTCATAGGAATCAGCCTTGGGCTCTTGATCTCGATTCTCCTTCCCCATGTGGAGTTAGAGGAGGAGGTCGGACAACACTGCCATCACGCTATTTTTACAGTCACACTGGTTGTGCCCTTCTTTGCCTGAGCGTAATGTCCCCCAGGACCCCGACTGGCATTATCCCACATCCTTTGTCCCCTTCCCCCAAGGGGCTGCATGTAGCATTCTGGGAGTGCCCCAGCCCCTCTAAAGGAGTTTGAGCCACTCCAGGGCCCATGTAGTGAGGGGACCAAATGGGAGGCTGAGGATGGGGATCAAGGACATTCTATGGCTCATGCTGGGTGGCATGTGGCATGAGCTGGTGAGTTTGCCATAGCTGTCTCACCCCATCCCACTCTTTGCCCACTTTCTGTTGGGATACTTGGGTCTCCACTTCCCTTTCCCGAAGCTCAGGCCCTGTTTGCTTTCTCTACAACAAGGAGCAAATGTTATTTAAAAAGAGATCAGATTTGTCTTAAATAGGCATGGAGTGTTGTGCCAGGGCCCATCCGGGTGAGAAGCAGGGGATGAGGCTGCGCTGAGGCTGTGCATCAGGGAGAATGAGGCGCTGGAAGAGAACAACCTCCGCAGGGGTGTGTACAGACCTTCACAATTTGCCAAGCACATTCCCGGTCTGCACCTGGCTGAAGGAGTCAGTCAAGCAGGGGTCACCCCTACCTTACCCCCAGGGAACAGACTTGTGCTAGCTACCAAGTGGCATCTGAGGCCAGATTCGACCTGTCTTTCTACTACAGCTCCCCACAACCCCGAACGGGGCAGGATGGTTGTGCCTCAGGGCACCCCAGAGGCAAGGAGCCCAGCAGATGGGGGTCCCCTGCAGTCTCAGGGCCTCCTGGTGACACCTGCCCCTACCATCAGTTCCCAGACCTTTGGTTCCTGCCCCCCGCCCCAGTTGCTCCTGCCCACTTGACCATCCAGTCCCAGATGGTAACTGGATGCCCTCCTCACTCTGCACCTTCCCAGGTGAGCTGGGGCTCTGCTTACTGAACCCAACACCGGCAGGGGGAGGGAGTGAGGGGCACCCCTGGGATGGGCATCAGCGTGGAGGTCTAGAGGACCAGAGGCGGGGCTGAGAGGCTGAAGGAAGGAGTTGGGGGTGGGTGGCTGTCGCCCCCTCCCTGGAGGGCCTGTCTGGCAGCTGCGGTTCCACTTCCCTATTCAGGGTCTCCTTCCAAGTCCCTCCCTTTCCATCTAGGTCTACCTGGGCCCGAGGATTCAGGGGCCTCTCCCAGCAGTTTATGTCTCAGCTGGTGATGCTCCCAGAATCAGCAAGAAGTCTTGAGTGGGCTTCCAGGTACAAAGCTATGGGCAAGCCAGGATCCCATGCTCAATACCTTATGCAAAGGCCCTGAACACTGAGGTGAGGCCTCAGACACCAGGGTGCCTGTCCTGGCTCTGCCATCTACAGCTGAGTGACCTCTGCCCCCCTTCTCAGAGCCTCAGTCTCCTCTTCAGTAAACTAGGTCTAATGATCCTGCTCATTGTCGATGACACCCTGATAAGAAGGGCTGTGGCAAGAAGAAGGCCGTTGGGACAAAGGCACTGACCGACCAGCGCTAGGAGCTCCCATTGTTGGGGAGAAAGAGAGGGAGACAAGAGTGTATTTCTCCCTTCCCCATAGTGGGTGGGCACAGCCTGGCCCTTCAGGACGGAAGAAGAGCAGGAAGACTTTGTGAAAGAGGCCATTCAATTACTCTGAGCTCCAGCTAATTCCCTTTGTTATTACCTGGAGCCAGAGGCCACTCAGAAGACTGGGGGAGGGGAAAGCTAGGAGTGGGGGAGGGACGGCCTTTTCAACCCATTGCTGTGGAGCCAATTCCTACTCATAAAAAAAAAATAGCAACCCTATATATTACCATGCCTTTTCAGTTAATGGTAATGAAGGCAAATAAGAGCTAACTTTGAGGGTTTACCAGGTGCCTGCCTCCACCTCAGCTCTTGAAGGTCCTAACTCCATTAATTGCTATTATCCCCACTTCACTAATAGCTAACCAGGCTCCGAGCATTTAGGCCACACGGCCAAGGCCTCATGGTCTGGAAGTGGTGGAGCCAGTATTTAAACTCAGGAATCTGGCTTCAGGGCCCTCTGCTCAATTTGCAAAAACCCCAGGAGCGAGTACCTGGAGCTTGATCTCCAGACCTGCTTGTAGTGTGGCTTTGGGCAAGTCACCTAGCCTCTCAGACATGACGTTTCTCTCTCCATAAAACTGGGGCCTTGGCCCACCGTCCTCTCAGGGTTATTGTGAAAAACAAACAAGCGGGCTAATGAAAAACCTCGGTCGGCAGAGAATGGGTGAAAGTTTTTTAGCAAAGGAGCCAGCTCTGGAGACGTCGGCTAGCCCCACCCAGGCCTCCAGACCTGGAGGAAAAGGACCAGCCAGGTCGTTGAGAACGACTGACTGGCCACTTGGCGCCACCTAGTGGCCGATGGTGTTTGGTGCTTGGTGAGCTTGAGGACCTGGCTGCCCTGGGATGGGGGCGGTCCCATTGTGATTCTTGGCTCCCTCGGGGTGTGCAAAATATGCTAGGGCCTCAGGGAAGATGGGGCCCTATCTAGCCAAATCCTGCCCTGGACTCCCCACGAAGGAGTGTGTAGGTGGCCCTCCACTAGCCCCACATCAGCCCTCGAAGTTCCCCCGCTCAGTGAAGACCATTCAGGGGGAGGGCACAGCGTTCTGGTCCCAGCTCTACCACGGACTAGCTCTCTGTAAAATGGGAGACGTGTCAGGGGACCCATCACAAGTGGCCTTTCACTTGGCAGACGTTTTGTGAAGGTCTGCTTTCTAAAACAACGAGGGCCTTGGGGACACAAAGGTATCTGAGCCAGGTCTCCTGCTACCAGGGGACCTGCCTCATTCTGGGTTGGGGGTCGGGGGAGACAGGCTCCTAAACTGCTGAGTACCCTTCGCTGCAGATCACGGCCGGAGCTGAGGCGGGGGCACTGTGGCAAGGGCGACAAATGGGGGGCGGGGACAGTGCAAAGCGAGACTCAGAGGAGACCCTCTCACCCCCCAGGAGAGTGCTTTTGAGAAGGGGAGGAGCTGTAGCAAATCAGGTCGTGGTGTTATCTTTCTCGGGGTGACATGTCCACCCACCGGGTGCTTGCCCAGCCCCTGCCTGCCTCCTAGTGGACCCTGGCTCACCCGGTGCCCGTGCCCAGACCCTACCACAGGCACAGCCCCCTGGGGGATAGGCCTGCTCCTTCAGTTCCCACCACCTCTTGTCTGAAATCCTCCACGAGTATAGGGATGGTCCTGTTTCACACCTCCCTGCCTTTTCCTGAATGCCTTTCTCCAACTTGCACCTGACAAACTCCCCTCCCGCTTTCCTGGTGGAGAGTGGAGGGGAGAGTTGGGAAACCCTTCCACTAGGGAGGCAATGGAGTCCCTGGGTGGTGCACACGTTTTATGCAATGGGCTGCTAACTGAAAAGTTGGTGGTTCAAGTCCACCCAGAGGTGCCTTGGAAGAAAGGACTGGCCATTTACTTCTGAAAAATCAGCCATTGAAAACCCTATGGAAAAGTTCTACTCTGACACACATAGCTTTGCCTTGAGTTGGAATCAACTCAATGGCAACCTGTGGGAGAAAAGAGAAGTTAAGGGGTCCCCTGAGCAGCAGCACAGACACCTCCAGGGAGGTCCCTGTGGGCCTGTACAGGCAGGCTGTCTGCATTCTTTCATTCCTTTATTCCTTCCCTTGCTGCCTGCTGTGTTCCACGTTTTCTACCTGCCAGGCCAGGTGCCAGGGAGCTCAATCTTGTTCTGAGGAGCCTGCTGGTGGAGACAGCCCCACAGCCAAGGACAACACAGTGCATGGGGTTCCAGGCAGGAACCGACAGCTCTGGCTAGAAAAGGCCAGGGCTAGATCCTGGGAAACAGCGGGTGATGGCTGAGCCGAGTCTTAAAGAGTTAATGAGGGATACCAGGCTAGAAAGGACATGAGTAAAGTCATGGAGGTATGTCAGGGGTGGCAGCTCTCTCCGACAGGCTTGCACCTTCTCTGGCTCATTCTTCTGGTCTTGGTTCAAATGTCCTCTCATCAGAATCACTTTTTCTGACCACCCTATAAGTGAGCTTCCCTCACCCCCTCAGGTACACTCTTATTTCTTCTAATTATTCTCACTTGTCACAGTACGAAGTGATTCTGTTATTTGTTTCCTTGTTTATAATGTCCCCTCCAGCTCACTATAGGCTCCCCAGGGAGGGCCACATCGGTGGGGTTTACCATGGGATCCCAGTGCCTGGCCCAGGACCTGGCATGTTAGAGGCCCTCAATCGATCAATATTTGTGGAGTGAATGAATGAACACACAGGGCGGGTGAGTACTCCTTTACCCCAGCATGACAGGATGATACCGGATTTTCTCCTTTGTTGTGCCTGTACTTATCCCTCCTCATCTGCCCCCATATTCTAAGTGGGTCAGCAGGCCTTTGTGCTTCTTTGCTTCCAACCGAGAAGCTACCAGAGGACACACTTTTTCCTGGCTTTTGTTTACGAGAGCCAGTTCCTGGACGGGGTTATGCTGGGGGTAAGGAGAGGCAGAGAGAAGGAGGATCCCCAAGGCTGGGAAGAGGCAAATGGTCAGAGGGCCCCCTGGGAGCAGCACAGGGATGTGGCAGAGTCTCCATGGGCCTGGTGTGGGGCACCTGGAGAGGCTATGGCTCTCAGAAAGCCCTCCCCACCACAGCCCATCCCTGGTCAGTGCCAATGGCAGCAGCCACCACGAGGCCATGGGGGTGAGAGGCCTGCCCCTGGGTTCCTGTACAACACTGGGAGCTCCAGTCCTGACTAACATGGCTCAAGTTTATACAAATTGTGACATTGGTTATAATTTTCATGATGTGTCAGCATTCTCATTATCTCCATTCGGTTAGTTCTGTTTCCATGGCTCTAGCCTCCCTGCCCCTGCTTGCCTTCTCTTCTTTGCTTTTGGGTAAATGTTGATTGTTTGGTCTCATATAGTTGATTGTTTAAGGGTGCACGATATCAGCCATAGGTGATATTGTTTATTTTATAACCCAATCTATTATTTGGCCGAAAAGTGACCTCTAGGAGTGCCATACCTTCTATTTATCTACTCATCTGTTGAACATTAGGGTGGTCTTCACCCTTTGGCTACTGTGAATAATGCTGCAATGGACATGGGTGTACAAGTATTTGCATTCCTGCTTTTAATTTTTAGGAGTATAAACCTAGGAATGGAACTGCTGGGTCATGTGGTAATTCTATGCTTAACTTTTTGAGAAAAGTGCCAAACTGTTTTCCACAGTGGCTACAACATTTTACATTCCCATTGGCGATAGATGAGGGTTTCAATTTCTCCACATCCTCCCCATCCCTCCCCATCCATCAGGTTTTTGGATAAACTGAAGTTAGTTTGTGGACGATCATCCCCGTTAGAACTTCCAAGCTGGAGCTTTGGCAAGGCCCAAACTGGGAACGTTTCTACCGAGGCCACTAGCATTCTTCCAACGTGGTGTCTGCTGTTTCCCATCACGTGAATTCTCTAGGGTGCCCTTGTCTGACTACTGGGTGATGTGACTCACCTTGTCATTTCACTGTTAGTCACCAACCTCAGACAGCTCAGCTTCCCGAACAACCAATGGTACCAACAAAGCCTCACATAAGGATGCTGTCATCTCAGCCAGCACGGTGTAAACAAACCACTTTGTGTGCGTGTGCACAAGTGAGAGAGAGAGAGAGGGCGCGGGAAACAAGCAGGAGCAGGCCTTCCTGGAATGGGTATCCCAGGCCTCAGGCAGAGCCGCCCATTTAAAGAGAGCAGGAGATTCCCAGTTCTTACACAATTCACAAGTTTATTTGTCCCAAATAAATACAACCTGAAAGCATCCATTTCAATGCCCCCAAATATTCCCTTTCCCCAAAAAGCAGCTTAAAATATGGGCACACATTTGTAGTGTACGTACTTAGGTTAGGCCCAGGAGGTGCTTGCCTGAGCTATGCTGGGCTGGGCTGAGCTGGAGAGACACCCCTGAGCTCCATTCTCTGGTCTGGGCCTGCACCTGGCCTGACTCCTCCGCAGGTCCCCTGCATAGAGAGGCCTGTTCATGCTCCCAGCGCCTGTTTGGGCTGCCTCTCCCCTCTGCAGCCCAAGGGGCACATCGTTCAGAACCCTGTGGCCCTATGGCCAGCCCTCGCAGACAGCTTTGTCCTCTGACACCAGGTACCACCATAGGCCCATCCCCAGCTGGCACAGAAAGGGTTATTCCTGGTCCTGGAAGCCATGCACCCAGGGCAAAGGGGGGGAACAGACAGCTGGCAAGTGGAGGGAAACACTCTGCCTTCAACCCTGCCAGGGGCCTGAGAGCCCCTAAAGAAAGGAGACAGGGACACTGGACACCTTCCCCCAGTTGCCCTCTAGGACCATGCTCCACCAGGGAGCAGGAGGATGGGGAGACACTCTTTGTCTTCTCTTTGGGGCTGCGCTCAGAGGTTCGGGTCCATGTTCTCGTCTGAGGCTACCTCATCCTCACTTGGGGATTCCTGGATCAGAGCCAGAGAAGCGAGTCATGGGCTGGAGCCATTCCCCAGGGCTGCAGCCTGGGGTCTGCATCTCCTTCCCTTTGCTCTGTCCCCCACAGAGCCAACAGAGCGCTCTGTTATCCCCCACCTCGGGGCCCCATTGGGCCTCCCTCTGTCCCAGATCCCAGCCCACCCACAGCCACATGGCCCACAGCTGGGTGACTCCCTATTACCAGACTGGGCCCGCTGTCCCGCCTCAGGGTAGCATAGAAGCGCAGCACGCGGGGGTCACAGCATACCACCATGGGGTCAAAGTCCAGCACACGCAGGCCCTGTAGGCTGCGGGCCCGGGAAAGGGCCACATAGGCCTGGCCGCTGGCAAACACACGGCCCAGAGAGATCTCTACACAATCCAGGGACATGCCCTGGGGGGTGGAAGGACAGAGATGGAGCCACCTCAGCCTGAAGCCCCTTGTGCCCAAGAGCCTGACCCTACGCCTGACCCCACCTTCCGCCCAGCTGCAGCCCAGGATCTCTTTGTCTAGTCCAGAGATGCTTGAAGCAGAAGGGTGGGCTGACCACAGATGGGTGTCTGCGTAGGAGGGGGGTTCCTACAGATCTAGAATAAGAGTGGAGGTACAGGGGTGAAAGAAAGGGCTCAGTTTTCTTGGAGCAAAATCCTGGCTCCACCACCCTCACTAGCTGTGTGACCTTGGACAAGTTATTTAACCTCTCTGAGCCCCAGCTCCCTCCTCTGTAAAATGGGAATGATAATTACATCTACACCTCATACAATTTTAAGGATTAGATTACAATTTTAAGGATTAAATTGAACGTGTCTAGTAAGGAGCCTTGGTGGCACAGTGGTTAAGAGCTACAGCTGCTAACCAAAAGGTTGGCAGTTAAATCCACCAGCCACTCCTTGGAAACCCAATGTGGCAGTTCTGCTCTGTCCTATAGGGTCACTATGAGCTGGAATTGACTTGATGGCAATAGGGTTTTTTTTGGAGTAGGGACTCACAAAATGGTGGGGTGGGATGGCGGCAGGGGGGGTGTATGTGTCTGGGGACAGCAGAGAAGGGGGCGAGGTGGGAAATACACTAAAGGAAGGTTTATTCTACTCCTGGTCCAGAATTTTCCATCCAGTGCAAGCTTAGCCCCCTTCTACACCCCCGTCAACACATCCCAGGCCTGTCCTGTCCACCCTCTGCCCTGCCCTGTCCCCATCCCCCTCACTGGGTGCTCACCTGACTCTTGTGGATGGATATTGCCCAGGCCAGCTGGAGGGGCAGCTGCTGCCGGCTGAGGAGCTGGCCTCCAGTGGCCTGCACTGTCCAGCGGTCAGCACGGATGACCTCGGTGATTCCACACAGGAATCTCACTTGGGGCAGCCCTGGGGGAGGCGTGGAGAAGTCTAACCTTTCAGCCCTGCTTCAGGGCTCAGGGAGGGGGGCAGGGGTCTTTCCTCCCCATTGCTGCAAAGCCAGGCAGGAGGACTGCCACCTCCCCGCATCACTTACCTCTCCCCTCGGCCTCAAACCCAACAACCACCCCTCGGGCCCCGTTCACCAGGCCCCGAGACACCGCTAGGTTCTTCACCAGCATCACCTGCAAGGGAAAAAGAAATGGAGCAATGGAGAACAGCTGGCCTCGCCTCCAGGAGGCACTATTCTCAGAGACTGGGAGCATGGGACTGTCATGGGGGCCACCAAGTCCCTGTCCTTAGCTCTGCCACTGCTTGGCTGTGACCCCTGGGGAAGCTGCCTTATTTTCCTGGGTCTTAGTTTCCCCAGGTGTCAAAGGAGAATAACATTTGCTCTGTGTGACTTAGAAGGAGGTAGTAAAGATTGCGAGGTAACAGACATCACAGTATTTTGAAAGCTATAAGGTCTGATGTGGGGTATGTATGTGGGCCACAAATCTTCAGGGATAGCCCCCAGGTCTTGGCGTCCTCTCCCCCAGCCACACTGTACCTGCTTTTTTCCTTTTGGGTGCTGTTTGGGACCCAAGGACAGTTCTATTCCACCCTCCCCCAACATCATGGGAGGAAGTAGGAATCTCACGTCTATAGGGTACGTTACAGAAGATGGCCATGTCGGGTGGGTATTTGCTCCCCATTTTGTAGATGACGGGACTGAGCTTCAGCAAAGGAAAGGAGCTTGTCCAAAGCAATGCTACTTGGAGCTCCAGAGTGCATGGGGAGGAGGGCAGTGAAAGCTGAGGACAGGAGGCCATGGGAATAGGAGGAGGGAGACTTGGTGTGGGTCCATCTGTGACCACATGTCATGATTGGGCCCACTGGTTTCGGAGGTGCCTGGGCAGAGGGCAAGGTGCAGGGCGGCCCATACAGGATGGCCCAAGTTCCCAGGGAAGAGGTCTGGCTTCCCACTTACCTGGGCCCCTAGCTTTAGCTGAAGGACCCGACTAGCAGGACACTGGGCGTCCAGGGTCCGGGCCTGCTCCGGGTCACTGTCCATAGCCTCAAAGCTGTGCACCTCACCTGGGAAAGAGCCAGAAAAACATGATAAATCACTGACTTGTGACTCAGTTTCCAAAAACACTTGTTAGACGGGGATGTGGGGGAAGAAGGGGATCTGATGGCCAGGAAAGGTCTCTGCAGGGGCAGCTCAGGCCTACCTGGGGCTTTGGAGTCAGAGGCCTGGGTTCAAGTCTCATTTCCAACACTGACTGGCTGAGTGACCTTGGCCAACTCACTGCACCCGCAGTTACATCTGCATACATAAGGGCCTCTGTGGCCACTGAGATTGGGGGCATGGATATCCAAATGACCCCATGGGTGGGGCTACAGGAGCCACAGCTGCCTGGTACCTCTCCCAGCGGCCCTGCCTGACCCCAGCTCCCTGCTCACCTGGTAGCTCCTGCAGCCACCTCTCATTGGTGAGGGCCACTTCATCCTGGTGGGTGCAGAGCCTCGTGGCCACGATCCCATCCCGCCCCACCTTGTGGGCAGCTGTAGCCCGGAGTTGGCGGGTCACTTCATCTGAGCACCTGTGGGGGCCAGGCGGTCAGGGCAGACCCCACCAGAACACCAGGGAAGGTGGGCAATGTGTGGGCCATGAGCCAGGCCTTGGGCTGGGAAGGGCCACCTGGGCAAGATTTAATAGCCCCCAGGCTGGCCAACTTGCTCCTTCCCCACTTGGACTCCAGACATGGGGAATGAACATGGGGGAGGGGCGTGTGGGCTGTGATCATGGGTGGCAGGTAGGAGCTAACCACCCTCCCACCCCACAATGCTCCTGAGAAAGTTGGTGAGGAACACAGGCCAGAGGTTTGGAGGATCCGGACAAGGAACCCTGTAATCAGATCAGCCTCCAGGGTATAATCCTCTAGCCCCCTGCCTGCTGCCTTGAGGGTAAAATCTAGCCTGTGTTTTTCCTGTCCCCAGTTTCAAGCCTGGACACAACAGTAGCTCAAATGGGAGGAGAGGAACAGCTTGGGGATGATCTCTACCCTCTTTGCCACTGAGCCTTCCTCTCGCCCCCATGTGTGCTGTGACCCTTCCTGCCTGCCCCCTGGGTCTACGCCAGGAGGCCAGTCAGAGATGGCCCCTCAGCCCCTCCCTGGCCCTGGCCCAGTCAGACCTGTCTTTCATGGGCTGGTCTGGCCCCATTTCTTCTACCCTCCTGGCCTTTCCATTTTCACATTACAGTAGCCATAGCATTCCAATCTTCAGTCCTGGCTGGGGAGGTACCACATCTACAGTGCTGTCCACCTCCCACCAAGAGGGTTCCTAGACTCTAAGAGTACAGGAGCTTGAGTTTTGGAGTCAAGACAGACTTGGCTTCAAAACCCAACTCAGCCACTTACTGGCTCTGACTTTGGTCAGGTCACTTACCTCTTTGAATCCCAGTTTCTGCATCTGTAAAATGGGGCATTAACACCTGAATTCTTCCTGTGTCTGTCCATCCTTCTCTTGTCCTGCCTAAGGCCCCTCTGCCTGTACAGACTGTGCCCTGAGGACAAGCATTTCTCCCCCTTCCCAGGGCTCTGCTCTGACCCACTCTTGGATTCGTATCTCGTGGTCCCCTCCCTTTCCACCAGGGCCCACCTGCCCAGCCTCACAGCCTGCAGCAAAGAGATGAAGGCCTGGTCTGCCTGCCTCCACACCTCAGTCAGCTCCAGGATCACTGGGATGCATTTCCTCCAGCTCTTGGCCTGGTGGGATGGGGTGGGTCAGGGAGCACAGCGGATCCCCAAGGGGTGGAGGGCAGGGCCAGAGGGTAAGTGGCACCTGGAAACAGAATTGCGGGGGCTGGGAGCCCTTGGTCACAGGTGGCAGTTGTAGAAAATCCCCACAGATAATGAGCTGGATCCCTCCAAAGGGCTCGTCCTGCTGCCGGACAGCTCTGGGGAAGAGCATGGGGGTTTTAGGGCCTAGGGTGGGCAGGCTGCACATGCCAAGGCCACCAGACTCCAGGCCTTACTTGCTGCCCTCACTGCATATACTGACCTGGCCACAGCTTCCAGCTTGTCAAATAGGTCTGCCTCCACCATGGAGATCTCGTCAATGACCAGCCGCTGGCAGTTCAGCCAGCCCTGCCGCACACCTGGGCGCTGGGCCAGGGCCACACACTGGGCCAGGGGGGCCTTGCCTGAGCCGATGCCTGTGAATGACACTATTCAGCCTGGGCTGAGACCCCAGCCTTCTCCCAACTCCAACTCCCCTCCCCTCTCCCCACAGGCCTGGCTTGCTCCAAGGTCAAGCCCCAGAGGATCCCACTTACCTGCAAAGGCATGGAGGGTGGTACCTCCAATGTGACAGGCTGCCACCCCAGTGCTAGCAGTGGCCACAGTGCCCATGGGGGGCAGTGAGCCCAGGATACGCTTCAGCAGGTATGACTTCCCTGTCCCTGAGCAGGGGACAAAGTCAGAGCCATCTGCTCTTCCATCTCCCCTGCTCCCCCCACCCCGCTCTGTCCCCTACTACCTGCGCTCCCAGTGAAGAAAATGCTCTGTCCTTTGAGCACGACCCTCAGCACAGCCGCCTGCTCCTCCGAAAGCCGTGGCTTGGTGGGGGGCAAGCTCAGCCTCTTCACAGGCAGGGGCCACCTTGGGGCTTCCTGGGAGGGTGGGCAGGGCTATCTCAGGGTCCCTTCCCACCCCTAGACATTGCCATCCCCCCTTCTTGGCCCGGCACCCCTTTGTCTCTCTGCTGGTCTCCCTCCTTGGAGCCCTTGGGCAGAAATGGGCAGGGATGTGACTCTAGCCTGGTTCACCTGAAGATCTTGGCAGCAACTATTGGGGTCCAAGCCTCTCCTTGAGGAAGGAACCAAGGCTGGGTCTCCACTGACATCTGGTGCCCTGAGGCCACCTCAGTGTGGGTCTGGACCATCCTCCAGCTCCTTCCCTGGGGTTTCCTAACCTCTCTGGTCTTCTCACTCAGCCTTCCTTTTCACTTACCTTCCTGTCACAAACCTGCCCCTCTCACCTCAAAACACCTGAGCAAAACCTTCCCTAGCCAGTGGCCTTTCTTGCTCCATCTCCATCTTCTCCTCAGCTTAATCTCAGACCCTCATGGTGTGTGATACACCTGCCGCAGTCCACAAACACTGTCGAGCCCAGCAGACTCTTCGTCCACTTGGACCTACTGGACCTCTTGGCTGCGCCTGGCACCGCTGACTGCTTCACTCTGTCCAGAAGCTCCTGTCTGCTCCCGGGCTGCTACACTCTCCTTTTCCTTTCCAGGCCTCCCTCTCTGCTTTCTCTTTGCATGTGGGTGGCCCCCAGGGCTTAGGCCTGGGCTCCCTTTTCCTGCTGTTTTACCCAGTCTCAGGCATTCCATGATGAGAAACACAGGCACAGTTCCTCATCTCCGTCATACTCAGATGTGGGGTGGGCGTCTCCTCTGAGATAACCACCAGCCTCTTCAAACTGCACCACCATCTTCCGCCTAAACTTGGGCCTTACTCCCAGAGGTGCCCCCGTTTCCTGTCCTCACCTTGCTGTGTGCAGCCCCAGTCCGGGGCTTCTCCGGCAACTTCACCAGCGTGGTGTCCGGGGCCCGGGCGGCCGCCACGCGCCGTAGCTCCTCGGGCTGCACGGGGCTGATGGTGACAAAGTCGCGGGGCCGCGGGCCAAGCAGCTGCGCTCGGGCGGAGACCGGCCCGGGCCCTGGGGCCGCCGCCAGCTTGAGGCGCAGCGTGCGTAGGAAGCGGCGCAGGCGGTCCGGGGGGCAGTCGGAGAGCAACAGCTGCACAGCGCCGGCACCTGGCCGGGGAGCGCCGTCAGCAGGGAGACGCAGCGCGCTGCGCCCGGCGGCGGCAAAGCGCGTGAAGAGGCGCGCGGCGCGCAGGGGGAAGCAGCGCGGCCGCCCCGCAGGCCCCGGCGCCTGCAGCCGCAGCATCAGCTCGCGGCGCTCGTTGCGACCCAGGCTCAGCTCCGCGGTGCGCAGGGACTGACGCTTTCGCGGCTGCCCGCCGGGGCTCAGCTCCTCCACCGCCACGCGGCACCGCAACTCGGCGTCCTCGCACTCTGCTTCCGCGGTCTCGGTGCCCAACAGCATCGCCATCGCCGCCGCCGCCGCCGCCGCCGCCGCCTTAGGTCTGCGAAGGGACCGGAGCGCAGGGGTCACGGTGGGCTCAGGGACATAATGGGTGGTATAGAGGCAGTGACAGGGGACCCGGTTGAGGACGCATGGGGTTACCGAGGCTG
Organism: Loxodonta africana; assembly: GCF_030014295.1. Lineage (NCBI taxonomy): Eukaryota > Metazoa > Chordata > Mammalia > Proboscidea > Elephantidae > Loxodonta > Loxodonta africana. The sequence goes on along the minus strand of NC_087354.1, from coordinate 51,048,499 downwards.
TCACCGGTAAAGGGCGCAGTGGCCAACCGAAAATTAACTCTTAGAAATGTACTCTCCTACGGAGCCCTGGTGGCGCAGTGGTTAAAGCGCTAGGCTGCTAACCGAAAGATCGGTTGTTGGAACCCACCAGCCTCTCGGAGGGAGAAAGATGTGGCAGTCTGCTTCCGCAAAGATTTACAGCCTTGGAAACCCTATGGGGGCAGTTCTACTCTGCCCTATAGGGTCGCAGTAAGTCAGAATCCATTTTACGGCGGTGGGTTTGGTCTGGTCGGACACAACAAATTCCGGAGCGGTGGATGGGCTCTGTCACATGCACCCAGGATTGGGGAGACTCGGGCTGTTCTGAAGGAACTCAAAGGCCACAGAAGGAGTGGACCAGACTGCTTCCAAAGATCCGGGGCGGGCACAGGAATCCTTAGGGTCCTCTTCCCAGGAAGCAGGGGACTCCCACGTGGGGAGATAGGGAGAGGGCTGACATGTAATGAGCGCCTTTTGTCTTCGAAATGGAGCACTGGTGGCTCAGTGGTTAAGAGCTCAGGCCGCTAATGAAAAGGTCGGCAGTTCGAATCCAGCAGCAGCTCGTTGGAAACCTTACTCTGTTCTATAGGGTCGCTATGAGTCGGTATCGACTCCACCGCAACGGGTTTTTTTTTTTTTTGGTGGGTGGGCTGTGGGGGTCTTCCAGATACGTGCCCTGGTGTATCTGGTCTCACCATTCCCTGTGTATAAGTGGAAACTAATGCTTGCCCTTCTTAAGCCACAAGGGCTGCTAGGCGCTTCCCACCTCCACCGTGGGTATGGGTGCTCCCTCCGTCTACCCACTCATCTGCACCCTCCCAGCAGGGATTCTAACCCCTGGAAGAAGTCAGGCTCTCCGCCTCCCACCTCGGAGCTCCGGTAGACACTCACTCTCTTGCAGCTGACGGAGAGCCGGCCTGCCGGGGACAGGAAAGCTCCGGAACTAAAAAAAAAAAAAAGGACCTTTCAAATACTCGGGGCAGAACACCACCCTATCATCGGAGGGAGCTTTACATTCTTCAGCCAATCAGAGGCAGGGGCGTGTCGCTAGGCAGGTCTTTCCTTGGGTTCCAATTTACTCAGCTCGGGCTGTACCAATCGCACGCAGGAGGGAGACGGTTTGTTATTGTGGCCGGAGCATACCAAGTGTAGTGAGCCAGGGGGCGGGCTGGGGGTGTCACGTGCTCCAGCGCGGCTCTGAAGATTTACTTTCAAAAGCATTATTCCAATACTCCCCACCCCCAGCCCCGGCGACCGTGGGTCTCCACCAGCCGAGACCTGGCCATGGGTAAGAGCTGCCTCGGATCTCTCTCACTCCTGTTTCTGCTCTGAGGACCACTGCCGGCCTCCCAACTCTTTCCAGCCTGTTTTACCTTCAGCTGGTCATTTTACGCGTTTGTCTTTCCCACTGGCTTAGGTGCCATGCCCAGAGGGAAGAGTGTGAGCCCCCGTCTTCAGGGAATTCTTTCCCTTGTTGCACTGGGTACTTGGGGAATTTATTTTTAATTATCTTTTTTCTCTCATTGAAGCTTGAAATTACATACTAGAAAGGATGTTCGAAGTGAGGCTAGCCACTCACTTTACAGATAATGATAAAAATAATGATAGCTACCGTGTATTGAATTACCCTCATTTTCCAAATGAGGAAACCGAGGCGCCAAGAGGTTTTACCGAAGGTCACGTAGTTTTTAGCTTGCGGAACCATACCTTGAACCCAGCTGTAACCTAAGAGCCTGCTGCCTTAACCTCTACATCGCATTGCTCCACATGACTAGCCTAACTTCATGAAGGGAGTGGAACAAAACTAGGGCTAGAATCTGGCTCCTGTCGCCCAGTGAGTTATCCCAAACCAAAACCAAAAACCAAACCCAGTGCCGTGGAGTTGATTCCGACTCATAGCGACCTCACAGGACAGAGTAGAACTGCCCTACAGAGTTTCCAAGGAGTGCCTGGCAGATTCAAACTGCCCACCCTTTGGTTAGCAGCCCTAGCAATTAACCACTATGCCACCAGGGTTTCCTGAGTTATCCCAGCCCTGCCAATTAGATGTTACCCTCAGCAAGTTTCCTTAACCTCTCAAGTGGTGCTTTCCTCATGTGTAAAACTGGGAGAAGGATGAAGCTGTCCTAAAACTGTGCTGATGATTGGACAACTTGGTGACTGAACTAAATGCCACTGAATTGTACACTTTTAAAGAGTAAATTGTCTGGTGTATGAATTATATCTCAATAAAATTATTACCAAAAAATTTATGGGAAATATTTTTCCTATTCAGTGTTGTCTTGACTTAGTGTCATAGGTCATTGCCAATGAGTAAACAACTACATTAAGGAAAATTCACAGTCACTGCAGGCAGAATGATGGCCCCCCAAAGATGTCCGTGTTCTAATTACCAGAATTTGTGAATATGTTACCTTACATGGCAAAAAGGGACTTTGCAGATGTGATTAAATTAAGGATCTTGAGAAGTGAGATTACCCTGGATTATCTGGGTTGGCCCAATGTAATCACAAGGGTCCTTATAAGGAAAACAAGAAGGCAGAAGAGTCAGGGAAGGAGATGTTACCGGAATAAGGTTCTTGCCTCTCACTGGTCAAGAATGAACAGGTAAGGCACGCAGAATTTTCCACACAAACAAAGCTTCATTGAAAAGGCTTGCCTAGAGGAGGGCCTAGAGTAACGTTTACCCCCATCTCACAGAACAAAAGACGGGCCTGGGTTTTTAAAAGTTCTTGGGTGGGAAAAGATTCACGTTTATTCTCAGGCATGGGCCAGGATATGTTAACTATGGTGAGCGCAGCAGCTTTCTAAGATGGTTTCTGTCCCAGAGGCCTCTGGGACTCATAGCACGATTTATTAATGGGGTGTCATGCCTACACAGTCTCCCTGCTGCTGCTGCAGTCCCTCACTGCCCCTGGTGGAAGGTCACACAGGGGTCACAGGTGGATGTTCTATGCATGTCCCTGGGGCTGGTTTTCTCCAGCTGCTTCTGAAAGACAACTTTAAAGAAGTTTGCAGGCTCTTTTCTGATACCCTGCCCAGTTGTTCCGGGGAATGGCTTTGTTTCTGCGCCTTGGCCCATTTCTTGTTACTTCATTTGCAGATTTGGGGGGCCCTCAGTTCCCTGTCTTAATGTGAATAAGGAAGCAGAAGTCAGAGAACAGTTTGAAGATGCTATACTGCTGGCTTTGAAGATGGAGGATTGGGCCATAAGTCAAGGAGTACAGGAGTTCCCTAGAACCTGGAAAAGGCAAGGAAATGATTCTCCCCTATAGCATCCAGAAGGTACACAGCCCTGACCACCCATCTTAGACATCTGACTTCCAGAACTGTCAGATAATAACATTGCGTTGTTTTAAACCACTAAATTTGTGGCAATTTGTTACAGGAGCAATAGGAAACTAATACAGTCATACAGCTAGAAGGTAAAACAGTGGGGATTAAGAACCCAAGCCTGTCTTATTTCCAAAGCTTGTTTTCTCTTTCCACTACCCTCTGCTTAAAAAGGGGCTGTTGCTGTTTGCCATCAAGTTGATTCTGACTCATAGCGGCCCTATATGACAGGGTAGAACTGTCTCATCGTATTTTCTAGGATGTAATCTTTACTGGAGCAGATCGCCAGGTCTTTTCACCTGTGGAGCCGATGGGTTGGTTTAAACCACCAACTTTTTGGTTAGCAGCTGAGCGCTTAACCATTGTGCCACCAGAGCTCCTTTAATGGGAACTAGGACACTCAAAACAGCCTGCTCACTTCAACCCAGGCTGCCTCTAGGGAGGGCACAGGAACTTCCACATGGTTTTTTTTTTCCCCAACATTTTATTATGAAAATATTCAAACATATACAGAAAGATCAAAAGAATTTTTTACATATACCTACCACCTAGATCCTACAACTAACATTTTTGCTATATTTGCTTTATCACCTGTCTACCCTTTTTGGGGGACCCATCTATGTAGCCAAAGGAGCCCTGGTAGCACAGCAGTTAAGCCTTGGCGGCTAACTGAAAGGTAGGTGGTTCAAACCCTCCTCGGGAGAAATATGTGGCAGTCTGCTTCTCCAAAGATTACAGCCTAGGGATTTCTAGAGGACAGTTCTACACTGTCCTATAGGGTTGCTATGAGTCAGAATTGACAGCAATGGGTTTTGGTTTATCCATCTATCCATCCCTACATCCATTGTCTCTTCCTTTTGTTACACATTTTAGAGTGGCAGACATCAGTACATTTCACTTCTAAGGCTTCAGCATGCATGCCATTAGAGTTCAATATTTGTTTACTTTTTTTAAGTAAAATTTACATACAGTGAAATGCCAAGATCTTAGGCGTATCATTAGAGGAGTTTTGAGAAATGTATCCACCTGTGTAACTCAAACCCCTATCAAGATACATAACTGTGGTATCCAGTATGGTAGCCACTGGAGTCGGAATTGAGTCGTTGGCGATGGGTTTGGGATTTTTTTTTTAAGCCACATATGTCTATTAAATTTTAAATTTAAATTAATTGAAGTTAAATAAAATCAAATATTCAGTTCTTTGGTCACACTAGCCACATTTTAAGTGATCAATAACCACAATAGCTACCATACTGGACATACATCTTTGCAGAAAGTTCTACTGGGCAGCAATAAGAACATTACTGTCGCCTAGAAAGTTCCCTCGTGCCCCTTCCTGGTCATTCCCCACCCTCAATCCCCAGACAACCCCTGTTTTGATTTTGTTTTCACCAGAGATTAGCTTGTTTTAAAACTTCTTATAAAAGGAACCATACAGTATATCTTCTCGCGCGGAAAGCTTCTATCACTCTGCAAAGTAATTTCGAGATTCATCCATACTGTTGCGTGTATCAGTAGTTGGTTCCATTTTATTGCGGAGTAGTATTACATTGTGTGGATACGGTTTATCCATTTTCCTGTTGATAGAAAGTCCACTTTTTGTGGATTTATGCTTTAATTTCTTTTGGGTAAATAGGTGAGAAATCATACGGTAGGTGCATGTTTAGTTTTACAGGAAACTGCCAGATCTTTTTCCAAAATAGTTGTAGGATCACTCAGGTATTTGCAGAAAGAACAACAGTTAACCCCTTGGGCAGAAAGGAACGAATAACTGCGCACTGCCTCGCAGTGGTAACTGTCCTCCGACTCTGTCCCCGCCCCCGCACCGCCCGTCCGGTCGTCCGGATCCTGATTGGCCGCTGGCGGAGGGAGGCGGAGCCAGAGGAGTCCTCACAGCAGGGGCCGTATTGCCTCCTTTGGGCGGTTCTCCGCTTCCGCCTGGTCCTTTGCTCACTGCTGCCACCGGAAGGTCAACTCCAAGCGAAGCGCAATACTGCTCCCGATCTGCTCGCCTAACCCGATGCCTGGTTTTAAGTGAAGCTCTCAGAAGGAACAGGCTTTCTTCTTTATGAAACTTCCTCCCCTGCAACTTCTTCCGCCTTATTTGCTTTCTTTCCTCTCACTGGGAGGTCTCAGTCCAATCCCCGACTCTTTAATAATGACAGTGACATTAGCACAGGGCCCATTGGTTTACAAAGGGCATTTTCCACATTTATCTCAATGGAATCTCAAAAGAGCACCCCCTTCCCGTCTTCTTGTTAGGTGCCATCAAGTTGGTTCCAACTCACAGGGACCCTATGTACCACAGAATGAAACAACGCCCAGTCCTGCACCATCCTGACAATTCTCACAATCATTGCTATGTTTGAGCCCATTGTTGCAGCCACTGTGTCAGTCCATCTCATTGAGGGTCTTCTTTTTCGCTGACCCTCTGCTTTACCAAACATGATATCCTTCTCCAGGGACTGGTCCCTTCTGATAGCATGTCCAAAGTATGTGAGAGAAGTCTCACCAGCCTCACTTCTAAGGAGCATTCTGGCTGTGCTTCTTCCAAGACAGATTTGTTCATTATTCTGGCAGTCCGTGGTATATTAAATATTCAATATTCTTTGCCAACACCATAATTCAAAGGCATGAATTCTTTGGTCTTTCTTATTCATTGTCTGGCTTTCTCATGCATATGAGGCAATTGAAAACACCATGGCTTGGGTCAGGCACACCATAGTCCTCAAAGCAACATCTTTGCTTTTTAATAGCTTTAAAAAGGTCTTTTGCAGCAGATTCATTCAATGCAATACATCTTTTGATTTCTTGACTCCTGCCTCTGTGGGCGTCGATTATGGATCCAAGTAAAAAAATCCTGACAACTTCAGTCTTTTCTGTGTTTATCACAATGTTGCTTATTGGTTCAGTTGTGAGGATTTTCGTTTTCTTTATGTTGAGGTGTAATCCATACTGAAGGCTGTGGTCTTTGATCTTCATCAGTAAGTGCTTCAAGTCTTCTTGGCATTCAGCAAGCAAGGCTGTGTCATCCACATGATGAAGGTTGTTAATGAGTCTTTCTGTAATCCTGATGCCACATTCTTCTGCATATAGTCCAGCTTCTCAGATTATTTGCTCAGCATACAGACTGAATAAGTATGGTGAAAGGATACAATCCTGACACATAACTTGCTTGATTTTAAACCATGCAGTAACCCCTTGCTCCAACAACTGCCTCTTGGTCTATGTACAGGTTCCACATGAGCACAATTAAGTGTTCTGGAATTCCCATTCTTCTCAATATTATTCATAATTTGTTATGATCCACACAGTCAAATACCTTTGCATACTCAATAAAACAAGTAAATATTTTTCTGGTATTCTCTGCTTCCAGTCAAAATCCATCTGACATCAGCAAGGATATCCCTCGTTTCATGTCCTCTTCTGAATCCGGCTTGAATTTCTGGCAGTTCCTTGTCCATTTACTGCTGCAACCATTTTTGATTAATCTTCAGCAAAATTTTACTTACATGTGATATTAATGATATTGTTCAATACTTTCTGTGTTCTGTTGGATCATCCTTTCTTTGGAATGGGCACAAATATGGATCTCTTCCAGTCAGCTGGCCAGGTAGCTGTTTTCCAAATTTCTTGTCATAGAGTGAGGGCTTCCAGTATTGCATCCGTTTATTGAAACATCTCAGTTGGTCTTCTGTCAGTTCCTGGAGCCTCATTTTTCACCAGTGTCTTCAGTGCAGCTTGGACTTCTTCCTTCAGTACCATCGGTTCTTGATCATATGCTACATCCTGAAATGGATGCCTATTTGGCATGTCAATTCACTATCTCCATAATGAAGCTTTTAATCTTTCCCAATACCATGCACAACAGTTTTTCTCCTTGTCTTTATCATCTCAGTAAATGACACCACCATATTTGGCTCAAGTTAAAAACTCACACCGCATTCTTGATTTCTTCTTCATCTACCACATCCAAGCTGCCACTGAAACCTGGTAGTTTCTCCCTCCAAAATGTATTTCTAATCTATTCACTTCCCATCATCCTGATCCCATACTCTAGAGCTAGTAGCCCATCATGTCTCCCCTGGATTACAGCAGTAATCTTCTAATCATCACTGAATTCCCGTCTTCCACTCTGGCCCCTCTACAATCCATCCCCAAACAGCAGTAAGAGGGATATTTTCAAAAACATAATTCAGATTTTGCCACTTTTTTTTTCTAGTTAAAAGTTCTCAGTGATGTCTTATACAACATCTAGTCTTTACCATATCCTGAGACCAACTCCCCTTCCTTTCTCTGTGATCTCAAGTCTACCACTCTCTTCCTAGCTCACAAGTCGCTTATCACACTGGCCTCCTTAATGTTCCTTGAACACCCCAAGCCCTTTCCTGTGCCAGATCTTTGCACCTGCTCTTTCCTCGGTACAAAATACCCTCCCCACCTCATGTGGCTCTTTCTCATCTTTCAGGTCTCAACGGAAATATCCCCTCTTCAGATAGCCTTCTCTCTACTACACACACTGTATCTAAAATGGGCTCCCTCAGTTACTATTTCATTATCTTGTTTATTTCCTTTATAGAACTTATTGCATTCTCTTGTTAGCATATTCATTGGTTAACTTGCCTATCCTCTCTTTCTTCCAGGTTCATGAGGGCAGGGACCATGCCTGTCATATTCACAGCTTTGTCCTTTGTGTTTAGAACATTGTCTGATACATGCTGGACTCCTAACAAATATTTACTGAATGAATAAGTCAATGAATAATGAAATCATTCTCTCCAAGTCTTGACCCCACCTCTGTTTCTTTACTATCTCGGGATTCTGTCCCCCTGATTCTCATAACGACTGCTCTGGCTCAGGTCCCATCACTTCCCACCTGGATTTTTGTTAACAGTCTCCTACTCAGTGGGCCTCCTTGTCTCTTTTGCCCCATCATTCCATTCTCCACACAGCAGCCATGAAAGTGAGCTTTTAAAATGAAGATGGGATCATGTCACACCCTGACTCAACCCTCCAGTGGCCCTGTGCTACATGCAGGAGGAATTTCAAATCCCTTAGGTCAGCACTCAAGGCCCTTCATGGCTCTGATTCCTGCTACCTCCTTATCAGCATCTCTCCTCATTTCGCCTCCCACCCCAAGCATTATGACCACACAGAAATGACCTCCAGTTCCCCTAACAAGATGTTCTACATGTTCTCACTTTTGTGCATGATGTTCTTTCTACCTGAAAATTCCCGCAGTCCTCCATTCAGCTAACACTGGTAGAATTTAACCCAATCGCTCCAGCCCCTCCTCTGGGAGCTGGCTCTCACTGGGGAGCTGACTCTCACTGCAAGCTGTGTACTCCTTAATCATAGCACTTCTCAGGACTTGTCTACCTTCCTACTGGTTGATCAGCTCCCCAAGGCAGGGTCCAGGTCTTGTGTGGCCTGGTCACACAATGCTGCAAAACAGGTCTTTCAGTAGAGAAGTTAAGAGTGCAGACTGGAGTCAGGCAGGGTTTGAATCCTAGCTCCACCACTTACCAGTCCAAACCAAAAAACCAAACCTACTGCTGTCGAGTCAATTCCGATTCCCAGTCAAGTAACCATAAATAGATCATTTAATGTCTGCATGAAGGATGGAGAGCACCCTACTTTAGGAGCCACTCAGCAAACTTTGTTGATTTGTTAAATGGCACAAATGCAAAGCAGACCCTGTCACTTCCATGCCAAAAGACTTCAATGACTCCCCATTGCTCTGAGTTTAAAATGTAGTCTTCTCAGCACAGCCTACAAGGCCCACCCTACATGGAGCCTTGTCTGTCTCCCCAGCCTGGCCTCACTACACACACACATACACACACACACAGTGCTGTTTAATGACGTTGCTCACATTGTCTTCTCTGCCTAGAATACCTCTCCTACCCCTTTCTCCTGGTTTTGGTGCCCTTCCTCTGTGCATTTACCCTTACATTTAACACATGGTATTCTCATTATCTGTTTATCTCTCCCAGTAGAAGACAGACACCCAGGGCCCTGCCATATCTTCCAGCCATTAGTATAGTATAGGCAGACATTTGAGAAAAATAAAATACTTCTGTTGAATGGATGTATGCACTGTAGAGGCAACAACCAGATGGACAGCATGGGCCGGATGGGGAAACTGAGGCCACAGCGGTTATCAGTGGCTCACGCCCAGAAGGGACAGAAATGGGCTTTTCTGTGCAGCAACATGAATTCCCCAGGGTCCCTGGTCTCCTGCAGGTGAAGCCTGAGTTTCCAGGTACAGGATCCTCTGGGTCCTCAGGCATGGGAGTCAGCAGCTGCAAAGCTCTCCAGATCGAGGGAATAAAGCCGGGTGGTGGCTGTGAGAGGTTGCACATACACAGACTTTCTCAGATCCCCAGGCCGAATTTCTTCACCCTTTTCGATGAGGGAACCCAGGTCCAGGCCTGAGGAAAAAGCACTCCCCCTTCTCCCTTGGCCCCAGGGTCCCAGGTTGTCCTTTTCCAGGCAAGGCTGGGAAGTGGCCTGGGAGCCTTAGGGCAGGTAGAAGGCAGCGCTGAAAGGGCAGCTAGGGTAACTGGCGTGGCTGCTGCTAGGGCAGCCAAAGATAAAGGAGGTCACCATTGATCCCACAGGCACTTAATTCTTCTGCTGAGGCTTGGGGCAGGGTTGACCCGAGAGCTGAGGGTGGGGGTGCAGAAGGCCTGTCACTGCCTCTCTCTGGGCCTGATTCTCCAAGTGTAAAATGGGTGCAGGGTATAATTTAAATGATTCTCTATGCTGGTCTCCTCTGGAGGGAAGTGCCACACCCTACACTCCACTTCTCAGCAAGGTTGTCAAGCCTGGGAGATCAACGCTGGGTAGCGGTAGCGGTGGTCTTCAGATATGAGAACTAGAGAGGAGACATCTCTGAGCAAAGCTCAACTAGAGGAGAAGACAGCATTTGGGACCTCTGAGAGGCAGGGTCGACTCGCCCAAAGAAGGCTCGGTGTCCAGGCTGCCAGCCCCAGGTCTTCCCCATTACACCATCCTCCTGACGGAGACTGAGCTCCAGGACCGACCCTGCCCGGAGCTTCCAGGGAGAAGAGCAGCAGGGTGTCGCCACTGGCCCAACTTCGTGGACAAAAGAAGCGGAGCCGCTTGATGGCCCCACCTCTGGGTCGCCCAGGGCGGCTCGGCCCAGTCCGGTAACCCCAGCCCAGTCCTCTCAGGAGACCTCCGGGAGACCGGCGGTCAAAGCCGCGGACGCTCACTCGGTCCCCCCAACCCTGGTCCCGCCAGCGAGCCCCGCCTGCACACTCTCCTCCGCCTCTGGGCCGGAAACCCCCCTTCCCCTCCTCCCGCCCCACCACCATCCTATGCCCCCTCCCGGTGGCTCTTCCTCCACGAGTCCGGGAAACCTTCCTCCGCCCCGGCCCCTCCCCCAGCTCCGGCCCCGCCCCGGCCCCACCACTCGCCCCGCCTCAGGCCCCGCCCCCTTCCTTCCCGCCCCCGTCCAGGCCTCCAGACCCCGCTATTCCCGCCCGGCCCCGCCCACCCGCCCCAGACCCGCCCCTTTCTCCACCCCGCCCCCGGTCCCCGCCCCGCCCCCGGCCTCCGGAAGCCTCTCCCCGCCCCCGGCCCCGCCCCCCCGAAGTTTCTTGGGCCCCAGGCTGCTGGCGGGACAGAACGTCGAGAGCCGCCGCCCGGCTGCGCGTGGATGGAGGTGGCGGAGCCCGCGCCGCGCCGGGAGTGAGCGGCGGAGCGGCCAGACCTCAGCGGATTCGCCATGGAGGAGGAGGTGAGGACAGGACTAGGCGGCGTGGGGAGGCTGGGCTGGGGTCTTCCAGCCCTTCACGGCGACTGGGGTCCCGGGCTCAGGCCTTTGGCCCTGCCCGCCCCACTCCCGCCCGTCTAAGGGGCCCCCACACCCAGACAGAGCCTAGGCAGGTGGGGTCAAGGGCGGGGACAGGAATCTGCGCTGGACACCTCGCAGACCGCATCCTCTTTTATTATCTCTTTGGCTTCTTCCACGACTGTCGTGGTTGTTATTGTCCCTCTTGGCTAACAGGGAGACTGAAGCGAGTTTGGCGACTTACTGAAAGTAGCCTAGGGAACTGGACTCGAACCCAGAGTTGTGTTGAACCCCTCCCTTCCCCGCTCCCATCAGACTGGATCCCGAGGGGCAAGCTGGTTGTGTGTGTGTCGTCGGGGGTCTATGGGTTCCGGGGTCCCTGTCCCAAGGAACTGAGACGATAGCCGTGCCCGGTGGTGATAGAACTGGAGAAGCTTAATTTTTCTCCCCTGTATAAGGCCCTGTGAGTCCCTTTTCCCCCTACCCTCGTCTCCAGCCCACATCCGTCTGTGAACACTCTAGCTTGAGAGTCAGGTCTGCACAAGGGCTGATCCTGGTCTCTGCCTTCCCCACATCTGAGGGAGGAAGACCTCCGGGCAAGAGCTTGGCTGCAGGACCAGCAGTGCCCCTTGAGCCTCCTTCCCCCTCAGGACACTGCTAGTCTGAGGTGGAGTCAGGTACTCTGTGACCCCTGCCCTCTCCTTGCCAGCCCAGTTCTCCCAGCAGCACCATCATTCAGCAGTCTAGCACACAGCAAGCACTTACTGTATGCCTGTGGAATGAATAAATTAGGAGAGGCCTGCTGGGTCTAGAGGGTGGTGCTGACTTTGCTTCTTATACCCTGAGGGAGCTCCAGTTTCTGTCCATCTCAGCTCCTGGGAAGGGATGGGTCTGTGCCTGGAAGGGTGAAAGGTGAAACTTTCACTCTTGGGGTGACCCTGGCCAACCGGGGAGCCCTGAGTGGACAAGGCTGCCTGTGTCCCCGTCAGTACCCACCTCCCTACTTCCGGGGGCCACTGCCCAGGGGCAGCTGATACTGGACATCAGCGTTCCCCCCACACCGGGCCCTGCGTTTCTGTGGGATGGTAGATAAGTCACTTCCCCTCTCGGCCTGCATTTCCTCTTCTATGAAATATAGGGCCTAGTCTCCTCTCTGGGCTCTGACAGTATGACTGTGGCCCCTTCTCTCGGAGTGGGTGGAGGTAGGCAGCAAAGTCAGGCCACTATGATTTGCTGTGGTTTCTTGCTGACAGGGGTGGGGCTGCCCTCCCCTGCCCCAGGCCCCTGCTGCTTCAGAGCTGGGCTCCTGGGCTCTCTGCCGGAGGCCTCTCCCCTGCTCCCAGAGGACACGGGTCTGGATTACTCCATTTCCCTGTCTGCTCTGGCCCCCAATTAAGAGAAGTTCTCCTGGGGCCTCCTGGGCCAATGGTTTGTCTGTGGCCAGCCCAGCCCTGCTCATTCCCTCTGGTCCTGAGTCTCTAGCATTGTGGCTTACTGACTCCCAGATGCCCAAAGCTCCTGGCATACCTGGGACATCGGTGCTTTAACCACTTACACCCCTGCCCCAGCCACACCCATACAACCCGGGCCCCTGTCTCCCACTTGGTGTCCCTAGCTCTCCTTTCCTCCCACTTTCTCTCCCAATAGCTTCCCCTCATTCCTCTAGCCCTCAGTGCCCACTTTTATTTCTCTAAAACACCTCTTAGATCATAGTCAAGTGCTCTGTCGCCTGACCCCAGGCCCAGGAAGGCCTTATCACCTCACTCCCAAGTGGCTGCTTTCGGCCCTACCCCTGGTTTTCAGCATTCTCACCCTGCATGCCAAGGTCCCTCAGCCTCAGTGACACCCTCTGTTCAATGGGCTGGTGGTCTCCACCAGGCTTAGTCTTGGTGAAGAAGTGCTGATCTGGACATCCGCCCACCTGTGTTCTCAGGGCCTTGGTTTCCCCATCTGTAAAATGAGGGGAGGGGATATCCAAAAATGTGATGATGTGTGTGCAAGAGATTTGAAAACTGTGAATACCAATGTAGGGCATTATTACTACCACTGGAGTAATGTTGAAAAGACTGCTTCCAGGTTTTCTGTCTCTGCCCTAGTCTTCTGTCCCCCTCCTGTCCCACAGTCGTCCTGCCTTCCCTGGCTCCACCTTGGGTGACTCCAGGCTGCCCATTTGCCCTCACCACCTTGAGTGAAGCAGCACTGGTTTTGTGATCTTCGGCTAATCTCTTGCCCTGTCTGGGCCTGGCTTTCTTTTCTTCTCTCTTTTTTTTTAAATTGTGATTTAGGTGAAAGTTTACAGAGCAAATTAGTTTCTCATTAAAGAGTTGATACACAAATTATTTTGTGACATTGGTTGCCAACCCCGCGAAGTGTCAACACCCTCCCCTTCTCCACCCCAGGTTCCCTGTTTCCATTCATACAGTTTTCCTGTCCTTTCCTGCCTTCTCGTCTTAGCTTTTGGGCTGCTGTGCTCATTAGTCTCATACACATGATTGAACTAAGAAGCACGTCCCTCACGTGTGTTATTATTGGCCCTAAAGACCTGTCTAACCTTTGGCTGAAGGCTGAACCTCAGGAGTGACTTCAGTACTGAGTTAAAAGGGTGTCCAGGGGCCCGTACTCGGGTTTCTCTAGATCTGTCAGACCGGCAAGCCTGGTCTGTTTTTTGTATGTGCGTGAATTTGAATTTTGTTCTACATTTTCTCCAACTCTGTCCAGGACCCTCTATTGTGAGCCCTGTCAGAGCAGTCGATGGTGGTAACTGGGCACCATCTAGTTTTTCTGGGCTCAGTTTGGTAGAGGTTCTGGTAGTTGTGGTCCATTAATCCCTTAGACTAATCTTTCCCTTGTGTCTTCCGTCTTCTTCATCCTCCTTTGCTCCAGCCGGGATAGGACCAGTAGATGTATCTTAGGTGGCCGCTCGCTGGCTTTTAAGACCCCAGTCGTTACTCACCGTAGTCAGATGTAGAGCATTTTCTTTACAGGCTCTGTTATGCCAGCTGAGCTAGATGTTCCCTGAGATGGGCCTGGCTTTCTTGTTCTATAGTGAAGGGATTGAGAGTTCAGGGTCTTTGACACCCTTTGTGCCTTTTCTTCTCCTCTGGGCCAAGGTTTGTATCTCGTCTTTTCATCCCTACCCAAACCTTGCCTTCTGCAGGGCCTTCCTAAGCCTTTACCTTCCCTACTTGAGAGCCAGGACTGGGGGATCTCTCAGGGTAGGTCTTATGTCTCTCCCAACAGACTAGGACCCTGTCAAGCAGGGAGTGCCCACCCATCTCACAGATTGGGGACTTCCTTTGGGCAGGGTCTGTGTGACCCCCACCAGACTGGAAGTCCCCCCAAGTTGCTGTGTCCCCCATCTGCCTGGGGACTCCCTAAGGGTAGGGAATCGGTCTCCCTCATTAGACTGGGTTTTTCCACCTGGGTAGAGCCTGTGCCTCCTCTCTGATTGCCCCATCACAGGGCTCTGACATGGCGGGTTCTTAGTAGAATTTGGTCAGAGCATCACTGGGTTTAGTCAAAGGGCAGAAGTTATCATAAGCTCCCTGTGATGTGAGGTCCTGACTAGTCAACAAGGTTTCTTCTGTTGGTCTTTGTCTCTCTGTCATGGTCCATGTTGTGTGTTGTGGCTTTGCACTTGCTCCTTTCTGTGCACAGGGTCGGGGTCACCTGGCATCTTTTATTTTTGATGAATGACCCAGATACTCTCCCACCTCAGGCAAAGGGGAGCCAGGCTAGTTCCCCAAGGGTGCCTCAGGAGCAGCTCACAGCTGCGGGGGAGGGCCTGGTTGAGGTTGGATGGGAGGGAAGAGAGTGAAACAGGAAGAACACTGGTCAGCTGGTCAGTAAGATGGGAGGAAGCCGAGAAACTGGGCTGAGCAGGACAAAACCTCTCCTGTGAGCCCTGCCAAGGGAAAGGGCCAATTATTAAAATTCACTGGGGGCCGAGCCAGGCCCCCTGGTGGGAGGGGGTCTGAGGGGCAGCGTGAGGGGCTGGGTAGAGAGTGGCAGGCAAGCAGGGTGGCTACTTCCGTGGATGATCCTGACAGGAAAATCCTTCCCTAAGCTTTGGTTCATGCTACCTCCAGCTCCTCAGTCGCCCCACCCTCCAGTCCCAAAGTTTCCTGCCTCAGCCCTGCCCTGGTCCTACCAGCCCTAGACCTGCCTGTCTAGCTAATCCAATCCTAGTGTTCTTTGGGTGTGCTCTGCTAGGCCAGAGAGGGCAGTGGTCAAGACACAAGGTCCTGCCTTGCACCCTGGGAACTTCATGTGGCAGACAGTGGGTGAAGCAGGCAGTGGTTTCGAGCAGAGGGAGTTTAGAAAAGGGATATGAGATCTGATGCGGTGGGCCCCCTGAAAAGCAGGAGGCAAGCCTGGAGCTCAGAGGTGGGAGACTTGGGCAGCAGCCTATACTCTATAGCCCCTACTGCCTTGTTTAAGAGACACAAAAGTCTGCCCATCCAGGCCACAGCAGGCCTAGGACATGGCCCGTGGTGCTCTAGCCAGTTTTGCCCAAAGAAGGATCATGAGTATGTGAAGTGTGGGTGAGGTTTCCATTTCTCAGTTCTACCCTTCTAGCCTTTGGCCTGTGACAGCCTTCCAGGGGCCACGGAGGGGTCTGAACCTCTGGAGGTCACATGGCTCATTGGGAGCTGAACACAGGGTGTCAGTATTGATGTGTGGAGGGGCAGCTGGGTACAGGGATAGGCTATGAGAGCCTCCCCCTTCTTGTCAAAAGGCCCTGAAACGAAGTCCCTTCTTCCTCTGGACAGGGTGGCTCATAACTGACCTATGGGCAAGCCTCCCACTTCCTCATTCCTCCATTTGGGAAGGCCATTTGGGACCATCCCACTTCTCCATTTCTCTTGCTATCTACAAGTCAGGAGAGACCCTGAGGGGGCAGCCCACATTTCTGGAACTCCTGGAGCACCGGGGCCCAGCATTTCTAGTCCGGGAAGACCTTGTCCTGAATTCTGAACCATGCCCAGCGAAAGGGCCCAGAACCAGAGAGGATGGCAGTGACAGCAACAATACTGATGGCTACCGTTGGCCACGTTTAGGGTATACTAGACTGCTTTACGTAAAGCGCCTTATCTTTATTCAGCAGCTTACATTTATTAAGCATCTACTGTGTACTACGCACCGTTCTAGACATTGAGGATGCAGCAGTAAACAAAACAAAAATCCCTGCCCTCGTGCAGTTCTAATCCTTGCAACTTCTGTTAATATCTCCATTTCACAGATGGAGAAATTGAGGCTTGCAGGAGTTCAGTGGTTTGCCTTTGGCCTGTCCGATTTGGGTTTCAAAGGCCAGACTCCAGCCACCAGAATTTGCAGTTCAAAGTGAGAACCAGGCTGGGGCTGCACTGCCTACAATGATGGAGAGCAGAGCCCTGCCTGGCCCCAGCGGCTGACAGCTCGCCACACCTACATCTGCCTGGGCTTGTCCTCCCTAAGGCAGCTGTGGCCACAGGGTATCCCTGGGGAGAGGCGTGTCTCTTTTAACTGGGGCCCCTTTTTTTGACTTTTATGTAAATTAAAAGTACAGTCAGAATTAGTCAGTGCCAATTTCCTTCTAGCATCCTCTAGATTCTCATACCTCATGGCCCTTTTTCCTTCTGCCTAACCTCCACGCTCTCTACTCAGAGCTACTAGTCACTGAAGCAAAGTGTTAAGCAAATTGGGTATATATTTATTTTTATTTCACAGATATCTTGAGCACTCATCTTGTGTAAAAAAACAGTCCTGGGTGCTGGGGACTCAGAGCTGCATCTGGCCCCATCTGGTGGGCTAGCTGTACCTGGCACCCAGCCACCCAAGCAAGCCATGGAGGGGGCATAGGATGTTGGTGGCCAGACTCGAGGCTCCAGGTTGGCTGCCCCTGTCCAGCCTGTGGTCAAAGGCAAAGAGCCCTGGAGCCTTCACCAGATGGTTTTGTCTCCAGGGGGTGGCTACCCTGAAGTCCTGGCCTGGGGCAGGGAGGGGTGGGGGCAGCAGGGAGCAGGGGCTGCAGAATGGGTTCTCTAGAAGGGTAGGGTAGAGAGACCAGTTACCATTCTGCCTGCCTGCTTCCTCCCAGCTTTCTGATCCCTGCTTAAACACCACCTCCTTTTTTTTCCTCTGGGAGGCCTTCCTGGACCACCCTGACCTGCACCAGATCCCCCACTGTCCTTTCTTGCTGCCCTCTTTTCAGTTCCTTCTGAGCATTTCACAATTGTCACTGTGCTTATGTCTGGTGTTTATTTGTTCTGCGCCTCCTCCCTGCCATTGTGAGCTCCGTGAGGGCAGAGATTGCGTTGTTTTTATTCATTTCAGCCTAGCTCAGCACATGTGATGCTGTAGGTGTTCAGTATGATGTTTGTTGACTGGCTGAGTGAACACATGATTGGACGTGAAGGGAGGCAGAATGGTGGAGTAGGAAGAAATAAGGGTCCAGAGAAAGCTGGTTTGAAATCTGGCTCTATCCCTCCAGCTGTGTGACTCTGGGCAAGTCATCTCTCCTTTCCGAGCCTCAGTTTGCTGTGCCGCGTGGATAATGATGGCACATCTCAGAGCGTAGTTAGTTGTACAGGTTAAATGAGACGACGTGTGTAATACTAAACACAGTGGCTCAGTATGAGGTGGCTGCTGCTGTGACTTTTATAGCTGCTACTGTTATTACTGTTATTGGATTAAGAATATTTGGCTTAGGAGTCATGGGTGCCCAGCACAGGGACATACCCCTCGCGTGGCCTGTGGACCTGTAGCTCCGTGACAGCAACCCTCATAGAATGTCCTGGTACTTTTTTGCAGGGCGTGAAGGAAGGGGGTGAGAAGCCACGTGGAGCGCGGACAGCAGACAAGGCCGGCTGGATTAAGAAGAGTAGTGGAGGTCTCCTGAGTCTCTGGAAAGACCGCTACTTGCTTCTCTGCCATGCCCAACTCCTGGTCTACGAGAACGAGGTAAGGACCTGCCCTGAGATTGGGGGGTTCTGGAATAGAGGGCAAACTGGGGTTAGCCCAGGTCAGAAGGAGTAGCCTAGGACTGGGGCTGGAAGACCTGCTGTACCTTTGACATGTTCTGCAACCTTGGACAAGCGCCTAACTTTCTCTGGACTTCTGTTTGCAATATGGGGTCAATATATCTAGGGACAAATCTAGATAGGGTGAGAGATTCTTTGAATTGAATGTGCATATAGATGTGTGTTTATTTCCTTAATTGTACACCCACACATCATAACTCCCTGTCAGTGGACAAAGTTCCACATAAATGAATGTTCCAGAAAACTGAACCTTGCTCCATTCAGCAATGGTAGTAGAAATAATAACTGGTGCTCATACTTGTTTGGAATGCTTACACACCTCTCATTTGACATTCCCAACAGTCCCATGAGAGTGGGCATTCTGGAACATTTTATAGAAGAGGATCCTGAGGATCGGGGGTGGGGCACAATGCTTGTTGAGCACCTCCCAGTGCATGGAGGACCCAGGTCTACAGCAGATCCAGTGTACCTTCCACCAAGAGATACCAACAAATAAACTCCAATACAATTTTTGGTGGAAATCCTCCAAAATATGTTAAATATTTTCTGTCTCCTTCAACAGAAGGTACTGGCCTAGGTTGATGGCTCAGGGCCCATCATTATCGGCATATTCCACACTGCTGGCCTATACTTCTCAGCTTTTCTTTCACCTTTTACATCAAGCTGCCGGTTGCTACTTCTATTGTCCTCATGCTTCTGATGGCCCTCACATCTTCTCCCTTTAGACTCTCATGCTCCTAGTTTTCAGCAGGCTTGAAGCTTAGACTCTAAGGATGTTAAAATTGTGTGTTAAGTAAAGGTCAGTAAAGCTTTGTGTGAGAACCCAAGGAGGCAAATACATTCATTCACTATGGGAATTTGTGACTGTTTTTGGTGGCTTTTACTTGTAGATGTGGTTTGTCTTTTGGGGTTGAGGCTGTTGGCCTACCTACTGAAAATGGGGTATCACTGTATGCCTTTGACAGATGAAGTAAATGGGAAGGAGCTGGCCTGGGGGCAGAAGAAGGCACCTGCCTCTCTTCCCCATCAGCCTCTCCCAGTGTGCCCTGGGGTATCTTGGCAGGTCCACTATTGTCCCAGGCCAA
The DNA here is from genome assembly GCF_030014295.1 of Loxodonta africana. Taxonomy (NCBI): domain Eukaryota; kingdom Metazoa; phylum Chordata; class Mammalia; order Proboscidea; family Elephantidae; genus Loxodonta; species Loxodonta africana. The sequence goes on along the minus strand of NC_087354.1, from coordinate 51,029,219 downwards.
GAAAGCTTGGGCAACTCAGGTCTAAGTGTTTAAAGGAGGTGCCTTTGAGCGTACCTTCCTATCCTGCCCTAGTCCACAGGCTCACGGCTGGGGCGTCAGAGAAGCAGCGGAGGGGAGAGCAAAGGGGTGAGGGTTCACAAACAGACAGCCCCCCAGGTTCTGCATTGCTGCTGTCACCAAATTTGGGTGTACCACAGTTGGAGACGTGGCAGCAAAAAGATATTTTTATAAACAAAGGGGGTTGTCACAGCTCCCTCCAGTCCTAGCTGCTATAAGAGTGAGTGACAGGCCCCCAACTGTCGGCCCATCAGGCACTGCCAGACGTGTCTTGGGCCGCCTTGCCACATCTGGGCACAGCTGGGAAGCAGGAAGGATTTCACATCCCCTAAACAGGAAAAATCTAATTGTGCTTAAAAAAAAAAAAAAAGATCACTATTAAAAACCTAAATGCAACTTCAAGAACTTAGCACTTGGTGGGGGGAAGGGGAAAGGCTTGGCCCAGAAGGAGGAATTGAGAAATGCTTATTAGCTCAATTCCTCTTTCTGATGTAAGGAACTAGGGGAGCCCGAGCTAGCGGCTCTTGGCTATGTCTTTGCTGTCAGAGAAGCTGACATTCCAAAGATGCTGCCCCCGCCCATTGCCTGCTGGTTGATCTGTTTTTTCTGAGCTGCAGAAGGGCCAGGATGATTCAGCATTTCTAGTGGAGAGGAGACCCAGGCCAGGCAGCTGTGGGGAGCTGGCGGCTGGTGGTGGGGATGGACTGGGGTGTGTGTGGGCCAGCGGTTGCCCAGTTGAGGGAGGCCTGTAGACATGGGGCAGGTGAGCTGCTCTCTGGACAAGGGATCCTTCCCCAGGCAGCTTTCTTTCTCTGGATGCCTAGGTAGGGGGCGCTCCCTGGGGTCTACCTCTGTGCCAGGCATTCATTCCAGCAAACTGGTGGTATGCACGCCCCTCCCGAGGGCTGCCCTGCGCATAGGGTGGGGCAGCGAGAGAAGGCCAAGCAGGGACTTCGCACTGTGCTTCCCCGGGGCAGGGCTGGTGCCTGCACCTGGCAAGTGTGTGTTCTCAGCAGTAAGTGATAGAGGACTTCAGAGGAGAGAGGGAGAGTCCCAGGGCTCAGGGGCTCATGGAATGTGGTCAGGGCAGCTTCCTGGAGCACTTGGATTTTACTGGCCCTTGTGTCCAGACGAGGAACTTGGAAGGGATTGCAGACTAGGGGTTGAAAACGGATATAGAGGCAAAAATGGGGAAACACACCTGAATGAATCTGGATGGGGAAAACCAGGCTGTCCTGGCCATCTAGTCCCCTTCCTCTGAGTGGCTGAAGAGAGCATGTGGTTGTTAGCTGCCCCCAAATCATGGTGACTCCACGCACAACAAGATGAGACCATCATGATTTCGTAGGGCTTTCGCTGGCTAACTTTCAGAAGTAGATCTCGAGGCATTTCTTCCTGGTCTGTCTTAGTCTGGAAGCTCCGCTGAAGCCTGTTCAGCATCACAGCAGCACGCAAGCCTCCACTGGCAGGTAGGTGGTGGCTGCACGTGAGGTGCGTTGGCCCAGAATCAAATCCAGGTCTTCCGCATGGAAGGCGAGAATTCTACCGCTGAACCACCGCTGCCCTTGAAGAAAGCATAAGTTAGTGTCATCCACCTTGGCTGTACAATCATCTGGGAAACTTTAAACTAGACCGTTGTGTGCCTGGACCCCACCTCCTGAGGCCCTAATATAGTTGATCTGGGATATTGCCTGGGCATTGGGTTTCTAAAAGCTCCCAAGTGCCACCAAAGGTGAGAACTACTGGTATAGGCATCAGAATTGTCTGGAGGGCTTGTTAAAACTCAGATTGCCTGGCCCATCCCCCCAAGTTTATGAGTTAGTAGGGAAGGAGCCTGAGGATTTGCGTTTCTAACAAGTTCTCAGGAGATGCTGATGCTGCTAGTTGAAGAACCACCCTTGGAAGATCACTGTGGAGAGCAGCCTGTTGATAACACTGATGCAGAATCGCTCGCCAAGTGTCAGCGTCTCTCAGTACACGTAGATTAACGTGGAGGGAAATTGGGGCATCTTCTCTGCAAACAATCAAGTCCCTGCCTCCCAAACTGAAAGCTGCAGAGCACTGAACGCTCCCTGGGTGGGTGTTCTTGCTGACTCTGCATGATGTCCAACTGCCAGGATTTTCATAACTTGTTTGCCAGTCTCAGGGTGGTGTGCCCCCAGGAAGAGCCTGCTTCTCAAGTGAAGCAAGTTGGAAGTTGTTCCAACTTGGTCATCCCTGCAAGGTGGAGCATTGACCAACATTGAGAGCGGGAGCTTGTCCCTGGCAGCTTCCTGGAGAGGTACCTGGTGGATTGAGCCCATGGAGAAAACACTCAAGTACGAGGGCTGCTGGGCAGGAAGACAGCCTGGCCAGTGTCCAGTGATGGCCTGGGAGAGGTCTCAGGATGGCAGTCCGGAGCCCTTGCCTCTCCTCTGCATGACCTGTGGGCTGGGGTGAGGGGCAGCAGAGGAAGATGCCAGGTAGAGGAGCTAGCTTTGGTAAAGGCAGGATCACTTGTGGTGAAGGCAAGGCGTGGAGCCCCAAACGTGCCTTGTTCATGCTTCCCTCTGTGGCTCTGCCTTTTCCTTTTGTCCCACTTGATGACCTCCTACTCCCTCTTCCAGGCCACCTCTTGCACATACCTCTGCCTGGCCTCTGGGCCTGCATGGACCTCTACCTCCCTCTCTGAGCCTCTCCAGCATCCCCCTCAGTTTCCTCCTCTGGCGTTGACTCGACCCAGGGTGGGTGCCCTGTGTCTCATCTGCATGGTGAGCCTCCAGCACATGCCTCCAGCCAGCATGTACTAAGCACCGACCAGGCGTCTGGTGGGGTCTGAGTACTGCACCCTGGTGACTGAGTGGCAGCCCGAGGCTCCTACCTGACCATAATGCCCTCACTGGGTGGTAGCAGAGTCTGGGGTATGGCCTGGGTGGCTGAGGGTCCGGGTGTGCCTGGCTCTCACCAGCCCGTTTCCCCTCTGTCTGCTTCTTCAGGACGAGCAGAAGTGTGTGGAGACAGTGGAGCTCGGCAGCTATGAGAAGTGCCAGGACCTTCGTGCTCTCCTCAAGCGGAAACACCGCTTTATCCTGCTGCGATCCCCAGGGAACAAGGTAGGGAGGTGCCCGCTGCTGCCTGGCCTCTCTCCAGGCCAGTCTGCTTGGGAGGATCACCCTGGAAGGTTCAGACCCAGGGGTTGCCCCGGGTTGGTCCTTTCTTCATTTTGTCTTGGTGTCTCCCCAGCCCCTGGTTGACAGGAGATGCATTTGGGCTGTGAGAGAGTTTTGCTTCATTCTCTCCCTCCCAGGGCCCGGGGCCTCCTTCCCAGACTGTAGCTGGAAAGTAGTCTTTGAGGGATGAGGCCCTTAGCCCTCTCCCACACCCTAGACACAGGAGGCCCAGGGCTGAGGGCATGAGAGGCCTCTGATAGAAACCCTGCAGCAGGAGGAGGGTGCGGCCCCCTCTTCAGTCCAGGCCTCCTTTGGTGGGCCACCCTTCTGCCCCCATCCTGGACTTAGTGCTCAGAGGTCTGCAGCCCCCCGGCTTTCTTCCCCTTATACTTTTCTGTCTTTGCTGGGGCCGAGGAAAGTCTCTTGCCTGCGAGGCTCTTCACCTGTGACATGCCGTGTGTGCAGATGTAAAGTTTGCTGTTTGTACCACATTTCCCTGGCGGGGAGTCTGGGTGGGTGTTGACACACGGCGTAGTTTCACAAATGTCAGGAGGGAGTTGAGATTCTGAGGCTGGCGTGTACAGCACCTCTCGCCAGCTTGTGCCCATCTGCAGCTGGCCCACACCACATGCTGCCCCGACCTCTGCACGTCACATGGAGCCTCGCAGAGTGGGGCTGAGTCACAGAAACTGGGGGCTGGGTGGCAGATCTGAGTCTGGGCTTGCCAGAGGGTATTCTGGCTTTCCTCCAACTTTGGGGGTCTGGAGCCCAGCCCTTGGTTTCCCGGGGCCCTGGGCACTAGAGGAGAGCATGATGCTTTTCTCCTCAACCTTTTGTCCTGCCCTGCCATGGATGGGGACAAAGAAGCAACCAAGACAGCAGTGAAGGGGGATGTAGAGCTCTGATATCTCCTTGTATCTTCTCATGATGCCCCCTCCCCTCCAAAAGGGGGCTCTTGGGCGATGTGCCCCAGGGTAAGAGTGGATTTCTAGAGGGTTCATGGGGCTGGGCCCAGGTCTCACTTGACATCTGCTGCTTAGGACTGTTTGAGGAAGAGGACAGCCACACTTTGGTCTTTGAGGCCTAGGAGCCCTTACCCTGCCCTGGAGACCTGATTCCTCTCTGAGTGGGTACTGTGTAGGTGCGCAGGAGTTAGGGATGCAGAGCATGTAACGTGTGACGGCCTGTCCCTGTGTGTCTCCTGTATGTACTGCCCCTATGTGAAGCTGGGTGCCGGCCTGGCCTTGAGTCTATCTGTCTGTGTGTGCCTCTTAGTGCGCTTATGTGGATGGGGGGCGGAGGGCCCTAGCCTTGCTGTCCTCTGCGCATGCTGCTCTGGGCATGCCACCTTTGCCCAGCTCAGTCCCCTGGTGGTGGGCTAGGTGGGACCTTCAGAGAGGCCTGTTTGTCAGCTGCATTCTCTGCTGCTTCAGCCAGCACCCTCCCCGCTCCCTTCAACCCTGCCAGGAGTTAAGGTTGGCCCTGGGTGACTCTGGGAACAGGACACTCAACTGGAGGAGCCACTGGTGGGGGCAGTGGGTGGGAGGACAGCACACCCAGGTTACAGCTCAAGGGCTCCCTGACCCTCACCACCCCTAGGAGCTCCCCGGAGGGTGGGGACTCTCCAGAGGTCAGAGGGTGGACTGCTCCAGCACATCCTCTCACCTTCCTTTCCCATCGCCCTGGGTGTTCCCAGTCCTCAGTGAGGCCGCCAGCCCCGGCCAGGAGGTCACATGACTCTGGCTGTCTGGTCCTGGGGCGGTCTTTTTTCCCTCTAATCAAATAAACAAAGACTCCAGTGTCTTGCGTGCCCCTTCTCCCCCTGCCTTCCCATCCCCACGCCCCTGCCCGTGAGGTCACAGGCGGACGCTGCCAGGAAGCAGGGTGGCCACAGCCAGGCCTTGCTGCCCCACTGGTGGCAGCCAGCTTGCCCTTTCCTTTTCCTCTTCTCTGCCTCCTCTCTCCCCCTCCCACTTTTTTCCTCTTTGCCTTTTTGCCCTCCCCCTTTTCCCAGGCCACGTGGATCTGTTCTGAGGCTGTCCCTGTTATCTTTTACACTCCTAGTGGGCCTGTCCCTGTGGCTCTTGGAAGGGCTAAGGGGTGGGGCTGTGGCCGGTGGAGGGACTTCTTGATTTTCTTGATATTCTAATTGGGCCCATTCTGTTCATCCTTGTGGAATGCCTGGTTTATTCAGCCAGGATTATAGAGTTCCTCAGGGTGAAGCTAGGCCTGATTTAACCTCTTTTGGGAGTCCTTTGGCCGGCAGCATAGTGGGTCTTCCCTGAGGCCACGTTTCCTTCACTGCAGAGAAAAGAGCAGAGACACCCTCCCCAAAGTCTGCCACAGGCCGGCTGGGCCAGAGGGGAAGGGGCTTCGTTTGGGCTGGGTCCAGTGGTTCTGTCCTTATCCCGTTAAGACCCAAAGTGAAGACGCCTATGTAGGGTGACCTCACTCCCTTGACTCCCAGGCCAGCGCTCCTTCCCCTGAGTCCAAGCATGTCCTCAGGCTCTCTGTGGGTGAAGTCTGCATGGAGCAGGCACCTGGCCAACTCAGGGCCTGTGGCAGGAGGGGGAGCTGGGTTCAGAGTGGCTGATCCTGGCTTCCTTTCTGCCAGCCCCCATTGCAGGGACCCTGGCTGCAGCGCTTTCCATCCCCGAGCCCCGTGCAGCCCTGGTGGCTGGGCTGAGAGACAGTTGCCAAGGTGCCCTGGGGTTTCTGACTTCACTGCAGATCTCCTGCCAGGATCAAATTTACCCTGGTCATGCAAATGAGCATTTGGCTGTGCCTGGCAAGGGGAGATGAGGAGGTGGAGAGGTGGGTGGGACCCAGGCCCCATGAAGGGAAGGAGGCAGCAGGCAGGAGGAAGTTATATAATGAGGATGCTGAGGGGGCCAGGTGTACTTCCCTGTTACATAACTGGGAGAGTGGCAGGAGGGATGGCACTAACACCAGAGTGGGGTGCCCTGCTGGTCAAAGAACTAGGGCATCTTGAGGTCAGAGAGTGGGCAGTGCCCAAAAATGAAGTGAGGGAAAGAACCTCTGGCCGGTTTATTCATAGATGGGCTCATTCATTTGGTAAACATTTAGAGTACCTATGTGCCTTTTTTTTTTTTTTTTTTAACTATGTGCCGGGCCCTGGCTTTTCATCATGTTTAATTTCTTCAGCATTGCTCTGTGGTATTATCCCATTTCGCAGATGAGGTAACTGGGAGTGTTTTGTGCAGAAGGAAGGCAGCGGCGACCATTCCTATTACTGAACACTCACTCTGTGCTCAGTTCTAGGTTTAGTACTGTGATGAGTCGTTTTTCAGTGATCTTCTCATCTCCACAAGGCAGGTTGTGGTGGTGGTCTCCTTTTACAGATGAGGAAACTGAGGCTCAAGTTCAGACAGCTGTAAGCGGGGAACTCTGTGGCTCTGAGGCCCCACTGCTCTGTCTGCCCTCAGTTTCCATGGCCTAGTTCCTTCCCGCTCATTTTCTGTCTTACTACAGAGCCTGCCAAGGAGGGGCTTTCTGAGCTGCCCTATGATTCTAATGCAGGAGCTCAGAGCTCCTGCCTGAGATGGGAAGGGACTGGTGGGGGTGGAGTTGGGGATGGATCAGGGCTCATTGGTTCTACTTCAGACCACAAAGGACCTTGACCGTGTCCTGTCCCATCTGCTGAGCCTCATTTTCCTCATGAGGCACACCCAACGCCCTTCTTCTCTGATAGTCTATGATTCAAGGCCGGAAAAGAGACCTCCTCCAGGAGGGGTCTGGGCACATTTTTCAGTTGGGTCTTGGGCTGGATGTGGGCCTACTGTGGAGCTGAGGTGAGGCCCTGGTTCCAGTGGGCCTTCAATGGACACCCTTCACACCTGTCACCTCACCCATGCCTGGCGTGGCTATAGACTGGGACTTCTTTACAGTGAAGAAACTGAAGCCCAGAGGTCAGGTGGCTGCTGGGAAAGTCCCCTGGGGCAGGGCTGGATTCGAACTCTTTCCCCTGGGCAAGGCTGATTCCAATCCAAACCTCTGGTAGCTCCATACTGGGGGACAGCCCCTCCTCTGCTGGCTTCCCAAAGCTGGGGTGTCAGGCACATTGTGGGGTTCATTTTGGTTTGTTCCCAACCAGCTGTGCCTAGGGTGGGTTCGAAGAGCTGGGAGGGAAGCTTCCTTAAGACCCTAAATATGAGCCCTGTTAAATGTCTGCCATCCCCCTGTCAGGTCAGTGACATCAAATTCCAGGCACCCAGTGGGGAGGAGAAAGAATCCTGGATCAAAGCCCTCAACGAAGGAATCAACCGAGGCAAGAACAAGATCCTTGACGAGGTGCGATTCAGCTGTGTGGGTGGCTCTGTGTCCCCCCTTTTCTGTCCACCCGTGTGCCACCTGAAAGAGGACCCTGCCCCCGCCCCATCCCGGACAACCCCTCAATTATGTCACTGCTACAGACATTGTTACAGACACTGGGTCATCTGTTGTTACTTCATTTAATCCTTACAACAGCCTCCCATAGGTGGTAATATTCCCCATTTTACAGTTTTACAGATGAGAAATTAAGTAATTTACTTTAAATTAAGAAGCAGATCAGTGGTGGGTGGAATTGATCTGACTGCAGCTATGTAAGTTGCATCCTTTCAACCCAACCTCAGCTGGGAACAGCAGGCAGACTCAGGCTACAGAGGCTGGGGGTGACCTGAGAGCTTGAAAGTCCACTTTTTATCTTTGCCACAAAGTTGTGGGTTGGACTTACTCTCGACCCTGGGCCTCCCTGTCTGCTGTAGTGACCCAGCCCTGCAGACCTCAGCCCTCTGTGCTGGTAGTGGTGACTGTGGCAGTGGTGGCCGTGATCAGTCTTGAGGTGGGCAGGATGTCTGTTCCATGAGGCCAGGCTCCTGGGGATGCTTTGTCTTTGACACCATGGGTTCTTAGCTGTTTTGGCTAAAATCTTGGGGGCCATCCTGAGTGACCCCTTGAATTGCAGGAGGACTGAAGCCCGAGGGAGGTGGGGTGAATCTTCCAAAACAAGTCCCCCATTAACACCCAGGTCCTCTGACTCCTAGCCCTTGGCGCCTGTGTATGTCCTGTGTGACTACATCATGCTCAGCCCTTCACTACCTGCGGAGAGTGTCCCCATCTTGAGGAGAGAGATAATGGGATGCATCGTGGGGTTTGGGAGAGGCCCCAGGAGCCATGGGCTGGGCCTCCTCCCAGTCTGGGTGAAGCAGGATGGTTCCACCGCTGAGGAGCAGAGACAGCCCCCCTCCCCCAAGTGGGTCTGCACCCTGAGCAGAGCTGGGGTGAGGAGTCTTAGCCTCACTCCGCATCAAAGGGTCAGGCTGCTTCATGGCCCTGAGTCTGGTTTCCCATGGGAACTTTACTCTAGGGCTTGCCACTCCTGCTGCCCCCGGTTCCCTCCCTCAGAGGTGTTGCTTTCCTCCAGACATCCCGGCCCAAGGGGGCAAAGGCCCTACTCTTTCCTGGGCTAGCCTCAGGGGTCCTGGGAGAGTGGCCTTTTCTCAGGTACCACAGGGTCTGAGCTGGGCACATAGTTACTGCAACCCACAGCTAAGCCTCCAAACAGCCTCAGGCTGCCTGGGTCTTTATAAAAGGCAGAGGAGCAGGGCTGATAGTCCATGGTGGACCAGAAAGACTGAGGGGTAGCGGGAGCACCTCAGACTCTGCAGAGACAGACGTGGCAATGTAGAGACAGAGAGGAGCAAGGGTCCAGAAACTGGGTGACACCTCAGAGAGAGGACCAGCGGATGGGACCCTGACCCCATTAAGTGAGGATGGCGGGTACAGACCCTGCTTCTGGGTCATGTTAATGCCTGGGTACTTCTCACTCTCCCCAAGGCCTGGTGGGGCCTGACTTGGTTTCCCTTTCTTCCCAGGTAAAGGTGGACAAGAGCTGTGCCCTGGAGCACGTGACACGGGACCGGGTACGGGGAGGCCAGCGGCGCCGGCCACCTACGAGAGTCCACTTGAAAGAAGTAAGGCCTTGCCCCCAGTTTGGTTGGGTTGGAGGTCAGTTGAGCCTGGGACCACAGGCCCTTGGGGTGGCAACCAGGCTTGGGGCCACTTTTTTCCTGAGGGGGCCCCTAAGTAGTCAGTCTACAGGGATGTCTATGTGGAGGAAACTGTGTTATGTGTGCTCAGACTGTAAATGTCCCAAAGTCCAGAGCCTGCTTCATTTGCTGAATCCACACGCTGACCTTAGCCAGTCCTGCCCTTCAGAGCTCAGCCTCTAGGTCTTACAGGAGAATGGCTCTGACCACAGACTGCTGTGAGGAGAGCTGTGTCTAATTTTTGTACAGAGGGGGGCTCTGGGAGGCCAGGGCAGAGAGGGACCACCGAGGAGCTGACCCTTGAAGGATGGCAAGGGTTTCAATTGGTAGACTGGGGGTGAGGGGATTGCAGTGGAGGGAAGGGTGGGAGCTGAGTTTTGAGGCAGGCGAGTTGAAGTTACGCTGAGTAGCACCGCTAACTGAGAGATTGCCTGGCACAGGAGGATCGCACATAGAGGGAAGGTTCTCCCCAAGCTTGAGATGGGTGAATGGAGGCCCTGAGCACAGGGAATTTGAAAGAGGGAGGAACCCCCTTTCAGACCAGTGGAGCTGATGGGTCTGTGGTAGGTGGTGAGGGGGAGATTTTGGAGGCCTGTAAAGAATGTCAGCAAATGCTACATTTGGAGGGTGAGGGAAGAGCAGCCAGTAAGGAGCCAAAGAGGAGGAAGCAGAGATGAGTGGCACAGACCCTAGGGGGTCGTCAGCCAGGTGGCAGCCACAGGTCATAGTGGCAGGATGAAGGAAAAGGCAGGTGGGACATTTACAGCATATTTTCTGAGAGGAGGAGTTAGCTCAGGGTTGTTATGAGGACTTCTGAGGGAAGGGGACATGGAAGGGAAGCAAGAGGCAGGACCACACTTAGAAGAAAGGGGCCCAAGGTTGCTGGAGGGCTTGTTTTTGAGATGAGGCCGCCTGTTCCTGTCTGTCAGCTGAGGGAAAGGAGCCTACAGAGGGCGTAGCTCAAGTTGCCAGAGAGAAAAGGAAGACCTGAGGGGGGGACGGCTAGGAGATGTTGGGGGAGGGGCAGCCTTGGAAAGAGGGAACCCTCTGAGAAGAGTTCAGGGAGGGAGCTGTGTGTGGCAGGGTCTCTGGTGGTCCCAGTGACTGAGTGTACCTGTCGCCCAGATCACTGGTGTGTAAATATAAAAGGAATGAGGGTTAGGCTGTTGTTTGTGCGAGGCTTCCAAGCAGGACCCTACGTTCTGAGGAACCTTGGGAGATCAACTCCCCATGACCATGGGGTTGCTGGGTGTCCTCATGGGTCCCTGGAGCCAGGTGCGGGGACAGCCATTTGCTGGGCGCAGCTGTTCTCTTCTGGCAGTCAGCTGTGGCCTGGGGCTGCCCAAGTCTGGGACTCTGTCTGACAACATGAGGAGAGAGGGCACAGGGTGCTGAGCAGCTGGGCAGGCAAAGGCTGGAGCGGTTTGACCGGAGGGCTGGGTTCAGGGCTGGCAGACTGGACAGAAGTCTGCGGGAAGGGGAAGCAACAATGAGTGAACTTGAGATGACTCTGGAGACCTGAATTTGCATTCTCTTCCTGTCACCAATTGGCTGAGGGGACCATGGGCATGGTGGCACGTGGGTGGGTTGTAGAGAAAGGACCTTCCCAAGACCATACAGGTAGAGGGCAGAAAGAGGGCTGAAATCACGTCCCTTGCTGCTCAGGCCAGCACAGTTGCCACTAAAGAAGAATGACCTCTTTCACCAGCTGGGGCACCGAGAGGGCACTGTGGCTCTGACTTCCTGACCTATGACTCTGAAACAGAGTTCTCTGGGGATGTAGGAGAGGAGTCATCAGAGAATCAGTTCTGCTTCTAACCAAGTGGCCTTGGAAGCCAGGGAGGGATGGAAGGTGGGGCGGGGGAGGTGGGCACCATGAATGGGAGGGTTTGAGGACCCTTGTAGGTGAGTACACTTGACCCAATGGTCAGTCATCCAAGATGATGCCCATATACTGCCTCCCACCAGGTGGCCAGCGCAGCTTCTGATGGGCTTTTGCGCCTGGACCTTGATGTTCCGGACAGCGGGCCACCAGTATTTACCTCCAACGATGATATCAGTGCAGCCCAGCCCCGAGAGAAGCTTCGGCCCCCCATGCCTCCCACCAAGCCTTCATCGGCACTGGAGATGGCCAGCCTTGGTGACAGGGTGGAGCCACCTGCGGGAGAGAGAGCTCCAACCCCCATCTCAGCAAGCACCGAGACCTACCCTGAGAGCCAAGAGGACTCAGAGACCCCAGCCGAGGAGGACAGAGGCCCCGAGCAGCCTCCCAACAGGATCCTGTCTGACAAACTGAAGGTGAGCTGGGAGAACCCCAGCCCTGAGGAGCCCGCTGCTCCTGAGAGTGCAGGAGCACCCCAGCTACCCTGTTCTGAGACATCTGAGGCTACCCCCAAGGAGGGTGGGAAGCCCCCTACGCCCCCACCCAAGATCTTATCGGAGAAACTGAGAGCTTCCATGAGAGGCGTGGCAGCTTCTGAGCCGGCCCAGAGTCCTGGGGTCCCTGAGATCTCTGCCCCAGGTCCAGCCCAGGTCTCAGTGAATGGCATAGATGACAGCTCTGAGGCCGCCAAGCTATCCAAGGCCACGGCCACCCCAGGAACCCACCAGAAGGATGCAACAATGTCTACCACACCGTCTCTCTGGGACCCGCCGCCTCAGTCCCGTCCCCGCCGCTTCTCCTTTGGGAACCTGCTTGGGGAGGGCTCCCAGGATCCACAGCAGCCCAGGGAGCGGCTGTATCGTGCTGAGCTGGAGGTGAGGGTGGCCTCAGAACAGACGGAGCAACTGTTGAACGAGGTACTGGACACTCAGCCAGCCACTGTGAGCGCCAAAACACTGCTCAGCCAGGCTGTGGAGCAGCTGAGGCAGGCCACTCAGGTCCTGCAGGAAATCAGAGATTTGAGGGAACTGAGCCAGGAAGCACCTGGGCTAAGGGAGAAGCGGAAGGAGCTGATGACCCTCTACAGGAGAAGTGCACCCTAGGGCCTGCTGGGCCAGAGGCATAGTTCCTCCTGGCGGACCCAGTCCATCAAAGCCCAGCCCCGTAAGAAGTGAGCTTCTGCTCAGACTGTGGAAGGGCCACTGGGCGTGTTGGGATTCTTCCAGGAACTGCTGAGACTCCTGGGTGTCCTTCCCACCCTGGCTTGGGCAGGCCAGTGGTGCCAGCTACCACCCAGGCCACTGCCTAGCTATCTGGCTTGGTCTCCAGGCTCTGGGTTTGTGAGCTCGCGTGGTTGTTTGGAATGCCCCAGGGCTTTGGCATAGTACCTGGGGTTTCTGGGGGTGGCATCATCTCTGTTCCCCACCCTCAGCAGTTTACATTCCTGACTTTTGAATAGAGCACAGCTGAGCCCCTCTGCAGCCCCCATCTGCAGACATTCCTAGGCAGGAACCCTTATGGCAGAGGTCGCCTTAAAGCCAACCCTTCTCCCACCCCCACCCACCTGTTCCGAGTAGCTGCAGAGCCCTGGGCCCAGGCCAGGGGCTCAATTCACCCCTCAGCCGGGTGAGACCTGGAACCCAGATGGGCCTCTCAAGGCAGGCAGAAGGCAGTCCTGCTGAAGCCGTAGCAGTGTAGCCTCTCTCTGGGCCTGTGTTTCCTTTTCTGCAAAATGAAATTTTCTGCAGGCCCTTCCCCTCTTGTGAGCTATGATTGGAGGGCTTAGATCTGGAGGACTCCAAGGCGGAGGAGTTCAGCCTTCCGCATTTCTGAAGAGGCAAACCTCAGAGTGGCCCTGAAGTCAACCTCAGAGAGACCCGTATGTAATGACCGTAAACCAACCTTCGGAAGATAACCCCCAAATTCTGTGCCTCCCCCCCAAAAAAAGGGTTTATAACTGGGTCTCTGGTTCCTTCTCAACCCAAACAGGTTAATGTCCCAGCCATTTCTTCAAGTGCTGGTGAGGGTATGTTAGGGCCTAAAACCACCCCCACCCTGTACCCCAGACGTCAGTCAAGCCCTTCTGGAATTGCCCCTGGCTCCGCGGCAATCCAGTCTCCATCTCACTGCAATGGCTGGACCAAGGGAAGAGCCACAGGTTTGGGTCTGGCTCCCCAGGCCCAGCCACCCTCCCCGGGGCCTGCCCAGGGCCCTTCTGCATGTGCACTTTGTTTACAGAGAGACGGGAGACAGGGGGCACGGTAGCAGGCCTCGGTCTTGTTTCCTAGTGACCCAGCCCCAGCTACCAGTAGGGCCCACTGAGGGCCTGCCAGCACAGGCCGAGGCTGTCTTTACTGTGCTTTCACTCTTGTCTTGAAGGGAGTGGCAGGAGTCCCGAGGGACAGAGTCCATTGTGGCCTGCAGGGGTGGGAGTGAGCAGCAGTGTCATGGCTCCCGAGTCCCCAGCTGGCCTCCTCAAACCACACTCCTGGAGTAAAGTGGGTTCCCCTGCCACAGTTTGCCTCTCTGCCTCCATCTGTCTCTGACACAAGAGCAGGTATGTTACAAGGTGCCCACGGTCATGGCCCCTCCTGCCATCTTCCCTCGGGGAACAGCATATTCCCACCAGCAACCAGAGGTGGCTGGGGCTTTAACCAAGTTGCTTGCTCCAAGGTATTGGAGCCTCAGTTTCCTCATCTGTCAGTTTCTAGGCTGGACGGTAGCTCTGGGCCACCTCGTTTGTCTAATGCCGTTAGTGCCCATGGGCTTCCCATACTTTGGCTTCCATGGGAGGGGGAGGAATAGCCGCCCTATCCAGGGGCTGCTTTGCCTGCCTCCCTGAGGAAGATGGCATTCTGTCTTCTGCTTACAAAGCGCCTTCCTTGAAGTTTGGCAATAAATCCTTTACTACGGAACTTCTCTGCTCCAGCCTGTTTGTTGGTGTGGGGACCAGCTCCAGGGCTGGCCTCGAAGAAGCAAAAGGAGACAGATTGATTAGTAACATCGCTGCTCCCCCAGGCTTGGTTCTAGGGTCCCTTTCCATAGGCTGGGGTGGGAGCATCACTGTCCCTCAGGGATCTGTCTTGGCTAAACTCAGGCCCTTCTAATTTCACCCCCTTCCACCAATCTTTTCTAGGCTGGGAGCTAAGGGTCAATGCTTTTCAAAATATTTTTTCAACTTTTTATTTGGAAATAATTTCAAACTTACAGAAAAGTTGCAAGAATGAAAATAGTACAAAGTATACCATATACCCTTTTCCCAGATTGGTGGCTCAGTGGTTAAGAGCTCGGCTGCCAACCAAAAGATGGGCAGTTCAAACCCACCAGCCGCTCCTTGGAAACCCTATGGGGCAGCTCTACTCTGTCCTATAGGGTCACTGTGAGTTGGAATTGACTTGACAGCAACAGGTTCTCCCCCCTCCAAATTCACCCCCGTTGTTTCCTCATTTCCCCACTCTCTCGTATACACATAATTTTTTCCTGAATCGTTGGAGAGTTTAGCTGTACACCATGGCCCTTTCCTCCTAAATACTCCATGGGTGTTACCTAAAAATAAGGCTCTTCTCTCATATAATCACAAGACAGCTATCAACTGTAAATTCAACATGGATACAATCATTTATTATTTGTATTCGAATTTTGTCATTTGACCCAATAATATCCTTTTATTGTATTTATTCTTTCTCGGTGCAGAATCCAGGGTAGAGGCAAGCTTTGCATTTAAATGTCATGTATCTTTAGTCTCTTTAATCTGAAACATTTGCTCAGCCTGGCTTTGTCTTTCATGATGTTGGCATTTTCAAAGGAATACAGCTCCCTCTCCCCTTTTTAAGAGAACAGTCCCCACTTGGGGTTTGTCTGCAGTTTCCTCATAATTAGATTGAGATAATGTATTCTCAGCCACAAGACCACGTAGGTGATGTTGGTCTTTCTCAGGACATCACATCTGGAAGCAGACTGAAAGTGTTCATTGTGATCACCTGGTCAAGGTGTCCAGTTTTTTTCACTGTATAGTTAATGGCTTTGTTTTGTTTTTCCTTGCAATTAATATGAAATCTGTTATATTTTCATATTGGGAGATATTTCAGTACCATGCAAATATATTGTATCTCATCAAAATTGCCCCTTAGCTTTAGTATCCCCTGGTTATTCCTGCCTGAACACGTCTTTCCTCTGATGGTTCCAAAATGATGGTTCAATTGTTACTTTAACCTCAGAGCCTGGTCTTGGTCAGGGCTGAACCTTTAACCCTGTCTTATGCCTCTGGCACCCCTGACACATCTCAGTGGAACCCCAGGGCTTCAGGGAGCACTTCTGGGCGCCAGTGGAAAGAGCTCTGGGTCAGGCCGCCAAGGTTCCAATCACACTAAGGGACCTCAGGTCAGTCTCAGCCTCAGGGCGTCTCAGTTTCTTCATCCTTCCAAGGAGGATTACAATGCCCCCACCCCCGCACCGTTCCCTTGTGAAAGGAGCCCCGGTGGCGCCATGGGTAAGTGCTCGGCTGTAACTGAAAAGTTGATGGTTCAAATTCTGCAGCTGCTCCACAAGAGGAAGATGTGGCAGTCTGCTTCCATAAACACTGCAGCCTTGGAAACCCTATAGGGGTTTCCTATAGGGTCACCATGGGTCGGAGTTGACTCGATGGCAACAGGTTTTTATTCCCTTATGTGACAAGGCACCATTGTGCTCACCACAGTCTGAACCCCTTCCTCCTCCCCTGTGAGGGCTGCTGGACAGGCCCAGAGGCTGACGTAACAGGAAGCACCTGACCCAGGGCCTGTCGACTGGCTGTGGCCCTTGTGTCCCTCCTGAATTCCCCTACCATTGGCCATTCCAAGTGAGTGGCCTGTAGAAGGTGGGGAAGCTCGGGCAGAACATTTTACCTTCACCATCCCCTTGATCTGTGAAGGGGCGGAAACAAGGGAAGGAAGAGAAGTCCCTTACTGATGGGGGTGTCCCTTACCACAGCCTAGGAACTAGGTCCCCCTCTGGGACCTTGAAGGGAGTGGCTGCTGCGAAGGTGTGGGCGGCCAGCTGTAGGACTAAGGAAGGATGTGGTAAGAACTTTCGCTCTGGTCCTGAGGGCAGAGGCCTGTGCAGAGAAGGGCAGCCTTCTTTATGAACAACTCAGGCTGTGATATCTCAGTGGCCTGAAATCCTGTGGGTAGTTACAGTGCAGAGTTTTGCAAACCGCAAGGGGGCTAGCTGCCTTCAGACAGCCTAGGACAGGGGCAGGACCTGGTGGGGGAAGGGAGCACCAGGTTGCCCTGCCCTCTGTCCCACCCTGAGTCCAGTCTCCATGGGTCTTTCTGGAGTCACCCTGTTCTACCCCTATCCTCATCTCTGTCAGTAAAGACCACGTTAACTCCCTCAAGTGGAGGCTTCTGTGACTGAGGAGGTGTTCAGAGGGAACCAGGAGGGTGAAGAGGTGATGGCAAAATTCTTCCCTGTCATCATAATTTTATTAAAAAAAAATAAAAAATTCCTGGAGGAAGCGGCAGAAAAAACATGACTTTAGATTTGGAGATGGATTCAAACCCAGGCACAAATAAGTGACCTAAGGCAAACCCCTTCAGTTTTTCCTACCTGTAAAATGGGCTAATTCTCCCCTTCACAGGGTTGCTTTGGAACACTTAGCCCATGGCCTACCTCATAGAAAATGCTTAATAAACCCCAGAGGCCTGGCCTCAGACCACCTACTGTTTCCCAGGCCTATTGGTCTCCTGTTGTCACCACAGCCACCACAGTGGCCTCATGAGGGAGGAGGACGTAGTTACGTTCACTCTATTTTACAGGTGAGGAGGGGGAAGCTTAAACAACTTGCCCAGGAGAACACAAGCTACTGTCAGGACCTGGGCCACAACCAACTGCTTCCTGCTATTTCTCTGGAGAGTCTGTGACTTTAGGTGAGGCTCTGTCCAGGGGACTTCAGTCTGACTTGGGACCATTCCTGGGCAGTAGAGGATCACCCCAGGCCCAGCCTGGCTTTCAGTCAGTCACGGCCCCAGGGAGAGGCTTGGGAGGCCCTTCCCTTATAAGGACAACAACTCAGCAGTGAGGAAACTCGTCCTCCCAGCTGGGCAGGCGGGGGAAGGGAAATGACTGTGACTCCAGCAGCTACGGCTGAGAGCTCAGGCCTCCAGGCCTCCACAGGAACTCGCCCACAGCCACAAGGCCTCCCCTCTCCCCTTCCTGTGCCACAGGCACTGAACGGGGCTTTCCGGAGGGTCCCACTGGGCAGGAGACTGGAGGAGGGACCACGGCCTTTGAGCCCAGAGAGGGCGGCCTCCGTGGAGGGAAGATGTGTAAACTGAGGCCCGGATCTGGGGGAGGGGAGTAGGACCCTTCTTGGCCCAGCAGGCCTGTCCAGCTCCAGCTCCACCCTCAGACTGGCAGGGCTGTCCCAGAGGGTCCAAGGCCAGGAGGCTCTGTTCAAGTCCTCCTGAGTTTCTCCCTTTGGTCCTCTAAGATCCACTCCAGTCATAAAGGGAGGAGGGGCTGGTCTGTTTGCAGTGCCTCCTGGCCTCTGTCTCTCACAGCCTGAGTCCCCAGTGGGCTGTCTTCCGGCAACAGAGTCCCCATCCCAATTCACTACCTGAGAACTAACCCTGGAACCAAAGGACATGGGGACTGATAAGAATCTTTGAGACCATCTCATCTCACCTGCTTGCTTTAAAGGGAGGAATCAAAAGCTCAGGGTGGGGACTGACCCGACCTTGCCCATCTGTTTTGTTTAAAAAAAAAAAATTTTTTTTTGTTTGGCTTTTTCTTGGTTTCCTATTGAAGTTCCTTTTTAAGAAACCTCAGCTTGTTAGCTGAATAAAAGGACAAAGAGCTTTTTCCACACGCAGGTCTGGTTAGCCCTGGGCATTGTGCTCCCCCAGAGACCACAACTAGGCTTGGCAGTGGGCTAAGGCCAGATTCTGCCCAGGGAGAATCCGTCTCCGGCACTGCTTTGCACAAACTGTGTGACCTGAGGTGGCTGCTCAGCCTCTCTGAATCTCAGTCTCCTCATTTCCCAGGGGAGAAAATCACTCCTGGTGGGGTGATTTTGGTGATAAAATGAGATCATTTAGATAAAGCATCTAGCTCAGTGCCTGGCACACCTAAGTAGGGGCTCAATAAACAGGTAATAATATTATCTGTTGGGCACGAGCTCTGCCAGCAATACGTTAGATGCTGTAGATGGCAAGTACAATAGAAAGGGATCCCTCCCCAAGGAGCCCACTGCCGGCCGGTGGAGACAGACACCCGACTCTGAATGCAGTGGGATGGGCGCTGTGTCAGAGCCAGGCAAGATCCCCGCCACACAGCAGAGACCCACCAGCTGCTCTTTGCTGGGGGATCAGCCAAGGCCTCCCCAAGGAGGTGAGCTTGAAGGTCAAGACCTGGGCCTTGAAGGAGGAAAATGAGTTTACCAGACAGAAGAGGGGGAGGGCATTCAAGCAGAGGGCACAGTATGTCCAGAATCACAGGGTGACAAGTTCTCTGGGCAGCATCCTATAGCAGGAGGTGCTAAGGGAGGGTTAGGGGACTTGGAGTTGAGGTGGGAGAAGGCAGAGGGTCATGACATATACCTGGGAGACTGGACTTTGTCCTAAAGACCAAGAGGAGTCATAATCCAAAACAAGCAAACTCTTTGCTGTGGAGTAGTTTGCAACTCCTGGCAACCTCACGTGTGACAGAGTAGAAACGAGCTCCAAGGGTTTTCCTTTTTTTAGTTGTGCTTGAAGTGAAAGTTTACAGCTCAAGTTAGTTTCTCACACAAAAATTTATACACATATTGTTATGTGACCCTAGTTGCTATCCCTATAATGTGTCAGCACACTCGTCCTTTCTACCCCATTCAACCAGCTCCTGTCCCTCGCTGCCTTCTCATCTCGCCTCTGGGCAGGAGCTGCCCATGTAGCCTATTGTATCTACTTCAGCTAGGAAGCACACTCTTTACGAGTATCATTTTATGTCTTATAGCCCAGTCTAATCTTTGTCTGAAGAGTTGACTTCAGACTTCAGGAGTGGTTTTAGTTCTGGGTTAACAAAGAGTCCGGGGCCATGTCTTCTGGGGTTCCTCCAGTCTCAGTCAGACCATTAAGTCTGGTCTTTTTACTAGAATTTGAGTTCTGCACCCCACTTTTTTTCTGCTCTCTTAGGGACTCTCTGTTGTGTTCCCTGTCAGGGCGGTCATTGGTGGTAGCTGGCTCCATCTAGTTCTTCTGGTCTCAGGCTGATGGAGTCTCTGGTTCATGTGGCCCTTTTGTTTCTTGGGCTAATATTTTTCCTTGTATCTTTGGTGCTCTTCATTCTCCTTTGCTCTAGGTGGGTTGGGACCAATTGATGCATCTTAGATGGCTGCTTGCTAGCATTTAAGACCCCAGACTCCATAGGGTTTCCTTGGCTGTAATCCTTACAGAAGCAGATCGCCAGGCCTTTCTTCCATGGTGCCACATAGGCTTTCGAGTGGGGCAACGTCAAGCTGTGGTATGGAGACTGGGGCAGGGACAGCAGTTAGGAGATGGTTGTCATGGACCGGGTGAGGCGTGGTAAGGGCCTCAGCTGGGACAGTGACACTGGGGGCAGAGCGGAGGGGTAGATTCTATTTAGGAGGCAGAACGGGGATTTTTGAGGCCTTGTGGATATGGGATAGATGGAGTGGGAGGGAGGGAAGTCAGAGATGACTCAGGAATCTAAGGCTATGGGGTGCCCTTTCCTGAGCTGGGGAGCACTGGAAGAGAGGCAGATTGGGGAGAGGATGTTGACCATGTGGAGGGGCCCTGTGAGCTACTAGAACCGGGCTGGAGGCAAATCTGACACTCGTGGGCATCAGGCAGTGATGGCAGCCACAAGCATGGATGTGTTATTTGTATGTTACTGAGGAGTGGATTTGGCCATGACTGACAAGAGCTCCCGGTGTCCGGAGAGTCCTACAGAGGACCTAGGCTCCGGGGGTTTGTCAGACTTGCCTCAGCTTGGAGGGGCTCCTGCCCTCATACAACAGCAAGGAGATTTTGCCTTGTTTGAGTTTGTTTTATTCATCTCTTGCTGTTGGGCTCAGAAGTGCAGAGTCCCAGCCTGGAGTCTCAGGGAAGGGGCTGCTTTCAGGTATAAGTGTTTCTTTGCCCGCCAGCCACCCCCTTGGCAGCTGGTGAGGGGAGAAGTCTTACAGTCTGGGCAGTCAGGCCAGGTCTGGTTCGGCCCCTCACTCACCGTGACCCAATCAGGACCCTCCTGCAGCTTCCTGGTCACAAGCCAGGGCTGAGTGGTCAGAGGGAGGCCCTTGTGGCCCCAAGCCTGCAGAGATGCCTAGGGCGGCTTTGCCCACAGAGCTGGGGCAGGCCTTTGTGTGCTTCCACCTACCAGGCCACCTTCCAGCCTAGTCAGTATTTCTGGGCTCCTCCCACTTTCATTCCTTTCCAGGTCGGCCCTGTGGCCTTGGGTCTGAAGGGAAGCAGGCCTGCCCCAGCTGCGGCCAGGACAAGGCCACTCTGAGGCTGAGATATGTGGGTTCCCAGAGTCCCCAGGGTGTGGTGTGTGCTGGTCAGTAGGATGGGGAGTGTATGAACAGCTCTGCCCTTAGGGAGCGGTAGGGGAGAGGAAGAGCCTCCAGGCCACCCTGAACTGTCCGGGGTCCCTGCTGGGTGAGCAAAGATCTCCTCAGGCCAAAAGCCCTTGCCCTTCTCTGGCTGAACAGGCCCCCTGAGAGGACTTGTCTCAGAATCACTCATGGGTCCTGGGCCAGGGTCAGTCTCTGAAGTGGCTCTGGGAGGCAAAGTCTCCTCGAGCTTAGGAAAGGTTAAGCTCTTGCCTTCCAGTCTGTTTCTGGAGCCCCAGAGGGACCCTAGACGTTGTCAGCATTTTCAAATATCCAAATTCTTCAGCAGGACTACATGATGGATTGAATTGGATTGGTGGCAGGGGTGAGGAAAAGGGAGGAATCAAGACCCTCAGTCCTGTGACTTTTGATAAGTTCCCTAACCTCTCTATCCTCAGTTTTCCTCATCTGTTAAATGGGGAGGATAATGCCTCCCTGAGAGTGGTGAGGATTAAATAGGATCATGCATTTGGAGCACCTGGCACAGTGCCTGGCCTACAGAAGGCACGCAGGAACATGACAGCACTAATTATTATTATCATACTGTCTCAAGGGAGGAACTTTTCTACTCTTTGTCAGAAAGTCCTTCCTAGAGCTACCTCTCTGTAACTCCAATCACAGAAAGTCTAAGGTGAGGAGGACCTTAGTAACCTGCATTTCATAGGCGGAGAGATGAGGGAAGGGACCCGCCCAAGGTCACACAGGGGGGCTTCAGCAGGGCATCAGCAAGCCTGAATCCACTGCAGCGTTCTCCACACCCCTTCCCAGGCTCCCCACCCCCACTCAGGAAACAGGCCCAGTCCTTTCATTTGCACCATTGTTGGGAAGGGCCCCAGACACCAAGCGGCTGTTTTCCTTCTGTCCAGCTCAGCGTTGATGCCTGGGATCAGGAAACTGGGTGATGGGAAGTGTCCCGTCTGACTTCCTCCTGCTGGGGGTGGCACCCTCACAGGGCTGGGCTTCCTGCAATACAGCTGTGGCAGCAGCTCCGGGATTTGGCATAACACTTAACATTAATTAAAAAGAAAAAGAAAAACACAGAGAATAGGGTGAGAAGGGAGGAGAGATGGAACAGATGTAAGGAAACTGACTTTTCCAGCAGAGAGTAACTAGAGTTATTCGAGAGCTGATAAACCAAGAGATAGAGATGTGAGCATATTATTTGCAGCCAGGGAGATAACTCTTCAGAGCTAAAAAGCATTCAGTATTGAAGTGGTTACCTCTGAGCAGTGGTACTGGTGTTGGGAGAATTTAACTTTTCATTCAGTACTTTCCAGTACTATATGAATTATTATTATTTGCCTTATACATCATTATATCTATTAGTAAAATGGCCAATGCTGTGTTCAGAGGCAGGTGAGACTGTCTGGGCCAAACTGCAGCATGACTCCTTTGATCTCTAGCTTCCTTGGCTGTGTTCACTTTGGAAGTCCTTGGTCAGGTTTAGAGGGAATTCTGAGTCAGCCAAACTTCAGCTGGGCCCTCCATCTCTGCCCCTTCAAGATTCAGTTAAGATTGGCTTCAGAACTTTTCAACAACTAGAGCTAGAAGATTTGGTTATCTGTATGGAAAAAAAAAAAAAAAAAAAAATCCCTGCCTCACATCATACACGAAAATCAACTCTAGATGAACTTAAATGTTAAAATTTTAAACCTTTAGAACAAATGTAGGTGAATATCTTTCTGATATTCTATTTAATTAACATTAAGAACTTCTGTTCATCAAAAGACACCTTGAAGAATGTGAAAAGACAAGGCTACAAACTGGGAGAAGTTAATTATTTTATATAACCAACAAAGGATTAGTATTAAGAATATATAGAGAACTCCTACAAGTCAGTTAGCAAAAAGATAAACAATAGAATAGAAAAATGAGTGAAGGACATGAATAGGCATTTCACCGAGGGGAAAACATGTATGGCTAATAAACATATGAAGATACGGTCAACCTCATTAGCATTCAGGAAATGCAAACAAGCACCATAATGAATACCGTTTTACATCCATTTGATTGGCAAAAATTAAAAAGTTTGACAATAGCAAGTTGGAAGAGGACATGGATCAGGAGATCGCTTAGACAGAGCTGCTGGAAGTGTAAACTGACGCAGCCATTTTAGGAAACTATTCG
Source organism: Loxodonta africana (assembly GCF_030014295.1). Taxonomy (NCBI): domain Eukaryota; kingdom Metazoa; phylum Chordata; class Mammalia; order Proboscidea; family Elephantidae; genus Loxodonta; species Loxodonta africana. The sequence continues at coordinate 51,006,365 of NC_087354.1, read as the reverse complement.
GCATTTTCTTAACAAGCTGTACATATATCTACCCAGAGGTAGGCTGCATTATTATTCCCATCTTAAAACGAGTAAACTGAGGCACAGAGTGGTTGGAGGTTTGAGTCTACTCAGAGGCACCTCAGAAGAAAGGCCTGGTGATTTACTTCTGTAAAATCGGCCATTGAAAATCCTACGGAGCAGAGTTCTACTCCGGTGCACGTGGGGTTGCCAGGAGCTGGTGTCAACACCACAGCAACTTTTTTTTTCCTGGCATGGAGAGAGGGCACGGATAAAACACTCCCAGATGTTGGGGCAGCTGCGGCTGGGGCTAGGGCCTTTGTGACCCTGAAGAGGAAAGCAAAGTGAAATGTCTGAAAACAACACAAATGTAGACAAGGAATCTCAGCCTCACTGGGAGGAAGGGGCCCTCCTGGGCCTCTGGCCTGGGTGCTATGTGGGCTCTTGAATAATAATTACAGGTGCACTGCCCTCCCTTCCTCCACTGGGCCAGGGTGTACACTGAACCAGGTGTTGTAAGTGCAAGATGAGAAGACGCTGCTCTCCCTTGCAGGAGCCGGTCCAACACGGAGACCATATGTAAGAGGACTTACCATAGGGCTGGGCGAGAGCTGTGCTGGGGGCAGCACAGGGGCTGGGCACCTGCCCTTCCAACCCAACCACGGGCACTTCTGCTTCTTTAAATCCATGAATCGCTATCAGACTCCACGGAGTGGGATGTCATTGCAGGCCTTTCTCTGACAGGAAATGTAGGCTCAGACAACCAGTGACCCACCCATAGGTGCACAGCTTGGGCACGGCAAAGTAGGGTGTGGAACCCAGGCCTTCTGATATTCAACCATGTGTGATTCTTAGCTGGCCACACCCCAGGCCCCCAAGCCAATGAATGGTTTGAACATATCTTCTGGGATCCACAGGCCATGCCCTGGAGCAGGGTACCCACTTCTCCTGGCTTTCCTCCTCAGCCACAGACTTAGATATTTCATCTTCCTGGGGCCCTCTTGGCTTGCTAAGACAAACTGGGTGAATCACATCTAAAGAAGAACCAAGGCCGCATCAGCCCCAACACTTCCCCAATCAATTTCCTGTGTTGGGTTCAGGGGGGTCATCCCTCAGGAGTTTTCAAACTCCCACCCAGATTCAAGCCAGTGTGTCTACAAGGGCATGGCTTCGGATGTGATTTAGGGGAGAGGGCAGGAATATGTGGCAGGGCCTGAAACACGGCCACTAAAGCCATTCCTTTGTATCAATTCTCTGGAAAGATGTGATAACGGAAACACATCCGACAACTTGTCAGCCCAGAAGTCCCAGATCATAGTTATAAAGAGTGCTTTACAGTTTATAAAGCGATTTCACATCTAAGAATGCTTTTGATCCTCGTAACAGCAATGAAAGGGCAGCCACTTAAACGGCCCATTTAGTCCTATGAGTCGAAATCGACTTGAGGGCAACGGGTTTGATTTATTTTATTTATTTAATAGATGAGGTCAAAGAGCCAGGCTCAGAGAGGCAGAGGGCTTGCGGAGCTAATCAGAGCCAATTCCTGAACTCAGGTCTTTGTTCTCCAATTCCATGTAGCTCAGATACCTGGGAGTTGCCTTGGAGAACAGAGGTTAGGGTTCTGAGCTGATGGGACATAGAGCAGGTAAGTTTTGATAGGAAAGCAGAGGGGATGAGGGGTAAGGGTTATGGAGCAGGGGGTGTTGGATGGCAGACCCACCTAGAAGGTAAGCAGGATTCCCAATTCCCGGGGCACTGAGAGTTTGGACGGGGGAAGGGTGACCTGGCAAAGGGGAGGAGGTGGCAAAGGAAGAGTGAGGATGAGCTCTGGGGAGTCAGAGCCTGAGTTCTGGTTGGGCCTTGTCCAAAAGCACCATGAAAACCTGTGTGGGACCCCCTCCTCTAGGCCTGTCTGCTCTTCTGATCTGAGGGATTCCCGGCTCGGCCTGCCACTGCTGCCTGACTCCCGGAGTCACTCAAGGGTGTCTCGTGAGCCTGTCCGCACTGACTAATTATTGCTGGCTTGTGACTGTGCTTCTCGAGCCACCCCAGTGGATGAGTCAAGAGGGGAAGTAGGTGCCTAAGGGCTTCTGGTGGGGCAAGGGTTCCTGGGATGCAAGCAGCTCAGTGCAGGGAGGCCCCGGTGGCGTGCCTCAGAGCCTGAGAGCCCCCAGGGCAGGGCTGTGAAGTCACCCTCCTAGGGGGAGAGCCAGTTAAAATATCCCCAAGCCCAATGCAATTTCTCCCCTGCCAAGTGGCATCGTTATGAGAAGGGGTACAAAGACCACAGGTGGGAGGGAGGCCAGCTCAGTGACAGGCCATCTGTGGCATGGGGGGTGAGGGAAGGGCAGAGCCCCACTGCAGCCTTGGAGCTGTGCTCTTCAGGTGAGCAGACAGAGGCTCCATTTCCCTTGGAAGAACAAGCAGAGTAGCCCCAGCAGGAACCCTAGGCCGTGGGCTGAGAGACTCCCGTTTACTGGGACCTACTACCTGTCTGGGAAACCCTGGTGGTGTAGTGGTTACGTGCTACAGCTGCTAATCAAAGGCTCGGCAGTTCAAATCCACCAGGCGCTCCTTGGAAACTCTATGGGGCAGTTCTACTCTGTCCTATAGGGTTGCTATGAGTTGGAATCAACTTGACGGCACTGGGTTTGGTTTGGGTTTTTGGTTACTACCTGTCTGACACTCTGTTATTTATAAATTTAATCAGAGTTTGAAAAGTACCTTCGATGCACTTACATATGTTGTGTGTGCTGTCGAATCAATTCTGACTTGTAGTGATGCTATAGGTCGTTGTAGAACTGCCCCATAGGGTTTTTTGAGGCTGTAAATCTTTCTGGGAGCAGATCACCAGGTCTTTTCTCCTGCCGAGCAGTTGGTGGGTTCCAACCGCAGACATTTTGGTTAGCAGCCGGATGGCTTAACCACTGCACCACCAGGGCTCCTTGCAATTACAGGGACAGAACTAGACCAGGAGTTCTTCACCTGGGGTCCATGGAACCCCTGCCTCCCCCACAAAGGGACCCAAGGATAGAATTCAAGCAGCCTGAAAATTTGGAAGAGGGAAAAAAATACATCTTTATTTTCACTAATCTTTACCTGAATTTTATCATTCCCTTCGAAAGAGGGTAGGTCTTGTTATTATCCCCACTTAACAGATGGTACACTGAGTCTCAGAGAAGTGAACCATCTTGCCCAAGGTCAAATGTAGGTTTCAATCCCATGTTTGTCAGATTCTGAATCTGTGCTATTCCTACCACAAGGCTGTTGGAAAAGAAGGTTGGTCCTTCAAGCTAGACTTGATCCCTTATTTAAATACAAAGCCCACTGAGAAGAGCCACCCTTGAAGCTTTATTAGGTGCTCCTTAGAAGCAAGGATGGCAAGACTTCATCTCACATACTTTGGACGTGTTATCAGGAGGGACCAGTCCCTGGAGAAGGACATCACGCCTGGTAAAGTAGAGGGTCAGTGGAAAAGAGGAAGACTCTCAGTGAGATGGATTGACACAGTGGCTGTAGCAATGGACTCAAACAGCTACGATTTTGAGGATGGCGCAGGACTGGGCAGTGTTTCATTCTGTTGTGCATAGGGTCGTTATGAGTCAGGACAACAACAACAACACCTTAGTGGGGTAGGTTTATGATCACTGTGACATTGTACTGTACATGTTTTCTCATTTCCCATCTCATTTAGTTCATGTCAACAAGAGCAGACACCATTATCCCCATTTACAGGGGAGGAAGCTGAGACTTGGGTAAGTGAGGCCCTCAACCATAGGGGTGGACAACGCCCTGGCCAGCACTAAGACCAGCTCTTCTTCACGTCCAGCCTTTCCATCCTTACCACCCACCCTTCTCTACCAAAGCACATCCTGGTAGGAGGGAGGGGAGCAGCGGGGAAACTAGGAGCTCAGAGAGGGAGGGTGAGGAGAAGGAGGAGCACGCTTCAAGGAGAGAGAACAAAGCCCTGTGGACTTTCCCTGGCCGCCCTGATTTCAAAACTCCAGTCCTTGGGCTTCCAGAGCTACACGCAGGAATGTAAGGGCACCCTTCCGGAAAGCAAGGACAGCTGCCCTGCGTACCCTCCCCGCAGCCTCCCATCAGCCTCTCTTCCAGCCAAAATACCTCCGGAGCCTTTGAACCTTCCTCTCGGTACATTGTCTGATTCTGGTAACTACACCCGTGTGTGCAGAGAGGCATTCAGAGGACTCGAGGTTGTTTTTAAGTTGAGTTCAACAATGTAAATGCCTGTTTGGGAGATTTTCCCGCTCATAGACATCAGACCTGTTCGACTGCAGAGCTGTGGATGGCTCTCTGTCCATCCAGCCTGTCAGGGATTTGAATTTCACAGGTAAGGTAAAAGCGCCAGAGAAGCACTCAACTTTCTAGTGTAACTGGAGAATGGTCTTTAAAAAAAATTGGGATCAATTTTTAAAATGTGGTTATCTCCCAAAATAATGTAGGGGAGGCCTAGACCAGGGTTCTTAAACTTTTTTTGTGTCCTGGACCCCTTTGTCATCCACTGAATCCTGTAGATCCCTTCTCTAGCTTCTGGCTTCTGGGTGGGGGGAGGTTGGCACTGGGGTGAAGAGTAAATAAAATTCTGTGTGGAGAGAACTTGTCCCAGATCTCTGGCAGGAAACACCTCAAAAACTTTATTGATGAGTATGATCGTCAGGGTTCAAATCTGCCGGAATGAATGAATACGCCATGGGTGGTTAAGTCAGGCTGGGCAGATGCGAGGGCTGGTATGGCAAGGGGCTGAAGGAAGATGGAACCCTCGCCACCACCACAGGGCTTTCGGCTGACAGGGAAAATGCTGCTAGAGGCTCTTCTTGTGTCAGACCTCGGAGTGGTGCACTGGACCTCCCCGATGGCCTGCCCCAGAATGCAGGGTCAGCCAGCCAGGCCCTTGCTGGGCTCCGTGTCTTCCTTTGGTCCCTTGGGCCCAGGAGGTTGGCTGCCTGCCGGGCCTGATGCTTCAGCCAGGACGGGTGGCTTGTGAGGGAGGGCCCCAGAGAGAAGCTGCCTCAGCAAGAAGGCCCTGAGTCCCCTCCTGCCAGGATGGCTCAGACGATGAGCAAGTCTGAAAATAAGCCGGACAGAGGCTAACAGGAACCAGGGACTTAAAATAAGGAGCTAAAACTGAGAGAGGAAGGGGCGCCCACGCAGAGAGCCTTGGCAGGATATTTCTGGGTCTCTGGCCTCCTCGCAGAGCTGAATCCAGGTGTACCGGGACTGCATTTTACACCTGTGAGCCCCCACAGGCCTGCCTTCCTCCATTCCCTCCTGCCAGAAGCCAGACGCTCAAGCCTTCCTTCTCCTCCACCCACATCTTCCCACAGCTGGCATTACCAAGGATGACCCACGTACACCAGAGCTGGAAGCTGCATAGCCAGAAGGATTGGACAAGTGGGGCCCACACCCAGGAGTCACCCTGTGGTTGCCAGACAGAGAAAGGCCCACATTTACTGCCTCCAACGAGGGGGTTTCGAGCATTATTTCTAAAGCTCCAGGCTTTCTCGTATCACCTTCAAGATTTTTGCTGTCTGAACTATTACACATTTAATGTTTTCCTTTAAATCAATTTGCTTCTTTTAAACTTTAACCTAGTCCCAAGCAGTAATATCAGTGAAATCATGAGTCTGATGAGCTGATTAATTTTTTTTTCTGATTTACTTTTGGGCCAATACATTGTTTAAAAAAAAAGTCCACCCACATATCATCTAAACTCATCTTGTGGACCACGCCTTTAAATTCCTCTTGCAGTCCATGATTTGGGAAACTAATGGAAAAAACAAAGATTTTGGTATCATACCACTTAGATGCCATCACTTTCTAGCTGTGTGGCCTTGGAAAAGTCACTTAACCTTTCTGGGCTTCAGTTTCTTCATTGGTAAATGGGGATTCTCTTTTGCGCAGCACTGAGCACCTGGCCATGGTAGCTTCCCTACTCCTCCCCACATCCTCTCTCCCCCTGCAGGGTAATTTGGTTGGGAAGCCTGCTTTCTGCAGCCTTCCCCCTATCCACTGGGAACTACTGTGTTCCAGGGTATCCTACTTTCAATGCACGCCTGTCACCTATCCAGGGATCTCCCAATCCTACGGGAAGTGCTTCCTGGCATCAGACCCGAGTCCCCTTGCTGCAATGTCAGCTCCTGTTCTTGTGTTCTGTCCTTAGTGGAAATGGACATTGTTCAGAGAAAGACCCTCCTCCATGAAGCACAACCTGATGATGTGAAAAGGCTCGTGGGAAGCTGGGTTCAAATCCTGACACTGCCACTGTCTCACTGTGTGCCCTTGGGTACTTCACTACCCTTCTCCGGGTGGGAGTTTTCTTTTCTGTAAAAGGAAGGGGCCAGCTTTGACTTGAACCCAGCCCTCCCTCCCACTCTCTTTCCCAGTCTGCAGATGGAGTGTGTGTGGGGAGGCAAGGACGCAGTGCCTTTTCCTAATTTCTGTTTTTCAGCATCCTCTGGTTGAAGATGTGGGGACTGGGAGGGAGCGGGCTGTGGTAGGAATGGGGGTGGAGAGGAAGTCGCTGATGAGGGTGAGAGATTGACTATCACTAGGTCCTTCCCCTCTGGAAACCCCCCTTCCCGTCCCTTCCCCTAGACAACCACAAAGAAGGGTCTAGGTGTTTCCAAGGATGGGCTGGGAAGGGTTCTACCAACGTGGGGTGGGCAACTGGAGAACCTGGTGAGATGTTTGGTCTGTGCCTGGTGTCTCCCTCTGAGGAGTGGACTCTGGATGCTAATTTGAGTCTCCAAAGGGGAGAAGGGGGAGCTCAGAGATCTTCTAGTCGAATCTGTCCTCCTATTTTTACAGAATGGGAAACTGAGGCCCAGGAAGGCACAATGACTTGTCCAGGGTCACACAGTGACTTGGCAGCAGAGCAGGATGAGAGAGCCCAAGGTCCTGACCTCTGCTCCCAGCACTGCACCTCAGAGATGGAGATCTGCAGATGGCCCTCAGAGAATCTTCCTCCCTGCCTTCCCACCTCCCCTTCCCCAGCACTGATGACACTCAGGGAGATGTGGGGCTTTTATTTTAAAAATGCTCTAATTGATTCTTAACAGGAAGTGTGTGCTTTTTCACTCTGAGTGACAACCACAGTAGCTGCAGACACACACACGCACACACAGGTGCACACACACACAGGGAAGCACATATGTCCCCCATGTACACACACTCGCACACGCCCAAGTTCCTACCCAGCTGTGTGCTTGCACACAGAGCGACTTGCTGGTACTCACAGGTGTTCAGGCACGTGAGTGGGAACACACATGTGCACGTCTCCCTGGCTGCCACCGTGTGCCTCTGACCTAACTTGCATTTTGATGGTGGAGGTTGGATTTGATAGGAGGAGCTGAGGGAAGGAGCCCAGGTATGTGTCTCTTGGATGACTACACCCCTGAGGCTCAATGGGCAGTAAAGGCCTCCACACCCCAGTCTTGATGCTGGGGCTCATGGCTGGTGCCCATCAGGCCTGGAGGTGCTGCCCACAGGCTAGCAGAGCAGACCAACTGGGAAACTGTCCATCCGTCATTGGGCCTGCTGCAGGCTACTGAGGGAGTGGGGAGCAAAGGAAAACTGTCACTCTTACACCCACTCTGTGCCAGGCACTCTGGGCTGGGCTGCTCCCCTATCGACCTCATTCGATTCTCACAACACCCTGAAAAGGGAGGCTAATATTCCCACTTTGTAGCAGAAGAAACAGGGTCTTGAAGGGGTTTATTGACTTACCCTGGATGTCCCAGCATGTAAATGGCAAAGTCTAGATTTGAACCTGGGTCTGTCTGACTCCAGAGCCCAGGTTTTTGGTCCTATAGCCAAAGTAGTTGATCCAGGCAGCAGCACTTTACATGCCCATAAAATGTTGCAAAATCTGTCAAGGGCTGCATAAATGCAACAGTAATATTACTGGGAGTCTGTGTGGGGGTGAGCAAAACGTCACGGATGATTTGGCATTGGAAGCTACTTTAGGAATGGATGAGATTTTGCTAGAGAGGAAAGGGTGGAGGGGACAGGGAAGGGCATTCCTGGCAGAGGAAACAGCGTGAGCAAAGGCACTACAAGATGGTGCCAGGGAAGAGTGGGGCAGGGCAAGCTGGCAATGGAGTGGGGGGTGACTCGCCAGAGGGGCGGTATGATCGGAGCTCGGGGCTGGGGCTGGGGATTAGCGTGTGGGTAGGAGGGATTGAAAGGGCCTTGAGTGCCTGGCAAAGGTGTTTGGGTACCAGTATACCCTGGAAGTTTCCTAAGGAAGGATATGACCCCATCAGTTCTGTGTTCCAAGAGGTCACTCTGACTCCAGGATGAAGGATGGTGGTGAATGGGTTCAAGGAGGAGAGGCTGAGGCAGAGGACCAAGGAGGAGCTGTTACAGCCATCTAGGTGTCCAGGCAGAGGCCATGGGGCTAGAATTAGGCCTGGAGGAGTAGGTGGAGAGGAAGACAGCCTGAGGATAGATAGGGGTTCTCAAGGAATTCAGGCAGGGATGGTTATTCAGCCACCACTCAGGGGCTTCTGAGACCACCCCATGTCTCCACCCCAGCCTAGGCCAGTGAGCTCAGGCTGGAGGGCCTCAGAGGAAGTCCCACTCTACCCCATGCTCTTTGCCATTTCCAGGTTCTGCCCACCCCACTTACTTATCCCTGGGGAGAAGCAGAGGTCTCTCCATCTGCAGGCAAGGCAGGACCTCCTGCTTTCTCCAGCAGCTAAGGAGCAATGCTCAAAATCTCTCTGCAGAGCTCGAAGGACAATGCTGGCGGCCACCACTGGGCACAGATACTGGGTCTGTCAGAGTGATTGATGGGCCATGCCCCTATGATTGGCTGCTGGTGCTTCTGGAAGCCGGGTGTGGCTGCTGCTGTTACTGCTTTTATTGACTGCCATAATGAATCTGTACAGTCACTGCTTCAACACAGACTCTGGAGTGGTTGTGCTGATTGGCTGAGCCTGGGTCACATGGCCAGCCTTAGCTGCAAGGGAGTCTAAATGAGGAAATACCTGGCATATTTAGCCTTGGTAGTGGAAGCTGAGCTCTTCCTCATGAGTGGAGAATTCCTCACAGATAGGAAAGGGTTTCAGATGCTGGATGGCCAATACGAATGACCAGCATCCACTACACTACCTTATGAGGATGCTGGCAAGAATGAAATGATATAATCTATGTAAAAGCGCTTAGTAAAAGCACCTGGTATAAAGAAAGTACTCAATAAATGTTAGCTGTCTTTCCATTAAAATATAAATTCCATGAGGGCAGAAAGTTGGCCTGGTTTTTGTTCTCCACTGTATCTCTAGTAACTAGTAACATGCCTGACATGTAGCAGAAGCTCAAAATGTTTGTAGCGTGAATGTCTTGTCCCTCAAATCTGTCTGAGGTGTCTTATTCATCTCCATACCTCCAGCCTCCAGCATAGGGCTTGGTACCGAGCAGGCTCTCAACTGAGCCTTGTTGAAAGAAGGAAGGAACAAAGGAACCAAGGTGATCCCCTGCCTGCCAGGTGGGCTACTCTTCCAGCCTTCCTCTCCTCCCTTTTGCCCTGGCTGTGGTATACCGGAGCAGAAGCAGCATCGCCTGAGTTGTTGTTAGAAGCCTTGAGTCAATTTCAACTCACAGCAACCCCAGTGACAGAGGAGAACTGCCACATAGGGTTTCTCGGCTGTAATCTTTATGGAAGCAGATTGCCAGGTCTTTCTACCAAGGAGAGCAGCTGAGTGAGTTTGAACAACCAACCTTTTGGTAAGCAGCCGAGCACTTAACCGTTTGCGCCACCAGGGCTCCTGCAGATTGAGTTAGGCAGCCACAGCTCAGCTCTACCTCGAGCTCACTGTGTGATCTTGGGCAAGTCACCTCTTTTCTCTTGGCCTGGGTTTCTGCACCTGCAAAATGGCTACAGCAACCTCAGCAGCTGCACCTCGCCCTCTGGTGTGAGGGACAAATAAGAAGATGTGTGAAGTTGATTGCAAACCAGCAAAAAGCCTTTCTCTGAGAAGTAGTAAGACCCCACCCCAGAGGATCTGCTTTAGAAGAGAGGCCAAGGGGAATGTGTGAGGGGAATTGCCTTCTTCTTTTTTGCAGTGGAAGGGCCTGGTACTCGTGCAGCTGGGGACTGAAGCTATTTTTATGCAGTACAGCTGCGGTTATGACCGTGCCTCTTCCTGAAGGGGAGGGTGGGGAGTAGACCTGAGTCATCAGGGGGTCTGGCAGGCTGACACAGGCTGTGTGTAGAAATCAGGCGTATCCCCCACATTACCCCTGGCCTCCGCCTTTCTCAGGTAGCGGCCCCAAGGTGGACAAAAGGGCTCCAGGAAGGACTAGGGCAATTACTGGGTTTGGGGCCTGTCAATCACTATTGATCTTCCAATGAGCTGTGAGCTGGTAGTGTCCCTGGGAGGGAATCCGAGAGCTGGAATAGATGACAGAAAGGGCGCCTGACCCACCCACCCTTCCCTCCACGCTGGAATTTAAGTTTCAACAGGGTTTACTGGGTGTATGCTGTGTGCCCCACGCTGTGTTTAAAGCTTAATATGCCCCGTTTATCTTATTCTTCCAACACTTTCCAAGGTGGTGGTGGTGTTAGGTTCTGACTCATAGCGACAGTATCTACAACTGAGCTAAACACTGCCAGGTGCTACACCATCTTCACAATCGTTATGTTTGAGCCCACTGTTGCAGCCACTGTGTCAATCCATCTCGTTGAGGGCCTTCCTCTTTTTCTCTGACCCTCTACCAAGGGTGATGTCCTTCTCTAGGACTGGCCTCTCCTGATAACGTGTCCAAAGTAGGTGAGATGAAGTCTTGCCATTCTTGCATCTAAAGAGCGCTCTGGTTGTATTTCTTCCAAGACAGATTTGCTCATTCTTCTGGAAGTCTGTGGTACATTCAATACTTTATCTCCATTTTATAGATAAGGACACTGAGGATCAGTGTGGAGATGTGACTGACTCAAGCTCCTGCAGGACGCCTGAGCTGGGCAGTCAGTCCAGTGCTGAGGGAGCCAACAGGAAGATTTTTTTTTTCCTGGAAGATCAAGGAAAGGCTTCCCGGAGAAGGTGATATTTGAGCTGGACCCTAAACAATGAGCAAGATTTAACCCTCTTGAGTGGTAGGGAGGGGGAGGAGAAAGGCCATGTGACACAGAAGTGGTAAAAAAAAGGCATGAAGGTGTGACTGCATGGCTTGTTTAGGAGTGTCAGATAACCCAAGGTGGCCCGGAAGGGGCAGGGGATGTGGCTGGAGCAGTGTGGGCAGATGGGGTGGGGCCTCCTATGCCAGCCCCTTTGGGGTTCCCACAGAGCTGTGCAGGCCCTGGGCATCCTCCCGGAAGTGCGGTTGTGCAAGGAGGGAGAGGAAAGGAACCCACATCGGGGAGGAAGCCTAGGGGAGGCAAGGTAAGTCCAGAGGAAAACAGGTGGGTTTCCTGCCCTAACCTGGAGCCTGAGTGTAGGCAATGGCCAGGCCAGGCCAGGCTGGGCCAGGCCAGAGCTGCTGCTCTCATTCTCCATAGGCGCAGCCTCGGTTGGGGCTCCAGGGCTCGGGGCTCCAGGGCTTGGGGCTCCATGGCCTGGCTTCCCTGAGCCCTATCGGCTGCCCTTCCCTCAGCACCAACTCTGCCAGTGGGTTTGCATATAGTGCTTCCTTTAATCCTCACGGCCACCTCCAAGGGGAGTATTATCACCCCCATTTTGTGGGGACCACCTCATGGGCCCTGCCCGTGTCATCACCCAACAGAAGAATCCATGCTGAGCTCTGCTCTCAGTTAGGGAAGCGATAACCCTCTTTCTTCAGAGTAAAGGGAACCCTGAGGTCCCAATCCAGCTGTGACTCATACGCTTCCTGGGAGCCCTCAGCACAGACCCAGATGTTTGAACTGGAGGTCCCCTTAGAGATCATTTTTCCACCCCACGTTTTACAGTTGGGGAAACTGAGGTCCAGAAAGGGACATGCTTGGGGTCCCACAAATGGCCCTAGAGGTGCTTGGTCAGCCTCTTTTGAGCCTGAGTCTCTCACTGAGGCTCCATTCTAGCTGGGAGGTTGAGCAGAGAGGGACTAGTGGGTTAGGGGGCAAGAACTTGGAGGAAGGGGGACTTGTGGGACAGGCTGGCTTGGGGCTTCTGGGAGATTGAAGCCCCCTTCATCCCACCTGGAGTGTGCGGACAATTCAGGAAAAAGCCCTTCTCAGGACATTTACTGACGTCTGCCTGAAAAGTGCTAAACTGATGCAAATCTGGGGTGACCCTGAGCTAACTGGCGACCCCTGGGGTTGTGCAATGTACAATTGCTCAACTGTGAGTGGCCGCCCAGCCCTGAAAATGGAGCGAGGCCTCCATCAACTCTCCCCACTTCTCTGTCCTCTCACCTCTTCCCCTTTCTTCTTCTCACAGGGCCAGGATCCAGGGGCTTTCCCACCAGAGCTGGGAAGGAAAGAAGGGGACAGGGGAGGAGGAGGTAAAGTGTGGACGGCAGTAGAAAGAAACCGAAACCAAAAGTCCCGGCAGGAGTGACTGTGAAAGGCAGGCCTGTGGCAAGATACTGAGGGAGCGAAGCTGCTCTACCTGAGGGTAGCAGCCCTGGTCAGAGACATGCTGGCTGCAACTGTGGTGCAACCCAGAACAGACCTGCCTCTTCATGCTGACGAGAAGCAGGCAAGAGTCTGTTTACTCTGAGGACTCAAAGGGCCCCTCCAGACCTCAGAGTGCCCAGCACTGGTGTTAGGGTCATTGCTGGTGGGAGGGAGGAGGGCACCGAGCCATCAGCAGAAAGCGGGTGACCTTTTGCCTCAGCTGGTGTTAGTGTCTGTGTGGACATGCTCACGCCCACAAAGCTGGGGGCAGCTGGCATCTGCGTGCCCGGGGTCGTGGGGACCCGATTTCCCCAAGCTGAGCTGGGACATGTAAAGTATAATGGATTTTCACAATCCGTCTGACTCTGAGGGGTCATTGACCTGCTACAATATTGGAATCTTCAGAATGTTCAAAACCTGGACTGTTCTAGAAAATTCAGGTTGTGTGGTTACCCTTTCTCGCTTCCTTTTTGATTCAACGAGCGAGTCGTGTATGGGGAACCCAGAAGCCACCTTCCCTGAGGGTTTCCTGGAGCCTCTGTGCAGGGACGGATACTGCTTTGGAGAGTGGGCCTCCCAGCCCCAAACCAGCAGCCCTTCAAGGGCTGGGACTGTGCTTAATTCATTCTTGTGTCTCCCATGATGGTAGGTGCTTCCCCTCCCCTGGGGTGTTGTCAGAGAGTGTCAGCTCCTGGCTTCTCCATTCACGCCTTCATCCGTGTAGCGAGAGCTGACACCTACCCTACGCTGGACTCATTAGAGACAGGGAGGAATAGGGCAAATATGGTGTCTAAATGATCTAGTGCTGCTATAACAGAAATACCACAAGTGGGTGGCTTTAACAAACAGACGTTTATTTTCTCCCAGTTGAGGAGGCTAAAATTCCCAGTTCAGGGCACCAGCCCTAGCGGAAGGCTTTCTCTCTCTGTCGGCTCTAGAGGAGGGTCCTTGTCTCTTCTCAGCTTCTGTTTCTTGATTCCTTGGAGATCTCATGTGGTGGCCATCTCTCTTCTCCCATCTCTGCTTCCTTGCTCCCTTGCTTAATTTGCTGTTTTCTGTCTCAAAAGAGATTGATTTAAGACACACCCTATACAAAGGCTATGTCATTAACATAACAAAAACCATTCTGAGTGGGATTATAAACACAAGTATAGGGGTTAGGATTTATTTAAAACACATATTTTTTGGGGGGGACACAATTTAATCCATAACATGTAGGGACAGGGCAGATGATAGTTCAGGGCCACGGCCCTGACCCTATCCTGTCCCAGCTGTGTGGCCTTGGGCAAGACACATTCTTCTCTGAGCCTCAGTTTCTTCATCTAACTTTTATTGAGCACGTACTATGTATGCATCAAGCACTGTGTTACGTGTACCACACACAGTAACTTACTCAGAAAGTACTTACAAAGGCCTACCATATGCTAGGGACACTTCGAGGCCAGATGCGGCAATGGAGGTTTGAAGAGGTGAGGTCACCCCCCAAGGCACGGCCTGTCCCCGGAATCCACTCTGATGACTAGTTCCCTGCACTGTACAGAGCCGAGCAGCCTGTAAGACAGGCCTGTGGAGACCTCAGCGCAGAGCCCGACTCCAGGAGTGCTGTTATCAACAGAGGCCGGGCTGGCTGGGTGGAAGGAGCTCCCAGCCTGAGTTCAGGTGCCAGAGCAGTAGGAACCCAGCCAAGCGGCCCCACAGGATGCTGTGAGAGGGGGGCCCTTCACACTGGGATTCTGAAAGACCACGTCTACAAGCAGGGGCAAAGGCCAAGGAGTCTGAGGAAGGGGACTGGCACCCATAAGCAGGCTCTTCACCAATGGCCTCAGATTGGTGGGGCCTGAGAGGAAGCCAGCTGAGCAAGTGGTGGAAGAGGAAGCAGGTCACCTTCAGGTCTGGCTGACCCACAACACTCGGGCTGAAGGTCATAAACTCAGAGTGCCCCAGGAAGGAGGTCACTGATGAGGAACAACGGACATACTGTGGCCACCTCTGGCGATCAGGCATAGCTTCCTTACCCACCACCCCAGACCAGTAACCAGCGGGCAGGGAGCCCCAAGCAGAGGGGGCCGGGACTTGCATGAGGACCCCTCCTGGCAGCGGATGGCCAACCTCTATGGAGAAGAAGTGGGCCTTCAGTGCACAGTCCCTGTGGCTTAACATGTGTCCACAGCAACACCCAGAGGGATAGGATAGAAGGGCCCAGCTGGGGAAGGCAGGGAACCTACCCAAACCCAGCAGCCCTCCTAGATGCCACGGGCCAGAAGCCTTGAAACCACCCTTGCCTCCTCTCTCTCACACCCCGCAACATATCTGTCAGCACATTCTGTGGGCACATCTCCAAAACACTCACCGCTTCTCCTTCTTCCCCACTGCTGTCCAAGCCACTGTGGTCGTCTCTCACTAGGAGACTGTAGCAGCTCCCTCACTGGCCTCCCTGCTTCCACTCTTGTCCCCAGAGTGTCCTTAACACGTCAGCCAGAGCAACAGTGTTAACGAGCAGGTCACTTCTTGGTCCAAAGCCTTCCAAAAACTGCTTCACTCAGAGCAAAAGCTAAGTCCTTTCAATGGCTCACAAGTCCCTGCCCTCACCCCCGCCTCCCAACACACCGCTCCCTCCTTTTGTTCCAGCCACTCTGGCTTTCTTGCTTTTCTTCAGACAAACCAGGCGTCTCCTCCCACCTCCAGCCCTTTGCACTGGTGTTCTTTCTGCCCAGGGCACATTCCCCTTAGAGATCTGCATGAAAAACCACCCTACTGCCTCCAAGTCCACTCAAATGTCACTGTATTTGTCAGCATCCCAGCAGGAAACAGTATTCAAATTAGGATTATCTGAAGAGGGTTTAATAAAGGCACTCTTCACAAAGATCTGAACGGAATGAAAGGAAACCACAGGGACAGTACAGGCCTGAGCCCAGTAGCAGGGGCGCCTTCGCTACTCCCAGGGCTGTAGGGCCAGGGAAAGAGGTGGAGGCAGGAAGGAGAGAATTGTGGGAAAGGGCTATCTGACAGGAGCTGTGACCCTGCAGGGAGGGAGCCTGGGGAACAAACACCTCCCTCACCTCTCTGGGCTCTCCTGAGAAGGCCTCCCATAGACCAACCCTAGCCAGAAGCCAAATGCAGCCCTTCAGGTCAGCCTTCTGGTAGAGGTATAATCCATAATGAAGGCCATGTTCTTTGATTTTCATCAGTAAGTGCTTCAAGTCCTCTTCACATTGAGCAAGCAAGGTTGTATCATCTGCATAACGTAGGTTGTTAATCCTGATACCACGATCTTCTTCATATAGCCCAGCCTCTGGAATTATCTGCTCAGCATATAGATTGAACAGGTATGGTGAAAGGATACAACCCTGACGCACAGCTTTCCTGACTTTAAACCACAAAGTATCTGCTTGTTCTGTTTGAACAACTGCCTCTCGATCTATGTACAGGTTCCTTATGATCACAATTAAGTGTTTTGGAATTCCCATTCTTTGCAATGTTATCCATAATTTGTTATGATCCATGAAGACTATGCCTTTGCATAAAAAAAAAAACAAAAACATAGTCCATAAAAAACAGGTAAACACCTTTCTGGTATTCTCTGCTTTCAGCCAGAATCCAACCGACATCAGAAACGATATCCCTGGTTCCATGTCCACTTCTGAATACGGCCCGAATTTCTGGCCGTTCCCTGTCGAAACACTGCTGCAGCCGCTTTTGAATGGTCTTCAGCAAAATTTCACTTGCATGTGATATTAATGATATTGTTCGATAATTTCCACATTCGGTTGGATCACCTTTCTTGGGAATAAGCATAAATATGTATCTCTTCTAGTCAGTTGGCCACTTAGCTGTCTTTCAAATCTCCTGGCATATACGAGTGAGTGCTTCCAGCACTGCATCCGCTTGTTGAAACATCTCAGTTGATATTCCATCAATTCCTGGAGCCTTGTTTTCACCAATGCCTTCAGAGCAGCTTTGACTTCTTCCTTCGGTACCATTGGTTCCTAATCATGTGCTACCTCTTGAAATGGTTGAACGTTGACCAATTCTTTTTGGTATAGTGACTCTGTGTATTCTTTCCATCTTCTTTTGATGTGTCCTGCCTCGTTTAATGTTTTCCCCATGGAATCTTTCACTATTGCAACTCGAGGCTTGAATTTTTTCATCAGTTTTTTCAGCTTGAGAAATGCCGAGTGTGTTCTTTTCTTTTGGTATTCTATCTCCAGGTCTTTGCACATGTTATTATAATACTTTCCTTTGTCTTCTCGAGCTGCCCTTTGAAATCTTCTGTTCAGTTCTTTTACTTCATCATTTCTTCCTTTTGCTTTAGCTACTTGATGTTCAAGAGCAAGTTTCAGAGTCTCTTCTGACATCCATTTTGGCCTTTTCTTTCTTTCTTGTCTTTTTAATGACCTCTTGCTTTCTTCATGGAAGATGTTATTCCACAACTCGTCTGGTCTTCGGTCATCAGTGTTCAACATGTCAAATCTATCCTTCAGATGGTCTCTAAATTCAGGCACATAGTAGGGACTCAATAAATTATTGCTGGGTGAAGAATGCACACTCAGTCTCCCTCAGTGGCCCCTGGCAGGGAAGGAGTGTGTGATGCTGCTGTCTACTGCAAGACAGGGTAAGAGAGAAGCCAGCAGAACCCCAGGCTCGGGAGGAAGATAGCCCTGCAGGTTAGCCTACAGCAGCCGCCCTCCTCTGTACCTGTGGTTCCCACCCTTGAGGCAGCAGATCCTTCCGTCTCTCCATGGCTATGACTTGAGATTGGTAGGGATTTTCCTTGGCAAAGGCCTTCCTGAGCCTGGTCTCTCTAACAAGCCTCTGCTCTGTGAAATCTCCTACCTTGTGAATCAGCTCTTTGCAGGTACCTCTGGCCTGGCCCCTCTCCTGGGCCTCCAAGGAATGTTTCCTTCAAGGAGTCCTGAACTCACCCTGCAACAGAAGGGCCAGGAGGCTGTGAGGCCCCCTTTGGCCAGGCCTCAGATTCCCAGGGACTGGGAGTATGGGGCCTGCCTGAACCCAGGACTGCCCTTGGTGAACTCTTCAGCTCCCTCCCCTACAGGAGCCCTAGGGGTTGCTGGGGCTTCCCTGAGCTAGCACTGCACCCTGTCAATAAGCCTCCCTGTCCCACAGGAGAGGACATTTACCAAAAAATGTAAAATTCAACCTAGTCCCCCAACGGGAAGTCTCATAATTGTAAAGTTGTGCATTTTCTGTAATAGTTCTATAAACCAAAAGCTATTTCAGTCAAAACACCCATAGAATTTGGGGAAGGAACCTTGAAAAATGATATTAATCATAAGCTGGAAAAATAAACATTTGAGATAAGCAGGGAATTTCTGAAAAAGGAAGGGAACAAGGAACTCACCAACATAAAATCCAGAAGTCTTCAAAAAAAAATGATTCAATAAAGAGCTAATCACTTTAGTATACAAGTGTTACAAATCAGTATGAAAAAATTGGGCAACCAAATTAAAAAAAAAAATGAGCAAAGTACATAAACAGACAATTCACTAAAAAAAAAAAAAAAAGACAATTAAAAAATAAACAAAGATACAAGATGTCCAGATTCATTCATAATTAAAGAAATGGATAACAACATAACAATGAAAAACCTTTTTCTATTGCCAAATTGGCACTGATTAAGATGTTTTGCAGTATACGGTGTTACTGAGGGTGTGGGGAATGTAACTGACCAACGTTTTGAAGGACAAATTGGAAATAGCTATTGTGGTGGAGTAAAATGGCCTTTGACACTCCTCTCTTCAAGAGGTGAAGCTCATATCCCTTTCCCTTGAATTTGGGCTGGTCTATTAATTTTCTGACCAATAAAATACAGCAGAAATGACAGCATCTCACTTCAAAGTGCATCCCTTAACTTCCACAGCAGGTTCCACTTCCTGCCTCTTAGAAGCCATCTTCGACTACATGGCACCACTGTGATTTGAGAAGCCCAAGCCATATGGTGAGGTCCTAGAGCATAAGACACCATATGGAGAGAGAGAGGTCAAGGGACACTGGAGCCTCTGTTATGTGTGTGACAAAGCCATCTTGGAAAAGAGTCAGAGATGAACCAACCTAGCTGAGCCCGTCCTGAATTCCGGACCCATAATGGTTCTTTTAAGCACAAAGTTTTGGAGTGGCACAGCTATTCATATTTACATTTACCCCTTGGCCCAGCAATTCCACTTCTGTGAATTTAACCTACTGAAATGTTTGCACAAATGCACAAAGATACTCAAACAAGGAAGTTAATTACAGCATTGCTTATGATAGCTCAAGACTGGAAATAATATATCCATTATTAGAGGAATGGCTAAATGAATTCTAGTATATCTAGTCAATAATATACCCTGCCTGCTAAAAGCCTAAGACAAGGAAAAGTCCCATTCTAGGTCCCATGAGCCTCAGGTGGTATAATAGAATGGTTGAGAGCATAGACTCTGGAGCCATATTTCCTGGCTCTGCCATTTTTGAGCTGTGTGACTTTGGGCAACTGTTTAATCTCTCCATGCCAGTTTTGTCATCTGTAAAATGGGGATGGTAATCATAGTACCTACTTCAGAGGGTTGTGGTGAGAAATCAACAAGTTAATATGATGAACCTGGTATATACCTGTGCTATCTGTATTTTGAAGAAGCCCTGGTGGTGCAGTGGTTAAGCGCTCAACTGCGAACTGAAAGGTCAGCAGTTTGATCCCACCAGTCGCTCCACAGGAGAAAGATGTGGCAGTCTGCTCCTCTAAAGATTACAGCCTAGAAAACTCTATGGAGTAGTTCTAGTCCGTCCTATAGAGTTGCTATAGTCATAATCAACTTGACAGTAACGGGTTTGGTTTTTGGTTTATGTGTATTTTGAAGATGCAAAGTGGTTGGAATTTTAAATCGGGTTAGACCAGACTTTTACTATCTGCAAGATTATCATCCTGGGGCAAGGAAGGGATATTTGACAAATAAAGGCTTGAATGCAGTGGTAGGAGAATATGTATAATACAATATGTATAACAAACCAAAAAAAAAACAAATCCAGTGCCGTCGAGTTGATTCCGACTCACAGCGACCCTATAGGACAGAGCAGAATTGCCCCATAGAGTTTCCAAGGAGCGCCTGGCGGATTTGAGCTGTCGGACCCTTTTTGGTTAGCAGCAGTAGCACTTAACCACTATGCCACCAGGGTTTCCACAACACGTATATAATTTATTTATTTATTTATTTGCTGTTGTTGAGAAATACACGGCAGAGCATACACCAATTCAACATTTTCTACACATACAATTCTACATCGATTACATTCTTTAAGTTGTGCAACCATTCTCACCTCCTTTTCTGAATTGTTCCTTCCCCATTAACGTAAACTCACTGTCCCCTAAGTTTTCCATCTACTCTTTTGAGTTGCTTTTGTCAGTTTGATCTCATACAGATAGTTCTTAAAAGAGCGCAATGCTCAAGGCAGCCATTCCTTACTAGTTAAGCTAAACTAATGTTTGGTTTTAAGAAGATTTCAGGGGACATTTTTGGTTTAAGATTTAAAGATGATCTCACGGCAGTAGTTTTGAGGATTCATCCAGCCTCCATGGCTCTAGAAAGTCTTGGATTCTATGAGAATTTGAAATTCTGTTCTTCATTTTCTCTCTTTTGATCAGGATACTTCTATAGAATCTTTGATCAAAACATTCAGTGATGCTGGCTGGGCACCACCCAGTTCTTCTGATCTCATGGTAAAGGAGGTAGTTGTTCATGGAGGCAATTAGCCACACATTCCATTTTTTCCTCCTTTTGGCAGGAGAGTATATACATATATATATTTTAAAGAATTGGACTCACCATCAAACGGGGGAAAAGATAGTCCTTTTAACAAATGGTGCTGGCAAAACTGGATGTCCGTCTGCAAAAATATGAAACAGGACTCATACCTCACACCATACATAAAAACTAATTAAAAATGGATCAAAGACCTAAATATAAATCCAAAAACTATGAAGATCACAGAAGAAAAAATAGGATCAATGCTAGAGGCCCTAATACACAGCATTAACAGGATACAAACCATAACTAACAATACACAAACTCTAGAAGATAAGCTAGATAACTGGGATCTTCTAAAAATTAAACCCTTATGCTCATCAAAAGACTTCACCAGAAGAGTATAAAGAGAACCTACAGACTGGGAGAAAAAAAATTTTTTTTGGCTATTACAAATTAGGCAAAGTTCTGATCTCTAAAATCTACAGGAAAACAATACCTCTACAACAAAAAGACAAAATAATCCAGTTAAAAAATGGGCAAAGGAAATAAACAGAGATTGCACCAAAGAAGACATTCGAGGAGCTAACAGACACATGAGGAAATGCTCGAGATCACTAGCCTTTAGAGAAATGCAAATCAAAACCACAACGAGATACCATCTCACCCCAGCATTAGTGGCATGAATCAAAAAAACAGAAAATAACATGTTGGAGAGGCTTCGGGGAGACTGGAACTCTTATGCAGTGCTGGTGGGAATGCAAAATGATACAACCATTTTGGAAAACAATATGGCGCTTCCTTAGAAAGCTAGAAACAGAAATACCAGATGATCCAGCAATCCCACTCCTAGGAATATATCCTACAGAAATAAGAGTCATCACACGAATAGACATATACACACACCCATGTTCATTGCAGCATTGTTCACAACAGCAAAAAGATGGAAACAACCTAGATCCCCTTCAACAGATGAATGGATAAACGATCTATGGTACATACACACAGCGGAGTACTACGCAACAATGAAGAACAACGATGAATCTGTGAAGCATCTCACAACATGGATGGATGAATCTGGAGGGCATCATGCTGAGTGAAATAAGTCAACCACAAAAGGACAAATATGGTATGAGACCACTACTATAAAAATTCATGAAAAGGTTTACACACAAAAAGAAATGATCTCCGGTAGTTACGAGGGAGGGAAGGGGTAGGGATGGAAAGAAAAAATGAAATTATAAAGAAATGGACTCAGACTGTACTTGCTATTCTGCATGTTGTTACCTCTTAAGAGATTCTTTCTGTCTCAGCACACACAGAACACTCATTCTTTTTAACAATTGCTCAGCATTGCATTGTGTGGCTGCACCATCATTTATTGCACCATCCCCTACCGATGGACACTTGGGTTATTTCCAGTTCTTTGTTACAGTTACAAGCAACATTGTAGCAAATATCTTTGCACATGTATCTCTGCCAATTACCACTATTTTGTCTGCAGTAGAGATTCTTAGAAAAGGAATTGTTGAGCAGAAAGGGATGTACATTAAAAAAAATCCTTATAGCTGTTATCAAATTGCTTCAATATCTGGTTCCATCTCCCCTTCCACTGCTGCTTATTCCCCTAATGTTGCTGTTTTTACGTGTGTATTTTTTTTAGATGAACTTTAGTATCAAGTTGCCAAGTCTTACCAGGCTATGTTTTTAAAATGAATACAAGGATGAATCAATCAGTTACCATGATGACTGAAAAGTTCACAGTCAGGCAAGGGTTGGGTAGGGATAGAGGTGTAGTGGAGATGACAGGGGCCAAACAGCCCAGTGAGACCAGGGCTGGCACTGAAGGCTGGACCCCTGGCTCTGGGATCCTCCAGGAAAGAGTGGCATTCTGGGTCTGGGGCACTCAGAAAGGCCTCTGTGGGGCAAGGCCTAGCTTTTGTACTGTTGACAGAGCATTTTCTGGAATATAAGTAACTGAATTCTCACAACAGTCTTGTACATTAAATGCAGGGGTGGATTATCCAATAGGCAAAGTAGCACAGTGCTTACCTTGCTTACTAGGTCATCTGTAGTGAACATGTCACCTTTTTTCACCACATCAAAGATATTTCTCTTTTCACATTTGCAGTCCTTAACTGGGCAGATGACCCAGTAAGCAAGATAAGCACAAGCTTACTTGTGCTTACTTACTAACCTGTAGTGAAGACATGATGTGGTGAAACTCATGTGAAATTGTTCACTACAGATGACCTGGTAAGCAAGGTAAGCACCATGCTTACCTTGCCTCTTGGATAATCTGCCCCTGATTAAGTAGTATGACTATCACCATTTTTCAGGTGAGGAAACAGACTGGAGGTCTTGCCTGACTCCAGCATCTGAGCTCTTTACGCCTCCCCTTATCTTTGTTGAACTTTGCCCAGCATCGCCCCCCAGCACACACACACACCCCTGTCCCTGAGGCAGGGCTAGTTGAGCCACCCTGACCCACACGGGCTGGGCAGGGAGTTCCCTGGGTGGGGGACATTGCCCCAGTGGTCTTTCTTTCCTAAAGATGTGGGGGACACAGACCCCACCTGTCTGCTGGACTCATCTGCCTCAGGGCAGGACTTCCATAACAGGCTGGATCCTGGCCTGCTCTGGGGCCACACTGTGCTGCCTCACTCTCTCAACCCAGGAATATCTGGTCATCCAGTCTCTTCTCCATGCCAACACCCCTCCCACCTGCCCACCACCACCTTCTCAGAAACGAGGCCTGCAGAGTTCATTTGGAATGTCACCTCCTTCCTGCAGGTTTTTAATGCACATTCCTCAGACAGGCGCCCATAGTCAGTCCCAAACTTTCTGTGTGAACGAGCCTGAAGCTCTCTGAAAGGGTTAGGAGTGCAAAGAAGGTTAGGAAGGGCAGTGGAAATCAGGCAGTTAACCCCACACTGACTTGCAGCCCCAACGGGCCTCTTCCTCTCACACCCCAAGGTCCAAGTTCTTAGTTTGGCATTCAAGGACCTTCATCTGCGATAAGGAAAAGCCTCAGAAAACAGCGCAGCAGAAAGCCGGACCTGGGTCTCCAGGTGGCAGAGGGTTGGAGCACTTGGGCGCCGCGCTTCTCTGCGCCCAGCTTCTCCGCGCGGAGCCTCCTTCATAGGCGTATCCAACCGGTATCGGCTCAGCTCCTTCTTATATCATCAATTCCAGCTAGGTTAGACCACAGCCTGTATCCTCCCTCAAGCCTTTCCTTCCTCGCGCCCTGTTGGTCTCCCTCACTGTCTTGCTCATGTTGGGGACAAATCGACTGTTCGCACGCCTGAGGGATTTACGGTACGTAGAGAAGAACAGCAGCTCTTCGCCGGCTCTGGCGCCCCCGCGTGTCGATAGCCAGAACTGCAGTTGGGCACACCTGAGGAAATTACGGTCGACAGCAGCTCTTCGCCGGCTCTGGCGCCCCCGCGTGTTGACAACCGGAAGGAGCACAGTGCAGCCCATCCGCGCGGATCTGAGGGAAGAGCGGCACAGCGGCTTGCAGTTCCGTTGTAGACTTGCCCCCTGCCTGGCTGGAGGGTGGGTTAGGGTGGGGAGTTTACCGGCAGAATGATAGCTGATTATAGGTTATCTTTTTCAGGTGATGAAAACCTTCTACATTGTAGTGGTGATGGCTGTATCGCTCTGTGAATATACCGAAAACTCTTGGATTGTACGCTTAAATGGGCGAATTGTATGGTTTGTGGATTATATCTCAATCAAATTCTTGCAAAAAAAAAAAAACAAAACACCGCAAACAGAACGTGTTTCCATTGAGTGAATTCCAACAAATTCTGTGTGTTACTGAGTATAATTATTATATAGGGTTTTCTTGGCTGTAAACTTCATGGAAGCAGATTGCCAGGCCTTTCTCCCGCTGTGCTGCTAGGTGGGTTTGAACCTCATTAAATTAGTCGTTGCTGTTAGGTGCCATGGAGACGGTTCTGACTCATTTGTGGCCCTAAGTGTAACAGAACGAAACACTGCCTGGTCCTGTCCCATTCTCACAGTCGTTGCTGTGTTTTAGCCCATTGTTGCAACCATCGTGTCAATCCATCTCATCAAAGGTCTTCCTCTTTTTTACTGACCCTCTACTTTACCAAGCATGATGTCCTTCTCCAGGGACTGGTCCCCCCTAATATGTTCAAAGTACAAGAGACGAAGTCTGGCCATCCTCGTTTCCAAGGAGCACTCTGGCTGTACTTCTTCCAAGGCAGACTTGTTTATTCTTCTGGCAGTCCATGATATATTCAATATTCTTTGCCAATATCATAATTCAAAGGCATCAATTCTCCTTTGGTCTTCCTTATTCACTGTCCAGCTTTTGCATGCATATGAGTCCAGTGCAAGATGTTCGCGCTCTCTAGGGTGAGAAAATTACGCTAGTATAGTATGCGCGGAGCCCGGGTGTCACAGTAATGGTTAAGAACTGCTAACTGAAAGGCTTGTGGTCTGAACCCACCCAGAGGCTCCATGGGGAAAAGATCTGGTGATCTGCTCCCATAAAGATTACATCCTAGGAAACACTGTGGGGCAGCTCTACACTATCACCTGAGGTTGCTAGGATGGCGCCTAACAACAACCGTACAATGTGCCACTGTACCAAACGGAGAATGTGTATATTACACACCCACACACACATGATTACATTAAAATGTACAAGGTAAACAACAATGACACAAAGATTATTGTGACAAATATTGGCAAGAATGTGGGGAAACTGAAACCTTTATCTGTTGCTGGTGAGAATGAAAAACGGGACAGCCATTGTGGAAAACAGTGGTAGTTCCTCAAAAAACTAATTCCACTCCTAGGTATACACCCAAAAGACCTGAAAGCAGAGACTCAGACAGAGACTTGTACACCAGTGTTCGTTGCAGCCACTATTCACAACAGCCAAAAGGTGGAAACAACCTAAATGTCCATCAACAAATGAAAGGATAAATAAAAAGTGGTACATACATACAATGGAATACTACTCAGCCAGTAGGAGAAATGAAGTCTTGATACATGCTACAGTATAATTGGAGCTCGAAGACACTATGCTGAGCAAAATAAGCTAATCACAAAAGGACAAATATTGTATGACCTTACTTACGTAAAAAGACAAGAAAAGGCAAATCCACAGAAACCAGTGTATTTGTGGTTACCAAGAGTCGGGGGAGGGAGGAAAAGCAGGGTTAATAGTGATGGAAAAATCGCATTGATTAAGGGTAGGGTCGCACAGCTGATTATTGTAATTACCATCGATAAGTTGTACACCTGTAATAAGTTGAATTGGTAAAAGTTGTGTTATAGGTACATTTACAACAAAGACAAAAAAGAAAAATGAGTAGCAGAGTAGTTGCTGAGGCTGCTTATGTTCAACCACACACCTCAAAGTATTTGGTTCCTTGGTTTGGAGGTTTAGGGTCATGGTTTTATGGGACATCCCAGTTAATTGCCCTAATAGTGTGCTTATTGCCTCTGTTCTATCTCCTACGTTTTTGCATAGTGTCTGGGGTATTATAAAAGCCTGCAAGTGGCCATCCAAGGCACAACTGGTCTCTATTCACCTGGAGCAACAGAGGAAGAGGGACAGTCAGGAATAGGAGGAAGAAATGGAATGTGTGGCTAATTGCCTCCGTGAACAACTGCCTCCTTTGCCATGAGACCAGAAGAACTGGATGGTGCCTGGCTACCATTATTGCACATTTTGATAAAAAATTTCATGGAAGAATCTTGATTAGAAGTGGGAAAATGCAGAACAGAATTTCATATTCTCATGAACTCTAGACTTTCTGGAGCCATGGAGGGTTGATGCACCCTGAAACTATTGCCCTGAGATAATCTTTAAACCTTAAACAAAAAATAACCCCTGAAGTCTTCTGAAAACCAAATGATAGTTTAGCTTAACTAGTAAAAAAGGTCTGCCTTGAGCATTATACTCTCTTAAGAACTATTTATATGGGATCAAATTGACAACAGCAACTCAAAAGATTAGACAAGAACCTTAGGGGGCAGTGAGTTTATGTTAATGAGGGAGGACTCAGAACAACTCAGAAAAGGAGGGTGAGAATGGTTGCACAACTTTAAGAATGTAACCAATGTCACTATATTGTACATGTATAAACTGTTAAATTGACGTATATTTTACTGTATATATTCTCAACAACAAAATAAATAAAATTTGGAGAAAAAGACTTTATTGTATTAGTTAGGATTCAGTCAGAAGGAGCCTTGCCAAAACACTCAGATCAAGCCTGATCTACTGATTTATAGGAAATACAAGGGACAGAGGAACATGTTAAATGACACCATGGGGGAAGTGGAAAGCTACAGGACAAATGACCCAGTATCTTTGACAAAGAAATTGCAAAAAAAAAAAAAAGAAGACAGAGAGAGAGATGAAAGTGAAACCTGCAGACTGAAGAGACAATCACCCAATTTCAGTGTATGGAGCTTATTGGATTCTGATTTAAATAAACAGTAACACACATCCATACATATACACACACATATATGACAACTGGGGAAATTTGAACACAGACTCTATATTTGATGATATGAAGGAATTATTGTTCATTTTTTAGTATGAAGATAGTATTGTCATTTTTTTTTTTTAAGGTTTTTATTTATAGAGATCCATACGGACATTTATGGATGAAATGATCTGAAGTCTGAGATTTGCTTAAAAATAACTCAGAAGAGGGGGGAAGTTGCCAGGAATTGATTGCTGAAGCTGGTGAGGATTATGTGGGGGCTCATTATATTCTCCCCTCTACCTTTGTATATATTTGAAATTTTCCATAATAAAAAAAATTAAAAACCTCATATCTCTTTGATGGACACCCTGGTGGTGTAGTGGTTAAGTGCTACAGCTGCTAACCCAAAGGTTGGCAGTTCGAATCCACCAGGCACTCCTTGGAAACCCTATGGGGCAGTTCTACTCTGTCCTATAGGGTCGCTATGAGTCAGAATTGACTCAACGGCAATGGGTTTGGTTTGGGTTTTATCTCTTAGATAAAGAAAACATGACAAAATATTAATATGTGGTACCATTTTTTCAACTATTTTGTAGATTTGACATTTTTCTACATAAACATTAGGGAAAAAAATCTTCTCTTTGTCCTGATCCTCTTGCCCTAGTTGGGGGCCTCAGTGTCCAGACCACAGGCCCCCAGGAGCCATTCCAGGTAGGTGGTCCCTTTGGGAAAAGGACGAGTCTTACAGTCACAGACCATCAGAGGGAACAGTCCCCACACCAGCAAGAGCAAAGCTAGAAAAGAAACCGAGTCTCCTGGCACCCAGGCCAGGGCCCAGTAACTGTACCCCTTCCAAATGTTGCCTGGGGCACCTGGAACTTCCAACTATGTCTTTAGAGTTCCTGTCAACATGGGGAGTCACGTGCCATTGAGATTGGGCTTCCACGCTCCTTATTTTTCCTCCCTCCCACCTTCTTTCTTGTGATTTAATAAAACAAAGTGCTTACAGGGAAGTGAGGAGGTAGACAAGAAGCAAGCAAGTAAACAAAGTAATATCCGTGTGTAATATTGGGGTTTTTAATATTCAAAAGTATTCAACTATGAGTCTTTGGAGCTGTGGGCACCCTGCCAGGCTGTGGGGTGATGGGGGAGGTCCCCATAGCAGGAGAAAGGAGCAGACACAATTGTTCTGCACAAAAAACAAGGCTGGGTGGAGGGCATCTGGGTGTTACAGAGAGAGAGGGTCTGGTTAGAGGGTGGAAAGAAGCAGGGTAGGGAGATTAGGGTGGAAGGGGGCTCTATCGGGATGAGTGGGACTTTGGGGCAAAAGGCGCTCAAAGAGGAGCTTTAGAAAGTTTTGCCATGTTTGAACTAATTCCTTGCCACTTTAAAAATAAAGGTTTGCATTTGTTGCCAAGCCTTTTGGAACCAGATTTGTGTTTCTTTTGAATATGAAATCACAGGGTGACGGGCCCCCACACAGAGGCTATAGAGGCTCAGAGTTTGTGTCATGAATTGTGATCTTGCTTTGGAGAAAAAGGCAGGCTGCTGTGGAGGGCAGTGGGGGTGTGGGCAGCACAATTCACACTGGAAAAGTGATACTCAGGCTGCGTCTTACAGAATGACAAGGAGCCAGCCATGAGGAAAGGATGGGCAAGAGCTGTTCCAGGCAGAGGGATGGCAAGTGCAAAGGTCCTGAGGCAGGACAGAGGACATTTCAGCTTGCTAGAGGAACTTTCACAAGTTTAATTTAATTGTTTACTCCCTGAGGCTTAAAAAAATGACGTTTGAAATGATATGCATCATTTCTAAGCCACAATGTTAATAGGCAGAGCTTATAAAAGACTATGATTTCATGACTTCTCCACACTCAAACCAAGTTTTCCTCACTCACACACTTCTTATTTCTGATCAGTGTAAGGTCAACCACTTCCCTTTGTCACACATGCACACAAGACTCTCATCCTTACACAGGCCTGAAGCCATCCCCACCCCACAGCTGAAGCCCCAGCACCGGGCTCTCAGGGCCTTCTCTCCATCCTGTCAACCCTGGTGTCTCTGAACGATAGGACCTTCTTGTCTCTCAACCCCAAGTGTCCCAGAAGCCAAAGAGATGGGGGCAGCCCATGTGTGAAACCCAGTACGGTCTGCTTGGAGAATGACCTGGGATCTCTGTGGTGTGTGTGTGGTGTGCGTGAGCTGTGTGTGGTATGTGTGTGGTGTGTGGTATATGTGTGTGTGTTATGTGAGGGATGTGTGTGGTGTGTGTGAGGGATGTGTGAGGTGTGTGTGTGGTGTGTGTGAGGTGTGTGTGTGGTGTGTGTGAGCTGCGTGTGTTGTGTGTGTGGTGTGTGTGAGGTGTGTGTGTGGTCTGTGTGGTGTATGTAAGAGATGTGTGTGAGGGATGTGTGTGGTGTGTGTGAGGTGTGTGTGAGGTGTGTGTGTGGTCTGTGTGGTGTATGTAAGAGATGTGTGTGAGGGATGTGTGTGGTGTGTGTGAGGTGTGTGTGTGGTGTGTGTGAGGTGTGTGTGTGGTGTGTGTGACGTGTGTGTGTGGTGTGTGTGACGTGTGTGTGACGTGTGTGTGACGTGTGTGTATGTGGTATGTGTGGACTGTGTGAGGTGTGTGTGTGGTCTGTGTGAGGTGTGTGTGGTGTGTATGTAGTGTGTGTTAGGGGTACGTGATGTGTGTGTGTGGTGTATGTAAGGGATGTGTGTGGTGTGCATGTGGTGTGTGTGGTATATGTGAGGGGTGTGTGTGGTGTGTGTGTGCAGTGTGTGTACCGTGTGTGTGTGGTGTATGTGAGGAGTGTGTGTGTGGTGTGTGTGGTATGTGTGTGTGGTGTGTATTTGGTATGTGTGAGGGGTGTGTGTGATGTGTGAGGTTTCTGTGTGGTCTATGTGTTCGTGTGTGTGTGTGTGGTGAGGGCCAGAGATCAGGTGTGGTGAAAACGGGCCCTGAATCCTGGCAGGGACAGGAGAAGGGCAGAGCCAGGGCTTGACTCCCTCACATGTCTCTGCAAACACCCCCAGAGCTAAAGAAGTGTGAACATCCACTTCTGGGTCTTGTCTGAAGTGGCTCACCAGACTGTGTATTCTACCCCCTAGTTTTGATAAAAGTGCAGTTTTTCCAACCTTTCTCTATGCATCATGTAAAGCTGAGGTTCTGACTGTGATTTCCTGTGCCCCTGGTCCATCACTGTGTGCCCCCAGGGCCTGGGCACCCCAGTTTGAGATGCCTAGGGCCAGGTGTAGGAGGGCAGAGTAGGCCGCAGACTTGGGCTCCTCTGAGGATCGAACACCAGGAGAGCCCTCTACGACTCTGAGGAGTAGCTGTGGGGGCTCTGAAGGGAAGGTGCCTACCACTGTCAGGTGACAAGGTACATCATGGGCTGTGTTCTGTTACTGGCTGAGCTGCGGGGGTGCAAGAAGCAGGCATATGATCCTGTCCTCAATGAGAGCTGCTGTGTAGCGTCGGACCCCCCACGGTAGGCTAAATAATGGTCCCCCTAGTATGCCCACATCCTAATTCCTAGAACCCATGAGTGTATTACTTTCCATGGCAAAAGTTACCTTGCAGCTGTGATGAAGTGAAAGACCTTACAATGGGAGATTATCCTGGATCCTTCAGTGGGCCTGGTAGAATCATAAGGATCCTTCTAAGAGGGACATCGGGGGAGTCAGAGTCAGAGGAGAAGGTGATGTGATGATAGAAGCAGAGACTGGGGTGATGCTCTTTGAAGATGGTGAAGGGGGCCACAAGCCAAGTAATATCGGCAGCCACTAGAAGCTGGAAGATTAAGCAGAGTCTCCCTTCAGAGTCTAGACTTCAGCCAGATCAGAAACTGATTTCAGACTTCTGACCTCCAGAACTGTAAGAGAATAAATTTGTGTTGTTTTAAGCCACTGTGGTTTTGCCCATTTGTTCTAGCAGCAATAACCCAATAGGCAACTAATATAGGACCCCATGACACTGGCTTTGGGAGCACACACACACTGACTCTGAACTGACTGCTTACTGGCTGTGGGACTTCTGGCCTGTGACTCACCCCCTGGGCACCTTGGCTTTCTTCCCTGTAAATGAGGGTGATAACAGCATCCAGCTCCTAGGGCTGTTGGGAGGAGGGATTGAGACCATGCTGATAAAGGAGTGGAGCTGTGGCTGCCACACAGCTGGTGCTCAATAAATGATAGCTCAAAGAGATGAAACCTGCTTGGGGAAACAGTGACAGAAAAGCCTGAAGAAGAAGAGATTGGAAATGAGTGGTGTGGACTAGTGCTTCTAATACTGAAATATGCACAGAACTGCCAGAGATGCTGTTAAAATGCAGGCTCTGGCTCAGCAGGTGTGGGGCCTGGGACCCTGTCTTCCCAACAGAATGCCCCCCAAATGATAAAAGAGCATGAAATCAATTAAGTAGATTGCTAAACATAAGACACAGTTCTATTTTATTATTTTTTAAAAAAGTCTCTAATTTCTCATAAAAATATAAAGAACAAAGAAAACCCAGGAGGGTGTCTTGCACAGAAACCCACCATCAGTGCTGAGGGTCCCTCAATCCCTGGATACCTGTGTCAGAAGGACTGCCGTGCTGTGTCCAGCAACTGCCATCAAGGCTGGACAGCTCACAGGCCCTACTGTCCAACAGGCCTGTCCTATAGTGTTATCGTGGAAGGCTTCTAGAGAGCTATAAGAGAGCAGTGCTGTGGAGCTGAACTTGAAGGCAGGGAAGAGGTTGAAAAGAATGGGCCAGGTTGTTCCAGATGCAACTGGCAGTGTGGTGCAGTGGGATTAAATCCAGGCTCCACCACTTGTTGTGACCTAGGCAAGTTACTGAACTTCTCTGAGCCTCAGTTTCCCCACCCATTAAATGGAGATGACAATGTCTGTCTTGCAGAATTGTTGTGGGGAGTAAGTAAGATAACGAATAAAAAATCCACGGCAGATTATAGGAGCACTGAGGACTGGGGAAGCCTTCTAGGGGAAGACCCATAGGAACTTCTGGGCTCATCTGGGAACACTGGATGGGTGTGGCCCAGCCTGGGCCATGATGGCTGGTTGGCTGGTGTGGCCAGCCTTGGGTCAGGGTCACTCCACTTCCCAAGGATCTCTCCAGTGCCAGCTAAGTGTCACTCAGGTCTCACCTTCAGCCTCTCCAGGGAAAGCTGGGAGGCGTGGACAGTCCCCAGGCAGCAGTGGCTGCAGGAAGAAGGTGACAAAGCAGCAGCTGACCCAGGGCCATGGACATCAACGGTGGCAGCTAGGCAGCTGTGCCAGCCAATTGCTCCTTGGCACCTCTGGTCCCATCCATCTGGGAGGTCAGCATTTGGAGAGTGATGCCTGCTGTCTGTACACTTGGACTACATTAAAGAGCAGTGGCTCTTCAATTGGACTGCCCGGGTTAAATCCTGGCTCCGCTGCTTACTGGTATGAGGCTGGGAGAGTTACTTACCCCGTCTGTGCTTCGCTGCCTTCGCTGTAAAATGGTGCTTATAGTACCCACTTCCCAGGGCAGTTCAGGGGACAAAATGAGATAACTCACACAAAGTGCTCCCCCCAGCTATTATCATTAAATTATTTTTCAATGTCCCTTTCAAATACCCACTTCTCCAGGAAGCCTTCCTGGACTGCATGCCATGGACCGAAAGAAGTTCTTCTCACGATCTGGGCAGAAATATGCTGACTGCACCTCTCAGAGCTTCCCTAGCTTCTTGCCTTTGGGCAGAGATGCCTGGGACCCTAAAAACAAACAAAAAACTCCATTACTGTCGAGGAGTCGATTCATAGCGACCCAGTCGGAATCGACTCAACCGCAAACGGTTTGGTTTTGCCTGGGATTCGAACATCCCTAAATCCAAAAAAACCTAAATCCAGAGGCTGTAAATGCTTTGAGGTGTAAACAGCAAGGAGAGAAGAGCTGGGCACCCCTCAGGGGTCTGATGTGTTTAATACATACCTTTGCGCTTGTATGCGCCTTTGCAAATCTTTCGCTTTTGCTTGCGTGCATTTTTAATATTTTTATTGGTATTGTAAAGGTTCTGAGCCGTGGGCAGGTTGGGGGAGCAGGAGGAGGGACCTGGAGCCTGGTCCGGGGTAGGGAGGGGGCAGAAGCCGCCGCAGCCGCCGTCAGAGCTGGAGCGAAGGGCCGAGGAGGGGCGAGGGGTCTCGAGGAGCCCGCCCGCGGCCGCCTCCGACACCCCGACGCTCCCCGGGGCCTCCCCACGGTCCCCATCTCGGCAGACGCGCACCGAGCGCAGGGGCAGAGGCGCGCAGGGGCTGCGGTGCAGCGGGATGGCGGAGGAGCTGGCGTGGGAGACTGACGGCCGTGAGTCCGCGGCGCTGGGGGCCGGGAGCGGAAGCCGGTGCGGGCAGAGCGCGGGTGGCTGCGGCAGCCACAGCCTGTTGTGCGCGCCGGAGCCCACCCAGCCCTGGGGACGAGGCGTCTCTGCCACTGACTGCTCGGGCCCGGGCGAGGGTGGCCGAGTGGACCTCCACGTCCCCGCGGGGGCGACCAAGGGTGCGGTTGGCGCCGTTCGTATGGCTTCCTCCGTCTTGGGCTTCTTTTTGGCGCGGAGCGGAGCGCGCCGAGGACGCTGACCGCGCGTGGGGGGCTCGGGAAGCCGCCCGCCTGGCAAGCCAGAGAGAAGCTGTGGCTGAGACATTAGCTAGAACTATATTGGTGGTAATTGTTGTTGTTACGTTGCCATCAAGTCGATTCCAACTCATAGCGACCCTATACGACACAGTAGTACTGCCCCACGGGGTTTCCTAGGCTGTAATCTTTACAGGAACAGATCGCTAGGTCTGTTCTCCCGTAGAGCTGGTGGTGCGTTGGATCCCCCAACCTTTGGGTTAGCAGCCCGTTGGCAGCCAAGTGCTTAACCATTGCACCACCAGGGCTCCTTAGTAATGGTAATAATAATTAAAAAACAAACAAACAAACCTGTTGTTGCGGAGTCAATTCCAACCCGTAGTGACCCCATGTGACAGATAGAACTGCGCCATAGGGTTTCCTAGGCTGTAATCTTGCTGGCAGATTGCTAGGTCTTTCTCTCACGGAGCTGCTGAGTGGGTTCAAACCCCAACCTTTCCATTAACAGCTGAGCGGTTACCCACTGTGCCAACAGGGCTCCTTAGTAATGGTAAAAAAAAAAAAAACAAAAAAAACCCAATGGTAATAAAAAAACAAAACAAAACAAAAACCAAACCCGGTGATATCGAGTCGATTCCGACTCATAGCGACCCAATAGGACAGAGTAGGACTGCCTCATAGAGTTTCCAAGGAGCACCTGGCGGATTCGAACTGCTGACCCTTTGGTTAGCAGCCGTAGCACTTAACCACTATGTCACCAGGGTTTTCAAGTAATGGTAATAGTGATCCTTTACTGAGTGTGCACTTTGTGTACGGGGCCCTGGGCCAGGACAGGTACATTATTTAATCTTCACAGCAGCCCTATGGGTGGGACGCGTTGTTACCCCCATTTTGCAGATGAGAAAGCTGAGGCACAGGGTGGTTTAGTTGTCCAAGGTCACACAGCCATTAAGTGATAGAAATGTGAAGGCCCCAGCTCCCCCAGAATATCAGGGCTGGATGGAGATTGGAGATATCCAATGGGGAAACTGAGACTCAGAGGAGAGGAGCTGTGGTGTGCTGCAGGTGGGATGAGGGGACCTCAGGTTGACCTCAGAGCTTTGCTCAAGGACTATGCCCAGTGCCAGGCCCTCCAGGCCAGGCAGCATCATTTGATGAGAGCATCAGCTGGCCTGTAGGGGGTGGATGGGGAGAGGGGAGAAGATTGTGCCAGGTCTTTACTGCCAGTCCTCGGTCCTGCAGCTCTGGCTGAGCGCTGGCAACTGAACACACGGACTCACCCCTTAGTGTAGCTCACAGGATACTTTTGAGACCTACAGTCTGCAAAATGCTGACGCAAACTGTGTCTATTCAGCTGAGGGCTGGTGGTGGGGTGGGGGACTCAATCGAGGTGATAACTCTTTCAAAGGGGACTCGGTTCTGCCTGCAGCAGAGGATGTCCTGAGTGGGGCCCTTAAAGAATGTGCAGCAGTGGAGCATTGGGGTGTGTGGGAGGAAGCTCTGGAGACGACCCAGTGTGGGCAGAGGCTGAGGCCAGAGAGTGCAGTGTGTATCCCATGTGGCTGGAAAGCGGGGCACTGGGCGAAGGTGGAGGGAAGAGATGAGTTGGGATTTGATTTTATTTTCCTGAAAGCTTTTCTGGCCTGACTCTGGGAAGGATTTACTTGTTCCTCGTTCTGACTCGGTGCTTGCCAGCAGAGCCCAGGCCACTGCCCCAGGCTTCCTCTGAGACAGAGGGTACACAGCTGGATGGGACCTATGTTGTTCTTGTTGGTGTTGAGTCGGCTCTGACTCATGGCCACTTTTTGTATAACAGAAGGAAGCATTGCCTGGCCCTTCGCTACAGTCATGGTCCTTGGTATGTTTGAATCCACTGTTTTGGCTACTGTGACAGTCCATCTCACAGAAGGCTTCCCTCCTTGTCGCTCACCCTTTTTACCAAACACGATGTCCTTTTCTAGCGAATGGTCTTTCCTGATGGCATGTCCAAAGCAAGCAAGCTGAAGACCCCTTTCTTCACCATCCCCCATTTTACAGCTGAAGAAGCTGAGACTGCTCCCCTCACCCCCACAAGGGAGATGTGACTAGCCCAGGATCCTGCTGCTGGAAAGAGGCAGAGCAGGTACTAGAACCCAAGCCTGTCTAAGCTCGCACCTGAAGTGCCAACTCTTTACCTGAACGTGGATAGCAGAGATTTTCAGACAAGAGGTTAAGGAAAGAAAAGCTCAGGACACAGTGCTCACTGGAGATGCTTCGGATCTGGGCGGAGGCCTCTCAGAGCCTGTTTTGTACCTTGTGAAGGGCCCCCTCCTCTCCCACGGGGAAGGCAGACCCCTTTTGGGGTGGGGAGGGTGGAGCTATCAACCACACTGGGAAGGATGTTTCTGTGGAACTCTCCCATCCCTGAAGTATTGACATGAAGCTGCCTCCCCCACAGAGCTTCTTTCCTGTCATTTACCTGAGCTTGTGGTTTGGTTTCCCAAGGGTCTTTGTTGTTGTTGGGTGCTATCGAGTTGGTTCTGACTCATAGCAACCCAGTGTACAACAGGATGAAACACTGCCGGGTCCTATGCTAGCCTCACAATTGCTGTTATGCTTAGCCCATTGTTGCAGCCACTGCGTCAATCCATCTCTTTGAGGGTCTTACTCTTTTCTGCTGACTCTGTACTTTGCCAGGCATGATGTCCTTCTCCAGGGACTGGTCCCTCCTGATAATATGTCCAAAGTATGTGAGACAAAGTCTCACCATTCTCGCTTCTAATGAGCATTCTGGCTGTACTTCTTCCAAGACAAATTTGTTTATTCTTCTGGCAGTCCATGGTGTTTTCAGTAGTCGTCACCAACACTGTAATTCAAAGGTATCGAATTCAGAGGGGCAGCATCTTATAGTTCACAGGCCTCTGAGGAGATTTAAAGATTCATGTATCACAAATTCATTTGACAAAATATGTGCCAGGGACTGAACTGAAGCGGTACAGACAAAAATCCCTCCCCCCGAAAAAAAAAAATTTTTTTTTTTTATGAAGGCAGGGCTTATAACGGGGAAAGCATCAGTAAACCTGATAAATATGTAAATATTGCATGTGACAATGGTGATGGGTGCTGTGAGAAAAACAAGGCAGGGAAGGAGATAGGGAGACGCTCCCCTTGCTTGAGGCTTCACTGGCTCAGTGGACCCTGGATGAAGGAGACCCCATCACCTGTAGGTCTTTGGCTCCTAGAATTTATTCTCTGACTCTTTGCCTTGGAGGAATAATAGTGATGAGGATGATGATGGTGTGGGCACTGTGTGCCGGATACCATGCTAGGGGCTTTTCATATCTTATTTCTAATCCTTACAGTAACCCTGCAGGGCAGCTCACATCCCCGTTTTACAGATGAGGAAACTGAGGCCTGGGACAATTACGTAACCTAAATGCTCAGCCAGAGTTGAACCCAAGGCTGCAGGATTGCCCTGGGGAAGCAACTCTAAGGCCCGCAGGTTATGTCCATGAGGCCCCAGAAAGCCCTGAGACCTTCTCCCACATTGGGAAGGCCATATGGAATTTATCTGGAAAAATAAACTGCATGACAGGCCTGCCAGCCACCTCAACATGTCCTAACCTTCCCTGACAAGATGCTGGCCACCTGTGCCCAGATACACAGAGGGGCTGGGTCCAGGCATTCACATTGGACCAAGTTCACACAGGATATCAGCTTGGTAGCAATAAAACTGCAAGACTACCTGCCTGTAATGACTGTGCAAAGTGCCAGCAAATATTTGTCCCCTGGGGTAGTGTGCCTGAGCCCTTCTAGAGGGATGGGCACCCATTAGTGCTGGGGATTATTAGTGTTAGTCACAGAAGCAGAGTTTTGTAGATTCCTCTCTGTGCCCAGCTTTGGGCCTACTGTGAGCCGTAGGTGGGTCAGGAGGGGTCAGGCATGGCGAGGGTCCCTGAGGAGCTTGGGGTCTAGGC
Source organism: Loxodonta africana (assembly GCF_030014295.1). NCBI lineage: Eukaryota > Metazoa > Chordata > Mammalia > Proboscidea > Elephantidae > Loxodonta > Loxodonta africana. The sequence goes on along the minus strand of NC_087354.1, from coordinate 50,969,030 downwards.
AAGGAGACCAGCATCCTCACAAGCCACCAGCAGTCAGATGATGATGACACGGGGGTCCAGTGGGATGAGCCCTACACCAGGTTACCAGCCTGGGTCCTCCTGGTCCACCCAACCTCCTGTAGTGCTGCATTGGAACCTTTGTCTCAACTCCATCAATGTCTGCTGTATGCATCTCATTTCTCAGTAACTGTCTAAAATTCTCTATCCTGCTGGGGTAAGTTCCTTCCCTATTGCCTCTTCCCATTCTCCTATGAGTCACCTTGTTTCTTGCATCTGTAAAACCCTTGCAGGGAAGCTGTGCCAACAGATCCGACAAGGCTTCTCAGATTGTTGCTTTGTTTTACAGTAGCAAGGTTTTACATGGGGTGCCTCTGTAGATGGGGCTCCTTTGATTACCATATCTGCTGTGACCTGTGTAAAAAGCATACTCATTGGATGAATATCCTGATCACCATAAAGCCAGTTAACCTGTGTGTAACTAGATCTGGTATCATCATTTGTGACTGTTCTATAGTAAGTTGTGGATCTTGCATTGACCCAAACATACTTTTCCATTTTGCAGCACCAAAGCTGAAGGCCAAACCTGTTGCTGTCAAGTCAATTCTGACTCATAGTGACCCTATAGGACAGAGTAGAACTTCCCCATAGGGTTTCCAAGGAGCGGCTGGTAGATTCGAACTGCTGACTTTTTGGTTAGCAGCTGAACTCTTAACCACTGCACCGCTGGGGCTCCAAACTAAAGACACTGCCCCTAAATTAGTCGCTCTCACGACTCATTTTGGTAATGGTTCCTCAGGAAGCTGACAACTGAATCAGTTCCTTTGCACTTTACACCCTGGCTGCAATAGTTTCTTGGTTTTGCCCATTCCCCTTCAGGACCACCTTCTTGGTTTTGCCCATTCCGCTTCCAGACTACCTTCTTGGTGACCAACGGTCATAGGAGTACTTCCTGTTATTTAGACAGAGTTTTTCCGTTCTGGGTCGGCCCTGAGGTTGGTCTAGAGGTTGTAGCTCCCACCGTACTGGATCTGGCCTTGGTTCAGTGCTAAAATCCACCCCTGCATTCTTTTTCCCTGCCATTGCAGCTATTATTGATAACAGAAACCAAAGAATTGTCTGTGTAGCCCTTTCCTTATTACTGTGTATTTCCATATGCACCCAACTAGCCAGTTCCTCAGTAGTTAGATCCACCTCTCATACGTCCCCTGAATAACTTTTGCCTTGGGTAACTGATTGCAGCATAACAGCTGCTTCAATCCATGGGTGTTTTTTATCCCATCTGGAAACCAAAGGTTTCTCATTTTCCTGTTTATCCCCTTTTTCCAAAACCACATATTCCAGTGAGTCTGGGCCATTGCAGTGAAACCTATCATTCTGACACCAACTAACTGAGTAATTTCTTTTATGAAGATCAGCCTAAAGCTGGTTCCTATGAAGTGGAGGTTAAAGATGTCTCAAATGGCTAACTTTTCCTAACTATTATCCCATTCCATCATCTCTAACATCAACTACTCCTCCTCCCCTCAGTATTCTCCCTCCCGTCTTTGGGTTCCATAATTTGCTATAGCTTCTCACAGACCTCATTAATTGTATCAAGGCCCACTCAGGGGCTGAAGAATCCAAACTGGCAAAGTCAGACCACAGGTTTCTGGCTCACAAGGCTGCGGAAGCTGGCGAATCAGGTCAGACAATGGGCTGTTGGCCTATGGGGCTGCAGAAGCTGGTGAATCCCAGAGTTGGCAGGTCAGATGGTAGGCTGCTGGCTCAAGTCCCAAGAACCAGAGGTCAGACAATGACCAGCTGGATGCAGAATCCAGATGCAGAGAGAGAGAGAGAGAGCCCTGCCAGATCACTCACATATATACATTAGATGCAGGCCACTACCCAGGGAAGGGCATGACTTGAGTAAGGGTGGGACTTGAGTCATGCCCTCCTGCAAGGCTGTGACTCAAGATACACCGCACACTAATCCTGCCCTATTAACATATAGAGTTTAGGATTTACAACACATAATACGGAGGGTAATTAGGATAATTACATCAGATCACAAAATGGAGGACAGCCACATAATACTGGAAATCAGGGACTAGCCAAGCTGACACACAACACCAACCATCACACCTCATTAGGGTTCCATACACTTTATTTGCATGGTCCTACCCAATCATTGTGTGGGAGTCACAAAGACTATGGCTAGAAGGACCATATTAAGTAATTTACTACACCACAGCCACTAACCCACTGTGACTGCTTTAGTTTCCTGTGGCTTTGAGGCAGGCAGCCTCAGAGCCCAAAACTTCTAAGGGACACCTGGTCTGGCTTATCCCCCTACACTGAACAGAATAGGCTGCACATTCTTCTGAAACTGTCCTTGACAAGATAACCCCAGAATGGGCCATAGGTGGCCTCAATCCGCCTCTAGGTAGAGACTTAACATGCTGATAAAGGAAAATCAGCCTCTTCCTCTATCCCGGAGAACTGAACCCTTGTCTAAAGAAAATGCCTAGTCATTCCCAAGCTCTGAGCGCCTACGTGAAGGTCAATCCTAAATATTCATGATGAATTTCCATTTCCTTGTCTGCTGTCTATAAAAGCCCACCTGCCCAAGCTGCCTGCGAGCAGTCTTGAAGGCAGCAGCCCGGACTGCTCCTTTCCTTGCACAACGTAATAAAGGTGTCTTTCTGATGTCCCACCTCGGCCTCTTGTTTATCAGCTGTAACAAGTCACGCCAAGCAGAGCCTGGGGTTTCCACCCTGCAACAACTGTCATAACAACGTACCACAAACTGGGTAGCTTAAAACAACAGAAATTTATCCTTTCACCGTTCTTGAGACCAGAAGTCCTAAATCTGGGCCACACTCCCACCAGTGTCTCTGAGGAAAAATTCTTCCTTGCCTCATCCAGCTCCTGGTGGCTCAGGCATTCCTTGGCTTATGGCAGCATAACTCCAACCTCTGCCTCCAACTGCACATGGCCTTCTTCTCTGTGTGTCCTCTCCTCTTTTTATAAGGACACCAACTGTTATGGATTGAATTTTGTCCCCCCAAAATGTGTGTTAACTTGGCTAGGCCATAATTCGCAGGATTGTGTGGTTGTTCTCCATTAGTGATCTGATGCAATTATTCTACGTATTGTAAATCCTAACCTCTATGATGTTAGTGAGGCAGGATTAGAGGCAGTTATGTTAATGAGTAGGACATGATCTACAGGATTAGGTTGTATCTTGAGTTAATCTCTTTTGAGATATAAAAGACAGAAGTGAGCAGAGAGAAGAGGGACCTTATTACCACCAAGAATGAATAGCCAGGAGTGGAGCACGTCCTTTGGACCTGGGGTCCCTGCACTGAGAAGCTTCTAGACCAGGGGAAGATTGATGACAATGAACTTCCCCCAGAGCCGACAGAGAGAGAAAGCCTTGCCCTGGAGCTGGTGCCCTGGATTCAAACTTCTAGCCTCCTAAACTGTGAGAGAATGAATTTCTGTTTGTTAAAGCCATGCACTTGTGGTATTTCTGTTATAGCAGCACTAGGTACCTGAGACATCAGCCATTGGATTTAGGCCCACCCCAATCTAGTATGACTTCATCTTAATTACATCTGCAAAGACCGTATTTCCAAACAAGATCACATTTACCGGTCTGGGTAGACATAAATTTTTAACGGATATTATTCTGCCAACTGCTGTGACCTACTTGCCTGCAACAGGGGCCTGGCAGGGGAAGCTCTGGGGTTTCTTCTCTCTGAGACTATGAGATAGAGGTACAGTGATGAGGGGTGCAGAGAGGGACCATGGAGAAGGCAAATCAGGGTGGGCCCCATGGGGGAGGCAAGAGCTGGTAAGGATTTGGGGTTGTGGTGAGACAATGAGGTGGAGCAATGGTGTGCACAAAGGCATAGAAATGGAGTGAACATGCCTTCTCTGCCCTTGCCTGGGGCTGACACACGATAGGTGGCTGAGGAAATCCTGGTGCCCTTCTACACTGGGCAGAGCTCTGGAAAAGGTGGTTATTGACCCCAAACCAAGAAAACCAAACCAGTTGCCATTGAGTCAATTCTGACTCATGGTGACCCCATATGTTGCAGAGTAGAACTACACTTCATAGGGTTTTCAAGGCTGTGACCTTTAGGAAACAGATTACGTGACCTTTCTTCTGAGGTACCTCTGGGTGGGTTTGAAACCACCAACCTTTCAGTTGGTATTCAAGTGCTTAACTGTTTGCACTACCCAGGGACTCATTGTCGAATTTCAAGGGAATGAATTCCATTCTCTTCCCAGAGGACAACTCTTGGGGAGATGACATGAGAACACTGTATGTGGGCTTTTTGAGGGGGCAAGGGGCACATGTCTGGGCTGCTACCCTCCCAGCTCAGAGTTTGGTCGTGCAGGGAGTTAGTGTGGAAAAGTAGCCTGTCTGGGGTGGTCCCTGACCTTGAGCAGGAGGAGAACCACCCCCAAACCCCATTCCCAGCTGGAAGACCCTCCCCAGAAATGTTCAAGGGCAGGGAGAGCTGTCCATCTCTCCTCTCTGCAGCCCCCGCCTTAGGCAGTGTAGGGGACACCCCCTTCCCGCCCCTCACCCCTTTTTCTTCCCACAGTGCTTCCTCTGGAGAGGCAGCTCCACGAGGCTGCCCGCCGCAACAATGTCGGGAGGATGAAGGAGCTGATCCGGAGGAGAGTTAACGTCAGGGCCAGAAACCATGTGCGTAATGGGCTCCTATAAATCGGGGGCACTATCCAGCCCCCAGATAGTGCCCTGGTGACACCACCATGCAGGCAGGAAAGCTCACTGAGCCAGAGGCAGGCATATTTGCATTGTCTTGAGGTGCCTCTGTATGGGTGTGAGACCACCAACCTAGCTTAGAGCAGTCAAAGACCTCACCCAAGGTCGGCGTCATGATTCCAAGCCAACCCTCTTCCCCCCCCCAAAAAAGAAAATCATTGCCATTGAGTCAATTCCAACTCATGGTGACCCCATGCCTTACAGAGTAGAATTGAGCTCCATAGAGTTTTCTTGTCTGTAATCTCTCCGGAAGCAATTTGCCAGCCCTTTCTTCCATGGTGCCTCTGAGTGGGTAGGAACTGCCAACCTTTAGGTTAGCAGATGAACTGAACACAAACCATTGGGGTCACCTAGGATGCACCGATTCCAAACCAGGCTCTTAATTCCTGAAAGGCACTCTTAAGGAGCAAAGGTCAGAGCCAGGAGGGCAGGCGGTGAAAGGTCAGGAGCCAGAGGCAGGCAGTTAGGCAGCCCTGAGGAGGGAAGGAACAGCTGGTCAACAGAGAGCACATGACTTGCCTGAGACCTCACAGCAAATCAGTGCTTCCTTTCATTATCCTTGGAAACCCTGGTGGCATAGTGGTTAAGTGCTATAGCTGCTAACCTGAAGGTCGGCAGTTTGAATCTGCCAGGTGCTCCTTGGAAACTCGATGGGGCAGTTCTACTCTGTCCCATAGGGTCACTGTAAGTCAGAATTGACTTGATGGCAATGGATTTGGGGTTTTTTTTGGATTCACAAGCTGAAAGCCACAGAGGGAAGTGGACTCATGGGTCTGAGGCTGGCTTCCCCTGAGGTCTTGTCAGATGTCCTGAGTGCCAGAGACCAAGATGGTGGTCTGAAAAGGAGGTGGATGGAAGTCAGGCCCCTTCAGCCCTGCTCTGAGGGAGGGAGGGGGCAGAACCCAGGCACTCAGGCGCCCCATGGGGATTTGGAGAATAATGCTAGTCTGTTGAGCTCCTAGGATTATAAACCAATCCTAGGTGGCTGGTTTGTTTTCTAGAGGTGGGAGGAGGGATGCAGGGGATCAGACATCAGGAAGCAGACCCAGGCCGAGGGGCTGGACGGGGAGGAAACCTGAAGAGGTTCTCTCCTTGTAGGAAGCACAGGCATCTCACCACTGGCCCTCACCTGTGCCCCTCCACAATGGCCATCGCCATAGCCCCTCAGCACAGCCCCTCACCATGGCCCCTCACCACAGCCCCTCACCATGGTTCCTCATCACTGCCCCTCACCACATCCCCTCACCATGGTCCCTCAACACTACCCCTCACCACAGCCCCTCACCACGGCCCCTCAATACTACCCCTCACCACAGCCCGTTACCAGAGCCCCTCACCACGGCCCCTCAACGCTGCCCTTCACCATGGACCTTCAACACTACCCCTCACCTGCCCAGGAATAATCACTTGAGAATGGAGCGAGAGGCAGCCCTGGATTAGCAAGTTGAGCAGTGGCCCTTGAGAGGCATTCATTTCTAGCCCATCTCCTCATTGCAGGACCATTTGTGCCCGGCAGCTGGGTGTCTGGGCACAGAGGAACCGAGGCATATTTGGTCCCAGAGGCACTTTCAACAGAATGGAGGGGGCAGTTTCCACAACCCAGAGTGGTCACGGCCAGGGCAAGGGTGTGTGAAAGGGAGAAGGGTCAACCCTGGTGTAGGGGCAGGGAGCCCCACAGGGCCTCCTTCAGGATGAGACACCAAGCTGGCCTTGACGACAGAGTGAGACCTTGACGGAGGGAAGGGCGTTCCAAGCCAGCAGACCAGCTATCCCAGCAGGGGAGTAGGGGAGGATGTGAGAGGCAGGCTAGGCAGCTGGCACACCTGACAGGTGTCCTCTATCACCTGGCAGGTGGGCAGGGTGGCCCTGCACTGGGCTGCCGGCGCAGGGCACGAGCAGGCTGTGCGGCTGCTCCTGGAGCACAAGGCTGCTCTGGACGATGAGGATGCGGTACGGGCCCTAAGAGGCTTGCCTGTTTGGGTGTGTGTCTGTCTGTCTCAGGGTAGGGGAGGGGCATCTGCGCTACCCCTGGGTCTCTGAGCCAGCTGTCTGTCTTTGCTGAGGGTCCTGTTGATAAGCTGACACACAGTGCAGGTGGGCGGGGCGTCAGAGTCCTCCGGGCCGGTGACACTGCACTAACCCTGTTTTCCCCTGAATTTATTGCTGAGTAAAGATCTATTTCCAAGGGCTTTTCCGCTCTCGGAGTCCCTGAAAAGTCCCTCGTGATACCATGTGAACAAGCTGTAGGAACGATAATTAGGTAGATTGAAAGTCACCAGGAGAAAGTCTGTCATGATATACCACAGGGCTCTGCCCTGGTTAACCCTTTAGTCAGCGACTTAAAGATGAACAGTCTTGCTTAACAAATTGGCTGGCAGCACATTGTTGGGAGAGATCGCTAAAGAATACACTATAAAGTCCACAGTGAGGGACAGCCCTGGGTGAGACACATTCTGACAGTGGCATTTGGCAGGGATTCATTTAAGGGTCTAAATTTAGCTTTTAAAAAATGATAGACTTCCTACAGAGATATAGCTGCCCATAGAAACGCTTTTTTTGTCCAGGCTTCTCTCTGCTCTCAGACCCCACCACAAGGGGGATTATAACCCAGGGTTGGGGGTGGGGCAACAACACCCACCCTTGCAACCCTCCCCAAGTCCTCCCAAAACCTGCTTAGGGCTCATTTCAAGGTGGCTCGGGAAGGAGGGTGTCTGGGATCCTTACTATGAGTTTTCCAGCGAAACACTGCAGGCTTTTGCCTCTACCTTTTGCCCACAAAGACCCCCATTATCACCACTCTGCTCTGTTTCTTCCTTCAGGGGCTGAGTGAGAGAAGAAGACATGAGGGAGAACATTAAGAAGGAGTCTTTTTTATAAATCTTGTCTGATTCCTTTGCGTCTTAGTCATCTAGGGCTGCTATAACAGAAATACCACAAGTGAATTAACAGACATTTATTCTCTCACAGTCTAGTAGGCTACAAGTCTGTATTCAGGGTGCCAGCTGCAAGGGAAGGCTTTCTCTCTCTGTCGGCTCTGGTGGAAGGTTCTTATCATCAGTCGTCCTTTGGTCTAGGAACCCCAGGTCCAAAGGACACACTCTGTTCCAGTACTGTTTTCTTGGTGGTATGAGGTTCCCCTGTCTCTCTGCTTGCTTCTCTCTTTTATATCTCAAAAGAGATTGGCTTATAAGACACAACCTAATCTTATAGATCTCATCAATGTAACTGTTGCTAACTCATCTCATCAGAAAACCTGGTGGTATAGTGGTTAAGAGCTACGGCTGCTGACCAAAACGTCGCCAGTTTGAATCCACCAGGCGCTCCTTGGAAACCCTACGGGGCAGTTCTACTCTGCCCTATAGGGTCGCTATGAGTTGGAATCGATTCGACAGCAAAGGATAGGTAGGTAATCCATCTCATTAACATCATAGTGATAGGATTTACAACACTTAGGAAAATCACATCAGATAACAAAATGGTGGACAATACTGGGAATCGTGGCCTAGCCAAACTGATATACATGTTCTTGGGGACACAATTCAATCCATAATAGTTTGCTAACAGCAACAAATGCATTTTGAAAAATAAGAAAGTTAGTGGGCATGCTTGCTTTAGTAACAGGAAGGAGGGGGAGACAGGAGAGAAGAGGAGTCCTGTTGTTGGGGGCAGGTCTCCAGTGATATGCCACAGGGCTCTGTCCTGGACAGTTCCTGGGACTAATGCAGGGGGATAAAAGCTGGTTTAGGGCTGTGAAGTGTGTCCGGTTCCCACTGGCAGGAGGCTCTGGCTCCCATGACTCTCATTTCCCAGCCCTAAGCCTTGACACCTTTCATTCCCAAGCTCCTGTGGGCATCTCCCTGTGGACTCGGCCCTGTCCTTATTCAGTCCCTTCTTCAGCCAGCCAGCCAGCCCACAGTCACTGATACTCTCCCAGGTGCTGAGCTCTGAGCCAGTGCTAGTTTTCTGGCCTCTTCAGCTCTAGTTGAGACCAGCTCCAGTCCCCATTTGAGGTTCTATGGCAGATCCTGCAGCCTCCTCAAGATTTTAGAAGGAAGCCCTTAAATTCTTGTGGTCACTGCTTGCTGACTCTTCTAGCTTCTGCTTACTCTTGCCATTCTCTTGATATTTTGCAAATAGTCCTTTGTCACTACCCTGGTGTCATCCCAAACATGGATCCTTCTCCCCAATTTCCACAAAGACCCCGTCTACCTAAGGTCTTTGATGTCAGATGACCTTTTCAAAATAAGAGAAAGAGGGGACTTATTTCACACACGAAAATAGTGGAAACTCATGCAATCCTGTCTTTGACAATCTTGTTCTTTAAAGTGCCGTGGCCCTTTCCTTGTCTTGGACCTCAGCCTGGGTTCCACCTCCTCTTTTCAATGTTTGCATCTTTCTCTTAACTCCCCCACGCCCACCTCTAAATTCTGGCAAATTCTTTCTAAGGCAGAGCAGTGAAACTCTCTCTTTGGATGCTCAGGTGTCTGCTGATTAGCCAGTTCCCACTGGGATTCACTTTTCATCTTGACCACTTGTCAAGGCTTTCACCTGAACAAAGACAGTTGTTCCCTCTCTAAGAAAAATTCTGGTGCCAGCCAGTAAGACCACTTTTTTCCTGGTGACCCTCACAAAGACTCCTTGTGGAGCCAGTGGGGAGGTAGCTGTGATATGGGGTCCTCCATGCTGGGCACTGAGGGTGGGCCACCTTCCCCATCAGAGGTCCAGACTGTGAGACTGGGGCTGATTCTGAAGAACTAGGAGCTGGCCAGCTTTGTCCTCTGGTTGCTGCCCCAGGTGGTTTGGAGTGACTGAGGGCAGGGACAGGTTAGGGGGACCCTGACTCCAGAGCTCCCCTTGAGGCAGGCTCTGTGTTTCCACTCCCAGCTGGGCTTTGGAGCTCTTGCTCACCACAGGCCTGCTCCTCACACCTGTGGGGAGAGGCTTTGACCCATCAGAATGAGGCCATACCACAGGCCTCTGGCCTCGCCAGGAAATGTGATCCTGTTTCTGTGGGAAAATACATTCTGGTTTAAGAACGCACAACCTACAAACACGCATTGGGGTGGCCATCATACCCTGAGGATGGACAGCACAGCCTCTAGGGCAAAGATGGTGATGGTCCCAGACCCTGCCTGATACCGTCACACCCAAGGAGAGACAGTGAAAACCAACTCAAGGAGGAGGGCTGGCTGCTGCTGCATCCTGGGAGGTGAGTTTGGAGGCCTGAGGATGAGTTTCACAGAGAAGGGAAGGCTCAATGGCTGAGGTCATCGGGGGCTCCATGACCATGAGCTTCACACATGACCAGAAAAAGCATGCACAAACAGGTGCTGGGCTGAAGGGACTGGATGTGTTTTCCATTGCTTCAAAGGCTGGTGGGGTGGAAATTACCGGGATACAGATTTCAGTGCAACATCAGGAAGAACTTCCTAACAGTGAGCAGTGTTTTACAGCACAGGGGACATCTGCTTTGGTGGTGAGATTCCACTCTGAACACATTTGGGTTCAGGCTTCATGCCTTGAGGATATTCTGTGGGAGATTAAAACAGTCGATTCTCAAACGCTAGCCCAGGATGAGGCATCATCAACCCTTTCATGAAGTTATATTGGAAAGAATATATTCTGAGATTAGTTTCTTCCAAGTTTTTGGTATTAAATGGCCTTTCTTTGTATGATGATGAGAGTAGGTGGCAGCTCTTTTAAGACCTTTATTTAGGAAAAAATAAGTTGGCAATGGCGTATCAGGCTTTATTTAAAAAAAAAAAAAAAAGTCTTGCTGTTTGTATTCTAAAGCTTGGAGCTTTCTGGATTAGGTGGCCCCTATGGCCCCTCACAGCTTGATGATTTTGCAATGTGGACAGCAGGACCCAGGTGACACAGCCATGCCTCCTCACCTCCCCCATGTCCTCTCTCCTAGTTTGGGATGAACGCACTTCTTCTGTCTGCCTGGTTTGGCCACTTACGGACCCTCCAGATCCTGGTCAACTCAGGGGCCAAGATCCACTGTGAGAACAAGGTGAGGTCCCAGTTGTTAGCCTTTCACCCCCGCCTGCCTCTCTCCGGATTTGTGCTCATGCTCTTTCCTCCTGCTTTCATCTGCTCCCAGTTGTCCCCATTTGCCCCCACCTACTGCTGCCACCCACCTTGCCTCCTTCTGCCCCTGCTTGTCCCCTCTTCCCTCCCACCTGCCTCTGCCCCCGTTGCTCTAGCCCTTTCAGATCCTTACTGAGCCCCCAGCTGAGCTCAGCCCTGGAAGCTGGGTCCCCTAACTGCTTCCGCAGGAGCTGGGGAGGGCTCCTCCATCAGCATGAAAAGCCTGGGACCCTCTGTCTTCTGATCTCCCACCCTCCTCACCCTTTACTACTCAGTGATCTTGGGACAGTCTCGAGACATCTGGCCAGCCTCCTTATTTACAAAAGAGGAATCAAAGTAACCTCCTTGGAGGGTGGAGGTTGTTTTTGTTGTCGAGTCATTTTCAACTTATAGCAACCCCATGCGACAAAGTAGAACTGCTCTGTAATCTTTAGGGAAGCAGATCGCTAGGTTGTCCTTCCGTGGGACCGCTGGGTGGGTTCAAATTGTTCACACTTTTGGTTAGCAGCCAAGTACTAACCATTTAGCTACCAGGGCTCCTTTGGACAGTGGTTAGGAAGATAAAATGAGAGGGCTGTCCTGCTGGCCCCACTTCCCTGTGGTTGGTGTGGTGGGTTGAGAGGAACACAGGCATCATTTACTCAACTGTGGGACCGTGGGGGAGCTATTGACTGCTCTGAGCTTAGTCTTCACGTCTGATGATGGGGGCGCTGGTACCCACCCCTGAACTGTGGGAGAAGCCAGTGTAGCTCGGTGTCATGCCTGACACATGGGGGACCTAGCAGTCCCTTCCCTGGTGTGGGCTGTGGCTGGGGGGACCCTGTTGAGGGCTTCTGTGCTCCACGAGGCAAAATCCTGGAATCCTTCCACTGGTGCCTCAACGTATGGGGACTCAGTGGCTCTTATGAAGATGCAAACACTTCAGGGCCATAGTACCCTCAGCCAGAGCTTCTCAACCTGGGTCCTTGGAGAGAATTCACCGGATCCATAAATTCGATGGGGAAAAAATTACATATTTATTTTCATTATCTTTTACTTAGAAATTTAGCATTTCTTTCAATGATGGGTGTAGGCAACGAATCATATAGTATTAGTGTTACCTGTGACTTTGCCACCTATGGAAAATGTGGCCATTCCCATTTTCATATCACATTATAGTTTTTTCAAAATGCAATTTATGTTCTTTACTACTTTGAATTTACAGTAGCTATTAGAGCCTTTTTTTAGAGCCACCCCCAGATTTTGTTTAATAGATTAATAAAAAAGCACATATATTACTGGCTTTAGTTTACCATGTTGTTGTTAAAACCAAAAAAACCCCAAACCCAGTGCCGTTGAGTCGATTCTGACTCATAGCGATCCTATAGGACAGAGCGGAACTGCCCCATAGAGTTTCCAAGGAGCACTTGGTGGATTTGAACTGCTGACCCTTTGGTTAGCGCTGTAGCACTTAACCACTATGCCACCAGGGTTTCCATGTTGTTAGTTGCCGTCAAATCGATTCGGAACCGTGGTGACCCCTGTGTGCAGAGTAGAACTGCCCCACAGGGTTTTCAAAGCTGTGACCTTTTGGAAGCAGATCACCAAGCCTATCTTCTGAGGTCCCTCTGGGCACCATTTATGCCACTCTGGAACTCGTCAGGTATTAGTGATACTTAACCTTCAGAGTTTGAGCGTTACTTACTGCCCTCCTCTGTATCCCTCCTTTAGACATGTTCATCAGGGCTTGTCTTTTTCCCTCAAATGGGATATTGCAATTGGGTGGTGGGCAGTTACTGGGGGGACAAAAGGCTGTTTAGATCACTGGGGGTCTACTTAGATGAAATTTCAGAGTCACGCAAAAGGAGCTTAAGATAGAGCTCTAAGACCTTTCCAGCTACTAAGAACTTTCAAGTGTGAATTTGCCAGTAGTTTCCACAAGTGTTTGTTGAGTGCCTACTGTGTGCCCTGCCTGTGCTGTGAAGCATGGGGCCTGCTGTGTAGGTTATAGACAGAATTGCGTCTGGGGCCAGAGACCTCCTTCCTGTCTACCCTCCTCCCCAGGCCACTTCCTTCCAGTCCCTGCAGAGCGTGTCTGCTGTCAGTCCTCCTGATGCTGGAGGGTCAGGAGGTCACCTCCTGTGACACACATGGGGCCCTCTGTCACCTGCTTCTTCACTTGCAGCTGTAGGAAGGCAGGTGCCTACAGCCTTCAGAGCAGTGTTCTGTGGGCATGTTCTGGGACACCTTAGTGCTACACCACCTCACCTGAATCTTTTTTCAGTTTATAAAATACTTTCATGTAGGTGATGCCATCCGTTCCTTTCACCTGCTCCTGAGGTAGTCAGAAATTAGCATCCCAGTCTGACCTATGAGAAAATGGAGGCTCGGAAAGGTAGATGTGTCTTGCCAAGAACACAGAACTGATACGTGCTGGAGCTGGGGTTTGAACTCTGGTGTCCTGATCCCCAGCAACCCCTGTGAGACTGAGTAGGCCCCGTGGTTATCCCAGAGGCCCATCTACCATTCACCATGTTGTTTCCAAGGGGAAGCTGCATCCTGGGTCCCAAACACTCATGGTTTGGTGGACAGCCAGGTTGTGAGAAGGGTCTCCCTTCCCAGACTGCAGGGACCACCCTGGGCTTGTTTCCAGGACGGCCTGTCCCTACTGCACTGTGCAGCCCAAAAAGGCCATGTGTTGGTGCTGGCATTCATCATGGAGGACCTGGAGGATGTGGCCCTGGACCACGCTGACAAGGTGAGCGCCGTCTTAAGGCCGTTTGTCCTTCTCATTGAGCCTGGGGCTCTGGGGCCTCTCCTGCCCACCGGCTCCCCTGGTGCCTGCATTCCTTGAACATGTCCTTTGAGCTATGGGTAATGCAGACCCAGGCCTGGCTCGGGAGCTTATGGTCTGGAAGGGGTGTTAGGGAACAGATGTGCAGGATACAGGGGAACACGGTCCATCCCCTCGGGGAGGCCCTGGTCAAGGACTAGACAGGCTCAGAGAAGGGAGCCCTGCTCTCTGCTTCCTGGAGGAGGTGGCATTTGGTGATTGAATTGGATTTTGTGGGTAAGATTGGGGGGCGGGGGGCATTCCACATGAAGGGGAGCACATGACCAGAGCTTTTGAGGTGGAAAGGGGTGCTTTGTGTGTGAGTTCAGATCTATTGGGATATCGAGAGTAAAGGCTAGAGGGGTGGTGAGAGCCCCTCATGGAGACTGTGGCCCCCAGCCTCAGGTCTCTTGGAAGCATGGATCCCACTGAGTGGCTCTTTGGGGGTTGGGTCTGGGCTTTCAAGATGGAGTGTGTGGAGAGGGGAGGGGCAGTGGCTGGGGAGCAGAAAGCAGGTGGGCAGGGTGGGAATAAGTGCTCTCCAGGATACAGAAGGCTCACTCTCATTTTCCTCCTGGCAGCTGGGGAGGACAGCATTTCACCGGGCCGCTGAACATGGGCAGCTGGACGCCCTGGACTTCCTAGTGGGCTCTGGCTGTGACCACAGTGTCAAAGACAAGGTATGGCTCTGACTTTTGGGTTGTGGGGAGACCAAGTCTCTGGGCTCCTGACAGGATGCAGAACCCCCTGCCACCATCTGGGTGCTGGCACCTCACCTGTGCTGGAGGAGTGGGCGCCACAAGGCCCGAGCATGTCTCATGTTCATCCAGCAAAATTTTATGAGGATCCTCTATGGGTCAGGCCCGAGCTTCAGGTTGGGGATACAAAGATGCCCGAGATATGCTCCTTACTCAAGGAACCCAGCACCAGCATCCTGGTGAAGAGCTATGATCCCACGTAGGGAGCTGGGACAGCAAATCTGAGCAGTGGGTAGTCGCAGCCTGGAGAGGCTGAGTAGGACTGGGATTCCACCCGGGATGTCTAATGTTGGGGGGAGTCCCTGGGTAATCTAAACAATTAACTCGCTTGGCTGCTAACTGAAAGGTTGGAGGTTCAAGTCCACCCAGGAGTGCCTTGGAAGAAAGCCCTGCTGATTTGCTTCTGAAAGGTCACAGTTCTGAAAACCCTATGGAGTGCAGTTCTACTCTACAACACATCGGCCGCCATAAGTGGGAACGACTTGATGGCAACTGGGCTTTTTTTTTTATTGTTGGGGGTTAGGGGAGATGGTAGCCACCTGCTGTTTATTTGCTTTCTTTGAAATTTAACGTTCTACTATTTTATGGTTACAAAGGGGCCCTAGTGGTGCAGTAGTTACACGCTCTGCTGCAAACTGAAAGGGCAGCAGTTTGAACAGACCAGCCACTCTATGAGAGAAAGATGTGGCAGTCTGCTTTCTGTAAAGATTGCAGCCTTAGGAACCCTGTGGGGCAGTTTGTCTCTGTCCTTCCTACAGGGTTGCTATGAGTTGGAATTAACTCTACAGCAATCGGTTTGGTTTTTGGTTTTACTGCGGTTATGGCAAAAATAGGATGGAAGCGCTGAGGAGGGAGCAGCTCACTCAGAGAGGAGAGCTTGCAAGCAGGATTTCATCAATCTGAGGAGGGACTGGAGGCAACTAGCCAGCAAATTACTCAGATCAATAGACCATTGGAAATCAGTGGGTAAAATATGGTGTAGCAGATTCTCAACGATGCTTCCAGTGAAAGGATGATCAACGTGTTTGGCCAGGATCGAGGGAGTTCTGTTGATAAGTTAGTGACAGAGAAAATGGTTTATGTGGAGCACCACAGGCAGGGTCGGATTATCCGATAGGCAAGGTACGCACATTTTAGTGGAAAATATTTGAGTTTTCCTTATCTGACAGGTTTCCACCTTACACACATTCCAGCTTTCACAGGCTTTACTCTATATACTTTGCCACAATAAAAAATAATTAAAAAAATTGCGTATATGTGCTAAATTTTGTATTTCCAGATTAGGAGTGTTTTCATTTTGAATTTCATTTGAGAAGAGGGCACAGTAAGTTTTTCAAGGCTTTGGGCCACTAAAGGTCTAAATCCTACAAGAACTTTGTGACTTGCTAAGGGGGATAGACTTGTGAGAACCGATAGCAGGTCATGCCACAGGTGCTGTAACGGTAGGGCTGCTTTGAGAGTCCAGCGAGAGGGATTGTTTGGAACAGCCAGGCCTCACAGAGGTGGAGATGCCAGGCATCCCTGTAGGTGGAAGGGGGAGGGCCCCAGCCAAGGCCAAGGCCACCTTCCGCCCAGCTCTCCTGCCTCTGAGCCCCCTGCCCTGCCCCAGCCCGAGTACCCTGCAGCTTCAAAGGGCAGGACTTGGGTATTTATAACCCAGAAAGAAGAAAGCCCTGCACTGTCTCCACACCCCTGCTGACTGGGGGCACGTGTCAGCCCCCAGGGTTCACCCACTTCCTTTGTGTCTCTTTGAACACAGAGACATCATGCAGTGACCACGTTTCCCACAGCGTGCATCCTGGCTCAGAGCTGACTAGGCGTGCTGTGTGCTTCTCTAGGGCAAGGTGCAGGAGCAGAACACACAAAGCTGCTGAGGAGGGATTTTTTTTTTTCAGGTTTAAAAAAATTTTTATTATGGTAAAGTATATGTAACAAAACATTTGCTATTTTAACCATTTTTACTTGTACAATTCAGTGACATTAATTGCATTCACCATTATTGATTGAACGACCATCACCACTGTCCATTGCTGTTTTTTATCACCCCAAACTGAAACTCAGTACCCCTTCAGCAACAACTCCCTGTATATAGACTTTTAAATTTTAAAAAAGTACTTTAAAAAACTTACAAAATAACACATATTCATTGGGAAAAACATTCCACATTATAGAAATATGGAATATTTCTACATGAAATATAGAATATAGCGACATGCCCCAGAAATCCCTACCATGAGGAGGGATTTTTAAGCTTGATTTTTATTTATTAATATAACATCCTGATGATCACATAGGAAATTAAACGTTTCAGCCTTGATTCCATAAAGTGGTTACAGCTGTTTTATGTATGCGTGGGTTTATAATTTGGGGCTTATGTCTTTAAGAATTTTAAGCACTAGGTTGGATTTGGTATATGTCTAAATCTTTATTGGACCCCGAAAGATCTGTGCCTAAATGTGAATATCTTGATTCCTTTCTCAGGAATAGGATAGGCAAGGATGGAGGTAAAGCTTGAGCTTAGGAGTCAGGCAGACATGGGTTCAAATCCTGGGTCCACTACTTTCTAGGAATTCCTGGGTGGTAAAAACGGTTAACTCAATGAGCTGCTAACCAAATAGTTGGAGGTTTGAGTCTACTCAGAGGAGCCTGGGAAGAAAGTCTTGGTGATCTGCTTCTGAAAAACTAGCCATTGAAACCCTTGTGGAGCACAGTTTACTCTGACGCACGTGGGTTGAGTCAACTTGACAGCAGCTGATACTGGTAGCTACTTATTAGCTGGGAGACCTTAGACAATTACCTTTTTGTAATGTCCTTGTTAGGTTTTGGTTTCTGGATTATGCTGGCTTTATAAAATGAGTTGGGAAGTGTCCCCTCCTCCTCTGTTTTCTGAAAAAAAAAATGTGTGTAATATTGATATTATTTTTTCCTTAAATGTATAATAGATTTTACCAGCCAATGAAACCATCTGGGCTTGGAGTTTTCTTTGTGAGAAGGTTTTTGATTGCTAACTCAATTTCTTTAACAGATACAGAGCTACTCAGAAGTTCTATTTATTCTCAAATCAGGTTTGGAAGCTGTGTTTTTAAAGAAACTTGTCTATTTCATTAAGTTATTGAATTTATTGGCATAAAATTGTTTGCAATATTCCATCACTTTCCTTATGATGTCTCTAAGACCTGTAGTGAGGTCCCCTTTTCATTCCTGATATTGGTAACTTATACTCACTCAATCTCTTAATCTTAATTAGTCTTGCTAGGTAGGGGCGAGAAGTATAGCCAGAATGCTCCTTAGAAGCAAGGATGGTGAGACTTCATCCCACATACTTTGGACATGTTATTAGGAGGGACCAGTCCCTAGAGGAGGACATCATGCTTGGTAAAGTAGAGGGTCAGCAAAAAAGAGGAAGACCCTCAGTAAGATGGATTGACACAGTGGCTGCAACAATGGGCTCAAGCATAGCAATTGTGAGGATGGCACAGAACCGGGCAGTGTTTTGTTTTGTTGTACATAGGTTGCTATGAGTCAGAACTGACTCCCTGGCACCTAACAACAATGACAACAAGGGATTTATCATCTTTTCAAAGAACCAACTTTTGGCTTTGTTAATTTTTGGACAAATTACTTTAAGCCTTGTTGTAGTTGTTAGGTGCTGTCGAGTTGATTCCAGCTCATAGTGGCCCCGGGTCCCAGTAGAGCTGCCCCATAGGGTTTTCTAGGCTGTGATCTTTACAGAAGCAGATTGTCGGATCTTCTCCTGAGAAGCCACCGGATGGGTTCGAATGACAACCTTTCAGTTAGCAGCCAAGCACTTAACTGTTGTGCCACCAGGGCTCCTCCTTTAAGCCTTAGAGGGCTGTTATGAAGATCAAGGAGTGTACATACCTAAGAGGCCAGGCAAACTGTATACGAGGCACTAAACAAATGTTTCCTTTCCAGCAGCCACCTATGACCTGCAGACATGTTTTGTGTAGAGCCCAGGGAGATGAGTACTAGGATATTCACTGCAGTGTTATTTGTAATTCCAAAAAATTAGAAAAAAATCAACGGGCAAATGAAACGCAGTAATTCATTGTGCTGGAATACCATTCAGTAGTTAAATAGAATGACCTGTTGAATTAGCTGGACTTAATTTTTTTCCCCCACTGCTCCTTCAGACCTACTTTCTGGACCCATTATTTCCCACTCCTAGTAAAATTTTGGGCAGTACCGTAGTTTTTCCTTTTAATCACAAGAACAGTCCCCCTCTAGCAATTAAAAGTCCCATCCAATATAATACGAAAATCCCAAGCTCAAGTTTCTCTCCCCACCCAGCCAGGACCTTATGCAGCCCTGGAAACCTGGAAAGAGGGAGGAAGGTGTGGCCAGCCTCTTCACTTTTTCTTCATTGTCGTCTTTTACAGGCTGCTGCTTTGGGTCTCTGCAGAGTGGGCACAGGGGTGGGAGGCAAGGTTTGGGCCAGGAAAGATCCCCTAAGCCTGGTACTGCTAAGATATGTCTCAGGTTGCTGATGAGAATACAAATGGTCCATTCGCTGTAGAAAACAATTTGGTGGTTCCTTGAAAAGCTACATATAGAGTTACCACCAAAAAAAAACAAGAACAAACCAAACCCATTGCCGAGTCGATTCCGATTCATAGCGACCCTATAGGACAGAGTAGAACTGCCCCACAGGGTTTCCAAGGAGCATCTGGTGGTTTTCTAACTGTGGACCTTTTGGTTAGCAGCCATAGCTCTTAACCACCATGCTACCAGGGTTTCCAAGAGTTACCACATGACCCAGCAATTCCACTCTCCTAGGTGTAGTAAAACCTGTGAAAGCTGGAACCTGTGTAAGGTGGAAACCTATCATAGAAGGAAAATTCACATATTTTCCACTAATAGAGAACAACAGAAAAGTGGTAAGACTGCGCCCTGTCAAAGGTGGAAAACTTTAGAGACCTGGAAGAACAAGGCAGTCCCATTGAATACTGGCTCTCACAGGTTTCACTGTATATACCCAAGAGAAATGAAAATATGTCCACACAAAAATGTGCACACAAATGTTTATAGCAGCATCATTCATAATAATGGAAAGGTAGAAGCTGCCCAAATGTCCTTCAACGGATGAATGGAAAGAAATTGTAGTCTATCCATGCCATGGAATGATAAAACCCAAACCCGTTACTGTCGAGTCAATTCTGACTCATAATGACCTTATAGGACAGAGTAGCACTGCCTCACAGGGTTTCCAAGGAGTGACTGGTGGATTTGAATTGCCGACCTTTTTGGTTAGCAGCTAAGCTCAGGAGCCACGTACTGATCCGTGCTATGACATGGGTGAGCCTTGAAGACTTTATGCAGAGTTAAAGAAGCCAGACACAAAAAGCCACATATTGGATAATTCCTTGTATATGAAATGTCCACAACAGGCAAATTCATAGAGGCAGAAAGCAGATTTGTGGTGGGGGAGGTTGGCAGAACCCTGGTGGCGTAGAGACTAAGTGCTACGGCTGCTAACCAAGAGGTCGGCAGTTCAAATACGCCAGGCGCTCCTTGGAAATTCCATCCGGCAGTTCTACCCTGTCCTATAGGGTTGCTATGAGTCGGAATCCACTCAATGGCAGTGGGTTTGGTTTTTGGTTTAGGGACGGGGCGGGGCGGGGGCGCGGTGGGTAGACAAACGGGAAGTGATTACTTAAATGGTATGAACATTCTTCTGGGGTGATGAAAACGTTTGTTTATTTTATGTTTGTTGTTTTTGTTGTTGAGAATATACACAGCAGAACATACGCCAATTCAACAATTTCTACATGTACAATTCAGTGGCCTTGATTACATTCTTTGAGTTTGCAACCATTCTCACCCTGCTTTTCCAAATCGTTCCTTGCCCATTAACATAAACTCGCTGCCCCCTAAGTCTCCTATCTATCTTTCGAGTTGCTGTTGTCCAGTCGATCCCATATAGATAGATCTGAAAAGAGCCCCATGCTCAAGGCAGACGTTCTTCACTAGTTAAGCTAAACAGGAAAAGTTTTGCAATAAGAGAGAGGTGGGGGCTGCACAACATTATGAATGTTCTAGATGCCGCTGCATCGAGCACTTTAAAATGGCTAATTGTATGTTACATGAATTTTGCCTCAATAAAAAAAAGAAAAGAAAAAGATATGTCGCGGGGCCTTTTGGGCCCAATGAGTAGCTAAAGCCGAATCTTCCCTTGTGGGTACTTTTTGGGTTCCTCACTCAGGGGTCCTTGCTATGCCCTCCATCTGTGGCTCCCCTGGACGGACATGCCTTTTCTCTGGCCGGTCACTTCCAGTTGCCCTTCTCTCCCTGGGGCCCCTTCCCCGCTCCAGGTGTCCTCTGAGGTAAAATGCCTTCAAGAATGACTCCAAACAAGCTGCCCTTGTCGGAGTCACCTCTAATGCAAAGGACATTGTATCCTTTGCCCTGCCCAATGGAGCCACTTGTCATGGCTCTGTCACTGTCACCTTTAGAATTCCCAAGTGGAAATTCTTGGGAATTCTAAACTTCCCAACTGCCAGAACTTCTGGCCCTCACATTCCAGGAGACATGTGTCAAGCTCTCCACATGGTCCTCTGGAAGACCCTCTCACATTATTGACTCAGTGAACTAGTATCTACTGAGGGCCTACCCTGTGCCCCAGGCCCTACTCTAGATACTTGGAGAGACTTCTGAGAACAAAAAAGACAGAAATCCCTGCCCTTGTGGTGCTTGTTGTTGTTGTTAGGTGCCGTCGAGTTGGTTCTGACTCATAGTGACTCTATATACAACAGAACGAAACACCACCTGATCCTGTGCCATCCTCGCAATTGTTATGCTTGAGCCCATTGTTGCAGCCACTGTGTCAGTCCATCTCGTTGAGGGTCTTCCTTTTTTCTTCTGACCCTGTACTTTACCAACCATAATGTTCTTCTCCAGGGACTGATCCCTCCTGATAACATGTCCAAAGTATGTGAGACAAAGTCTTGCCATCCCTGGTTCTAAGGAGCATTCTGGCTGTACTTCTTTCAAAATAGATTTGTTCGTTCTTCTGGCAGTCCATGGCATAGTGAATATTCTTCACCAACACCACAATTCAAAGGCATTAATTCTTCTTCGGTCTCCTTTAGTCATTGTCCAGCTTTCGATACATATAAGGCAATCGAAAACACCATGGCTTGGGTCAGGTGCACCTTAGTCTTCAAGGTGACATCTTTGCTTTTAACATTTTAAGGAGGTCTTTTGCAGCAGATTCTCCCAATGCAATAAGTAGTTTGATTTCTTGACTGCTGCTTCCATGGATGTTGATTGTGGATCCAAGTAAAATGAAATCCTTGACAACTTCAATCTTTTCTCCATTTATCATGATGTTGCTTTTTGGTCTGTTGTGAGGTGCTTACGTTCTAGCACAGGGAGCCAGACAGTGAACAATAAGCATAGCATACAACTACATTACGTAGTATGTTAGAAGGTGATAAGCTGTGGGGGGGTGGTGGTAAAAGGCAAGCAGAACAAGTTGGTGGATCAGGAGTACAGGGGGTGGGAATGTCCGTTTTAAATTGTGTGGCGAGGGTAGGCCTCAATGAGAAGCGAATGTCTTGAGCAAAGAGAAGAACTTTGAAAACATTCTGCTGGGTGAATGGGAGGTGAGTGGCTGGGCCAAGGAGCTGCCTGGGACCAGCTGGAGCACAGAGGGGAGCCAGGAACTCCGTCCTTGAGAAACGAGAGCGTGCTGGAGGAGTGATTGGCTTTAGACAGGAGCTCGGAAAGTTGTTTTTATTTTGCTGTTGTTTTATAAAGTAATGTGCCTGCCTGGATGCTCAAAAAAAGAGAGACCAGGACGTGGCCCCTGAAAGTGGCTCTGGCTGTAGTTCTTGGCAAAGTTCTCAGGGGCAGGGTGGCACTGGCCCCGAGTGCAGGGCTGCTGCCCATCATGGGGCTACACTGTGACCCTGCGCGTGTCACTTTGTGCTCCGGGCCTCAGCTTCTGAGTCTGTAACATGAGGGGGCGGGTCTAGACGGGCCTCAGGGCCTGAGAGCATCTGTGATTCTGCCAGCCCCTTAGGAGCCCTTCTCTCTGCAGGAGGGGAACACAGCCCTTCACCTGGCTGCTAGCCGGGGCCACGTGGCTGTGCTGCAGCGACTCGTGGACCTTGGGCTGGACCTGGAGGAGCGGAACGTGGTGAGCCACCCGCTGCAGCCTGGCCTGGAGGGTGCAGAGACATGTGAACTCACTGCCTCCAAGGCACGGTCTGATTTTCCCCTGGTGGAGACCCCAAAGCCAGGAAGCTGAGGACATGTTCCCTGACTAGCAGCCACTAGGAAAAGACAAGCAGCAGCACAAGACTCCAGGGCTAGCGGGGGCATCAGGCATGACGATTGCCAAGAAACGATATACATAGTGTGTGCTCCAAGAAGGGAAGTCACCATGGCCAGGATGTGCAAGGACGGCTTCCCAGAGTAGGAGGAAAAAAGGTGGAGAGCAGGGATGAGGCGGCTTGAAGGGTGAGGAGAGCGTGAGCAGAGGTGTTGGAGGGAATGTACCATGTGCTCCACAAAGTGAGAAAACCAGGGCGGGGCTCAAGGTCATTGTCCTCAGCAGCAGAGCTGTTGAGAACTCAAACCCCTGGAGCCATGGAGCTAGGGCTGTTCTCTCACCTGCGGCTTGGCCTCAACCTCCATACAGTCCTCAGACATCTTCCTGTGTTTCAGGAGGGCCTGACCGCCCTGCACACGGCTGCTGAAGGGATCCACCCTGACTGCCTGCAGGTTCTCCTCAGGGCTGGGAGCTGCGTGAACGCCCTCACTCAGGTAGCTCCCCACGCCCACCATCTGCCCTTGGCCACCGAGTCAGAACCATGTCAACAGTAACTGCCACAGCATTTGCTGAATGTTGAGTGAATGGAGGCTTCGAGGCAGCAAGCCCAGGTTCTGGTCTAGGCTTCTCCACTGCTAAGCTCTGTAACTTTGGGCAAGTTACTTAACCTCTCTGAGCACTGTTTCCCAACCATAAAATGGGATTGATATGTGCTCGTTTTTTACACTGTTGTGAGGATTAAATTCCCAGTCCAGTGCCCAGGATATAAGTAGGGACTCAACACCTGTTAGTACTGTCTTCTTATTGTCCCGCACTTGATAGTTCACAAAGCCCCTTCATACCTATTGCTTCCTAAAAATGCCTCCCTTTTTTCAGATGAAAAAACTGAAGCTTAGAGAGTTTCATTGACTTTCTCAGGGTCACAGAGCAAAGCTGAGTCTCAAAAGCCTGTTTCCCTGACTCTGGAATTCATGACCTGAAAGGTTTGCCCCGGCTAGTGGTGAGGGGTCCTTTGACATGGAGGCCCACCTGTGCCATGGCCATACAAGCCCACAAAGCTGGTACCTGGGGTGTGACCCCGGGATGGACCTCCTCTCTCCCTCATCCTTGTACTCTTCAGGCCTGGTAGAAATTCTCCCAGAAAGGAGGGTTGTGGCTTTTCTTTAGGTACACGTTTCATTTTAAATCAGTGACAAATAAATTTCTTGGCTTGTTGAATGGCTTCAGGAGCTGGAATTCTTAATTTGTTCCAAATTTCAATAATAATAGCAAAATATAGTTTAAAAATCAACAGAGGAATTAAAATGGCATGCTAAAAATATTTATGTAATCAAAAAGAAGACAGTCAAGGAGGAACCAAAAACATAGAAGACATATAGAGAATAAATAGCAAAATGGCAAATGTAAATTCAGTATTGCCAGCATTAAACCCCCCTGAATGTAAACAATGGTTTGTACGTCACAAAACACTTAATTCGCAAAATTCTTCTGGGGAAGTGACTGTCCCAGGGCACCCAGCTAATGCCCTTCATTGGCATGGTATTGCTCTTTGGTCAGCAAGGCCCCTTTTCTGTGCCCAGCATGGTATTAGGCACTGGGAGAGGGGGCAACAAAGGGAAATGACACGGCTGCCTCCCTATTAGTAGCAGCAACGGGAGTTCAGAGATTGGAGGGGGGGTGTGCCCGGCTGGGGGCTCCTGGGGGTTGGAACTGCCCATGGACTGGGCCTTGTGGCCCAGACTCGGCTGGAGGTTTCTGCAGAAGCCACCTTCCAATTCAACCCTAATACCACCCCTCAGGGTGGTGTGCAGCAGGGTCTGTGAAGAGGGAAAAGCCCAAAGGGATGGTGTTTCCTACCGGAGGTGGACTGATTTCCACCCACCCCATGCAATTTCTGATAGGACTTTTGTAGGGTCACCAACTTCTCCTGGTTTGTCCCATACTGTCCCAATTTTAAAACCGAAAGTCCCATGTCCCAGGAACTCCCTGAGTCCTGTTACTCGTGCCCCAAATCCTTGATTTCTCTAGTCTCAGGGTTTAATGGGGATAATAGTCCAAGGGAGGGTGTGAGGCTCAAATGGAATGATGAAGCCCAAACCCTGCTGCGAGGGGTCCTCATGGCATTGCATTGGTGCCCGTTTCCCTCTAGAAGAAGCTGAGCTGCCTTCACTATGCGGCCCTGGGCAGCTCTGAGGATGTGGCCCGGGCCCTTATCCATGCAGGAGCCTGCACCAATGTGGCTGATCATGTAAGTGTGGGGCCTGGATTGAAGGGGGTCTCCACGGGGAAACCACAGTAGGGAAAGACAGGCACCTTGGACCCTTGGTCTTGGGTTGGGACCTGGGCTAGGGGAGCTGGCAACACTTGGGAGAGAGCAACGCTCTAGTTGGAACAGGATTAGAAACCAAGCTCGCATTTCCTCCCAAGTGGATTATCTGTCTATATTCTCCATGCAGTTATCCACTGGGTCTTAGTAATATTCTTCTATATTACACATAGTAGTAGCCTCTAAGTTGTTAAATTTTTTTCCTATTATGACATGTTTGGTACACAGGAAACAGTATAGCCTTATAGTTAAGACATGGACTTTGGTGTCAGCCAGCCTTGCTCTGAGCTCTAGCACTGCCATTCATGAACTAAATGACCTTGGGCAAGCTGCTAAGCATCCCTGGGCCTCTGGTTCCTCATCTATGGGTACTACTATTATTCCCATTGTATAAAATGAGGAAACCTCTATTGTTTGGTTGCCTCCAGCATAGGAGTCAGCAGAGCCAATACTCTCAAAAAGTTTTCATCTGACCCAACAACTCCACTCCGAGGAGAAATGAAAACATATGTCCACACAAAATCTTATACACAAATGTCTATAGCAGCATTAATCATAATAGCCAAAAGATGGAAACAACCCAAATGTCCATCAACTAATGAATGGATAAACAAAATGTGGTGTATCCGTGTTGTTGTTGTCAGGTGCCATCCAGTCGGTTCCAACTCGTAGTGACCCTACGTACAACAGAACAAAACACTGCCTGGTCCCACACCATCCTCACAATCATTGTTATGCTTGAGCCCATTGTTGCAGCCACCATGTCAATCCATCTCGTTGAGGGTCTTCCTCTGTTTCACTGATGGTGCAGTGGTGAAGAACTCGGCTGCTAACCAAAAGGTTAGCATTGGAATCCACCAACTGCTCCTTGGAAACCCTATGGGACAGTTCTACTCTGTCCTATAGGGTCGCTATGAGTCAGAATCAACTCACTGCCATGAGTTTTTTTGTTTTTGGTATATCCATACAATGGACTATTATTCACCCATAAAAAGTAATGATGTATTGATATATGCTACGACATGGATAAACCATGAAAACATTATGCTAAATAAGCCAGTTACAACCAACCACATATTGTATGATGCCATTTGTATGAAGTGTTCAGAATAAGCAAATCTATAGAAACACAAAGTAGATTAGTGGTTGCTTAGGGCTTGGGAGATTTGGGGTTATGGGTGATAGCCAAAGGGTATGGGGTTTCTTTCTGAGGGATGTAAAGTTTCTAAAATTGACTGTGGTGATGGTTGCAAATACCTGTGCAGATACTAACTATGTACATTGACTTGTACATTTTAAAATGGTGAATTGTATGATATGTGAATTATTTCTCAATAAAAATGTTTTTAAAAACTGACAAAGCAACTATCATTATATCTTCATAGAAAAAAAAAAATACATGTTTTACCCATAAAAGTGGGAAGGACATAATCTCAAAGTAAAAGATGGATTGTTTAAATTAAACTAATTTATTAAAAAGAGAGAGACTGTAAGCAAAGTCAAAAGCCAAATGACAAACTGGAATCACAGATAAAAGGCCTAAGTCTTCCTAATATATAGAGTTCCTACCAAGTCATTACAGAATAAAAAATAACAAACCCAAGAGAAAAATGGCCAACGAATATGGACAGACAGTTAAAAGAAAAGGAAATACAGATGACTTTTCAAAGAAATGCATATTAATACTATATGGGGATACCATTCACCACTTACCAGACTGGCAAAAAACCAAAATTTTGCCAAATATGTTGACAAAGCTGTGGCGAATAGGCACCATCATGTCTTACTGGAGGAAGTATATATTGGTACAATCTGTTCAGAAGGCAGTTTGGCAATAGGTATGAAAAGTGCAAATGCATGTACCTTTGACCCAACAAATCCACTTCTAGGAATGTATTCTACAGATGTACTTCCACAATTACGGAATGATACGTGTACAGGGTTTTGTTGTTGTTGTTGTTGTCGCAGTATTGGTTGTAATAGCAAAAGATTTGAAACCACATTTAAATAGGAGACAATTTAAATAAATTATGGCTCATCCAAGCAATGGAATACTATGTAGCTATAAAAAAAAGAGTGAGAGTCATAAACAGGAATGAGGTTCTGATACATGCCGCAACATGGACTAGCCTGGAAAACATTATGCCACATGATAGAAGCCAGATGCTAAAGGATAAATACTGTATGATTCCCCTTATATGAAATACCTAGAATAGGCAAGTTTATAGAGACAGAAAATGGATTCGAGATTACTAGGGGCTGGGGAGGAAGGAATGGAAAGTTACTGTTTAATGGACACTAGGTTTCTGTTTGGGGTGATGAAAACATTTTGGAGAGTGGTGATGGCTGGACAACATGGTGACTGTAATGCTACTGAACTGCATGCTTAAAAATATTGCCGTTTCAACCATTTTCGCACGTACAATTCAGTGACATTAATTATGTTCACCATATTGCACAGCCGTCACCATTATCTGTTTCCAAATGTCTTCAGCCCTTAACAGAAAGGTACTTTTGGTTTTTAAAATACAATATAAAACAATTAAAAGCAATGCTTGGTCTCTTACCACTCCCTGTTCCCATCATATTTCCTTACACCTGTTTCTAGGAAGAACAGAGCCACATCCGGCGTATTGGGAGATTGTGTCTCCAGCCCTGCCAATTCCTGGAAACCAGATGGCTTTTACTTCAGAGCTGGGTACTTGAGCTGATTTCCAGTCTCTGCCTACTCACTCTCTCAGCAGACTGTCTTTTGGCCTGATTTTGATTTCACAGTTACCTGGCAATGATCTGAGGACACTTACGAAGTTACTTTACAATAGTTTTACCTGTTTCCCACCTCCCTGCCCAAGATGTGGTTAAGAATACTTTTTGGCACTTTCGTGATTTGGGTTTGGAATTACATTATGCATGTAAATTAATGTAAGAGAAATGGTCTTCTTTATAATATTTTATTTTTCTCCTAGGAATGTGATGTCTTGCCATTCCTTTATGTCTTCTTTTTTATAACATTTGATTATGTTTTCGGTGAAAGCTTCCACAGCAAATTAAGTTCCCATTTGACAATTTCTACACAAGCTTTTCAGTGACATTAGTTACATTTTTCACAATGTGTCAACATTGTCATTAATTGCGTTCTGGTTGTTCTGTTTCCAGTATTCCCTGCCCTCCCCTCCCCCTTGTCTTCTCGTCTTTGCTTTAGAGTAATTGTTGACCTTTTGGTCTCATATAGATGGTTTTTGAACGGAGCCCTGTAAAACCAAAAAACCAAACGCATTGTTGTCGAGTCGATTCCAACTCATAGTGACCCTATAGGACAGGGTAGAACTGCCCCATTGGGTTTCCAAGGAGCAAACTGCCAACCTTTTGGCTAGCAGCCGAGCTCTTAACCACTATGCCACCAGGGCTCCATGGATAATATTCTTTATTTTGTGTGCCAGTCCATGATTTCACTAAAAGGTGACCTCAGGGAATAGTTTTGTTTCTAGGTTTAAAGAGTATCTCAGGACAATAGTCTCAGGGAGTCCTCCAGTCTCAACTGGTCAAGTAAGTCTAGACTTTTTGAGAATTGTTTGGGTCTATCTATCGTGGCCCTGATCAGAACAGTCAGTAGTGGTAACCGGGCATCATCACCTAGTTCTCCTGGTCTTAGTTTCTTTAATATTTCTTAGTGATGTTATGTAGATTATTTTTGGCTTGCTTTTGTTATATCCACTTCCAAGTATATCCTTCATAAGTACTTTATAATTTTTGGTTGTCACTGTGCGTAGAATATCTTAAAATTACCTGTCATTTCTTCTAGGCATTCAATAGAGGAATGTTACCAACTTGGGCACTTTATCTTCCATGTGACTTTTTAATTAATTCTTCTAGGTTTTTTGTGTGTGTGTTTGTGATTGTAACAACTGTTCTTTAACCTTTTTATATGCAATACGTGAGAGTGTTTTCCACAATAAATAGGGATCTGCGCCATCGATTTTATTGGCTGTGCACTATTCTGTAGTGTTTGTGTCACCACATTGTCTAGAGATGGGAGGTGCTGTGGCAGCATCTCCACTTTGTCACTTACAGTCAGGGGGCCACAGGGGACCATTGGGGGTGCTTCCTCCAGCCTCGAGAGAGGTCTAGGAAGAGCACTGAATTTGGAGTGAAATGTCTGCTCTGGTCCCACTGGCTGTCATTTCTTCATTCTATACTTAGTTATTAGGCATCTACGTAGTTGCTGGGGGTAGAAAGTCCAGTGAAACAGCCCTTATTAACTATGTGCTCTTGAGCAAGTTGTTTAAGTTTTCTGAATCTTAGTGTTGCCATTTGCAAGGTGAGAATACTAGTAAGAATGCCAGCCTCTATACTTTCTGTGTTGCTGTGTGGATTAAATGAGATGTCAGAGAATCTTCGGGTGTTGTTGCTAGAAGGGTCCTGAGCAGACACTGCCTGCCAGATGAAGAGTACCAGAGGAGGGAGAGGACTTGCCTCAGGTCACATAGCAAGTCCTGGCATAGCAAGGTCTCAAACTTGGCTCTTCAGGTTCCCGCTCAGCTTGAGGATCAGTTTTGGGGTCCAAGGATTCAAGCTTTAGGGCTGTAAATGCCTCAGGCTACCCATGTAGACTGAGAAGCAACAAGGGTCAAACAGACACCTACACCCCTTCCTACTTCCACCTCCCAGCACCACCCTGCAGCTGGGTAATCGTAGAAGGAACCCATCAACAGATCTGTTTGTCTGTCCCCACAGCAGGGTGCTTCTCCCATACACCTCGCTGTGAGGCACAACTGCCCAGCCCTGGTGCGGCTCCTCATCGACACCCAGAGTAACCTGGATGCCACCGACAATGTAAGTGTCTCAGCAACCGTCTTGGGCTCGGGGGAACCCCTGGTCACCCTGACAGATGGTCAGGGCTTGGCTGTTGTCTCCTAGCTTGGCCCAAACTCAGGGTATTGCTTTTTAAGTCTTTAAAAAGCTGTTTGAATATTTGTTAAAGGTAGCATCATTTTATTTATTAACCATTCTCCTATTTTGAACACTTCGGTTGTTTCCAAGTTTTTGTCATAATATATGTAACACTTCACTAGACATCTTCATATATTCAACCTTTTCCTTTCATTGATTTTTTTCCCTTAGGGAGAATTCCCAGGGCAGGGGTGACTAGGGTAGTCTTGAGTAGCAAGTGGCCTCTGAGTCCTGAAGTTGTGGTCAGCCAGGAGCCCTTTAAAATCCCTGTCCCCACAATCCAGCCTCAAATCATATGAAACTCAGTGCTGGCAAGACTAGGGAACCCACAACCACTGGAAGTAGAAAGCAGTTTGGCAGAATAGAGCACACACCTTTGAAATGTATTTGCACTTCCAGGAATTGAGCCTCAAGAAATATAGTAAAAGCTTCATGCACAAAGATGTTCATTGCAGCCTTGTTTATCAGAACTCTATTTGAAAATGACCCAAATATTTGATAATAGAGAAGTGGTTAGAAAAACTATAGCGCACACATAAGTAGGGTATCATGGAGCTATTAAAAATGGTGTTTATCAGAGTTTATAAAACATGTAAAGTGTTATGCTGGGTAGAAAAATAGGGTGCAAAATGTGTATCAGGATGATCTCAAATATATAAAACCAGCAAAGTAAAAAATTCTGCATTAGAGAAAAGACTAGAAAAAATTACCGGGGTTGACTTAGAGTCGTGAGCTAGTGAGTAGTTTTTCTTTCTATTTTTCCCTTTCTTTCTTTCTTGTGTTCTCCAAGTTTTCTCTGGTGAGTATTATATATATGATTAAGCCCAGCCCCTACCCCCAACTTCTTACAGAAACTCTGCTGAGGCCTGGTTGGGGGTATACCTGCCTTGGTCTTGGCCTGGCTTGAGCCACAGGTTACCCCTACATGCTTTTCTGCTCACCTGTCCCCTCGGCTTCTTCCCCAGAGGCAGCAGACGCCCCTCCACCTCGCCGCTGAGCACGCCTGGCAGGACATAACAGAGATGTTGCTCGTTGCTGGGGCTAACTTACACCTGAGAGATAAGGTACCTCTGCTCACCCCTCATCTCCCCTTCCAGCTTCCATGGCTCCCTCTTTGCCAAAGACCTTGATACGACGAATGCCTCCTCCCCACACCCTGTCCGAGTGTTCAAGGCTTCTTTAGCCATTTATGTACCAGCTCAAATGCAGCTTCCTCCAGGAAGCCTTCCTGCCCCTCCACCACCTGTGCTGTCTCCTCTGAGGTCCCTCAGCACTTGGCCCCTCTCCTGGTCTGGGTCTGTGGTATGGCAGTTTTCTATTTTGTGCCTGCTATCAGACTGTGAGCTCCTTGAGTCACCTGGTGGGGGCGGGGAGGGGGATGGAGATACAGCCACCACCACTCTGCCCCCTACATGTGGGGAAGGCAGGGGGAAGCTTGCCAGGTCATCGTGCCTCTGGGGTGGCTACCTCCTCAGCAGGCCAGAGGACGGAAGAGGAGCTGAAGACTTGGGCTCCTTGAGGTTGGGGAGGTCACAGGCTCGTGAGGGGAAGGGCACTTGTACATGTGGCCCAGATAGGCCCACCCTGGGATGATGCGATAGAACTGAGAAGGGTAAGGATCAGGCTCTGAGGCTGGACATGGGAGGGCATTCCCTGGCAGGCTTCGAGCTGGCCCAAGGACAGCTGGCCAAATGCAAAGAGGAGCGTCCCTTCTCATTGACGGTCCCTGGAGGTGGCCAAGGCTGGCTCCACACTGGAGGCCTAAGGGCCTGAGGAAAACCAAACCAGTTGCCATCAAGTTGGTTTTCACTCATGGTAACCCCATGTGTGTCTGTGCAGAACTGTGCTCCATAGGGTTTTTTCAGTGGCTAGTTTTTCAGAGGAAACCCTTGTGGCGTAGTGGTTAAGTGCTATGGCTGTTAACCAAGAGGTCAGCAGTTCAGATCCACCAGGTGCTCCTTGGAAACTCTATAGGGCAGTTCTACCCTGTCCTATAGGGTTGCTATGAGTCAGAAATCGACTCGACGGCAGTGGGTTTGGTTTTTGGTTGGATTTTTCAGAAGTAGATCCCCAGGTCTTTCTTCCTAGGTGCCTCTGGGTAGACTTGGACTCCCAACCTTTCAGTTAGCAGCCAATCACTGTTAACCACTGCACCCTCCAGGGACTCCAGGAGACTGAGGGGAGGGAGCAAACGTGACATAATGAGCCCAAGCCCCCTTCTGTGGGCTCTGGTTTCTCCATCTGAGAAATGGGGGCAGTAACACTTACCTCACAGAGGGTGTTGAAGTACAACACTGCCTGAAGTTCGTACTCGAAAGCTTCCTAAATTCCAAACTAAACACAAGGGGTGGTTGCTGGAATTATTACTTATTCTACGTATGACTTTTCTGCTGGAAACCACTTCCTTTGGGTAGGTGGGTCTGTAGCCAGTGCTAGAGGCACCGCACACCCCTACTGTAGAAACGCCTGGTGATGCTGCTTCCTTTTTTCACTTCTTACTTGCAGCAAGGAAAAACCGCCTTGGCGGTGGCCGCCCGCAGCAACCACGTCAGCCTGGTGGACATGATCATAAAGGCTGATCAGCTCTACAGGTGGCAGAAGGTATGGGGCCCCCCACCCAGTCTCTCCACAAGGCCAAGCAAGGGCTGCAGATTGGACTTTGAACCCCAGCCCTGACTGATTCTGGGGCCCCTCAGTTTCCCCAGGGGTGATAATCCCTGCCTTTCCTACCACCCAAGGTTGTTTGTGAGGCTCTGGAGATGGATGAGCGTCCAAACCACTCTGAAGTTAGGCTGGCTGAGGCCCATGCCAATGTGGAGATACTCTTGTGTACTTCTGTAAGTCCTGGTTGATGAGTCAATGAATGAATGAATGCATGATGAACGAATGAGTGCATACATGCCTGCATGAATGAGGAAGAGGTGGCAATTTGCTTCCATCTCACTGCCATCTCCAGGTGAGTAGAACTGCTGCTGGGAGTGTTGTGTTCACGCAGGGGTAGATTAACCAGTACACACAGGATTATGGTAAACAAGGGACACATGGGCTTCACTGTGTTTACTTACTAACGTGTAGTGCACAGTTTCACATGGTAAAGAATAGATGAAATTGTACACTACGGATTAGTCAGTAAACACAAATAAGCCCATGTGTACCTTGCTTATTAGGTAACCTGTCCCTGTGAGTTCAGGCAACTCTCTCTGAGCTCAGAAGGAGAGCATGCTGGGATAGATTAGTGATGTCTGCTATGAGACTAGGAAAGAAGATGGCCACATGTAAGGTCACCAATTTGCTCTTCCTGTTGAAGGCAATTGAGGGTGGGATGGGGAGTTTTTTTAGTGTCCTTTATAGTAGTTAAGAGTTACAGCTGCTAACCAAAACGTTGGCAGTTCGAATCCACCAGCTGCTCCTTGGAAACCCTATGGGGCAGTCCTACTCTGTCCTATATGGTCGCTATGTGTCGGAATTTACTCAACGGCAACGGGTTTTTGGTTAGTTAAACAAAAAATAATTTTTGCATTTACTTTGGTTTTTAAAATTAATATGAGATTTATTAAGTTACAAATGTAAAAACCTAGTCTTCCTTAAACTTTTAAATTCATCTTATAAATCTTATTATTCTTTTTATACAACTGGTAAACCAAGGGAAGCCTTTGATTGACAACTGGTCCCATGTTTACACCTAGTTAATTAAACTACCTTAATTAAACATTTTATACTAAATGAATAAGATTTTCTTTTTAAGCACTTCAGATGCTTCCTAAATTCTTAAGTTATTGGAGTAAATCCAATAAGTCAGACCTATAAATAAAGTGAATCTAAAATGTCTTAAACATTCCAGTGTTGTTTATAAACTTAGGAAACATCTCTTACCCCCTCAAATAAAAATCACAATTCCAAAGTCAATTGCTCAATAACAAATTTCAACAGAAATCTTAAGATAGTATCTTCCACAGATACGCTGTATTTTCTTAAATGTTACAACCCTTTACATATGACGGATTACTCCTAGATGTAACATCAAAATATCAACACTAAGGGTTGGATTAACTCACTCACCTTTGTACTTAATTGTACACAACTTCAGGGTTTTTTTTTTCTTTTTTTTAAAGTCCTTACCCACTAAGACAGTGGCTGTACATTAGAATCCAAATTCCCTACCCCTACCAACTTAATCAGAATCTCTGGGGTGAGATCCAGGCATCAGTATTTCCTAAATCCCCTAGATGATTCCAGTGTACAGACAAGGCTGAAAACATTGCCTAAGGGAATAGTTTTAATCTCCTCAGGGAAGAGTCCAGCTTGCCTGGTGGTCACATCATAGTTTAGAGACTATTGACCAGGATGCAAGAATTACTGTTGCGGACACCAGGTGTCTCACCTTGCACCTTTTAACAACCAGAACCCATGTCTTAGGCTCTCCTGGGCTTAATTTACGCTATTACGTAGTTCTTTTGTCACCTGTCATTTTATCGCCTGGTTTGGGTAGAAAGAATTCTATAACCCCACCCAGATTGCTTTACTCCTTGGTGGGATTCAGCAGGTCCAGTGCCTGGGTCTTGAGCTTCCTGGCTTGGGCCACGGCTGCTGAGGTAACTGTTGATATCCATGCTATTAGGACACAGGAAAAAGAGAGGCATCTGACCAGGGGAACTGAGAAGGTTTCTTGGAAGAGGTGGCATGTGGGTGGTCTATCGACTGTGCAATGGGGCTGAGGGACGGGGAGGTGAGAAAAGGAATTCTGGGTGGAGGAACAGTATGAGCAGCTTGGGTTCCAGAGGTCAAAGCAAGGCATGGAGTCTGAAACCCAAGTGGACATTAAGCCCCAGACTCCAGTTCCCAGGCTTCCCAGTGGAGGCTGTAATAGGTAACAGAGGCCTTGACTTTGCCTTGCTCCCACCCAGGATCACGAGGGTGAGCTGGGGAAGGGTTTTCCCCAGACAGCTTCTGCACTTTTGGGATCTGCCTCACAGGACCACCTCTCATACAGTGACCCCAGTGACCCTTCCAGGAAGACCTTGACCTTTAAGCAGGACCACCGGCAGGAGACACAGCAGCTCCGCTCTGTGCTGTGGCAACTGGCCTCCAGGCACCTGCGGCCCGATGAGTGGAAGAAGCTGGCATATTCCTGGGAGTTCACTGAGGCCCACGTCCACGCCATCGAGCAACAGTGGACAGGTACCACCTTGCCTCTCCCCACCCCAGATCAACCAGCTGAGCAGAGGAGTGGGGGTGCCTGAGGTGTGGTCTGTTTTCTCTGCTTCTGGGGAAAGAGCCTATGTAACCCACAGCCCAGCCACACTAAGCCCAGCCATCAACAAGTACTTGTTTGAAGGCCTTGGGCTAGGTGCTGGGGTATACAGAGAGGCAGCATGGCTTGGTGTTTAAGACTCTGGGCTCAAGTCCTACAGAGCTGGGCTGGAGGCAGGTCTACCCCTGATCAGCTGTGTAGCTTCCGGCAAGTCACTCACCTTTTCCTCATTGCAGTATGTTGGGTGCGTAACACACTGCCTGGCACCATACATGAGAACAAGTCAAACAGGCTCCACCTTCTACAAGCTCACAATCTGGACCAAATAAAAGTCCCCCATCAAGGGCTGCGCCATGAGTAGGTTCATGCTAAGGGCCCAGAGCAAGACACAGAAAGTCAGAGGAGGCAGTGAATGGACTCACCTGGACCTGGTGTTTGTCCCCGAGCATCTGTGTCCCTACCACATGGAAAGCCCAGCCTGGACAGCAGACCTAAGTCACAGAGTTTAATAACAAGCTAGTCCCTACCACGGGGCACTCAGTACTGTGAGCAATAGTTTCCAAACATGGCTGCACACTGAAATCATCTGGGAAGCTTTAACCAATCTCAGTGCTTAGGTTGCACCCAGACCCAAGTACATCAGAATCACCTGGGGTGGGACCAAGGTGTCAGTATTTTCCAGCGCTTCCCAGGTATTTCCAATGAGCAGTAAATGCTGAAGCCCACTGGTACAGAGAGAGAACATGGCCGGCTCTGTCTCTGACTAAGCAGTTTTCTCATTTGTAAAATAGGGCCAATAGCATGCAAACTCCCAAAAAACCAAGCCCACTGCCGTCAAGTTGATTCTGACTCATAGCAACCCTATAGGACAGAGTAGAACCTATAGGGTTTCCAAGGAGTGGCTGGTGGGGTCGAACTGCCTACCTTCGGACGCAGCCCTGGAAATGTGCACTCGTCTATGCCAAGAAATTTGGAAGACAGCTACCTGGCCAACCGACTGGAAGAAATCCATATTTATGCCTATTCCCAAGAAAGGTGATCCAACCGAATGTGGAAGTTATCAAACAATATTAATATCACAGGCAAGCAAAATTTTGCTGAAGATCATTCAAAAACGGCTGCAGCAGTATATTGTCAGGGAATGGCCAGAAATTCAGGCCAGATTCAGAAGAGGATGTGGAACCAGGGATATCATTGCTGATGTCAGACGGATCCTGGCTGAGAGCAGAGAATACCAGAAGGATGTTTACCTGTGTTTTATTGACTATGTAAAGGCATTCGACTGTGTAGATCATAACAAATTATGGATAAAATTGAGAAGAATGAGAATCCCAGAACACTTAATTATACTCATGAGGAACCTGTACATAGATCAAGAGGCAGTTGTTTGGACAGAACAAGGGGATACGGAGTAGTTTAAAGTCAGGAAGGGTGTGCGTCAGGGTTGCATCCTTTCACCATACCTATTCAATCTGTATACTGAGCAAATAATCTGAGAAGCTGGACTATATGAAGAAGAATGGGGCATCAGGATTGGTGGAAGACTCATTAACAACCTGCGTTATGCAGATGACACAACCTTGCTTGCTGAAAGTGAAGAGGACTTGAAGCACTTACTAATGAAGATCGAAGACCACAGCCTTCAGTATGGATTACACCTCCACATACAGAAAACAAAATTCTCACAACTGGACCAATGAGCAACATCGTGATAAATGGAGAAAAGATTGAAGTTGTCAAGGATTTCATTTCGCCTGGATCCACAATCAACACCTATGGAAGCAGCAGTCAAGAAATCAAAAGACACATTGCATTGGGAAAATCTGCTGCAAAAGACCTCTTTAAAGTGTTGAGGAGCAAAGATGTCACCTTGAAGACTAAGGTGCGCCTGACCCAAGCCATGGTATTTTCAGTCGCATCATATGCATGTGAAAGCTGGACAATGAATAAGGAAGACCGAAGAAGAATTGACACCTTTGAGTTGTAGTGTTGGTGAAGAATATTGAATATACCGTGGACTGCCAAAAGAATGAACAAATTTGTCTTGGAAGAAGTACAACTAGAATGCTCCTTAGAAGCAAGGATGGTGGGACTGCGTCTTGCATACTTTGGACATGTTGTCAGGAGGGATCAGTCCCTGGAGAGGAACATCATGCTTAGCAGAGTACAGAGTCAGTGGAAGAGAGGAAGACCCTCAAAGAGTTGGATTGACAAAGTCGCTGCAACAATGGGCTCAAGTGTAACAACCACTGTAAGGATGGCACAGGACCAGGCAGTGTTTTGTTCTGTGGTACACAGGGTCACTATGAGTCAGAACCGACTTGATGGCACCTAACAACAACCAAACAACACCTTTTGGTTAGCAGCCGAACTAACTGACCATTTTGCCACTGGGGCTCCAATATGTGCAAGGCCTAGATTATTGTGAGCAACCAAAGTGTACAATCATGGGCATCATGGTACCACAACAATGAATGCCAGTTCTCTCTTCAGAGTGATGTTAACAGGCCCTGACACAAAGCTCCTCTCTTCCCCTCCCCCATCTCCAGGGTGAGCACCGGGGCATCAGAAGGGTGAAGGAAGCCTGGCCTCTCTCTCCTGCCTGGGCGGTTCAGGAGGCTGCGGAGGTGGCACAGACATGGGCTCAGACCTGGCTGTGGCAAGGTGGCCTGGTTTGCTCCTTCTCCTTCTTTCTCCTCTCTTGTCCTCAGGCACCAAGAGCTACCGGGAGCATGGCCACCGCATGTTGCTCATCTGTCTGCATGGTCTGGGTGCAGCCGGAGAGAACCCCAGCAAAGCGCTGTTTGAGGGCCTTGTGGCCATTGGCAGGAGGGACCTGGCTGGTAAGAGTGTGCTCAGCCCGGCTTCCGCCCAGGACAGTACTGGGCCCCAGGGCAGGGGAGCCATATGGCCCCACTGGAATGGGCCGGGCCGACAAAGGGCTTCTCAGACCACTGGAATGGGCTGGGCCGACTAAGGGCTTCTCAGACCACAATGCTGTGAGGCCAACTCTTGACCTTCCATTCTTGGTCCTATTCCTGCCTCCAGAGCCCTAGTAGTGTACTGGTTAAGTGTTTGGTTGCTAACCAAAAGGTCAGCAGTTCAAATCCACCAGGTGCTCCTTGGAAACCCTATGGGGCAGTTCTACTCTGTCCTGTAGGGTCACTATGAGTTGGAATCGACTCCATGGCAATAGGTAGTCCTGTCTCCTGGAAATGAAGGTAGAGCCTTGGGAAAATCATGGTGCATCTGGCCTCAGTTTTCCTATCTGTGCAGTGGGGGTGTTGGTCCAAATGATCCTTCTGACTTTCACAGTCCCAGAGCCAGTGATGGCCCTTTCTACTTTGATATTTTTTTCTTTCTTTCCAGTTTGCAATAAAGCTGGAACAGCCTTCAGACTTCACAATATTCTAAATATTTTTATATTTTCACAAATATTAAGGTATATGGATAAGAACTAGATTAAAATGACTTAAACCAGTCAGAATTGGTTAAGTAAAATGTCTGAGCCCCCCAAAACCCATTCAAGTCTGCCAATCAGGAAAGCCTGATTTGAGAGCTAAGGCATCCCGCAGCACAATCAGGGAGGCAGATAAAAGGTTCCCTTACTAATCCCTCATTAAGAACAAAATTGGCTCCTGATGAAAAAGCCTTCAACATCAAAGTGTCCATCAACATGGTGCATTATGGGGCAACCACAGATGAGCCATTAGAGAGTCATTACTGGTTAGCAAGGTTACCTTAGCAATGAGGCAACAAGAAAAAACACAGCATATGATTGAAGGCGGAAGGAAAAGCCCCCAGCCTGGTGGCTACTCCACAGCTGTCCCAGGCATGAGGAGCAAAGACAGCCTGCATGGGGACAAGGTTGGAAATCAAAGGCTGGAGGAATTAGGGATGATTTTTTTTTCTTTTTCCAAAATTTTCTTCAATATCGTTGTCGAATCTTTTATTTAGCACAGTCTCTGGCAGGCCATTAAAACATAAAAGCAGCCCTGTGAGGCAGAGTTCAGGCAACAGAAGACAACAGGACTCTTGTCTTTTGCAGAAAGCATCAGGAAGAAAGCAAATGCAGACCCCAGTGCCCCCAGGAGGTGCACAGCCATGTAACTGGAGGGCGCCGACCTGGACTTCGGAATGTGGGGCCGCCTGAACAGTTGATGACCACCATTTTAAGGGCTTAAAAAAAAAAAAAAAGACACTGTTAACAGACCTCCAGCTGCTTCTACTGAAACACCCGGTCATGCAGTGACCAGCAGGCAAATGTTTGTAATCTATCATACAAGCATTGGTCCAGGGGGCCTGCTCAGGTTTACCAGTAATCCTCTCCCACAGGTAGGTCCTTTACAGCTCTAAGCTCACCTTCACCTCCCTCATCTCCTCAGAGCCTCACAGCATTCCCCTTGAGGGGCATGGGGCATTCTGACGGAGGACACTGACGCTCAGAGAGGATAAGCAGCCTGCCCAGGTCAGACCGCTAATCAGGTGGTAGGACCAGCTTCCAAACCCACCACTCCTGCCACCCCATCACTTAGAAAATGGACTGCCTTACCTCATTCACTAATGAGCCCTGGTGGAGCAATGGTAAAGCACTCTGCTGCTAAGGAAAGGTTGGCAGTTCGAACCAGGGCCTCAAACCAGTTAATTCCAGTTTGACCCCCTGCTGAGAATTTGCAGTTCCACTCCAGATATACTGAATCAGAATCTACATTTTAACAAGATCTTGTGTGCACGTAAGAATCACCTGCGTACATAATATATACATAAGAACCTACATTTTAATAAGATCTCCGGGATCTTATACGTAGATGTATACACAAGAATCACCTTGGGATCTTGTTACATTTTAATAAGATCTTATTACATTTTAACAAGATCTTATGTACACATAAGAATCACCTGGAGATCTTATTAAAATGTAGATTCTGATTCAGTAAATCTGGGGTGGAAATGCAAATTCTCAGCAGCTGGTCAAACCAGAATTCGCCCTGGTTCAAACCTGCCTAGCAGCTCTGCAGGAGAAAGACCTGGTGATCCCCTTCCATAAAGATTACAGCCAAAAAACCCTATGAGGCAGTTTTCTACTGTCACATGGGGCCGCTATGAGTCACAATCTACTCGAAGGCACCTAACACCACCACCTTATTCAGTGGCTGTTACGAATGCTGAGCCACGACTGTTTGTATTCACAGACTTATTTGTATCTTTTGACAGCTCCAGGAGGCATGCAATTTCATTTTTACCTTCCTGTCTTACAATTTTAAAAAAGGTTTTTTAACTTTTCATTTTGAAATAATTTCAGACTTAAAAAGAGTTGCAGAAGGAGCACAAAGAATTTCTGAACACCCTTTGCAGAACTTCCCCAAATGTTAACATCTTACCTAACAATGTAATTTTTCAACCGCGAAATACTGACATGAACACAAGACTGTTAACCAATCTACAGACGCAGTTCAGACTTCACCAGTTGAGTCATTAATGTCCTTTCTCCAGTCCAGGATCATGCTTTGCATTTAGTTGTTATTTTTCTCATTTTAAATAGCCCCATACAAAGTGTCTGGAGCAGTGCTATGTGATAGAACTTTCTGCAATGATGGGAATGTCCTACATCTCTGCTGTTCAGTATGGTAGCCACCAGCCACATATGGCTATTGAGCATTTGAAATGCGGTCATGGGGACTGAGGAATGGAATTTTTAATTATATTAAATTTTAACGATTTAAATAGCCACCTGTGGTCAGTGGTGACCATACTGGATGACACAGCTGGTCTAGAGCTTTGCTCCTAAATGCTGGACAAGCACAAGTTGTTGCGGGTCTCAGCGGCATCAGTGAGAAAGTGTGGTCCCAGGGCTACATTCCTGTGACCCTTAGGAAGCAGCTCGGTTTCACAGAATGTGGAGACTCTGTGCAGGACAACCCAGAAGTTTTGGTTGGAAGCTGTTTTTGTCTAATTTGAGCTTTCCTGCTGTGGCCTTCATGGCGCAGTGGTTAAGAGCTTGGCTGTGAACCAAAAGGTCGACAGTTTGAACCCACCAGCTGCTCTCTGGAAACCCTATTGGGCAGTTATACTCTGTCTTATACGGTTGCTATGAGTCGGAATCGACTTGACAGCAATGGGTTTGGTTTTTGGCTTGCTGTGGCCAGTTTAGGAGCCCACATCTTATAAAAACTCCCCACAGTTAGCAACTGGGCTAGAGACCTGGAAAGGGGATGGAACAACTGTCAGAGCTTAAAAGGGGCTTCAGCTATCACACCTTGCTGGTGGAGTACACCGTGGTACAACTCTTCCGAGAGGCAATATAACATTATCTATCAAAGTTATAAACACATTTACCATTTGACCCAGAAATCCCCTTTCTACGAATTTATCCTCCAGATATACCTGCACACACACAAAATGACAGATACGCAAGGTTATTTATGGCCACTTTGTTTGAAAAACCAAAAGATGGGAAACAACCAAGTGACCATTTACAGGGGACTGGTGAACTAAAGTATGGTCTGTCCAAACAACAGAACACTCACTTTTCAGCAGTGAAAGAAGAACGAGGATGCTTTCTCAGTATCCTTATGGAAAGATAAATTGTTAGGTGTAAAGAAACCAAAGTACACAGCAGTGCATAGGGTGCGCCACCAATTGTATAAGACAGGGAGAAGATAATATATTCATATTTGCTTGTACTTGCATAAATAAACATTAGACCATCTGAGATACATCTACTGGTCCCATCCCAGCTAGAGCAAAGGATAATGAAGAAAACCAAAGGCACAGGGGAAAGACTAGTCTAAAGGACTAATGGACCACAACTACGACAACCTCCACCAGACTGAGCCCAGAACAACTAGATGGTGCCCAGTTACCACCACGGACTGCTCTGGCAGGGATCACAAAGAGGGTCCTACACAGAGTGGGAGAAAAATGTAGAACAAAATTCAAATTCACATACCACAAAAAAAAAAAAAAAAACAGTCTTGCTAGTCTGACAGAGACTGGAGAAATCCCGAGTCTGACCCCCAGACACCCTTTTAACTCAGTACTGATGTCACTACTGAGGTTCACCCTTCAGCCAAAGATTAGACAGGTCTATAGGGCCAACAATAACACACGTGAGGGACGTGCTTCATACTTAAATCATGTATATGAGACTAATGAGCACGGCAGCCCAAAAGCAAAGACAAGAAGGCAGGAAGGGACAGGAAAACTGAACTCACGGAAACAAGGAAACTGGGGTAGAGAAGGGGAGAGTGTTGACACATCATGGGGTTGGCAACCAATGTCACAAAACAATTTGTGTATTGAGTGTTTTATGAGAAACTAATTTGCTCTGTAAACTTTCACCTAAATCACAATAAAAAAATAAACATTAGAAAGACTCATAAGAAGTTAACATACAGGGTTACTCTGGGGTGGGAGAAACTGGGGATTGGGCCAGGGGTGGGGGAGAGTTCTCACTGAGACTTTTTTTAACGCCGTTTTGATTTGTGGAATGTGTAAGTCTATTACTTGCTCAAAACCAAAAGTATATGACATTCTGGAAAAGGTGTAACTATAGAGACAGTGAAAAGATGAGTGGTTGCCAGGGGTTCGGTGTAGGGGGAAGGGAAGCGATGAATAGTTGGAGCACAGGGGAGTTTTAGGGCAGTGAAACTGTTCTGCTTGATACTGTAATGATG
The DNA here is from genome assembly GCF_030014295.1 of Loxodonta africana. Lineage (NCBI taxonomy): Eukaryota > Metazoa > Chordata > Mammalia > Proboscidea > Elephantidae > Loxodonta > Loxodonta africana. The sequence goes on along the minus strand of NC_087354.1, from coordinate 50,926,088 downwards.
GGCACATGACATTATACATTTGTCAAGACCTACGGACTGAACAGCACAGAGTGAACCCTAATGCCAACGATGGACTTTAGTTAATAATCCCTACCAACCAACCAACCGGTTGCTGCGGAGCTGATTCTGACTCATGGCCACCCCGTGTGTATCAGAATAGAACTGTGCTCCAGAAGGTTTTCAGTGGCTGATTTTTCAGAAATAGATTGCTAGGTCTTTCTTCGGAGGTGCCCCTGGGTGGATCTGAACCTGGGACTTTTCCGTTAGAAGGGTTAGCATGTTAGCAGGGTTAGACGTTGAGAGCTTAATGACTGCACCACCCAAACCTGTTGCCATTGAGTCGATTCTGACTCATAGCGACCCTATAGGACAGAGCAGAACTGCCCCATAGAGTTTCCAAGGAGCGTCTAGTGGATCGAACTGTCAACCTTTCGGTCAACAGCTGTAGCTGTTAACCGCTGTGCCACCAGGGTTTCCAACCAAGGATCCCTTAAACCAAAAACCAAACCTGTTGCTGTCGAGTTGATTCCGACTCCTAGCGACCCTATAGTTAATAATATTCTATCAATATTAGTTCATTGGTTGTAACAAATGTACCACACAATTAACCCTTAGTTAATAGTAATGTATCAGTATTAGTTCATCGGTTGTAACAAATGTACCACAAGAATGCAAGATATTAATAATAGGAAAAACCATGTACAAGGGGGCACAGGGGTATCGGGAACTCTGTACTTTCTGTACCTTTTTTCTGTAAAGCTAAAACCGTTCTAAAAATTAAAGACTATTAAAAAAAAAAGTACACTTACAAAAAGGAAACAAAGAAAAAGAGGTTTTGAAACCAACCCATTTTACCAGCAGTGACCTGATGATCCAGGAGGTTGCAAGTCGAGCCCGAGGCCTGGCGATGTGTAGTGGGATTCAGATCCCCAGGCGTGGTGCCGTGAAACCCTTCCTTCCCCGCAAGTTCAGGGTTGAGGTGGAGAGCCCTACTCTTGGACCTGTTCCGTATTTTGTACCATATGGGACTTAGATCATTTATCTAGATGAGTTCTGCGTTTTTTTCAAGATGGAAAAGAAAATACTTAAAGTTGAAACATTGAAAACTCTCAAATTCAATACTCATTTCTTTTGTCTGGGAAATCTATGACAAAATTTCAAGTCAGACAAGCGGCTGGGATTGGTTCTGTGTAAGCACAAGTGTTCAGTTCACCACCACTAGTAAATATTCATCGAGCATATTCTGTGCCACCCAGTCTGCTGAGAGCTGGGGTACAGAGATGAGCAGCCCACTGTTCCTGCCCTCGGGGAGCTTATGCTCTAGCAGGAGCAAGGGACGCGGACACCGATGACCGTAAGATAATTCGGTTAGTGCACAAAGAACTTTGGGGTTTGTTCTTCCTCAGGGAAGGTCAGGGGTTGGAAGGGTCTGAGAGGCTCACAGAGAAGAAAGCAGTGAGGAAAGGATGTTCTTGTGGAGATCTATCTGGGGGACACTGTGGCTGGAACCCAGGAATGTGGAAGGAGGGGAAAAGGGGAACTGAGGGGCCAAGAGGGGTGTGAGGGGCCTGGTGTGCAGAAGGGATGCTGGAAATCAGTCCCCCAACCCATAATAAGAAATTTTGTTTCATATTTTAGGGTTAAAAACTCTGAACAAAATAGACTTCCATTTTTGGAAGTGCACACGGGTCTCTCGTCAGAGTGTACTTTTTGCTGATTATGACCGTCAAAATGTTTCCAAAACGTGTATTTAAATCTTTTTCCAATGTCTATTTACTTTGTTTAGTGTTACTTCCTCCCCTTTTCAAGACCTATCCTGTTACCGTCGAGTCGATTCCAACTCATAGCGACCCTACAGGACAGAGTAGAACACCCCCGCAGGGTTTCCAAGGCTGTAAATCTGTAGGAAACAGACTGCCACGTCTTTCTCCCGTGGAGTGGCTGGTCAGTCCGCACTGCCAAATTTTCGGTTAGCAGCCAAGCGCTTAACCACGGCACCACTGGGGCTTCTTTTTCAAAATATATACTTGTAACTTGTTCAAATATATCTTTGTTTACTTATAGTACAAGTTCTCTTTCTCTCACTCCCCTGTGGATCCCAAAGTGATTTCTGGAAAGGTGGGTGCCGATCCTGGGGTTATATCATGTATCAAAATGAACCCATAAAACACCGTCTTCAGAATTGAGGTAAAGGAGTCACTGGCTGTTGCTGGTGTTCGCTCCCCTCATTCCCTCCTGTTTGCAGACTGTCAGCAAATGGTAAAAGCCTATTTCAGAACTTTGAGATTGTTGTCTAATTTCTACAAGAGGTCCCCAAAGGTTCACACACTGGTGAGTGACAAGACCTATATGCGGGCAACATGCAGGCTGGGGTGGCTGGTGCTTCAAGGAGCCACTGTATCACAGTTCACTTCCTCCTCTGCCCAGTCCATCTTCCTTTCCTAGGTGTTGAACCTTAACGTCTTACATCCAAAGTTTCACCTCAGCACCTGCTACAGCCTGAGACATGGGGGCCGATGGGTGGGCTCCAAGAAGGCTGTTTCCAGGTGGGAAATCTGATGAATAGTGATGCCAGGAACTGAGATAGCGGGGCATAGTTGTGAAGGGGCAGGTTTGGGCAGTGGAGACATGGGTGTGGCTTTTCCCAGGTGGAGTCTGGGTGCCTAAGCTGTAGCTAGGCATTCAAGGCTGGTACTGAGAAACACGCAGCTTGCAGTCATCAGGGTGTGCAGCCAGGGAGTGGTTGAAGCTGTTCGAGGGTGTGGGCTTATACAAGGAGGATCCAGACAGATTGGAGGGCAATGTCAAGCGTTCATGACTGCGCTGGGTGACACAGGGCCTGCAGGAGACACGGAGCATGGCCCTGCCCACAGACGCAGACAGGAAAACTCGCAGCCTCAAGGACACCTCAGATGCTAACAGTTAAAAACAACATCCAGCCCTGCCTTTATGGCTTACCAAGGGTTTCCATCATTCATGATACTGTAGAGCCTAAGGTAGTCAGAGAAGATACTGTGGCCCAGTGGAAAGGTCACTGGCTTTACGGATGGTCAGACCCGAGTTGGATCCCAGCTCCCCCACCTTACTGTGTGACCCTGAGCAAGTCTATTGACCTCTCCCAGTTTCTGCAACCTCACCTGTAAAATCAGTATAATTAGGGTTGTGGTGGGGATGAAATCTGAGAGACTATGGTCAGCTTGATGTCCTGAAAACTGGTAAATTAAGAGAAGGAAGCATCGATGCTGATTTTCCTAAACTGTACCTCAGAGAGACCAAATAGCTGATGAGAGGAAGGGTCTTTTGTTTTTTTCACTCAGCGAATTTCAGCTAGTACACGCAAAAGGAATGACAAGTTAGACTATCATCACAGCCCTGCAGCCTGAACTGAAACAACATGTCTGCACAACGACGAGCAGTGGCAGCCACGCCATCAGGGGAACTTCTAGTGACTGGGGTGAGCCTGACAAGGCCTGAACCCACAATCCCATCTGAACACTCAGAGACAACCGGAAATATGTGCCTCCGAGGGAATGCCCAAGAAGCACATGACTCCACCTGTGAAATGTACCTGCCAAAAAGACTGAGCTTGAACCTGACCAAGCCTCTAAGTGTGACTACCAGTTTATAGGACATACCGAGACACAGAAACATGTTAAATGACACCACGAGGCTGCCATCAGCCAAATCCCCAAATCCAGCAAATAAGCCTGTTTCTTCAACAAAGAAATGGCAAGGGGGAAAAAAGAGGAAGGAGAAACTTAGAATTTAAAAGAGATTTAACTGTGAAACATTTCATAACATGGAGGAACCTGGAAGGCATTATGCTGAGTGAAATTAGTCAGAGGCAAAAGGACAAATATTGTATAAGACCACTGTTATAAGATCTTGAGAAATAGCATAAACTGAGAAGAACACATACTTTTGTGGTTACGGGGAAAGGGGGGAGGGAGGGTGGGAGAGGGCTATTTACTGATTAGTTAGTAGATAAGAACTACTTTAGGTGAAGGGAAGGACAATACTCAGTACAGGGAAGGTCAGCTCAACTGGACTGGACCAAAAGCAAAGAAGTTTCCGGGATAAACTGAACGCTTCAAAGGTCAGCGGAGCAAGGGTGGGGGTTTGGGGACTATGGCTTAAGGGGACTTCTAAGTCAACTGGCAAAATAATCCTATTATGAAAACATTCTGCATTCCACTTTGAAATGTGGCATCTGTGGTCTTAAATGCTAACAAGCAGCCATCTAAGATGCATCAATTGGTCTCAACCCACCTGGATCAAAGGAGAATGAAGAACACCAAGGTCACACGATAACTATGAGCCCAAGAGACAGAAAGGGCCACATGAACTAGAGACTTACATCATCCTGAGACCAGAAGAACTAGATGGTGCCAGGCCACAACCGATGACTGCCCTGGCAGGGAGCACAACAGAGAACCCCTGAGGGAGCAGGAGATCAGTGGGATGCAGACCCCAAATTCTCATAAAAAGACCAGACTTAGTGGTCTGACTGAGACTAGAAGAATCCTGGCGGTCATGGTCCCCAAACTTTCTGTTGGCCCAGGACAGGAACCGTTCCTGAAGACAACTCATCAGACATGGAAGGGACTGGACAATGGGTTGGAGAGAGATGCTGATGAAGAGTGAGCTACTTGTATCAGGTGGACACTTGAGACTGTGTTGGCATCTCCTGTCTGGAGGGGAGATAGGAGGGTAGAGAGGGTTAGAAACTGACAAAATTGTCACGAAAGGAGAGACTGGAAGGAGGGAGCGGGCTGACTCATTAGGGGGACAGTGAGTGGGAGCATGGAGTAAGGTGTATATAAGCTTATATGTGACAGACTGACTTGATTTGTAAACGTTCACTTAAAGCTCAATAAAAATTATTAAAAAAAAAAAAAAAAAGATTTAAGAAACATTGCAGCCAAACATAAAGTGTAGGCTTAGTATGGAACCTGACTGGAACAAGTCAGCTGTAAAAAGACATTTGTGGGACAATCAATGAGTAGGAACACTGACTCGATATTAGATGATATGAAGAAATTATTGGTAAATTCTTAAGTGTGATAGTGGCATTATAGCTATTTTATCTCTTAAAGGTACATACAGAAATATTTATCGATGAAAGGGTACAATATTAGAAATTGCCTTAAAATAATCCAGTCTTGGGGAAATGTGTGGAAGAAGTGAGTGTGGGTTAAGAGATGTAACAAGACTGGCCATGAGTTGATAATTTTTGAAGCTGGGTAATGGGGACATAGTTCATTATACTATTTTTTCTACTCATTTGTGTTTAAAATTTTCCAATGAGGTAGAAAAAAATAAGGTATGCAAAGTACCTGGCACATAGATGCAGTTTAACAGATGATAACTGCTGTTATTTCACAGTGAGCAAACTATGATTTAGGGAGATTAAATAACTTGCCTAACCCCAAAAAACCAAACCCACTGCTGTTGATTCTAACTCATAGCGACCCTATAGGACAGAGTAGAACTGCCCCGTAGGGTTTCCAAGGAGCAGCTGGTGGATCTGAACTGCCGACTTTTTGGTTAGCAACCAAATGCTTCACCACTGCGCCACCAGGGCTCCACTTACCCAAAGTCACACAGAACTAGTAGAAACTACAGCACGCTTCTCAGAAAGCACAGCCCGTGTCTGTGTCTGCATAGCCTAGTCAGGCAGCTACAGTAATCACAAAAGCCACTTAATGAAATTGAATTTTTATTCGAAATGACTGTAGTGGCTCAAAAGACAACAGCTAAAACCCAAAACAATTTGCATAACTGGAAATTACAAAGAGTTGATTTGCAGGAGAGCAAATGGTGGGGTGATAGCCTTGGCACTCTGGTAACAATTATAATCAAGAAAGCGTAAAAACAACAGATGTCCTTCTAATGCGCAATCGAGATGGGCAGCATTTACAGCAAGTTACATAAAAAGAAAGAAAGAGAAAAGAAAAGGAAAACCCCCACAAAAATCCCAAAGCTCAGAAATTAACATTCACTGGAGAAGACAGTGGTGAAGACTTTTGGTAGCAAAATTCCCACAGTCCTTAAATGGGATTACTTCAAAAGGACTTCTTCAATTCAAAAGCTAGAAGAACTGAAGAGGGAACAGTCGCACTGGTTTAGAAGAACTGCCTCCTGTCACAAAGGTGACAACCAGTCCTACGTCCAAGCCACAGTGATAAGCAGAGAACTCGGCCAACCCGAACGGAGGTGGACAGGAGCACTGACGTCACCGACTGTAGGAGAACACGCTGGTTGGAGCATCCTTTCAAAAAAGCCAGTGCTACTGCTCCTCCTGGCTGATGCTAAAATTGCCTTTCTGTACCTCCAGCTCCTCGGCACTGACCATGGACGGGTCGATGGCCGCATATTTGGTTCCGTGGAACTGCAGCAAGTGTATCTGGAGAAACGCAGAGTCGTTATTTTAAACGGCTGCCTTACAGAGTGTCATGTCTACGGCCTCATAGAAAAAGCTGGTAGGAAAATGTCACCACAGTATATGAATGTTTTATACCTCTAAAATTCTGGAGTAACACACACTAACTAGAGAAAAATTAGAAAACATAGGAAAGTCAAAGAATTTTTAAAAATCACAATTTGGGACCTTTGCTCCTCACTCCTCTCCACCTTCCTACAAACTCGTCATCGTTGTTGTTCTTAGTTGCCGTGGGGTCGATTCCGACTTGTGGCAACCCCATGTGTGCACAGCAGAACTGTATTCCATAGGGTCTTCAAGGCTCTGACCTTTTAGAAGCAGATCACCAGGCCTTTCTTCCGAGGCATCTATGGGTGGTTTTGAGCTGCCAACCTTTTGGTTAGTAGTCCAGCATTTAACCATTTGCACCACCCAGAAACTCCTAAACTCTCCATAAACATCTTAAATGGCGGCGTGTACCTTTCCCCTCCGCTGTAAGGTAGCTCCTTCCTCCTTCTGCTATTATGATCAACATCTCTAGGCATCAAGTTTTTCTATGTTTAGGATCCTTTCCTTGAAATACATTTCCAGTGTATCAATAGGATCAAAACACATGACTGTTTTAGAGGCTCTTGATACTTCTTGACAAATGCCAAGGCAATCACTTCTCACTATAGAGTGTCCACTTAGGAAGAGGATGAGGAGGTATTGTTGGAGTTGTTTTTTTTTTCATGCGTTAAAATTAGATCATGAAATAGCTTCATGGGACTCAGACTGAACCCGTCTAGGTTTGGTGTTCTGCTTTGGTGGATGTCACCGTGTCCAGGAGCAAGGCCACTTTTTGCCAAATGGCTACCTCAATGTGTGGATGTGTGCCTGCTGTCCCTAGAAAAGGGACGGTGGAGAGTCGTGTGGGTGTCTCTAACACACCTGTTTGAATTTCCTACAGATGATAAATGTAAGCCACTTTTATCCAGTCAATGCTTCATTGCTACAGAGAATTAAAGTTCCCTTATTTCACCATCCAAAAAAAAAAAAAAAGCACTTTATGCTTCAAGCCATACGTGCTGCTCCAGCTTCCAGGCTGGGACTCACCTGTACATAGAGATTCACCTCTGCACTTCTGCACAGGTAGGGGAAATTGCCTCCTGTTTTAAGGTGAGCTCTCCGGGCACTGGGATACAGTTTGTACATTTCTTCTTTAGCTTCAGTTGAAAGTGCACTCTGGTCAAACACCTTTTAAAAAAACACAGGCTGAAACTTACCGATATTTTAATACATTCTTCTCACATTCTAGGAAGTGCCACTCCAATAAGCAGCATTCTTTTTCATGAAGAAAGAATGCCAAGTCGTGCAGGCCAAGCCATCTCCCAGTGCCAGGCCCTGGTGACTTCTAGCTCCAACATAAGATAATAGTTACAGACTCTGCTGCTAGATATCTTTTCACATTCTTTGGGAAAGAAATCCTACAGTGAGTTTCCCTTTTCCTCAAATGTAGCTGACTCCATTAACAGAATATTCACAGTGAAGAACAGCTATGGAAAATGCCAACTAACTTCAAAGAGATCACGGAAACCCTAAAGGAAATTTTACATTTTATTATTAGTTAAAAACAAACACTTAAGTTTATGCTCAAAGGAAAAAAAAAATAAAAAAATGAAAAGAGTAGAAGATAAAAGTCCCAGTCCTTTCCCCAGGGAGCCACTGTGAGCAGTTTGGAGCATAAGATTCTAGGCATTTCCAAGGCCCGTACAAATTTGTTTTACACGCACAAACGTTTTTGAAAAAAAAAGTAATTTGAAATTCTCAACAAAATAATATTAAAAAAAAAAGAAAAGACAAATTCTACACTTAAAAAAAGCGTTGATTAGTAGACTGTGGAATTGTCAATTCTCTGCCCTCACGAGGCACCTCCTGGTTGCTGCCCAGATGTGTAATAGCTAAAGTGCAGTATCTGTTGGAAATACCCTCAAATGGGTAAGGACTACCACTTCTGTATAAATCTATTTTGATTTCATTGGTGCTGCCCTGCCCAAAAAACCTAGGATGAGTCATAGCAGGTTATATGGGAATGAGGCAGCAAAGGGGCAGGGGAGGACGCAAAGGCGGCATTTGAAGAGGCACGTTAAAAATTAGAAACTAATTATAAGGAGAATACTGACATACATATTGACAAAGGTAAAGCATCTCTTTTAATTAAAAGGGAAGCTTACATCCATAATGGTCACAGGGATGTCCCGAATTTTATGAGGTTCCACATAAGAATTCTGACAATTCAGGGTAAGTCTTGAAGCCAGTTCACTCTGACCCAAACTTTCCAGCTGCAGGAAGAAACATGGGTAAAGTTTTTGAGTTAATTTTGTTTTTTCATTTACGTCAAATCCACAGACAACATTTGTGCTTGTAAAGGTGGCAACAAGTGTGGTGGGGTCACACAGGCGAACAAGGTTGGAAACATAGTGTATCTGAGGGCCATGAACTGGGCCTCTCAGGTGGCAGCATTCTCCCATTCTGGGCACATTGGTAAGGTTCTACAAACAGAACCTGAACTTCAAAGCCGTCAACCCAAACCGCCGGCTTCAATCAGGTCCCTGTGGGCAGCAGGCTAATTCCTGCAGCTCAAAGGTGCCAGATAAACACATACAGAACCTTAGAGCTCCAAGAGACCTCAGGAATCATCTAGCCCACCTGTTCTTAAACAGAGGTCTACAGATGTGGAACACAGAATTGCCCTGGGGTCGGGAGTGGGAGGCGGGGTAAAAATACAGATTTTGAGATCCCATGCCCTGGAATTCCAGTTCAGATGGTATGAAGTTGCATTTTTAGAAACGGTATTTGTAAAAGCTCCCGTAAGCAATTCTGATAAACAGCTGGTTTGGGAAGCACTAATGTAGCCAAATTCTGATCACTTGGGAGGTATTCAAGTTAATATGGAAGACTGCTTAACAAACCCCTCGAAGACATACTCAATGAAATAGCTACAGCCTCAGGAACCAAGCAGACACGAATATTGTCAGCATAAGGTGTCCCCAGCCCAGGGCCACAATCCTTACCCTGTCCACCATGAAATCAATGGCGTCAGCCATCACAGGGTCCACTGGGCCAGATGAAAAGTTTCCAAGGACTATTTTTTTTAGCATAAATGCTGGCATCAGCCAAAAGCTGTAAAAACAAAGAGCTGATAATTTACACTTCCGAGACTAGTGCACATAAATGGCAAATATCCGTTCAACACCGAAGCCTTGTATTAGCTAGGTCCTTAAGATCTTGAGAGAAAAGGACGTGGTCCCTTCCTTCAAAGAGCTCAGCATCTAATTAAAAAAAAATTTTTTTATTCAATGGTCTGAAGCTTCTATAACCTTGCTCTGTAGATGGTGTAGAGCAAGGCCTCAAACCGTGTCAAAACTGTTCTTGCAAGCCTGGCAGGAATGCACAGGGCCACTCCAAACCCAAGCACGCTGGAGGCTTACACACTTTTCCAAGCTCCTAAAGAATTAGGATGTAATATGATTAAACTTTTATTTGAGGATGTGGAATAAATTATAAGCAACATTTCAAACTACTTTTACCAAGGCAGCCATTCTGACGATTCTAAGGCTTTCCTTTTTAAATTAGCCTATTCCCAGGGGTTAAGCTATTTCCTTTGGAAAACTGAGCACTGAAGAGAAATAGTCCTTCCTTCAGGCTGATATCACCTTTTTTCTTTTTAAGTTTTAAAATATGCACTTAATAGATGTTAGTGTAACTACCTTTTTATATACCTTTTTCCTCTCTTTTATATAATTTATTTTTGTTGTTGTTGAGAAGACACACAGCAGAACTACACCAATTCGACCGTTTCTCCATGTACCATTCAGTGGCACTGATTACATTCTTCGAGTTGTGCAACCATTCTCACCTCCTTTTCAGTGGTTCCGCCTCCATTAACATAAACTCAATGCCCACTAAGTTTCCTATCTATTCTTTGGAGTTGCTGCTGTCAATTTGATTCCATATACCTAGATATTAAATATCACCTTTTGATTAACTGATATTTCAAAAGAGACTTCAAAATAGTACAAGAGAGCTACTGCATCTCCCAAAGTTTGCTACTATTAGATTCAGTTGGACCAATACAAGACAATTTGATCTTTATGGATTTCCATATATGATCTTTAGTTGATATTTATTCTATTAATTTCAAATGTTGAGAGCCATCATGGAGGAGAAGCAAAATTTCTCTAAATCTATGCTGAAAATTACTTATACAATGGTACAGATTGACAGTACAAAAACAGAAACAAAACCTGTTGCCATCGAATTGATTCCTATTCATAATGATCTATAGGACAGAGTAGAACTGCCCCAGAAAGTTTCCAAGGTTGTAATCTTTACAGAAGTTGACTGCCACATCTTTCTCCGTTGCAGCGGCTGGTGGGTTTGAACCACCAACCTTTTGGTTAGCAGCCAAATGCTTAACCATTGCACTACCAGGGCTCCTTAGACTGATAATACCCAAACTCGTTGCTGTCGAGTTGATTCTGACTCATAGCGACCCTATAGAACACAGTAGAACTGCCCCACAGAGTTTCCAAGGAGCGCCTAGTGGATTCAAACTGCCAACCTTTTGGTTAGCAGCTGTAGCTCTTAACCACTATACCACCAGGGTTTCCAGACTGACAATAGCTTGGCTTAATTAGTACAGAATCTCTGCTTTGAGCACTGTGCTCTTTTAAAGAATTACCTATATGGGATAAAAGTGACAACAGCAACTCGAAAGGTTAGATAGGAAACTTAGGGGGCAGGGAGTTTATGTTAATGGAGGAGGAATAATTTGGAAAAGAAGGGTGAGCATCGGTGTACAACTTGAAGAATGTAATCAACGCCACTGAATTGTACGTGTAGAAATTGTTGAACTGGTGTATGTTCTGCTGTATATATTCTCTACAACAAAAATAAATTATTAAAACAAAAAACAAAAAAAGTGTAGGGCATCTTCTGATATATGTTCTTAGTGGACAGCCTTGCTGGAAGCTGGGCCTCTCTGCAAGGACCAGTCCTCGACCTTCCAGTTAACCTTCTAAGTTCTCACCTGCCCCCACCGCCTTCTCATTTTTGAAAGGCCGTGATTCCTCAGTTGGCACTGGGAGGGAAGACCAGGGCTTTGCTGGAAGCTCTAGCCTCAGGGTGTAGCATACGGTAAGCACTAAGACAATGAATACAAAGTAGCTGATATGCAAGAGCGCAAAGTGGGGGGAGACCTAGTATTCTGACAACCAAAACGATAACAATAAAAATCACTAAAAATAATCAATAAGCTCTAAGTGCTCATCTGGACATGATGTTTTTGTAGCTGAAGTGGACAAGAAATGGCTGTGTGGATGCTGAGTGATAAACTTCTGAGATAACATCGAAGATGTTCTAAAGATATCAGAGTACAAACTAAACTCTATCGTGAAAACCATGAAAACAACGTTTACCTATAAGATTATCTGAAAATCATACTGATCACCAAAATGGGCTTTTTTTTTTAGGGTAGAGTCTACCCTTGCCAGCAATGAATATATTATTCATTAAACCAGCTTTAAGGTACCATAGATACCTATCAAACTAACTGAAATGAATGAATCTATGGGATGGCTCCAAGGAAACGGGTACCCCACTGGATGCACCACAAGCATTTCCACCTTTCTGAAGAGCAGGCTGATAACAAGGGCTGTTGAGGGGCAAAACACCTGCTGGCTGAATGCTCCGGTCTTTCCATTTTGGGAACATATCTCAAAGAAATACCCCAGAAAGAGAGGAAAAAAGGTAATTTGTACAAAGATAATTACAGTAGAACAAGGTGAAAAAACTGGGAAAAGCCAAATGACTAATGTAACTGTCAGTCAATACATAAAAAGCTAACGGAATGCAATATCAGTTGTAAATGCACTAAGGAGAAACTGTAAACGCATATGAATGTCTTCACCAAGATAGACATTCTGATATTATGCAAGAATAAAAAATAACTTAGAGTAATGGAAATAGTTTAGAGTTCATCCAATACTTTTTAAATTAAAAAAAAAAAATTGTTCCCAATTTTAAAAGCCAGGGACATTTCAGAATACAGAAATAGATACAGCCCTTTCCTCACTTGCTGTTGCTGTTAGCCGCCATCGTGTCAGGGCCCAGCTCATGGCGACCCACTGCACAACAGAATGAAATGCTGCCCAATCCTGCGCCATCGCCACGATTGGTTATGGATAAGACCACCGTGATCCATAGGGTTTTCCGCGGCTGGTTTTTGGAAGTAGATCACCAGGCCTTTTCCCCTAGCCCATCTTAGCCTGGAAGCTCTGCTGAAACCTATTCAGCATCATAGCAACATAAAAGTCTCCACTATCAGATGGTGGCAGCTACACGTGAGATGCCTTGGCCGGGAATTGAACCTGGGTTTCCTGCATGGAAGGCAAAAATTCTACCACTGAGCCACCACTGACCCCATCCTTTCCTCCCTCCAAACCAAACAAACTCCAAAAATTCAACATTTTTCCAAATTCTAATGAACAAAAATAATGAAAACTTTGGCAGAATGTTTACTTTCTTACCTGTTTGCGGTCCACGTTTGGTTAAAGATGGAGGTGTCACTGAAGGAATTACAGAGGATGAGGGAGTGGACTCTGGGAGACTTGTGAGTGTACTCGGCAAACTTCTGGGCCAAAAAGCCTCCCAAAGAAGCCCCAAAAAGGTGAACCTAATTATAAACAAACACAAGGTGGATCCTAAAACATTGGTCAATCCTGAACATGAATATTGAAAAAAAAAAATTTAATTGTTGCCAACCACAGAATACGTCATCACTAGCCAACAGACTGAAATATCTGTTAACAGTTAGAAATTAGGAAATACTACATTTAAATGCAATTTATACACCCTGTCAAGAAAACACAACTGTACATCCAGATTATACAAGTGAAAAAAAACATTATTTGCAAATTGCTTTATAGAAAATGACTGGCACTAGTTTTTTTTTTTTTTTTTTTTATAGAAAATGACACCACTTAGTAGTTTATTTAAGAAAACTTGTTGTTCTTCGATGCCGTCAGGTCGGTTCTGACTCACAGCGACCCCTATGTACAACAGAATGAAACACTGCCTGGTCCTGTGCCATCCTCACAAGCGTTGCTATGTTTGAGCCCATTGTTCCAGCCACTGTGTCAGTCCATCTTGTTGAAGGTCTTCCTCTTTTCACTGACTCTCTACCAAGCATGACATCCTTCTCCAGGGACTGGTCCCTTCTGATAACATGTCCAAAGTATACGAGATGAAGTCTCACTACCCTTGGTTCTAAGGAGCATTCTGGCTGTACTTCTTCCAAGACAGATTTGTTCTTCTGACAGTCCATGGTATATACGATATTCTTTGCCAACAACACAATTCAAAGGCATCAACTCTTCTTTGGCCTTCCTTAGTCACTGTCCAGCTTTTGCATGCTTATCAGGTGGCTGAAAACACCATGGCTTGGGTCAAGCACACTTCAGTCCTCAAAGTGACATCTTTGCTTTTGAACACTTTAAAGAGGTCTTTTGCAGCAGATCTACCCAACGCAATGTGTCGTTTGATTTCTTGACTGTTGCTTCAATGGGTGTTGATTATAAAATGAAATTCTTGACAACTTCAATCTTTTCTCCATTTATCATGATGTAGCTTATTGGTCCAGTTGTGAGGACTTTTTTTTATATGTTGAGGTGTAATCCATACTGAAGGCTGTGGTCTTTCCTCTTCATCAGTAAGTGCTTCAAGTTCTCTTCACTTTCAGCAAGCAAGGTTGTATCATCTGCATATTACAAGTTGCTAATAAGTCTTCCTCTAATCCTGATGCCTCATTCTTCTTCATATAGTCCATTTTCTCAGATTATTTGCTCAGCATACAGACTGAATAAGTATGGTGAAAGGATACCCTGGCACACACTTTTCTGATTATAAACCACACAGTATCCGCTTGTTCTTTTCAAATGATTGCCTTGGTCTAGGTGCAGGTTCTGCATGAGCACAATTAAGTGGTCTGGAATTCCCATTCTTTGCATTGTTATCCATAATTCGTTATGATCCACACAATCGAACGCTTCTGCATAGTCAATAAAACACAGGTAAACGTTTTTCTGGTATTCTCTGCTTCAGTAAAGATCCATCTGACATCAGCAATATCCCTTGTTCTTCATCCTCTTCTGAAAACTATCGTCCAGTATTTCCGCTCCTAGGTATATGCTTAAGAGAAATGAAAACATATGTCCACACAAAAACTTGTACACAAACGTTCATAGCAGTGTTTTTCATAGAAGCCAAAAAGTGGAAACAACTCAAATGTCCATAACTGATGCATGAAGAAACAAAATGTGATATTTCCATACAATGGATTATTACTCAGCCATAAAAAGGAATGAAGTAATGATACAGGCTACCATATGGAAGGACCTTGAAGATATTACGCTAAGTAGAATAAGTCAGTCACAAAAGATCACGTAGGATTTCATATAAATGGAAGAAAGAATGTATGCTTCCATTTATATAAAATGTCCAGAATAGGCAAATCTGTAGAAACAGAAAGTAGATTAGTGGTTGCCTAGGGCTGGGAGGTGTTGGGGAGAAAAGGTGAGCGACTGCTAGTGGGTACAGGGTTTCTTTCTGGGATGATGAAAATGTCTTAAAGTTGATTACGGTGATAGTTTCACAACCTTGTGAATATATGAAAAACCACTGAATTGTACACTTTAAAGGATATATTGTATGTGGACTATATTTCAATAAAGCTGTTTTGACAAAAAGAAAGCACCAGGCTTCACAATGTAAATGTTGCATCAGGATCACAGTAAATAGTTAGCTTCTGGGTACTCACTTTATCCAACTGTAGATGGTCTAGAAGTTTTCTGAATCCATCACAGAATTCAAGATGGTCCCAATAAACTGGATACTGTAACTGCAATCATAACGATATTTTGTTATCTCTTTTTAAAACCATAAAGGTAAAATGCAACTGTATATAGATCTCAAAAATTCAGGACTCATGTAACAAACAGCATTTCTCATTTGCTCAAGCTCTGCTCCTTATTCAGAATATATGAAAATAAGCTCTCACCTTCTCTTAAACTTCATAATTCATTTTACCTAACAGACCAATTAAAAAAAAAAGAATAGCTATGTAAACACTCTCTACTGGTAGTACACGAATGACAATTTCAGTTCACATCAACTTCCTTTCCAAACAGTTGAGACACTCTGAGGTTCATGGGTGTTTACAGCAAAACTCATCCCAGTTAAGAAAATACTCTTTTTCCTTAAATCTAATTTCATTCTAAATTATCCTCCGGAGAACTGGGGGGTGGGGGTGGGGGGGTCTGTCCTAAGAAGAACTCCCTCTCCTTTTGGTCGCATCTCTTTAGGGAGTGTTCAGTAAAACTGTTCCACGTCTTTTAATTGACTTAGTCATTCTATCTGATTTCTTCTACTTTTATTCGTGACAAAAAAGTGTGGTGCCTGACCCTAAGTAGCCCATCAATGTTGGCGATGATGAGGAAAAAGAAGTACAAGTTACCAACTCATTTCCAGGGGACTCAGGCTTGTCACTTAAGAATTCCCCTCTCTTTAGACAAAACAGGCTTGTTGTTTTAAGCATTTAGATTCATTTTGTCTTTGACAAATCATCAGAATAGATACCATCATGTAAATCATGAGCTAACTTTAGATCTGATATATGTTACTCCTACTATTAAGATTTCCTCTTTGGATAAGATTTCCACCATTCTGAGACACTCTTTCTAACAGAAAATTTGAGAATATGAGTCAGATGATAACATAAAAGAAAAGGGATATTTTGATGAAGACTTTAAAAATAGCTGTGCCTTACACAGATAATAAAATTGTATAGAACTTAAGACATACAAATAAAGCTGGAAAAATCTGAACCAATGGATCGTATTAATGTCAGTATCCTGGGTTGTGATATTGTACAGTAAAACATGCGAGAACTGTAACCTGCATAAGGTGGTTACCTGTCATGGAAGGAAAACTCAAATATTTTCCACTAATAGAGGGAAAAAAGGTAAGACCACACCTTGTCAAAGGCCAAAAACTTGAAAAACAAGGCAGTCCCGTCGAGTTTCAACTTTCCCAGGTTTCACCGTACAGGCAGTCCCTGAGTTATGAAAGTCCAACTTAGGGACAACTCATACTTGCCCTTTAATGTTGTGTAACTTTGCCCTCACTTTGAAAGACTGAACCAACCCCTAAACCAAGAAAACCAAACCCAGTGCCATCGAATCAATTCTGACTCATAGCGACCCTACAGGACAGAGTAGAACTGCCCCACAGGGTTTCCAAGGAGTACCTGGTGGATTTGAACTGCTGACCTTTTGGTTAGCAGCTGTAGCACTTAACCACTATGCCACCAGGGTTTCTGAACCAACCCCTACTAGTAGCAAATTCTTCATCATAATCACCTTCACTTGCTGTATGCGCAGCTTTTAAATCATTGAAAAGGCTTCGAGCCTTTTCTTGCATTAACCCCCTCCCACTGCCGTTGAGCTGATGCCAACTCATAGTGACCCCATAGGTCTTCCAAGGCTGTGAATCTCTACAGAAGCAGACTGCCACATCTTTCTCCCACGGAGCAGCTCGTGGTTCCGAACTGCTGACCTCTTGGTTAGCAGTCGACTGCTTTAACCACGGAGCACCAGAGCTCCTTTCTTCCACTAAAGTACATGTAAAGCTAAATAAGAACTATATGCACCCCTTCCGGCTTACCTACAAATTTGACTTACAGACACAGTTAGGAACAGTTCTTGTTTGTAACCTGGGGATGAGTCAATTCTGACTCATAGCAACCCTACAGGACAGAGTAGAACTGCCCCATAGGGTTTCCAAGGCTGTATATCTTCAGGAAGCAGACTGCCACATCTTTCTCCTGGGGAGTGCTGGTGGGTTCAAACTGCCAGCCTTTTGGTTAGCACCCAAGCAGTTTAACCACTGTGCCACCAGAGCTCCTTCACTGTATTATAAAAACCAAAAAACCAAACCCGTTGCCATCAAGTTGATTCCAACTCATAGCAATCCTACAGAACTGCCCCACAGGGTTTCCAAGGAGGACTTGGTGGATTCAAATTGCCAACCTTTTGCTTGGCAGCCTGAGCTCTTAACCACTGCACCACCAGGGCTCACTGTACTATACCAAAAAGAAACCAAACCCACTACCACTGATTTGATTCCAACTCACAGGGACCCTACAGGACAGAGGAGAACTGCCCCATAGGGTTTCCAAAGAGCAGCTGGTGGATTTAACTGCCAACCTTTTGGTTAGCAGCCTGAGCTCTTAACCACTGGGCCACCAGGGCTTACTGTACTATAGTTCTGCAAAATGTTAGTACTGCAGGAATCTGTTAAGTGTACAAGGGACTTCTCTGTATTACTTCTTATAACTGCATGTGAATCTACAATTATCTCGATAAAAATTTAAATTAAAAAAAAAAAAGACCCATTCATCTTAACTGCTAGATACTAACAATTATCTGAATGTCTAAAAAATGTTTCCTTATAGGGTCAAGCAGTCTCATCAACTGTTAAGGACAAAGTAATTTCGAAGATACTGTTGCCTTTTCTTGATTCATTATCAAGCTGATGAAATAGGGAAAGCCCACAGCAAGAAAATTAATGGCAAAGAAGAAATACCTGGCTAGAAGGTAAGGCTGATGTGATCTGCTGATGTGCAGTGATAAACACACTGCAGTACTGTCAGTCAGCACAGTGCTCTCAAGTGAGACAGACAGACTCCTGGGGGCTGTTTGGATTCCCTCTCCTGGCAAATCAACATGGCCACCAAAAAAGATACTGTCATGGATCTTAGGCTGCAGAGGGCTAGGATGGGGTGGAACCCACCCTGTTCTCCTGGGGTACTTACTGTACTTGAAGAGCCATGACTGACAACCTAGACAAAAGGGAAGCTGATGTTTCAGAGACTCAAATATGTCACATGAGGCGAGGGGGATGGTGAAAACGCCAGAGATATTCAGCCAGAGAAGAAAAGGGTCGAGAAGGTAGCAGGTAGTGTTGGTGACAACTGTTTTTTCAAGTAAGTAAAAGGCCGTCAGGACGAAGAGGAATTGGATTTGTTTTGTGTGACCCCAGTTGGTGGTAACTCCAGCAGAATTTTTGGTTACCTCCCGAGAGCAGAGAGATCTGACCCACATTTCTCTCCTTTAGACAGTAAATTAAATACGTAACAGCAGTACTCCCACCAGGAGTACCATTTACATTTTAACATTCCTGGTCTGAGAAACAACTGCCAGCTCCAAAGCACTAAAGAAGGGTCTCTCTTCTTCCTGGAAGTTAGGAGACCAACCTTGATTGTTTACACAGATGAGGCAAGCCAAAAAAAAAAAAAAAAAAAAAAATCAGTCACAAGCAACAGTGCCCTCCCCATCCACATCTATCTCTCACAAAAGGAGATTCAAGAATGATTAGTGGAACAACCTAGGTGCCCATCAACAGATGAATGGATGAGCAAATTATGGTACATACACACAATGGAATACTATGCAATGACAAAGAACAATGATGAATCTATAACACACCTCACAACATGGATGAATCTGGAGGGCATTATGCTGAGAGCAATAAGTCAGTCACAAAAGGAGAGATATTGTATGACTCCACTATTATAAAAACTCAAGAAAAGGTTTACACACAGAAAGAAATAATCTTTGATGGTTAGAGGGAGGGGACGGATGGGGAAGGGAAACCACTAACTAGATAGTAGACAAGTGTTAACTTTCGTGAAAGGAAAGACAACACATAATATAGGGAAAGTCAGCACAATTTGACCAAGGCAAAGCCACAGAAGCTTCCTAGACACATCCAAACACCTTGAGGGTCTGAGTTACCTGGGCTGAGGGCTGGGGACCATGGTCTTAGGAGGCATCTAGGTCAATTAGCATAACATAGTTCATAAAGAAAATGTTCTACATTCTACTTTGGTGAGTAGCATCTGGGTTCTTAAAAGCTCGCGAGCAGCCATCTAAAATACATCTACTGGTCCCATCACATCTGGGGCAAAGGAGAATAAAGAAAACCAAAGACGCAAGAAAAATATCAGTCCGGAGGACTAATGGACCACCCACATGAACCACAGCCTCCACCAGCTGGAGCCCAGAAGAAATAGATGGTGCCTGGCTACCACCACTGACTGCTCTGACAGGGATCACAACAGAGGTTCCAGACAGAGTTGGAGAAAAATGTAGAACAAAAATTCGAATTCACACACAAAAAAAAAAAGACTTACTGGTCTGACAGAGACTGGAGGGAGCACCGAAACTATGGCCCCTGGACACCCTGCTAACTCAGAACTGAAGCCACTCTGGAAGTCTACTTTTTAGCCAAAGATTAGGCAGGCCTATAAAACAAACAATAACACACCTGATATAGGAACAGGCTTCTTAGTTCAATCAAGTATAGGAGACTTAATGGGCAACATCTGCCCAAAAGCAAAGATGAGAAGGCAGGAAGGGACAGGAAACCTAGACAAATGGACACGGGAAACCTGGGGTGAAAAGGGAAAGGGGGAGAGTGCTGACACACTGTGGGGATTGCCACCGATGTCGCAAAACAATTTGTGTATAAATTTTTGAATGAGAAACTAATTTGCACTGTAAACTTTCACCTAAAACACAATTAAAAAAAAAAAAAAAAGATCAGTGGAGAGCTAGCTTTAGACCAAACTCTGCTATAAAATATTAGAAACAAAAAGTTTCTTAACCAAATTGTAAGGATATAAGCTAATTAATGAACCTCATCTCAAATGTCAACAGTTTAAATTAAAGGAAGCTTTCAGCCGCCTGTATGTTAGAAGCTCCCTCTGTTGTCTAACATTCCGCAGTCAGCTCCCCGGGAAGCAGTGGTGTAATGAAGTGAGGAGCGGAAATGCAGACCAGAGACTAAGACTGAGTTCAGCTCCTCCTGCCACCACTTTCTGGCTGGGTGACCCATGGTGATCACTAAAATTACCTGGACCCCAGTTTCCTAATCTATAAACAGGACAATACTTCCTACTATTCAGGGCTGTGAGAAGAATTACAGGGAAAATGCACAGAGAAGCTGGGCGTAGAGCAGGCGTCCAATAAACGTCTGTTCCCCTTGAGTGTCTGTGTACCCACACCACCATCCTTCAGAAAGTTTCATTTCAAAATGGAACAACTGGAATGGAAATAGTGAGGGTGTTCACACACTGTGACGAATGTAACCAATGTCACCTAACAATTTGTGTGGAGATTATTGAATGGGAACCTCAACTACTATGTAAACCTTCACCAAAAACACAGTATTATTAAAAAAAAAAAAAAAAAAGATTTCATTTCACATTTCACAATATGAAAACAATATCCTACCTCAATAAAGGTCATGCCCATTACTACAGCTGATCAGAAACAGAAGCACAAAAAAACACATTGCCTGGACCTGAATTTTAATGTCAAATCAATAATACTTACAGCTATAACCCGGTAACCCCATCCAGTCAAAGCCAAAATCTGCCGGAAAAATACATCTGCAGTCCCACTCACGGGGGGCAGAAATATGAGAGGGCACCTGATACTTCTGGGGCCTGCATCATACAGTGACCATATCTTACTGTCGTCATCATCTACGATAATCTGGGGGGAAAGTTGTGAGGAAACAAACATGAAAATCTCACGCATTGGGCTTTTCTATTATTTTATGCTATAATTTCACAGACAATTTTAATGCCACTGTCTTGCTTGTTACAAAACCAGATACCATGTTAGCATGCACGTCAACTGCTTTGCTCTCCTTTTCCTTCTTCAGTGTTGACATATCAGACAGAACTGCTTTATAGCTTCCCAAAACCAAAATCAAACCCATTGCCATCGAGTCTATTCTGACTCATAGTGACCTTACAGGACAGAGCAGAACTGCCCCATAGGGTTTCCAAGGAGCACCTGGTGTATGTGAACTTCTGACCTTTCGGTTAGCAGCCGTAGCACGTAACCACTGTACCACCAGGCTCCAGATCTTCTTAAGAGCTGCTTTTTCTACTTGCTTTTTAACATTCCTTTCCATCCACGGTAATACGATGAAATCTATTTTGTTTACCATCAAAAGGAAACTCTGTGTATGGCATCTTATTTCTTCCCCATACTTCTGGCTGTGTGTGTTGTGTACGTGTGTGTTGTGTGTGTGTGTGTGTACAGAGGGAGAGTCATCTATAGTCACCCTGCAATGTGTGAGTGTGTGTTTGTGTGTGTACAGAGGGAGAGTCACCTGTGGTCACTCTGCAATGTGTGTGTGTGTGTGTGTGCGTGTGTGTACAGAGGGAGAGACATCTGTGGTCATTGTGCAATGTGGCCCAGAGGACAGGCTGGAATCAGCATGGTATGAACAGGGGAGGTAACAAGACAAGGCTCCAGGCTCTAGAAATAAACTGGGTAAAGGTGGCCCAAGCTCAGAAGATGCTTCTGGAACCTGACCTTGACCAAGCCTCCTGGGGGAGACTTCCGCTATAGAGGAGGGATGAGACAGGTGTAGGTGTAACTGTCCCAGGAGAAGGCTTCAAACCACTCAGTCGGGGGTGGGAGTGTGGGCACAGGGAGAAACTGGCTTTTTTGGGAAAAGTGGGGGGAGGTCACCAGGAACTTTTTTGATTTAGTGGTTCTTGACTGGCAGGGGAAAAAGATGAGCATTAAATGAGCTGAGGCAAGTCAAGTGCTCAGCACAGAGCTTGGCCCCGAGATGAAGTGTTGAGTAAGTGCTAGCTGATATTATTATTTGCTGCATGATAGTATATTTTTTGTTTTCTTTGGCTGTCTTTTGGTGGTATTTGAAAAAGTACAATAACTGCTTGAACATTTGCCAGTGCAAATCAATATGTATCCTACTTTTCTGTTAAAAAAATTCAAGGCTTCCAGATTCCTTTTTTCTGAGAGCTCCTAGTGGCAGTCCTGCGGACTCTGTGGTGTCACTGGCGTCACCAGAGGCAGACAAATGAGGCAAAGTCCAGAAGAGCCTAACAATTCCCTTTTGGACTTCCCCAGGCCAGGAATGTGACAACAATATCTCACACTCACGCTTCTGCCTTCTGTGTTTTGCTACACACATTCTGGCTTTTCATGGTTTTTTTTTGCTCTGATGGCAGTAAAAAAATCTCTTAGTGGCTTTCAATACTGTGTTACTCTTGTAATTACTCTTACAATTAATCTAATCCAAGGTGCACAAATCTTTAAAATTTTCTAGGAAATTATTGCAACATCCCAATTTGGAAGCAAAGTAACCAGAACAGCATGCTCTGAATATCAGCCATAAACTATTTGCTTTCCACTTCAGCTTTCTCGAAGTTCCGCGCGTGGCAATTCCGTCAGAACTCCTTTAGAAGACATTGATAACACCTGTTTCATATTTTAGAATCTAGTACCACAAATTTTCAAGCAAACTTATAATGACTGACCACTAGAGAAAATTACAGTAATGAAATTATTTCCTGGAACTACATGTAAGAACATTTAGCCAGCTTGGGTTGTTCGGGGTCTTGTGATCAGCTTGCTGATAGCGTGAATCCGTGAAGAGGAGTCACTTGTGGGGATGGGACAGTGTAGAAGAACCTAAGGCGTCCACTCCCCTTTCAGCACAGGTAGTGGTCAACACGCCTTTGGTAAGCACGCCAAGGGTATCTGGCTTTGACACCAGGTTAACCTGACTTCAAATCTGGACTCCACAAGGCCTTAGATTTTTTAAGCATAAAAGCAGGATACGCATTGATTTGCTCTGGCAAATGTGCAGGCAGTTAATGTACGTTTTCAAATACCAACAAAAGGCAGCAAGGAAAACAAAACTTAAACACATTAATTCATCTTTAGGAATCTCCAGGTTTCCTTTTTCTGTGAAGTGAGCTCACCACTACATACCTTGTTAAGCTGTTGCAAAAATCAAATGGGCTATCTGGGCAGTTCCTACAACAGTGCCAGGCATATAGGAGGTATTCTGCCATACTTGCCAAAATGGAAAGTAACTTTGTGATTAATGCAAACTTGCATTTACTTCCACAGCTGTCTATCCTGACAAAATAACCATAACAGAGACATAAAGGATCTTAAGATCATTAAAAAAAAAATCACTGCCGTTGAGTCGATTTGACTCATAGCGACCCTAAAGGACAGAGTGGAACTGCCCCATAGGGTTTCCAAGGGGCGCCTGGTGGATTTGAACTGCCAACCTTCTGGTTAACAGCCATAGCGCTTAACCACTACACCACCAGGGTTTCCCTTAAGATTATAGTAGTCTAATATTTCTGCAAGGGAATCCGCCAAGATTTTACCCAGTGGCTTAAACAGCCTTTGTCTAGTGTGATCCCGTAACACTTCGGATTAATTTGGGTCTCAGAGTCAGGCGATAAACTTTAAAACAAGTATTCAGGGTTTTTGGACAGCCCAGGCAAGTAAGGCTTCTAGACAATGACGATGGCAGAGTGAGACTGTCATTGCAAATAGGGGATGTGTAATGTAACCCACGTAAATCTTAAATCCGAGGAATAGAAAAGTGCTTTATAACAGACTCTGACTGCACTTACTATACAGTTGCTGTTGCTGTAAGCTTTCCACTAAACTACACAGAGCAGCACACATACAGCTGCTGGCTTGAATATGTAAAAGCAATTATAAAATAATGAGCATAGTTATACCTTCTCATAGTTTTGAATGAAGTCTCGAAAGCTGACTGCACTTGACAGGGCCGGAGCGGGGGTAGCGGGGAGCCTCACACTCTGCAGCCTAGGGTCCTGATACTGGGCAACAGCCTTCCCTCTCAAACACTACTAAGGCATAACGCCTAAAGCACACACCAAAAACAACACAAGATTTTGCAAACAAGAGGTGCGGTAAAACCAGACATACCTTTTTGAGAGGAACTGTACTTCTAAACCAGTTATAATCAGGGGAGGCTTTAATTTCTCCCATGATTAGCTGAAATGGAGGTTAATCCTGAAATAAAAGCACAAGGCATTTCATGTCAACAATTCCTGTTTACATCAGAACTAAGTGCACAGTCTGGACTAGCTGTACCAACAACAGTTTTAAGAGTAAAACTGAGGAAATGGCTTATTTTACCTTGTCAGTACACACTTAAACTACAAAAAACAACTGGGTGAAATTCTATAATCTTAAGAGCTGAAAGAGCCCTTAGAGAGCAGTATTCTAACCCCTCTAATTCCTCCAGCAGAGGAATCTGGTCTGGAAAACATAAGTGACTTACCCGAGATCACGTGGCTATGGCAGAGCTAGGCCCAGGCCCAGGCCAGTCTTTCCCCGACATCACACTGCCTGTCCTAGTTAAATGGTTCAGAACTGCAGTACCATCACCCACCTCTGAAAATATTTTAAGAATCATTTTTAATAAAGACGTTTGTTCCTCTCTGACAGAATCATGGGGAACAGTCCACTCTTGAGAAAGGCGATGTAAGCTTGCTTCCTCAGAAGTTCACAATATGCTGTGAACCTACCTCTGGTGGGACATAACCTCGCAGGTAGTTCTTAATGCAAAATGAAGGAAAACCTCTGTTCATACTGATGCAGTTAGATGTTATATAATATTCTCTGAAAGATCTATGATAAGATACCAGCATAGACTGGCAGCACTATACCTAACAACAAAATGAAACATCTGCTTTTATACAAAAAACTGCGGTCTTTTGTTGTGAGGTTAGTGATTTCTGGTTCTTCTAGCTCTGGAACCCTGGATAAATCACTGGCCGTCTTTGGGCTTGTTTTCTCATCTATGACTTGCTCACTACATACCCTCAAAGCCTAGAACAGTGAGTGCCTGGCACATGGCGAGCATTATTTACTGACTAAGTGAATATGTCCTAAGGCAACTGAATTAGGCAATACTAGAGCCCTTTCTAACCCTGGCAATTGTATGAGCTTGGGACGGGTTGAACACCTTCGGTTTAAAGGCTGTCCTTCTTTGCTCAGGCATCTGTTATATCATAGCAGGAACCGGAAATTATAGTTCCCTGTTGTAGAGTCTTATTGATAAATGAGGAACTTCCACCCTAGTCATCTGTTTGGAAGGATTCAAATACTTGCTTTGCACCCTGCTCTCTGCCCCAGGGCAAGCCTGGATTTCCTGGTAGGGCTAAGACAAGTTCGAGACTCTAGGATTTTATTCCTGGCTGACGCTGAACTGTCGTTTTAGACGGAGTCCTCTGGACTGGCAAGGAGTGAGGGGTTCTAAATCCAGTGGCGCTCTTCCTCCTTAGCCCTTCAGGAACACAGGACACACAGCAGTCTCTGCTGTCACCTCTAACCTTGAGGTGTTACTAAACTAAACCCTAAAAATAAGGAGACAGTAAATCTAGACATTCCAATACTAAACTTGATTTACAACTCGGACATTGTAATAATGGTCTCTTCTCTCAAGGCTAAGACGGTAGTTTTAGAAAAACTTGTTAAAATCATAAGTTGCTTTGAAGTACCAAGAAAATCATCAGCCAGTCTTGTGCTGAAAATCAATGTGCACAGACGTGGTTATTACTCACACAGAAATAAAGAACACCATTCTCTGCATATCCATTTCATCTTCACAAATATTACCACATTGAAAAATCTAAGCCATCTGAGCTGGAGTCTCTCCCTAAGCTGATTATTACTTTTAGTTAAAAGCAACTAGCACATATAATTAATCCTGTTGTATTTTTTTACCTGGACGGATTTGAAATACTAGACATGTTACAGTAATGCATCACTAGAAACAATTACTCTATCCTATAGGAAGCAATATAAAAAACATGTTTAGCAAATAAAATCTACTTGATAGATTTATAAAAACATCTTAGCTAATTAAAGGCAGAAAGTCTGCTTCTAGATTCCCCAAATTTGAGATAAAATAAACTTCAGAGTTTTGGGATCAATTGCAACATACAAACCAAACTACTGTACAAACATGCATGTACGCATCATACACAGGCATGCAAATCCACTCAGTCACAGACTTCTTCCCCACAGCAGGCGATCAGTAGAAAGGAGTTCCTTACCAACAGTCCTCAGTCCTATTCAAAACCACCTAAGTATTATAACATTTTATAACTAACCCTGCTGGATGGAGATATAACATCCAACTGTGACTAAATTTTTATGGAGACAAGTGATTGTAACACTTGTGCTAGTTTGGCAGTACTTGAAAGGCAACAGAGATACCAAATGTTACCGCTGACCAACAGACATCTCCCTGGAAAAAATCTCACTGCAGCAAAGGCAAAGCAGCTGTGAGTGGTAGGAAAAGGAAAGTTTGTTCTCCTACCTTTTTTCCCATCCACTAAACCAACCAGTAGCTGTGGAGTCAATTCTCACTCCCGGCCATCCCATGTGTTTCAGAGTAATAATTTAATTTATTGTTCACAGTTTTGGGATCAGTTGCAATGTACAAACCTAACTACTATACTAACAGGCATGTACGCATCATACACAGGCACACAAATTCACTCAGGCACAGACCTCTTCCCCACAACAGTAAGTGGAAAAGGGTTCCTCCATAGGTTTTTCAATGGCTGTGATCTTTCAGAAGTACATCACTGGGGCTTTCTTCCAAGGCACCTCTGGGCAGATTCAAACCACCAACCTTTCTGATAGTAGCTGAGTGCTTAACTGTGTGCACTACCCAGGGGCTCCTTCATCCACTGAAGTCACAAGACGTACATTCTGAACACGGCAGAGAAGATGAACCAAGGCTGTGACCAAATTGACCAGTATTAAACAAGAACGCGCATCGTGAGCTCAATACTGATTTGATCTCTCACAATTCAGTTCTTCACAAAACACAAAAGCACCTTTTCGTGCTGGTCAGAAAAGTGCCAAATAGATTAGCCTCAATCTTGCCTAAGGAAATCTGTCCTAGGGTGTGCTGAGGACACCCAGTCCTCCCTGGCCCTTATGCTGCTGGACAACAAAACTGTCAGCCGTTGAGCCTGCCTGGAGGATCAGACACTTGTCCCTCAGGATTTCAACAGAACCAGCCAGGTTACAGGCAACAAAATGGCCTTCACAAACGTTTAAGAAGTCACATAATGAGCTTACCCAGTCAGAGACTTCCCATCTTTTACCTCAACCCATAGTTGATCTACATATGGACAGTCTGTGATTGTTATTAATACCAACAATAACAAAATAATAGTACCCAGGAGTCTCTAGGTGATGCAATCGGCTTTTTAAGGCAAGTCTCCAGACCTAGACACCAGCACATAGCTATCTTTTAAATATATTTTCAGGGAAGATTTATCCTTTTCTTCAGGAACCTATTCCATTATTTTGTAAACTTCATGGAAGAAAAAGCTGTCTGCTCAGCATCTCTTCTGTGACACGGCATCTTGTGCTCTCGGTATAAAAGTTTTTGGAAATTCGGACACAACTGTTAAATTACTCCTCAGTCTTTCGGATTTTTCTGCCAACTGGAGCTGGACCACCCCTTGTAGGTGAAAACAAAGCAGCAGCCTAAGCCCAAGCCTGTAGCTCCCCAGGAAAACAGACATCCTAGCGCTGTGACTTTCCTCACCCTCATCCACGAGCCTCATACCTGGCCTTCCTCAGCAATGACAAAGGCATTTGTGACTTTCAGGCTGAGGTGCAATCTCCGAAATAACCAGCCTCTGCCCAGAGTTCCTAAAAGTTTACCGAAAAAAATGTTCCCGGCTGAGGCTGCGTAGCCCGGCCTGGGTTTACAGGAGGATGCCCTGCCTGGGCAAGCTCCCCGAGGCGACCCACACACAATCCCCCACCCACCCTCACCCGGGCCCACCGGTTGCAGCCACATAAAGGCGGAGCCCCAGGCACAGCGACCACCCCCAGGACCCAGGCTCGGCCTCAGACACACAGACACAGACACACACGGGTTTGCAGTCACGCACACCGTCACATGGACCTGCCCACTCGGGGCCACCCGTACAGCCACACCGACCGAAGCAGCCGCGCACCCTACACACGCCCCCAGCCCGCTTCCCACGGCCTCGCCCACCCCTCACCTGCCGTGGTCAGCCCACGGCCCTTCCCCTTCAGGCCCGGCTCGGGCCGGGGAGGCGGCTGGCCGGGGAGTCGGGGGTCCGGGCCCGGCACGAGCGCTCAGGACCCGCAGGGCGGACGGCCGCAGGGGCGCGCTGCAGGGCCGGCCTCCGAGGGGCGGGGCGCGCAGCCGAGCGAGCCTGGGCCACCGCCTCCGCCGCCGCGCTCCCCCTCCCGCACCCTCCGCACAGCGGGCGCCGGCCTTGCGCTTCCGGGTTTGGCGGCGGGCGGGGCCACGTCACGAGGAAGGGGCGGGCCGCGTGCTCCGGCGGTCTCCATGGTGACGCGGCGGGGTGGCGCCAGGGGTCGGAGGCTCCTAGACGCTCGCGGGATCCCGCCTAAGGCTGGGGCAGCGGGCGCCGCACCTGGCTGTGGCGTCAGGTGCTGACAGGTCTGTGTTGCCTCTGGGTCGGCTTTCGGTCGCCTGTACTGAGTTGGGCATCTAGGGGAAAGTCGTGGGAAAGAAGAGAGCGCTTGGTCCCCTGGGACCCGCTTCTGCATTCAGTTCGCGTCCACTTGGAGAAAGTAGGTGCCCGCCGTTTCCCCTCTGCCGTGTAAAGCTTGAGGGCATCCCCTTGGGTTCCAGGTTTTGGGGCACGGGGTTCTGTATACTCTTTTCCTGGCACGGTAGCGAGTGCCCCACCTCCCTTTCCAGCTGTGTGCTGACGTTCTGGGGGATTTCCGGAACAGGCTCCGAAGGAGCTTCCTGCTCCATCACTTTACCCTTAAGGGCATAGAGAATGTTGATGTACTTACGATCACTGTTCTCAAGCAAGGTCCTGGAAAAGTCACCACATCCTGTCAATAAAATAGTCGCAGGTTTGCATTGAAATAATGTATAAGGCTGAACAACATGTAAATCTCCCTGTATGATCTTGCAACAAGGTCCTGCTGAAAGTGCCTCTCCCTAATCTGCTTTACTGGAAGGCCTTCTTCAGACTTTGCCCTTACACTGTCTAGTGTTCACAGAATTCAGGTCAGGGGACATGACTAGTAAATTGCGTCTTTAGTCATGACTTCTGTCCTCTCTGCCCAGGAGCTGTGGGTCCCAGTCTAGAACTTGGACAAATACCAAATGTATTTCCCAAGAGCACAGTGACACAGTCACCTGATTTTCTCCAAATCACCTCTTTCAGAATTCAGAGTCAGTCACAGGAAGTAATCCTTTATTATAAGCACTATATTGGCGTATAGGGCATGTTTCCAACATTAGAGGGCTTTTCTCAAAAATTTAGAATAGTTTAATGAATGGAATAGCTCTCAAATCACTCCTTGTATGTAAAACTCATTACATTTGTTCTCTGTCCCCAAGGTGGCCAGGAGCTTCTATGGAGAGCAAAGGCAACAGGGGTTCAGCCAGTGCCATAGGACATGTCCTAATAATTTATTTCCATTAAAAACCAAAAAAATTCACAAGAACTTTAAAGAGACACTGGAAAAATACAAAAAGACATAAGGTTTGTGTTAGCAATCAGGATAAAACAGAAAGGAGACTGGAACATTGGCACAGAAGTGGGAGGAAATCTAAGAGTCACTTAGGAAATGGCCACTGGCTCAGTCTGACAGGGAGGCCAGGTACGTATATGAGAGTGTTGTATCCCACAGAGTCAATTCCCACTCATGTTGAATGAATGAATACGTGCATGCATGAGTGAATGAATAAATCCATCCACATGTATTCCTACGATTCCTTAGACCTCACGTCCCTACACCTCACTTTAGTAACAGCCCTGATGAGATCTAAGCTATGGATTGACTATGCCCATAAATATTAGAAGTCCTTGTCTGTTAGGTTTGGTAATAATAATTTTGAACTTGACTGTTGATAATAAAAAAAAAAAAACACTAGATAGCTATAGGGTCGCTATGAGTCCATTTGACTCAAAGGCAACAGGTATAAAGCTATGTTTTGTTATGTACCTACTTTTGTTACAATGTAAAAGATTAGACCCCAAAAATAATGACTAGTTTGCTTGTTTCCATTAGAAAAAGACCCCATGGCCCTGTTTGGATCCTCAGTTGTTCCATAACACATGACAACCAAACTGCCCATTTTCTAATCTGAACAAGGAACATTTAATACCTGGGAATTCCAGCTGTCCTGTAAGGCACAGCTGCCGGCAGCAAACTTTTGACCCAGGGTACACCACAGTGCAGGCCAACATTGTGGATGTTGCTGGGAGGGTTTGCAGCTGTTGTGGTTGGGGTCTACCAGATGGTTCCCACAGCACCAGTCCCTGTGTTAGAATCTCATGTGAAAACTGGAATGCTCACAAAATATGCTGTGAACACCAAAGTAAACATGGCCAGCTGGGTCTCAGAAGGGCTCAACTCCAAGCAACTGTGTTCACACATGCATAGAGTTTAAAACACACCTAAAAGACAATTCTAGATATATCTCTATGCATATATATACATCAGTGAATTTTTTTTTTTTAATGTTGAAAAGCATACACACCAAACAGGATAGTGATTATCTTTGAGGAGTAATTGAAGGTAGGGTGAGGGGGTGGTGAAGAAATCTTTTGGCTTTAGATGTAGTATTTGAATCTGTATAAGAATGCATTCATGTATTTGTGTGATAAAAATAATAAAACGCAGCTATGTTCTACTCTGCCCTATAGGGTCACTATGAGTTGGAATCGACTCAGTGGCAACGGGTTTGGTTTTTTTGGATGTTTGTGCGACTCCCTGGCTTTCAATACCACTGCCTTCAAACTAAAGTCCAAGCTCGTTTGAGCAGGTCAGGCTCTTGACCGACCTCTCTATGGGACCAAGGTACTCTCATCATACCAGCTGTTGCAAGGGTCCCAAATACCCCATGTGGTCTCACATGATATATGCTGTTTCCTCCAGTGAACCGCTTAGAGTGAATACCCACATTTTGCCTCCAGGAACCATGGATGTGTGAAAAAGTAAAAAGGACCCCACAGTCATGTTTGGGTCCTGAAGTTATTCCATATCACATGACAAGCACATTGTCCATTTTCTAATCCAAACAAAACCAAAACCAAACCAAACCTGTTGTGGTCGACTCATAGAAACCCTATAAGACAGAGTAAAACTGCCCCATAGAGTTTCCAAGGAGCGCCTGGTGGATTCAAACTGCTGATCTTTTGGTTAGCAGCCATAGCTTTTAACCACTACACCACCAGGGTTTCCTGTCCAAATAAGGAACATTTAAAATCTGTGAATTTAATATCTGTAACAAAACACTTGGTTTTTCAGACAAATACCAATTCTTGAAATACCTCTCTTTAAAGCTTCTCGAGGTGTGATTAACTGCAGTGTTACATACCAATTATGCTGAAACTCAAGACTGAAAATGAATGCAGCTCTGTGTCAAATGCACACTGCACTGGATTCTAGGGATCAGACAAGTGGGGATTCTGGAACTGCCCAAGAAAGATGCTGACATGGCTCTTCTTTAGCCTGCTACCTAAAGACCCCATCAAAGAGGAGTTATATACAGTTATTTATCATTGCTAATTAGTTATGATTGGGTAACTAAGAAACCTGAGTTCTTTCCCTGGGCAGACATTTCCTCTTGAGGCCTGACTTGACTTCCCTGTAAAAAGAGTCCAAGGATGGACTAAAAGGTCTCTAAGTCCTTTCTGATTCTAAGATCTTGTATTCTATAAATTTATGAGGAACGTATTTAAAAATCTTTGCAATAGCCTTTCCTTGAAAAACTTCTGTTAATCCCCCCTTTCTGATTTCCAATTAAACTTTAAAAAAATTAGCCTATACACAAAAAATGCCGATTTAACTGAAACAGTATTTTAACTTGTTGGAAGACTTATTGTTTGTTAACTGTTCACTTATTAAAATAGGAACTGCTAAGCAAAGGTGCCGAGTTTTTTGTATCATCTGCCAACCCAGGAGCTCATAATGTCCCTCCTGTAAAAGCTGGTAATTTGCCATCTTGGGATAAAAACAGCAATAAAGAATCTTGGAAAACAAGAGTGTCACTGTTTTAATACAAAATAAAGCAGCTTCTGACTGTAAGATTCTAGAAAATTATCAAAATTTGTAAAGGTAAAAAAAAGACAGTGATTAAGTTGTGACTAAAATGAGAAAAATCTTTTTGAAACCGGATAGTACAGTCCCTGCATATAACGGGCATTGGATTAGCATGTGTGCTCCTTCCTTAGCTTCTGAAAGCCAAAGTCTAACACCTTAAATTCCCAGATGAAGGATAAAAACATTTGCAAGTAGAGGCAGCGTATTAGAATGGTTAGGCCCTCAGACTGGAGTCAGACAAACCCAAGGTGTAAATACCAGCTCACCACTTATGAGCTATTTAACATTCTTGCGCTTTGGTCACCTCATCCAGAAAAAGGAAGATAAATAACAGTACCTGCCTTACAAGGTTATTGCAAAGATAAAATGAGATAGTCCATGTCACATCCTTAGAAATGGGGCCAGCACTCAGTAAATATTAGCTAATAGTATCGGTATTGAGAACTGACTGTGTTCCAGGCACTGTGCTAGGTGTGTTATATATATTATTTCTATTCTTCATGACAATCCTTGCAAAGTAGGTATGATTTTTCATTTCATGGATTAGTGGCATCATTAAGGGGGTGTAAGGGGTACAGACTGCACCAGGCGACACTGTCAGAGGGGGTGACACCAAAATAACTGTCTATAAAATTTTTGTGCACTGTTGCAGCAGAAATTTATTATTTTTATAAAAATATCCCTGCACAGTGTTTACAATAGCAAAAAGCTGGACGTAACCAAGGTGTCCATCAACGGATGAATGGTTAAATAAATTGTGGTACATTCACACAATGGAATACTACGCATCGGTAAAGATTAGTGAGGAATCTGTGAAACATTTCATAACACGGAGGAACCTGGAAGGCATTATGCTGAGTGAAATTAGTCAGATGCAAAAGGACAAATAATTGTATAAGACCACTATTATAAGATCTTGAGAAATAGTATAAACTGAGAAGAACACATTCTTTTGTGGTTATGAGAGGGGGGAGGGAGGGAGGGTGGGAGAGGGTTATTTACTGATTAGTTAGTAGATAAGAACTACTTTAGGTGAAGGGAAGGACAATACTCAATACAGGGAAGGTCAGCTCAACTGCACTGGACCAAAAGCAAAGAAGTTTCCTGGATAAACTGAATGCTTCGAAGGTCAGCGGAACAACGGCGGGGGTTTGGGGACTATGGCTCAAGGGGACTTCTAAGTCAATTGGCAAAATAAATTCTGTTATGAAAACATTCTGCATCCCACTTTGAAGTGTGGCGTCTGGGGTCTTAAATGCTAACAAGCAGCCATCTAAGATGCATCAATTGGTCTCAACCCACCTGGATCAAAGGAGAATGAAGAACACCAAGGTCACACGATAACTATGAGCCCAAGAGACAGAAAGGGCCACATGAACTAGAGACTTACATCATCCTGAGACCAGAAGAACTAGATGGTGCCAGGCCACAACCGATGACTGCCCTGACAGGGAGCACAACAGAGAACCCCTGAGGGAGCAGGAGATCAGTGGGATGCAGACCCCAAATTCTCATAAAAAGACCAGACTTAATGGTCTGACTGAGACTAGAAGAATACCAGCGGTCATGGTCCCCAAACCTTCTGTTGGCCCAGGACAGGAACCATTCCCGAAGACAACTCATTAGACATGGAAGGGACTGGACAATGGGTTGGAGAGAGATGCTGATGAAGAGTGAGCTACTTGTATCAGGTGGACACTTGAGACTGTGTTGGCATCTCCTGTCTGGAGGGGAGATGGGAGGGTAGAGAGGGTTAGAAACTGGCAAAACGGTCACGAAAGGAGAGACTGGAGGGAGGGGGCAGGCTGACTAATTAGGGGGAGAGTAAATGGGAGTATGTAGTAAGGTGTATATAAGCTTATATGTGACAGACTGACTTGATTTGTAAACTTTTACTTAAAGCACAATAAAAATTATTAAAAAAAAAAATCCCTGCAGTTATAACAAAAACATTTTTCTTAAGTCCAGCTTACATGTATCAATACATCTGTGTCATGGATTGCACTGCATCCTCCAAAAATATGTGTCAACTTGGCTAGGCCATAATTCCCACTTTTGTGTAATTGTCCACCATTTTGTCATCTGATGCGATTTTCCAATGTGTTGTAAATCCTACTTCTATGACGTTAATGAGGCAGGACTCAATTTGCAAAATTAGGTTGTGTCTTAAATCAATCTCTTTTGAGATATAAAAGGGCGAAGCAAGCAGAGAGTCAGAGGGACCTCGTTACCACCAAGCAAGAAGAGTCAGGAGCGCGCATTCTTTGGACTCAGGGCCCCTGCACTGAGAAGTTCCTTGACTGGGGAAGATTGATGACAAGGACCTTTCCCTAGAGTTGACAGAGAGAGAAAGGCTTCCCCTGGAGCTCTCATCCTGAATTCGGACTTCTAGCCTCCTAGACTGAGAGAGAATAAATTTCTCTTTGTTAAAGCCATCCACTCATGGTATTTCTGTTATAGCAGCACTAGATAACTAAGACAACGTACAAGGCTAAAACTCTGCTAATTTACTTTTTAAACCTAATGTGCTCCAGCCGGAGCTGTCATCATACCCAACTACAATGACACTTTGAATCACATGGTTTTGTCTGCACGCATGCACTGTTTTTGTTGCTGCCAGCATTTTTATAGTTGCTGATTTTGTCAAATTTTCTGATGTTTTAGCTACAATATTGTGGTAATTAGTATTTGTGTACTTATATCAATAACTTTTTGGAGAGGGAAATAGTAATTCAAGGAAAAGGAGGAGAGATATACGGGAATTAAAATTTACAAGTAACATTAGTACAAAATACATTAGTAAGGATTCTGTATGGTCTGGTATGGGAGGAGATCCATGGGGGAAGGGGGTGGGTGACACTATGAGTTACTGTGCTGGTTGACACCAACCCTAGTGACGCCACTGTCACAGATAAGGAAACAGATTCAGAATAATAAGTAACCAGCCTCAGCTTTAGGTCAGTGACAGGGCCAGGGCTCACACTAGGTCTGTCTGACTCAGAGACTCTGCCTCTAAAAATAATATATTTTTACCTTAGAATTCCTTGATGACTATAAAGAAAAAAGGTGAAAATAGGTTTTCACTAGAAAATATACTACCTTAAATACAAAGTATAAAAGCAGTAAACATCCTTTCAGTGGCCATTCTCAAGAGCTAAATTTTATGCTCAGAAACATCTCTTTTGTCCCCCAAACCAAACCAAGATTAGACTCTTTTTTGAAAGAAAACCTCCTGTCATCATCAGGTTCTAATCCTGGTGGTGTCACTAGCTAGCTGTAGCTGAGCCCTCATTCCATCATCTCTGAAATAAAAATTGGGGCTACTAAATCACAGATCCTTTACTGCTTGGAAATTCTTTTTCTTTCTGTATTGATCTAAAGGCATCTCCACAGGCTGGTGCTGCCATCCAGAGGAGAAAATGTTGCAGATCCAAAGAGGGGATCAGAGCAGCACTGGACTGTGGTACAACACCCACTGCCTTCAGGTTGACTCCGACTCATAGTGACCCTATCGGACACAGTAGAACTGCCCCACAGGGTTTCCAGGCTGTAATATTTATGGAAGCAGACTGCCACATCTTTCTCCCACGAAGTGGCTGGTGGGTTTGAACCACTTACTTTTCAGTTAGCAGCCACGTGCTTAACCGCTGCGCCACCAGGGCTCTTTGGTGACAGTAACAGCTACTATGCCAGGCACTGCCCTGGGCATTTTTTCCATATGTATTTCTAGTCTGCCAGGCAGGTGTCATGGGTTGAATCGTCTCCCCCAAAAATATCTGTCAACTTGGCTAGATCATGATTCCCAGTATTGTATGATCGTCTACCATTTTGTAATCTGATGTGATTTCCCCACGTGTTGTAAATCCTATCACTAGGATGTAATGAGATGGATTAGTGGCAGTTATATTGATGAGCTCTGCAAGATTAGGTAGTCTTAAGCCAGTCTGTTTTGAGATATAAAAGAGAGAAGTGAGCAGAGAGACATGGGGACCTCATACCACCAAAAAAGCAGTGCTGGGAGCAGAGCATGTCCTTTGGACCAGAGTTTCCTGCACTGAGATGGTCCCGGACCAAGGGAAGACTGATGCATCACAAGGACCTTCCTCCAGAGCCAACAGAGACAGAAAGTCTTTCCCTGGACCAGTGCTCTTAATTCAGACTTTTAGCCTACTGGACTGTGAGCGAATAAATTTCTCTTTGTTAAAGCCAACCACTTGTGGTATTTGTTACAGCGGTAGTAGATGACTAAGACAGCAGGTATTATCCATACTTTTAAACTGAGAAATCTGAGTTTAAAAAGTTTAAGTTACTTGTCCTGGGTCACTTAACTAGGGCCAGAGTAGGGTTTTGAATCGGATGCCATGGGTGTCTTTTTTCAGCTCTGACAACAACCAGGGTCGAAGCATCTGGCATAAGGAAGCAGTGCGTTTGCAAACCCATCCTTTCAGCCAGAGCACAGAGTAGCATTTTTGCACACCTCCCCCCTGGGAAGCCCTGGTGGCACCATGGTTAAGCATTCAGCTTCAAACTGAAAGGTCGGCAGCTCTGCAGGAGAAAAGACCTGGTGATCTGCTCTCATAAAGATTACACTCTAGGAAACCCTATGGGGGCAGTTTTACTCTGTTCTGTAGGGTTGTTATGAATCGAAATCAACTTGACATAACACAACAACCCCCCACCAAAGGACCTCAGTCCTAGGGGCCAGCATGTGGCTCAGATCCACGTGCACCTCTTGTTAGTTAAAGCTTGTGATAATGAATGTTATGTGTCAACTTCAATAAGCTATGATTCTCAGTGGTTTGGCGGATACTATGTAATCACTTTCCATTTTGGCATCTGATGTGAGCAGCCAATCAGTTGAAAGGGGAGTTTCCTTAGGGTTGTGGCCTGCCTCCATTATATAAATGAATGTTCTGGCAAAGCTTGCCTTCTTTCTGGACCCTGTATTCTTCTCATCACCTTACGTCTAGTTCTTGGGATATAAGCCTGAAGATGTTTCTGGCCTGCTACCTGACCAGCAGATTTTGGATTCACCAACCCTTGCAGCCCCATGAGCCAGCAGAAGCCTCCAGCCTGCTACCTCATGTGCAGATTTTGGCTTTGTCAAACCCTGCAGTCATGTGAGCCAGCAGAGGTCTCCAGTATGCTGCCTGACCCACGGATTTGGGACTTGCTAGGCTCTACAATTGTGTGAATCATTTCCTTGAAGTAATTTCTTTATGTATTTATACACACTTTACTAGTTTTACTCCTTCAGAGAACCGAGGCTAAGACACTGCTCTAGCATAAAACTTATTTGATGAGTTTGATAAAATGCAGAGTCCCATATCTAGAGATTCTGATTTAAGATCTGGTGTGAGGCCCAGGAATCTACACTTTAGACAAGTGATCCAGGTGGAGCTGGTTCTGGTAAGAAACCTCCTCAATCAGACTGGACGGTGGTCTCTATAGGGGTCTGAACAAAGAGTGGGTCATGTGCTTTCCCGAGGCCTATCTCGGATGTGCACTATTTTCTTTCTCAGAGAAGGGGCTGCCATGAAGATGCCATTTCTGTATCTTGTGTTTATCTTCCAGTCCCAGGACGGCCTTGAGGCTTCTTGGATGGGAAACTGCCCTCTGTGGGGTAGGCCTTGTACTCTAGCCTCAAGATTTCATGTCTATGAAAGGTATTCCACAGAGTCCTGAGTGTATACCAGCCATGCCAGTCGTGGTGACCAACTTCCCTTTCCAGCTCAGATTGGCTATTTTTTAAGCAGGGTGACAATCACTGAAGTGGGATGGCACTGACTCACAGTTTGGCCAAGGACTAGAAGGTGGCCTGGCACATAAGGTTCTGCCCAGTAAAGGCAATGGTAATTGGCTAAACAACTAGACAGATCCCACCCAGAATGTGTTACATTAACTAGTACTAGACCGATGGGATGAACATTGGTGGTTTGGTGGTAGGATTCTTATCTGCCCCCTGGGAGGCCAGGGTTTGCTTCCTGGTCAATGCAGCTTTGACTTTGGGAGCCCTGGTTGTGCAGTGGTTGAATTCGGCTGCTATCCAAAAAAACGCTGGCAGTTCAAATCCACCAGCCACTCCTTGGAGACCCTATGGAGCAGTACTACCCTGTCCTATAGGGCCCCTGTGTGTTGGAATCAATTTGATGGCAACAGATTTTTTTTTTTCTTTTTTTGGTTTAGTAAGAGATCAGATAAATAGAGCACACATGTCATCAGGGAGACATGGGGGAGCAAGGGGGGTAGGGAAGGGACAGCAGCAACCCCAGAGCTGCCTTGCTCCTAACAGCTTTCCAGTCCTTGCCCACTTATATTCGTGTAATAACCATCCCCCCTCCTCAACCCCTCCCCACACGTACTTTCTTAAAGGTGTTTCCGGTCATGTTCTTTGCATCCAAGAACCTAACTTCAGGCATCAAGGTTCTTGGTTTCACCAAACGCCAAAGTCTGAGGGACCTTTGAGGTTCCTTCTAGCATTCTAGAAATGCTCCTCTTGCCAAGATGGTTGCCCTGTTTTGGGGGATGAGAGAGGCAGAAAATGGCTTAGATGGTGGAAGTGGAGCCTAGCCTTTCCTGGGTCACAGCTCTGGGGCCAGTGAGCTGTACCCTCGGCAAGGTTCCCCACTCTCTGTGGCAGTGTCTGCCTGGGCACATCCTTAGGCCCCTGCAGAAACCACCCTACCACACACTCAGGTACCCAGCGGGTGCTGATTTTCATTCTCTGTGCATTCCCTAACATGAGCAGAGTGCCTGGCAGGGAGTAACTCATCAGTGAATATTAATTTCAAAATAACAGCCCAAAGGCACCTTCACATAGACTGTCTCATTGATTCTCCAAACCATCCTGAGAATGGTTTTTGGTTTGCAATCCCATTTCACATACGAAGAAACTAAAGTTCAGTGATGTTAAGTGACTTCTCAGAAATCAAAGAGCTTAGTCAGTGGTGGAGCCAAAATTTAATAACCAAATGGTAACCCAGTAAGTTCTCACTTCCACCGCAAAAATCTTTCAGTTTTTCCCATTCCCACAGCCACTGTGGCACTTCGGCTCTTTACCATTTCTAACCTCCCAACACCTTCGTGCCCCAGGTTTTACGCACACTTCTGCTACTGAAGTTATCTTTCCAAAATGCAAATCTGGTCATGTCATTCCCTGATTAAAATCTATTGCCTACCAAATGTTGTTATATATATTTTTACAATTAAAAAAAGGTCTTTTGCCTACAAGATTCAGACTCTCACTGTGGTTTTCAGAGCCATGATTTGGCCTCAGCTTCCTCTTCTAGTTTTGGGTACACCGTCACATCCCATTCATATCAATTCCTGTAGTTCCTTCAAAACACCATGCTTTTTTTCCTGTATAACATGCCACTTATCTTCCATGATCTATTATTAGCTTTCTTCCCCAGCCCCACCACACACATACACACACACAAACCAAAACCAAACCTGTTGCCTTCAAGTCGATTCCAACTCATAGTGGCCCTATAGGACAGAGTAGAACTGCTCCATAGGTTACCAAGGAGCAGCTGGTGGATTTGAAATGGTGACCTTTTTTGGTTGGCAGCTGAACTCTTCATCACTGTGCCACCAGGGTTCCACATATATATGTGTGCGTGTGTATATATATAACTAGGTTATACATACAAGGAAACCCTGGTGGCACAGTGGTTAAGTGCTACGGCTGCTAACCAAAGGGTCGGCAGTTCGCACCTGCTAGGCGCTCCTTGGAAGCTCTATGGGGCAGTTCTACTCTGTCCTATGGGGTCACTATGAGTCGGAATCGACTTGATGGCACTGGGTTTGGTTTAGGTTTTGGTATACCTACAGAAGAACACATAACACATTTATTGTTTAAAGTATAAGTTAGTGTTCTTTTATGTCTTTGTACTCTACGCTTTAGGATGCTCTTCCGGGCCTTAGTCTGCATACTGAGCTCATCATTTGCAACCTTGGGTTAAGTTTCACTTCCTCTAGAAAGCCTCTGTTGACTCCCGAGGGAGACTTAATGCTTCCATTATACCTCCATTATAGCATTTGTAGTTATGTATTTTGTTTACATGTCCGCCTCCCCACTAGATTGAAGGTGCTCAATATTATTTAATCTCTGAATCTCCGGCAACCAGCATAAAAGCTAATTACACCCAAAGTGCTCAATAAATAGGATGACCAGACAACCTGGTTTGCCTGGGGGAGTCCTGGTCTATGCCTGGTGTCCTGGCATAATTAGTATAATGCCTCCTTTCACTCATGAAAGTGTCCTAGTTTAGACAACCAATTATATGATCACCCTGTCAATAAACGCTGTCGAATGAACAGGTGAACTAATGCACGGAGAAAGATTTCAACTGATGGAATCTGGGCAGAAGAAGCTGACATGAAAAGATTCTCAGGTCAAGAGCAGGACACGGTACCTCCTTCCTCCTCCAGAAATGCACAGCTCCCCTGGTGACAGAGAAGATGAGTTTGCACAGACCAGATGCTCTATAACCTTTATTTCTAAGTAAGCTGAAATTGTGAGCACGTTCCTACCTCAGGAAAACCTAAATGTAAAATGTGAATTTATAATACAGATCAATGTGGCAGAGATAAACATCATTTTTTCTACTTGATGAGAACTAGACAGTAGAGAAATAGAAAGAATTGATTTAACTACTCGTTGAAAATCAGAAATGCAGATTAAGTACTTCTAAAACACTAATATAGCTAATGGGCAAATAGGATTTTAAAAATTTAACACAGGTACTGTTTTTAAAAGGATTTCTCTAGAGAATACATATATAAACACACTGGTTACTTGCCCTTGCTCTTAGGGAAAGATACAATCTCCCTGAATTTGATATTAAGAAAAATTTTATTTAAAGCTGCTTTTGTTATTCAAGTAGAAAAAGCTGCTTTTAATTACTGTTAAAAAGTGACCATAATCTCTTCTTCCAACAGTGTCATCTTTGAAAATCAAGGTAACTAGTAACCAGTTGCCATTGAGTTGATTGTGACTCATGGTGACCCCATGTGTATCAGAGTAGAACTGTGCTTCATAAGGTTTTCGGAAGCAGATTTTTCAGAAGTAGATTGTCTGGCCTTTCTTCCAAGGTGCCTCTGGGTTAACTTGAGCCTCCAACACCTTGGTTAGCAGCTGACTGCATTAACTGTTTACGCCACCCAATGTAATTCCTTGTAAATAAGGCTTTTAATAAATTAAATATGTAACTGACTCTTGTCCATCTTCTTCCTAACTAAATACACTGTTGCATAGCAACCATTTTTTTTTTCTGCTGCTTCTTTGTTGGCAGTCTGAGAGTCTGAAATCTGCACTGGCTCGGCTGAGCCTGAGAATTTTTTTGGTACCAGGGGTGCAAATACCCATTGTAGAAATCCGTCGCTGTTAGTGTTTTCTTGAGCATCACTGAGCGAACACCAATCCAGCCATCCTAAAGGGCAAAAGACAAACAGTGAATGGGCAGTGGTGGCAAAACCGAAAAGCTGAGTCAATTTTAGTTTATAAAACTTTATCATGAAAACAAATGAACCACCAAGCGTTACTACATGCGTAGCTACAAATAGCAATGTACTCAATAACATGAATACAACTCCTTGACTCTAAAAGCTTACTACCAAGAAGAGATAACAAATGTTTAAACATGTATAAACCTATTTAAACATAAAGAGAACAGAGTAAAAAGGTATGATGTTACACTTGCATGGTGCTTTAAAAACTTCAGAGTATATCCATATATCTTATTATGACTGTCATCGAAACATGTTGGTGTTGTTGGGTGCCATCAAGTGCATTCCAACTCATAGCGACCCCGTGTGACAGCAGAACTGCCCCATAGGGATTTCTTGGCTGTAGTCTTTACGGAAGCAAACTGCCTAGTCTTTCTCTTCATAGAGCACTGGGTAGGTTTGAACCACCAAGCTTTCGGTTAGTCTAACAACTCTAAAGGGTGGGCAGATCCAGAATCACACCCCCTTTAGAAGAGGAAACTGATTTGTCACAGGTGACACAGCTGGTGGGAATCACACTCTCATGTTCAGACAACCTTGGCTTTTTCTATTAGAGCAAAATGCCAGACACACAAAACATATACAGAGTCCCAGAAAAGGACAGCAAGACACATGCACCCAACACTGTCCCAGAATAAGGTAAGCAGCGATAAAGAGAGGTAAATGCAGGGGTTCTGTAGCTAAGGTTGGCATAAAAAGAAAAAAAAATTTTTGCATAGTGGGGGTCAATCCAGCCCATCCTGAACGGCCCTGCTTGAGCTTGAATCTCTCTCACACACACCACGTAAGGGAAAAGACCCAGGAAATGGAAGGAATGTGGCACACTTCTCAGGACAATACCACTGTCCTACAAAACAATAATGGTCCCAAAGTAACTTTAAATAGTTAACAAATCTCCGCCCCGGCCACTGTTGAGCAGTATCACCAGCAGGATGCATGCACTGTGGGAGTTCAGTAGGTACCCTGATATGACTATCTTTTGTGTTACCAAACACAAGAGCCTGGTCATTAAACTGGATTTCTTTTAAGAAAACACTAAAGTTACTAAATCTTCTTTCATAGTTTCAGTGAATAATAATGTCTTGGCAAAACCTTACCACTTCCAAAAAATTATGCTAGAAATTCTACTGTTTCTTAAGAAGATTAAAATGTCTACTGGCCCAATCTGATGACCAGGCAGTTGACTGAAGTCCTAATCAAGAAAATGATAAAGATATAAACTATAAACTCAGTGAAGAAGTATGCCAATGCAAAACTAAATGAAAATGTACCTTGCAACAGACCAGCAGTATTTGTGACTGTTTGTGGTATATTACTGATCCTGGAATAAGAGCCCATCCTTTCAATTTTGGATCTAAAAAATAAAAATAATAATGAGAGAGAAATAAATAATTATACAACTTCACGATGCTACTTAAAAAAACAAAAAACATCCTGGGAGGCAGTACTAGACATATCTA
The DNA here is from genome assembly GCF_030014295.1 of Loxodonta africana. NCBI lineage: Eukaryota > Metazoa > Chordata > Mammalia > Proboscidea > Elephantidae > Loxodonta > Loxodonta africana. The sequence continues at coordinate 50,882,613 of NC_087354.1, read as the reverse complement.
TGGATGCCTTGGAGCCCTGGTGGTGCAGTGGTTAAAAGCTCGGTTGCTAACCAAAAGGTCGGCAGTTCAAATCCAAGATCCACCTTGGAAACCCTATGGGGCAGTTATACTCTGTTCTATAGGGTCGCTATAAGTTGGAATCAACTCAACGGCAACGGGTTGTATTGGGTTTGGGACGGATGCCCTGACTTTGTAACCCAAGACTTAGGACTGAGCTAAGGTGCTCTGTGACCATCATGAACCCAAAGGAAAGCTTTCCATCACCCAAGAAGCTCTTAACTGGTCTCCCAGTGATCAATCTGAAATGTTTTATCCAGAAGTTCTGACCACTTTGGAGAAATATCTACCCACCAATGGAGAGAAAAACAGAAGGGTTGCATTCTAAGCTGGCCCTTCCATCCCTGACCAAACAAATCCAAATTCCTAGATTCCTGGAGAACTCTATGACTACTGCTGAACTAGACCAGCTCCCTCTGTGGCTCACACTCCTTAGGACCACCATGTTGGTCCTTAGAACAGACCTGTGGCTGGCCGAACCTGAATGTTCCACGCTGGCCTAAGATTCTCCCTGAGCTGCCAAGAGACTTTCATCATGACATTCAGATGAAATCTGCCCAGTCATTGTACACTCCCTGAAAATCTTAATGTAGGGAGTCACAGAGCTTGAAATGGAGAGTACACTGCTCTGAGTAAATAAGGAAACACATGGGAGTGTATACTGCATGGACTCAAACATCAAATGGATATCAAGTGTTATCGTTACTGAACCAAAACAAACTAAAACACAGTAAATGTGACCAGCAGTAAAACATGCACATTTTCAAACAGACTACAGTGAAAACATTTTCCATGTCAGCTCTTCAAAGGTTAGTACCAGCAAGGATGGAACTGTTAACTTCCACCAGATCCAGAATTTTAACGGTATTATCCATCCAGAGTGTCTGCAAAGGCATCTGCAAATAAAATTAAAGAGGGTATGAGGAGGAAGTGTACTCAATTCAAAACCTGTTTTCAACTACTATTTTGTGTTAATCTGGTCTGACTTCTCTCCCAATTACAAAGGAATTGGAAACTCAGTCTATACATTTTAGAGGACAGAACATAAATGTGACCCTCTGCATTAGTTTCTAGAATTTAGATATTAACTGTTATTTTTAAATCAACATTTATATCTTTATTAGTATATCTAATTAAAAATTTATGCTCATTATAAAAAATACAAACATTAAATCACTTAGGTTAAAAAACATTTTAGAAATGAAAGTATCCTTACTCTCATCTCCAGGGTAACCACTGTTAACAGTTTGATGTATATTTTCCTGTATTTTTTTGCTACAAATATTACATTCCAAAATCAGAACATACTGTTTTACAAGGAGCTTTTTTACTTAACCACAAACCGAGCATAACTTTTCATATTAGTACACACCATTTCACACTTTTTAACTGCTGCACGGTCTTCTCCTTTATGAGTATACTATAATATACCATTCTGTATACACATTTGATGAACAGACCATAATTTGTGCAACCAGTACCATCATGGTGGATATGTCAGTTATTTTCAATTTCTTGCTATTGTAAACAATGTGGTAATAAACAGCCTTGTAGATACATCTTTGAATATTTTTATGTTTCTGGAGAATATGTATATATATTTAAGTGGGATGTCTAGGCCAAAGAACATCAACATTTTATTGTTAACACGCCTTGATAAGTGAAAACAATCTACTGCTGTTCAGTATTAGCAAGGCTGAAAAGCCTGCCACATATTTATTGTAATTTTTATTTATTTCTCTATAAATGGCCTATTTCTTTGCTCTTTTTTTTTTTTTTTTTTAAACTAGGTCGTTCATCTCTTATTAGTCTGCAAAGCCTTTTATATAGTTAGGAAATTAGCCCTCTAATTCTCATATGTATTATGTTTTTTCTACTTTGTTGGCCTTTAATCTTGAATGCAGTCATTTTTTTTCTATGTCTAAGTTTTTCACATTTATGGAGTTACAGCTATCAGTCTTTTCTCCTATGACCTCAGTGGTTCACATCATGCTTGAAAAGGTCATACCAGACTTTATGATTATTAAATATAGTAAAATCATTCAGCCATGCTTTTTTCCAGCCCTTTACGGTTTCATTTTTTACATTTAAATCCTTGAGTCACCTAGATTTCCTTCTGAGTTTAAAAGGTAGGATTTGAAGGTTCTCCCTTCCCAACGGCTAGCCACTTGTCCCAATGTTGTTTGCTGGATAATCCAGCTTACTCTCCCCATCCTGATGTGAAATGCCACCTCTATCATATAACGAATTTTTAACATAACTGAGACCCTAAAACTGGACTGTGTATATAAAAATTAACACACACCAGGAAATAAGTTCTCTCAAATTTCTGACTTGAGTAAGTTTATTTTCAGACTATAATTCAATGCTCCATTTCACAAACAAGGAAACTGAGGCCCAGGGAGATGCAGCTATCTTCCCAATACCAGACACAGCTAGTTAGTGGCAGAACCAGGATCAGAATCTGTGGCCCTGAACAACTCTCAATAATCACTCACTGAATGTCTACATTAAGCCTCAATTTACTCAACTTTAAAATGGGCTAATAATCCGTACGACCTGGGGTTGTGATCCTCCCTGGAGAACCTGACATGCCGCAGATGTTGAATGGCAGTTCCTCACTTACCTGACATTAATAACAGAGCTGGTCCATTTAAAACCTCACACTTGCTAGGTCCCAAGGTTCAAACAACACAAGATGCTATCAAAATGAAGGAAAAAAACCTCACAGATGTGTCAAAGAACTGAGAATTAACTCAGACATTTTAGCAAGCTGTTAGGTATATGTGGAATTCAAGGGTTTAAGAATTTGATTGTAGAAAGTTGGGCAGGGGCAAAAATGCATACTAGAAAAAGCAGTGGATTAACCCAAACCAAGCCAAGCCTACTGCCCATCAAGTCGACTGTGACTCACAGCAGCTCTATAGGAGAGAACAGAACTGTGCTGTAGGGTTTCCACAGCTGTAAATCTTTATGGGAGCGGACAGTCGCATCTTTCTCCCTTGGAGCGGCTGGTGGGTTTGAACTGCAGACTTTTAGGTTAGCAGCTGAGCGCTTTAACTGCTGTGCATCAGGACTCCTCAGCATTGGATTAGGAGTTAGAAAATTTAAGTTCATTATTCAGTGACTGGGTAGCCCTGTTAGTCACCTCATTTCGATTTTCCTCATCTCTGAAATAGGGATAATAAAACTTATTTATTTGAAACAGCAAAATACATATTTAAAAGTGCTTTGTAATTTCTAAGGCCCTTATAAAAACTTAAGCTTTAAAGATTATTTTTAGAATGCATTTCACTTTTCCTAAGTTGAGTGCGGGGACAGTGGTAGTTCAGTAGTAGAATTCTTGCTTTCTGTGTGAGACGCCCAAGTTCAATTCTTGGCCAACACACCTCATGTGCAGCAACCGCAGCATGTTGCTATGATGCTGAAAAGGTTTCAGTGGAGCTCCCAGACTAAGAGGGACTAGGAAGAAAGGCCTGGTGATCTACTTCCAAAAATCAGCCAATAAAACCCTATGGATCACAATGGTCCAATCCCCTTGTGCATGGGTTGCCATGAGTCAGGGGCTGACTCAACAGTAGCTAACAACAAGTTTAGTTTATGAGATTTATTCCTAAGTAAAAATATTTAGAAAGTGAATCACACACACACACACCCCAACAATTAGGTAAAAGTCCAATATGACTTCCGACTTACTATATTTCCAATGGCACGATAAAGTCTGAATATTTGCTCTGAAGTTTGCTCCTCCCATTTTATACAGCTAGTACCAGTAGAAATCTTAGGGGCTACAAGATAAAGCCAATAACAAGAATGAATATCAGGTTCAGTATCTATGAATTGACAATTACTGAAGCTGAATAACAGGTATAAAAGAATCACTATATTATTCGACTTTTATGTATGCTTGAAACTTTCCATAATGTAAAGTAAAATAAATAAATAAAGCATATAAGTACTAGAAGAAAACACAGGTAATTTTTAAAATAATCTGGGAGTAGAAAAGCCCTTCTAACTATGACTCAAAATCCAGAAGTGTGATGAAATGAGTTCCTCTACTTGGCCTTTTGCCTTAGTTCTTCCCAAAAACAGCTTGAGAGATTTTCTCCCTATGCCTTGAGGAGTTACTTTTACCCTAGTTTTCTACCCCAGAGAGTTTTACATTTGTCCAGGTTAACTGACATGTCCTGGGTAAGCCATGGACAAGCTGATGGTTTGATACTTTTTGTCTGGCCCTGGGCTGCAGCTTGCCTTGTGACTGATACACACCTGTCAGTGACTGGTCAATATACTATGCAGATGAAATGACTATATACTACACAAATGAAGTGACTATGGTCCACTGAGGGGATTAGTCAGTTTGTGACTCTGCTGGGAGTGCCATGCCTTGAAACTGACAAGGAATTTGCTTATATATGCAGCCAACCCCATAGAGGTTTCGGAAAGAAAGGAGAAAAGGCGAGAGAAGCAGAGAAAGAGGGATGAAGAACCCCCTAAAAGAGCTGTAACACTGAAGACAGTAAGAGGCCTGGGAAGGGCCCTGCAGCAGAATGGGTGGTGACGGCTGAAACCTACTGCTAAGAATGCAGCTAAGAGAGCTGAACAAAGCTACCACACTGGCTGTGAGTTGGGTCAGTTAGCAATGGAGGGACCAACAGCAGGGAGACCAAAGGCAGAAAGGCCTGACCTGAGAGGGGCCAAGAGGAGGCCTGCACAGCAGAGAGAAGGGCCTGGTTGCTTGCAAGGCCAAGAGGAGCTGAGAGAGCTGTCCTGCACTGAAGGGAGGGATGTGCTGTTCACTTCAGGGGAGCCTTCCAGACTCTGCCTTGCTTCCTGATCCTGATCCAGACCCTGAATTATAGCCTGTTGATCCTGATCCCAAGTTGTACCCTGTTACTTCCTGAATAAACCACTTAACTCTGAGTTATCGAACCCAGCAGAGTAGTAGAGTGCTGTGGGGGGAATGAAGGGTGGCTTATGTCAGAAATGGTAAAAAGTTTGGAGTGGGGTATGTCTCACCTCCACCTCCTAGGAATCAGCTTTGGGCTTGATGCTGATGGTGATTCTCATTATCTCCCTGAAGTTAGACAAGGTCTGACATCACCACATTGCAAGAAGCAATTTAAAAAATATTGATAAATGTTACCACATAAAAGTAAACATTTGCAAGACAAAGAGAAATGCTATAAGCCAAGTCAACAGATAAATGACAAACTGAAAGAAAACACTTGCAATTTATAGCACCCCCAAAAAACCAAACCAACCCCTTGCCATCAAGTCGATTCTGACTCATAGTGACCCCATGAGACAGAGCAGGGTTTGCATAGGCTGTAATCTTTACGGAAGCAGACTGCCACATCTTTCTCCCACAGAGCAGCTGGTGGGTTCGAACTGCTGATCTTTCAATTAGCAGCTGAGCGCTTAAGCACTGCAACACCAGGGCTCCTACCTATTAGATTAGAAAGTAATATGTGCATAAGTTTATTCATTGTGGCATAATTTGAAATAGTAAAAGATTGGAAACAACCCAAATGTCCATCGATAAAGGATCTGTTGAATAAATCATGATATATCCATATAAGTCACTACTAAGAACTATGCTGCCATAGAAAAGAACGAGGAAAATCTCTTCTTACTGATAGGAAGTGATCTCTAGGTGCTGTATACAGTGCTGCATAGCAGTATAGTGATCTCTATGCTGCTAAATGAAAAAAGGTACAAGAAAGTATATATTTCATGCCACTTTTTTATGAAAGAAAAAAGGAAAAATTAGACTATATGTATTTTTGCTTATTTTAGCAAAAGGAAATACAGGAAGGTTAAATCAGAAACTAATTATGTCTACGAAGTTCTGAACTCAGTACCCTGGCTGTATACCATGAGTAGGATATAGTCTAAGGGCAAAAAAACTGTATGGAAATCTTAAAATTGTACTGAGTAGTTTTATTATTAGCAGTGATATTGGTATTGTAATTTTGAAACTATGTATAGAAAATAAGTAAACAAGTTAATATTAATAAAAAATAGTATAAGAGAAAATACAAGAAAAATCCTGTAAAGTTAAATATGAATGAGAAATAATATGAGCTCATCACTTTTTAAAAAAATAATTCCTTGCTTTGCCCACTGACCTGCCATCTTGGAGTGACACACTGTTGTACCAGGTGGTTTCTAAATGCCGCCCTCCACTAAAATGAACAAGGGCTCCTTGAGAAATGGCTGATCCTAATATGGGGAAAGAGAATTTACTAGGTAGGCCTATGACATCTTGTGGCAGAAAGCAAGGCAGTACCAAAGATAAAGGAGACAACTGTAAGGAGTTCCCACTGGCCAATTTTGGGACAATTTAAGCTGCACATAAGAAAACGTAACTGTAAAACACAATAAATGAAAATCCACAAGTCAATGATACTTTTATAAAACTCTAATTCACCACCATAATTGAAGGCCATTATGGCAGCAACTACTTACTTTAAAAATTGATCATTAAAGAGAAAGAATTAAGCAATCTACCCTGCCATTTTAGGATGCACTAAAATCCACTGCCAACGAACGAGGAAAAGTTCTTTCTAGAACAATGCCAAATACTAAATGTAAAAGAAATTGAAAACTCACCATATTGCAAGCCCTCATGAAATACAGGAGCCCTGGTGGTTAAGAGCTATGGCTGCTAACCAAAAGGTCAGCAGTTCAAATCCACCAGCTGCTCCTCAGAAACCCTACGGGGCAGTTCTGTCCTACAGGGTCACTATGAGTCGGAATCAATGCGTCTAATGAAATACAGGTATCCCCTGCTTTTCCAAAGTTTGCTTATGCCACTTTACTTTTACGAAAGACCTACTTTAGTGCCTGTTTTCGCTAACCAGAAAAAATCTAAAGAGGATTTCCGCTTTTATTAAAAAAAAAAAAAAAAAACCGATGAAAATCGGAAATAGGGCTCAGTGAGCGTTAAAGATGCAGCGCACACCCGGAGCAGCGAAAGCGGCGTTGCCAAGCTCCTTCCCTGACATCTACACTCAGCATCTCAGTGTCGAGCTGCCCTAGCTTTGAACTGTGTCTGTGAGCATCTGTGCTTTCTCTCGATTTATTTTGTGTATCCGCTAGCAAGATGTGTCCTGAGGTACCTCCAGAAAAGCCTAAGAGGTGTCCTAAGGGTTTTCTGTGTTATCTGGTATTTTTTGGGTCTCGGAACGCTCAAAAACTTTTCCCATATAAATTAACAGTAACTGCATCTTCCCTTTACGCCATTTTGGCTTTCATAGGCATGTCCCACTTGCAGATAGCAGGGAAAACCTGTAATTCATCCAGGCAAAGAGCATCAATCTGTGCTACAACAATTAGGGGAAAGGTTGTTAGGGAACAAGGTATTTTGCACAGTGCCAAGTACTACCCCCCAGATTACCTGCTAATTCTAAAGGGGAAGACACAGCTTTCCATGGAAAAGATCTGAGGGTCACCACCTCAACCAGTGATTAAACTCAGCTTCGCTAGCCTTGCTGCAACCTGACATTATGACTTACTGATGTAATACCGTAAGACTGGGACAGAAGCAAGACTTCTCGGAATATATCCTTTTAAATAGTTTTAACTTTTGAATCATGTAAATGTTTTATATATTCCAAAAATAGAGTTAAATCATTAAGAAAAACAACAAGTAACCCCTAAAATTAGAAGCTAACTGAAACGAATGACAGAAGCACAGTATCATCTATGAAATATTCTTCCCAAAAATTTTAAGTCTGAATCTAATTGAGCCTTTAGAACTTCTAATTTAAAGAAAATGGTAAGGCATAGAAAACAACATCAGAAGGAAATAAACAAATCAGCCAACTAGCCTGGTCTCTTCCAAAAATCAGTGACATGAAGGAAAAAAAAAAACCCCAAAATAGAAAAAAACAGTGGGGGCTTTGGAGAGTGGCGTCTGGGGTCTTAAATACTAGCAAGCGTCCATCTAAGATGCATCAATTGGTCTCAACCCACCTGCAGCAAGGAAGAATGAACACCAAAGACACAAGGTAATTATGAGCCTGAGAGACAGAAAAGGCCACATAAACCAGAGATTACATCAGCCTGAGACCAGAAGAACTACATGGTGTCTGGCCACAACCAATGACTGCCCTGACAGGCAATACATAAGAGAACCCCTGAGGGAGCAGGAGAGCAGTAGGATGCAGACCCCAAATTCTCGTAAAAAGACCAGACTTAATGGTCAGGCTGGGACTAGAAAGACCCCGAAGGTCATGGTCCCCAGACCTTCTGTTGGCTTAAGACAGGAATCATTCCTGGGGCCAATTCTTCAGTCAGGGATTGGACTGGAATATGGGATGGAAAATGATACTGGTGAAGAATGGGCAAGTAGACACATGAGACTGTGTTGGCATCTCCTGTCGGAGGGGAGATAAGAGGGTAGAGGGGGTCAGAAGCTGACCGAATGGACACGAGGAGAGAGAGTAGAGGGAGGAAGTATGCTGTCTCATTAGGGGGAAAGCAATTAGGAGTGTATAGCAAGGTGTGTATAAATTTTTGTATGAGACTGACTTGATTTGTAAACTTTCACTTAAAGCACAATTAAAATTAATTAAAAAAAAAAAAACAAAAAAAAACAGTGGAGGAATCATTCCAGATTAAAGAGGCAAAACAATTAATTGAACCCTAGTCTGGGGAAAAAATACAGCTCTATAATTTTTAGACAATTGTAAAATTTAAATACAGACTGGCTATTAGATGCAATTAAGAAATTGTTCATGTTTCTTTGGAGATGCATGCTAAAGTATATAAGGGTGAAAGGTGCATAATGCTTCCAAATGGTTAAGCAAAATTTAAATACATATTATAAATAAACACACATATATAGAGAGAAAGAAAATATGGCCAAACGATAATAACTGTTGATTCTGGAGTACATGGGTATTCACTTTATTAGTTTTTCAACTCATCTCTGATACTTTTCAAAACACAAAGTTGGAAAAAATGTTCCAATTCTTCATGAGGCTACACGCTAAGCAGGAGAGGGAGACCTCGCCAACCATTCTTTGGAAGAGGACATCCAAGTGGGCACTCAGTCTCTAGTCGATATTAAGGAAGACGTGCAAGTGAAAAAGTCAAAGCACTGAGATGTCATCATGACAAAGAAAACCTTGTAAAAGACCCAAGAGTTTGCTGCCTTCACTCACCATATGTCACCCCTTCGGTTGGCTGCTGCCTTCCACTGTTCAAACTTTCAGGCAAATTTTTCAAAACTGAAATAAGCTTCAAAAAAAATAAAGAGCAATATAACAAGGATGAACAGAACAAAAGCAGAATACATTATAATTCAGTCCCATGAGACTGGCTAGAACTCTAGAAGAGCTGTGTGGCAGGGTGGGGGAGTAAACTGGCTTAAGCTGTGAGGGTAAGGGTCTACTCTGTGGGGTTTTAGTACAGATGCCGCTCTCTGAGAACACAGGTCACTAATTTGCTTCCGGAGAATGCTGAGCTTTGCCTGGCTGTGCAAGTTTCCACATCAGGATAGCCTGTGTTCAGCTAGCCACACTCTCACCCCACAGGAAGGAAGGTAGTGGAGCCTTACAGAGGAGACTGTACTCTATGGAGTCACACAGCTCTGGGTTCAAATCCCAATTCTACCACCTACTAGCCATGTCTTTGTTGAGAAGTTATACTTTACTTCTCTGTGGCCTTTGATGTCATGATCTGTAAAACAATTGAGAGCAACAATCGCCCCAAAGGTTTATTGAGAGGGTAAAATTAAAAAGTCTGAGGAGTACCTAGAACAGCCCTGGCACACAGCCAGTGCTCAATAAATGGCAACCACTATTACAACAGCATTTCCAAGGTGAGTGCCTGGAATACGAAGTACCATCTCTACAGTTGGGAAAAATGTTTTCTTCTGTATAAAATTAACTAGTTCGTACGAAAATCATTAAGCATTTACACAGACCCTATTGTATGCAGATCCAATGAGCTATATAAAGTCACAGAGACCCAAGAGATTATTTTGGGTGGGGGAGGTAGTAGGTGTCAGCAGAATTCCAGTGCGTATGGATGCAAATGACTGGAACATCAGGACAGAAGGAGAAAGGAAGCTAAGAGTCACTTAGGAAATGGCCATTGGTTTAGTCTGACAAGAAGGCCAGGTACATATACTGGAGTGTTGTGTGCTGTAGAGTTGATTCTGACTCATAGCGACCCTATAGGACAGAGAGGAGCTGCCCCATAGGGTTTCCTAGGCTGCAATCTTTACGGGAACAGATCACCAAGTCTTTCTTGAGCAGAACTGTACCTTTTAGTTAGCAGCCAAGCGCTTAACTACTGCACCACCATGAGTGAGGAGAATGACATCAGGTAGAATATTTTAAAGGCCTCGCTATCAAGTAGAGTGGACCATATAAGGTCACCTGTTTCATTTGAAAGCCTTTATTAAGTGCTTAAATAAAAAAAAGTCAAATCCACTGTTTCAAGTGGATTCCAACTCACAGTAACTCCATAGGACAGACCAGAACTGCCCATTAGGATTTTCAAGGAGCGGCTGGTGGATTCAAACTGCTGACCTTTTGGTTAGCAGCTGAGCTCTTAACCACTGTACCACCAGGGCTCCATTAAGCAGATACTCTATAAATTCTCAAAGCCTTTCGGAGGCCACAAATGCCAGGCTAATTTTTAGGAACTGAGAAATAGAAACCACTTTTTTTTCCGTCCCCGAAGCTTAAAATTACACATTGTAAAATTGTTCCTTTTACTCTAACCACTTAGGAAACCTACTGAATGAATACAAAGTAGTGGGACATTGGAAAACTGTACCATGTTGGCACCCAGTCTTGATAACACTGCTTCCAATTCCTTTGTGGTGCTCTTGGGTGGCACAGAGACCGTTTCCTGTTTTAGAATTGGGCCTACATCAAACCTAGCAAAAAATCAAAAGCAAATAACATGATTACCAGCTATTTCTTAAGATCAACATGTTTGTCTACACAAATGTTTACATACCACAAGGTTAGCTTAACCCTAGTCATGAACTGGACGGTTAGCCATCAGTAAGCAAGAAATGTCAGTCTGGAAGAAGGGAAAGCAAAAACTGGCCAATATTTAGATTTTAAATTTCTTTTTTCCTAAAGGCAAAAAGCATACAGTTGCGTATCAGGGATTTAACTGCAATTATAAATACTCCTATTATTTGTAATCAATAGTAGAAAAATCTCTATCTGTATATTGACAAAATAGAGCGAAGTATCTATTTTCCAAGGATGTACAATTAGAAAATCCACACAGAGGACAAGAGTTTTGCCTTGATTGTAATCACTGAGGATTAGGTAGGCGAGAGTGTATCTGTACTCCCATGAGTCTTACATTCTACATGAGCTTCTGGAAACAATGGCCATGGGTTTTTGTTAGTGACGTGCTTTATTCTAAATACCTAACTTTGTGGTTCTGTTTATTCTATTTTTAACCTGTAAGCTTTAACAATAAGTTTATTATGAAAAATTACATTTACAGAAATAGTGTTTAGTATAATGAATCACCATATACACATCACCTCGATTTTAGAATTAACAAACTTTTGCTATTCTGGTTTCATTGACCCCTCCTTTTTTCCTCCCTAAAGTATGTTAAAGTAAATCCCAGATTGTAGCCTGTTGTTCCTGTAAATTCATGAATTGCTCTTTTCTCTGAGACATAACTTGATGAAAGCAGGGGCTTAATACTCCTCAATTTTAAACAATTGTTTCTGAAATTGTAGGTATGATCTAAAAAATTAAATGTTTAAGACAAGTATATTCTACATTGGCACACAATGAATTCTTACTTCAGATTCCAAAAAAATTTTGACCAGTTTAGAAATCAAGGCCAGTAGAATTAATATTCCTAACAATGAACACAAAAGCCCATCTCACTTATATAACCTATTTTACAGAAGGCCAGTTGTTAATAAATATAACTTATTTCAATTAAAAAATAAAAAATTTCACAAGAACTTTTAAGAGACACCGCATAATACAAAAAGACATAAGGCTTGCGTTAGCTATCAGGATAAAACAGAAAGGGACAAGAGCAAAGGAAGCACCCTGGACTTACAGAAATTATGGAGCACCACCCATTACACCTCCCAAAACAGACTGACAGCAACATTTAAAATCACAAAAATCTCAAGAAAAGGAAATGTGCTGTACCTTTTTGGACTAATTTGCATAATTGTCACTCCAGTAACCGTGTCTCCATGGAGGACTGTATGGATTATAGGGGCTGGACCACGCCACCTCGGGAGGCAACTGGGATGGACATTCAATATGCCACTGAGTTAGAAAAGCAGAAAACCGTTTACAAGTGGGCTTCGCCATTTAGTTACTCATAGATAAACTACCATGCTACTTTTCATCATTTGACTTTTCCAGGAATTCTGAAAAACTTACAGTTAAATCTAGTCATGTCCGATCTAAAAGGAAGGAGTCAGAGGTAAGTTCACTCTCTACCATAAGAAAACAATGAAACCTAGTTAAAAACAGAGCAAGAACAGCTATTCACTGTTCTAAAGATGTTCTATAACATCTCCTGATGTTTGGGAGCTTTTAAACAAAAACAAGAAGGCGTCTTTGTTATCGTATAAGAACCACTCAAACCTTATTATGCACCTCATGGACAACATGAACTACATTTATAATGTAGTCACATAATTACCCTCACTTCACTTAGTTCGCATATAAAGGCCTCAAACAAGCTTCCTGAATCCCCAACAAATGATCTATTTATCCCAATACACCTGGCATCCACTGATAAGCATTTTAAATACTTGACAAACCTGTGAGTTTACTGCTGTCTCCTTCAGCATGGGCGTGCTCCTGAGCTCGTGTGCATGTGTGCGAGTGGGAAAGTTTGACATTGCTAAAAGTTCCACCGTTCAGCCCCGTTCCATTCATCCAATAAATACTACCTGAGCACAGCTGAAGTGCAGGCTCTGTTCTAAGTGCTGCTGGGGATATATGTGGCAAGGAATCAAACTGAAAAAAAAAAAAAAGAAGCTCTGCCCTCAGGGAGCTTATTTATGTACAGAGCGGGACACAAGTAATAAAAACTAAAATCTGTAAAAAGTGGAGCGTGGTAGAGACCAGTCAGAAGCCTACTTCAATAGTGCAGGCCAGGGCAGCGGTGTCAGTAAAGAGACACACTCAGACCCCAGACAGATTTTGCAGGTAGAACCCAAAGGATGTCCTGATGAATTGGGTATGGGGTGTAAGGTAAGGAACCAAGGATGACTCCAAGGTTTTGGGCCTGGGCAAGTAGAAGGATAGAGTTACCATTTTCTGAGATGAAGATCTGAGGAGGAGCAGGTTTGGGAGAAAAGTTCAGGGATGTGGTTTTAAATGTGAGAGTTGTCAAGGCAGTTGGGTTTAGGGGTCTGGAGTCTGGAGAGCAGTCTGAGCTGGAGGGTAAATTTGGGGGTTGTCAGCATATGGATTTGGAATTTAAATGAGGCTGGATAAGAGCCCATTGAGAGTGATAAGGAGCTTAAGTCAATATATTTGACAACAATTCCTGCTACTACAAAGTCTTTTATTCTAAGAGAAAATACTAAAGAAAGTAAAATTAGTGTTCAAGTTACCATACTTTAGACACCACGTCTATTTATTAAGACCAAGGTTTCTATACTGTATTTCCTTATAACTAAGACTTACTAGGGAAATTTAAGAATAAGGGCCTCGCTCAAAAGTCGGCCGAATGAAGCCACTACTCCAACATCATATTCCCCAGATCCCACATCTGGCCACTCATACACTGGAAGCCCAGACTGCACGGCGTAACGCTTCACTGGCAGTCCTTTTAGTGATGGGGAGGGCACTGTAACCACCTCCAATTTTTCTATTAATTCTTCCTCTTTGTTTTCCCTAAATTGGAAAGATTGGAAGAAAATGTGACAGTTAGTGTTGCGGACAATGACTCAAAAATAAACTATCTCACGTGCCTCTAAAATATATTTATGATTAAACTCATGAACTATTCAGCGCTAAATAATTAAAATTAGTGCCTCTGAGCAACTGAATTTAAAATTTCTAAACTTAGACCACATAATTCTAGAGATTTCCTGCACATACAGAAACATATATAGTACAGACAGACACTTTACACAACTGGGATCATTAGACATACTGTTTTGCAATGTCTTTTTTTTCCTTAACGATGCTATCTAAACGTAGTGTGCTATTATGTGAGTTTTGAAGAAAATGTATCATATGTACAAATAACTTATATGCACATAACACTTCTAGAATAATAAACTGAAAACAGGGCTGTCTCTGGAGAGAGGAACTGGGAACTGGCAGACAGAGGTAGAAAGAACTAACTTTTCACTGTATATCCTTTGGAAACTTTTCAATTTTGTACCATAACCATGTATGGTTCAAACAATATTTTTTCAAAAATAAATATGTATACCGTGGGCATCATTCCATGGCAGTACATGTAGCACTGCCTCTTCCTTTTACCTGCTGTATAGTATTCCATTGCCCAGGGGCTGGACCTTTATTTATTAAACAGGTACTGCATGCACATGTCGAGTTCTAAGAAAGAAGTACATAAGAGCATTGACGAGAAAGTGCAGGTGTTGTGGAGCTGCCAAGGGAAGCACCATCAGAAGGGTCAGGATCCGCAGTGAGAGGCGCACGTAGCCATATGGGAAATAGCAGCATGTGCAAGTGCACTACACAGTGGCATAAAAGCAACACGGTGTGTAGGGCTGGTTTCCAGGTCTGAGTAGGAGGGGGTGTGTGTAGAGATAGGAAAAGGATACCAAGGAATTGATGAGAGACTCAATGTATATGGGGGGGGAGCTGCTGTGAAGTATTTGTAGGGAAGACTTGATGAATAATGACAAATGAGTATGACGGGAGTGTGTGTCAGGAAAAGAGTAGGGAAATTAAAAAAAAAAAATGTTGGAGGAAAAGAGGCAGATCAGTATATATGGGAATAGCCACCACATACCATAGACTTTTAGGACAGGTTAGATTTCAAATACATACATTTTTTTCCAGTATACAAGATTTGTTAAAATTGTATAAATGCTAAATGTATACCTAAGAGTTCTGACTTATAAACTTATTCGTTAGAAAAAAAGTTCATTTTGCATTAAAAAAAAATTTTTTTTTCACACCTCATTTCGGCTTCGGAAAATTGGGTCCCATTGTACAGAAGAAGAACTCGGGGTGCTAAAGAGCGCTATGGCTGTGCAGAGGGATGCACGCGACTGCTAGGAGGGTACAAATTAGATGGGCGGGGGGCAGTAGGAGAAGCGGAAAAGGGGAAGACTGAAGTCAGACCCGGTTTGACTCCCAACCTGCTCAACTGATGACCCTGGACAAGTCGTTTAACCTCTCTGAACCTCAGTTTCCTTGCACGCAAAATGGGCCGGGGAAGTGGCGGGACAGCACGAAGGTAATATACGCAAAGCGCCTATCAAGGGTTTGGCACGCGGGGCGCTCCGTAAGCGCTTGGAAAACAGAAAGGTTACGCCTGGAGTGGGGGGGTGTAGAGCGGGCGGGATCGGGAGCCACGGGGCTGCGGCGCACCTTCCGGGCGCCTGGAAGACGCCGAGATCGGGGCCCGAACCGTTCCAGCGCAGCTGCTTTTCTTGACCTGGAGGCCCAAACCCGCGGGGGCCGGCCGCAGTGGCTCAGCGTCGGCGCCCCCAGCGGCCCGGCCCCCCGACCCCTGGCCCCGGTACCTGGCGGCGTGCAGCGCTCGCAGCGCCTCGCCGGCGAACTGGTCTGTGCCGAAGAAGAGCACCCGCCACGGGGGCTTCTCGCGGGCTCGGGCGCCCAGGCCTTCCTCCCCGCCGGAAGACACGCCGAGCCCGACCAGCGCTCGCCATTGTGGAGTCGACCTCACGGCCGCGGCGCGGCGGGCCGGCCCTGGGCCCCAGCAGCGCCGCACCAGCACCCTCATCGCCCCGGCGCCGGCGGCCTACACGGCGTACGCACGCCGGGGTGAGGTGGAGTCCATTGGCTGGGGACGGGGGCGGGGCTTGGGCCGGGAAGGAAATCTGGCGGGCGGGGTCTGAAGGCGACTGGGGGCGTGGCCTGCAGATTGGAGGCGTGGCCCGGTTTCGTGGTTGCTGGCCACAGAATTTGCCGGTTCAAGCGCTCTGGAGATTTTTGTTGCATTTGTTTGCACTATTTAGCCAATCCTTATAAAGAACTTTCTAGGGTACAAATCATGTGTTTTCAGACAATGAAACCTCATTTATTAAGTTATGCTGTGACATTTTTCTCAGTCCTTATTATTAATAATTACTATTACTATGGAAACCCTGGTGGCGTAGTGGTTAAGTGCTATGGCTGCTAACCGAAAGGTTGGCAGTTCAAATCCTCCAGGCGCTCCTTGGAAACTCTAGGGGGCAGTTCTACTCTGTCCTGTAGGGTCGCTATGAGTCGGAATCGGCTCGATGGCAGTGGGTTTTTGGACATTTGACTAAGCATTTTGTATCCGTTATTTCAGTTCATCCTCATTATCAGCCATACGAGATAGATATTATTACAACCACTTTACTGCAGAGAACCTGAGGCTCAGTGCAGTTATGGGACTTACAGGTAGCTAAGGTTGAGTTGTGTGAGAGTCTTGTCCATGGAGCTCCAAAACCCGTGTGTCTTATCATTTGGTCCTATGGAGTAGGCAAGTCAATGTCCCTGTTTTGCCCCTGAGGAAACTGAGGTAAGTTCAGTGATTTCCCCATAGTCTTGTTTTTTTACTGGCTTAGATAGCTAGTGCTGCTGTAACAGAAATACCACAAGTGGGTGGCTTTAACAAACAAATTTATTTTCTTTTATTGTACATTAGATGAAGGTTTACAGAACAAACTAGTTTCTCATCAAACAGTACATGCATTGTTACACCGAGTTAACAACCCCACGACATGTCAACACTCTCCCTTCTCAACCCTGGGTTCCCTATTACCAGCTTTCCTGTTCCCTTCTGCCTTCCAGTCCCTGCCCCAGGGCTGGTGCACCGCTTTAGTCTTGTTTTGTTCCATGGGCCTGTTCAATCTTTGGCTGAAGGGTGAATCTCAGGAGTGACCTCATTTCTGAGCTAATATGGTGTCTGGGGGCCATACTGTCAGGGTTTCTCCAATCTCTGTCAGGCCAGCAAGTCTGGTCTTTCTTTTTTATTTTTTATTAACTTTTATTAAGCTTCAAGTGAACGTTTACAAATCCAATCAGTCTGTCACATATAAGTTTACATACATCTTACTCCGTACTCCCGCTTGCTCTCCCCCTATTGAGTCAGCCCTTTCAGTCTCTCCTTTCGTGACAATTTTGCCAGCTTCCCTCTCTCTCTATCCTCCCATCCCCCCTCCAGACAAGAGATGCCAACACAATCTCAAGTGTCCACCTGATATAATTAGCTCACTCTTCATCAGCATCTCTCTCCCACCCACTGACCAGTCCCTTTCATGTCTGATGAGTTGTCTTCGGGGATGGTTCCTGTCCTGTGCCAACAGAAGGTCTGGGGACCATGGCCGCCGGGATTCTTCTAGTCTCAGTCAGACCATTAAGTATGGTCTTTTTATGAGAATTTGGGGTCTGCATCCCACTGATCTCCTGCTCCCTCAGGAGTTCTCTGTTGTGCTCCCTGTCAGGGCAGTCATTGATTGTGGTCGGGCACCAACTAGTTCTTCTGGTCTCAGGATGATGTAGGTCTCTGGTTCATGTGGCCCTTTCTGTCTCTTGGGCTCTTAGTTGTCGTGTGGCCTTGGTGTTCTTCATTTTCCTTTGCTCCAGGTGGGTTGAGACCAATTGATGCATCTTAGATGTCCGCTTGTTAGCATTTAAGACCCCAGACGCCACATTTCAACGTGGTGGTCTTTCTTTTTGAGTTAGAATTTTGTTCTACATTTTTCTCCAGCTCTGTCTGGGACCCTCTGTTGTGATCCCCTGTCAGAGAAGTCAGTGGTGGTAGCTGGTCACCTTCTAGTTGTACTGGACTCAGTCTGGTGGAGGCTGTGGTAGATGTGGTCTGTTAGAGAAATTTATTTTCTTACACTTTAGGAGGCTAAAAGTTTGAGTTCAGGGTGCTGGCTCTAGGGGAAGATTTTCTTTCTGTGTCAGCTCTGGAGGAAGGTCCTTGTCTCTTTGAGCTTCTGCTCCTGGGTGATCTTCATGTGGCTTGGCATCTCTCCCCTCTCTGCTTCTTGATTGCCTGTTTAATCTCTTTTATATCTCAAAGAGATTGGCTTAAAACACACCCTACACTAGTCCTGTTTCATTAAGATAACAAAGAAAACCCATTCCCAAATGAGATTATAACCAGAGGCATAAAACCCAAACAAAACCCGGTGCCGTTGAGTTGATTCCAACTCATAGCGACCCTATAGGATAGAGTAAAACTGCCCCATAGTTTCCAAGGAGCGCCTGGTGGATTCGAACTGCCGACCCTTTGGTTAGCAGCTGTAGCACTTAACCACTACACCATCGGGGTTTCCAACCAGAGGCATAGAGTTTAGGATTTACAACTCATAGTTGTTTAGGGACACAATTCAATCCGTAACAGTCACCTTGTGAACTGAATGCTCCACTCTTGCCCCTACCCAGCAGGTTCCTTTGCACACAGGGGGTTTCAAGTTGGGTACCACATAGGAGATTCCTAGGGAATATGGGCAGGAAGACTGTCCCCAGAAGACCTCTGAGGACCTTTAGTGGTGAGATACTGCATTCCCAAGGCCTGTGCAGTGGCCTTCTTGAGTATGAGCACATACTCTTGAAGTTGGCCCAGGCTATAGAGGGGAGACCAGATTCCTTTTCTCCACCACACAAAGTCTTTGTTCCAGCGACCCTGGACCAGTCCCTTTTCCTAAAGTATGCATACTTACATCCCCACCTCTGTGCCTTTGCACGTGCTACCCTTCCGGGATTGCCGTCCCCATGGCCCATCATCTAAATGGTATCCATTCTTCAATATCCAGCTCGGATATCCCCCTGAAGCCTTGCACTTTCACCTCCATGGATTGAATGTCTTTTTCTCTGCACCCTCTTATTGCTCTGTGGGAACCTTGGCTTCCCACATGGTTTGGTATTATTGAGGGGAGTTGTCTAACGTGTGCATAGACATAGGCAAATTCACCTGTGTGCTGAACAGAGAAGAGAGAGGCAAAGAGGAAGAGACAGACTATTTCCAGTGACTCCGCTCATCAGAGTATATATGAGAGGGAGAGTGAGATGGGACTGCCAAACCTGCTATTTCCTCAGCCAAGTTCCCTTCCGGTATTTTGTCTTAGGGTAAGCAGAGTGTCATTCTAACATTTAAAGAGCAGGCTTTTTCCATGCAACACAACCTATAAATGCAACCCAAATAGTCATCTGGGTAATTTTGACAGATTTTCACCCTAGAACCTGGCCGCTGTCTAAAATGTGACACTTTGTATTTGCGTTCCTGTTGTTTTTCCCGTAGCTGGTTTTAAGCTTCTGGAGCCTGCCTCACCCTACGTTTAATTTTCAGCAGTCCAATCTCGCCACAGGTAGCGCTGTCCACTAGAGCTGCTTGGAACTCCTCACAGCGCCCTCTGCCGACCACACAGGAACTACTGTGTCTGAGGGGCCCTTGTCAATCGTGTTTTCCTTCCTCCAGAGCTACCTCCTGCCATTAACATCTAATTTTCTGGTGGAAGGTCTTTTGATTTGCAGTAAATTCCCAGCCACCCCCAAAAAGAACATAACATTATTGCAATGGCTGAAAGTTATCCCAGGATGCTGAAACGAAAGTATTACTGAAACCTCTTGGTGGTGAGTGTGGGGTGTCCGGAGGGTCCAGTTCCCAGCTCAGGCAAAATCACTGCTGAAACTATTATAAAGCACCCAGCAAAGATGAGGACGCCAGGACTGAATGGCAAGAATTTTTAGGTAATAAATGAAGACGTTCATAGATGCTTGCTTCAGTTTCCAGAAACTTCTCTTCCCTGAAGAATGGAACACTTCTCCATGTTGAATCAATACCATTATCCCAGGTTTTGGGTCTGGGCGACAAGACAATGGCAGTGTCATTAACAAAGAGAAAGAACCTGTCTAGTGGCAAATATGGCAATGCTGCAGCTTTGAACTCTTTGAAACTGACTGATGAGATGGAGCAAGTGGAAATGTTTGGTAGAACACTGGAATGTGGGATTGGCCTCCATGGCTGGGGGGTGGGAGAGCTGATTCTGGAGTGGGAGGAAGCAAGAGTCCTCTCCCTGTTTCCATCATCCCACCCTACCCCTAACCCTGAATTCGGCCGGGTGAGAAGGTCGGCCACAGATTAAATGTCTGTGTGACTGTGTGTGTTTTCTTCCTTGGTTAGAGAGATGCCAGAATGTTGCCTTGATAGCTTGAGGAAGACAAGCCCCTTTTGGGTGAGACCACAGGTATCTTCCCCTCCTCTCCACAGGAGGGTCCACAGAAAGTCCTCAGAATGTTCTCCGCAGGAGGACAGGCCGATGCGTCTACTCAGTGTGTGTGTGTTGTGTAATCGATGCTTTTGCATTGAGGGTCAAAAACGGAGAGCAGTCAGATCCCTGGGAGAGATGGAGGAGGGATATGAGGAAAAAAATGACCAGAACTCTGGTCTGCAAGGTGGCAGATGCCTGAGTCCATCAGAACTCCTGCTTGTGGCCTGGGAAACCATGCCACGCGCGTGACCAGGGGAAGGTCGGCCCCACACAAGCTTCGTGCATGACTCTGGTTGCAGTCGAAGTCCACTAGGTGGCGCTGTTCTCCGGTCTGTCTAGTCGTGGAGCGCGGTGGACGCTTCTCTTGCTCCAGCACCTCCACGTCTGACTAGGCTGTGTCGTTACTGTCTCCTGTGGTCTTTGTAGAAGTTGTCATTCCTCCATCTGTCCAGCCGCTCGGTAAATCAAGGCTGGGGGTGCAAGGCCACATGCTGGGCACGGACTGGGACATGCTCTTACAGAGGATACACGAATGTTAAGATGGCTGTTCTGTGCAACAGACTACCCCCAACCAGGAACCCGGGATGTCTTTCCACCCCAGGGGAGAGCTTGAAGAGGCAGGGTGGGCCCGCAGGACTGAATGGCCCCTAGGAGAGCCTCTGGAGAGGTACATGACATCTGAGGGACATCAGGAGCCCCAGGGTGGGATGCCAGATGTGGTACCACAGGTAGGAGAAGCAGCTGAGGGATACCCAAGCTAGTAAACCTGGTAAACCAAGCGATATCTCAAGTAGACTTAACCAAAACCAAACCAGTTGCTGTCCAGTCCATTCAATTCGAACTAATGATGACCCCATGTATAAAACCCAACCAAACCCATTGCCATCCAGTCGATTCTGACTCACAGCGACCTTACAGGACAGGCAAAACTATGGATCCTGTTTGTGTGCTTGGGTTTCCAAGGCTGTAATCTTTATGGAAGCAGATTGTGACATCTTTCTCCCCAGGAGCAGCTGGCGTGTTGGAATCGCTGACCTTCCTTCCGGCTAGCAGCCTCGCTTTAACTACTACGCCACTAAGGCTTCTTTGACCCCGTGTATGCAGAGTAGAATTGTGCTCCACAGGGTTTTCAAGGCTGTAAACTTTCAGAAGCAAGGCTGCCAGGCTTTTCTTTCAAGGCACCTCTGGGTAAGTATGAACCACCAACCTTTTAGTTAGTAGTCAAGCACGTAACCATTTGTGCCACCCAGGAATTCCTCAAATAGACTTAAAGAGATAGAATCTTAAAATCTTTAGTTTGTTTCCTATCCCCTACCCTCAGGCAAAAGAGCTGTGACAATGTTAACAGGCAAACTACTCCATGTTGTTAGAAGTTGACATCATTGCCACCTTTGAGTTTGGAAGGGCGCACAAGAGCGGCTTCCAGGTGTCTGTTAATGTCCTGTTTCTTGATCTGGGGCTTGATTACAGAGGTGTTTGTAGTTTTGTTGCAGGGCAAAGCTTCCCAGCTCGGGACTAAGCCCTGCCTAGGCTCTTGCCTTCTGCTGGACAAGAATGACCAGGAGAGGCTCAGAGGTTCCACGTGAACAATGGTTTATTAGAGTAAAGGGTTGTGAGTGGGGTACAGAGAGGGACCAAGCAACACTAGCCTCTGTTCCCCTGAACAAAGGTTTTGCTGGGGCTTATATGGGTTTGGCCAGGACAATACAGTAACGAATATTTAGTAGATTAAAGGGGCGGCTACTTCTCAGAATGATGGTTGCATACTAAATTAGGTTGCACTCACATCTGGAATCCAGAATCTATAGCAAAGGCTTCTGGGACTGGGTGGCAGGACTTATTATGGGGTGTCATGCCTGCATAGCCCCTCCTGTGGTGCCGGTTTGATTCCTATTGTGGGTACTTGCATCAGGCAGAAGTCATCCGATGGTCACTTTCCAAATGTCTGCACATGCTCCAGGGCTGGTTCCTCTGAAAAACGTCTTACAAAGTTTGTTTTTTCCTCGTCACACATTCGAGGATGGGGGTTTTGCATCACTGGCCAAGCACATAATTTTTGTCGGTAAGTTGCAAGTTGCAGGTTTGGCAGGGCTCCTTGCCTAGGAGCTCAGTCCCTGTTTCTTCCCTGTCTCAGTTTGTGAAAAGTCAGCGAGATGCACACTTAGGATTTATGGATCCTGTTCATGTGCTACACTTCAATAAAAAGCAGTGTTAGTAAAATGCCAACAAAACATTTCAGTTCATGAGAGACTAAAAGTTTAAGACTATGTAGATGTAAGCATGGGGTCTCAACTAAATTTCATCATATTAACTAGTATGCAGACTTCAGGCAATGTTGCAAATTACGTAGACCCACAGAATCCCTCCACTTTACTCTCCTGAGTAAAACTTAGGTTACACATGTATCAACAGTGATTATTATTTAATGTAAATTCAAACTGTAATTCCAAGGTCACTAATTAAATTTAAGAACTTAGACTAAAATTAATTAAGAAATGACTTTTGGTTATCTAAAAAAAAAAACAATGAAAAGGTATAGACATAGAATAATTCACTGTACAATATGTTTTATGGCAGTTACAAAAGACTACATGTTGTATGATTCCATTTATATGAAATACCCAGAACAAGCGAATCCATGGAGACAGAAAGTAGATTGATGGTTGTAAAGACTAGGGGGTGAGGGAGTGGTGTTGGAAGGAAATAGGGAGTGGCCACTAGTGGGTGTGGCATTTCCTTTTGGGATGATAAAAATGTTCTTACAGTCTTGGTGGTAAGGACAGTACCAAAAAAAAAAAAAAAAAACCCATTGCCATTGAGTTGATTCCGACTCATAGCGACCCTATAGTATGGAGCAGTACTGCCCCACAGAGTTTCCAAGGAGCACCTGGTGGATTTGAACTGCTGACGTTTTGGTTAGCAGCCATAGCACTTATCTGCTATGCCACCGGGATTTCCAAGGACAGCACCAGATGCTCTTCTTTTTTTTTCCAACAGTTTTATTGAGAAGTAATTCATATACTATACAATTCACCCATTTAAAGCATACAAGTCAATGTTTTTAGTATGTTCACAAGGTTGTGCATCCATCACCATGATTAATTTTGAAACATTTTCATTATCAAAAAAAAGAATCCCACCTCCGTTAACCACCCAACCCCCTAACCCTCCACGAATCTACTTTTTATCTCTATAGATTTACCCTTCTGGACATTTCATATTAAAATAGAAGCATGCGATATGTGATCTTTTATAATTGGCGTCTTTCACTTAGCATAATGTTTTCAAGAAATGTTATAGCATGTATCCACACTTCATTCCTTTGACAAATATTTAATTGTATGAATATAACACATTTTGTTTATCCATTCATAAGGTGGTGGACATTTGGGTTATTTCTACTTCTTGGCTATTACGAATAATGCTGCTGTGAACATTCGTGTACACATTTTTGTGTGGACATGTGCTTTCAAGTCTCTTGTGTATGCGCCTACAAGAAGAATTGCTGGATCACGGTAACTTTATGTTTAAAAATTTGAGGAATTGCCAAACTGTTTTTCCAATTGACTGCACAATTTAACATTCCCACCGGCAGTGTATGAGAGTGTACCAGGTGCTCTTAACTATTGACGCTGTAGGGAATAAACTCGTGAGTTCAGGCTTCTTAGTGTGAGCTGCCTTTACCACTACACGTGGACACCTGACAGTAGGAGCCAAAACCAAACCCACTGCCGTCCAGTTGATTCCCACTCATAGCGACCCTATAGGGCAGGGTAGAACTGCCCCACAGGGTTTCCAAGGCTCTAAATCTTTACAGAAGCAGATTGCCACATGTTGCTTCTGTGGAAGAGCTGGTGGATTCAAACCACTGATCTTTCAATTAGCAGCCAAGCGCTTAACCACTGCGCCCCCAGGGCTTCTCAGAAAACTTTAATATCAGGGTTTCTGGGACTCCTTTTATCTAGAAGCAGATAATCCTATGAATGTGGACAGCTGACCCAGGATCTGCCCACAGAGAATTCATCATGCAGGACTGAATGAAACCAATGGTGGAACTCAGACTGTTTGTCTTGGAATTTTTTTTTTTTATTCCAATTGTTCTATTCTGCTAGGAAGGAGCCAAATGCAAGCAATTTGCGATTGGCTGCTCACCAATAGATTGGTGGTTTGAACCCACCCAGCGACTCCGAAGAAGAAAAGGCCTGGGAACTGCATCCATAAAGATTATAGCCAAGAAAACCCTATGGAACAGTTCTACTCTGTCACACATGGGGTTGCCATGAATCGGGGGTCTACCTGAACACAGCTAAAAACAACATTTTGCTACGCATAAGACAAAGGCCATTTTATTCCTTCTTGTCCCATCTCTAACCCTCAATTTTAGCAGGCTTTAATTGTTCAAACTGAAAGGAGCATTCTCTTAACATACACAGTTAAGGAGCTACTAAGAAAACCCTGGTGGTGTAGTGTTTAAGAGCTACGGCTGCTAATCAAAAGGTTGGCAGTTAGAATCCACCAGGTGCTCCCTGGAATCTCTATGGGGCAGTTCTACTCTGTCCTACAGGGTTGCTATGAGTCAGAATCAACGGCAATGGGTTTGGTTTTTTTTTTTTTTTTTTTGGTTTAATCTATATCTCCCTATTAGCTTGGACCTCAACAACAAAAAGACAAATAACCTAATTAAAAAATGGGCAAAGGCTATGAACAGGCACTTCACCAAAGAAGACATTCGTTCAGGCAGCTAACAGATACATGAAGAAATGCTCATGATCATTAGCCATTAGAGAAATGCAAATCAGAACTACCATGAGAGACCATCTCACCCCAACGAGGCTAA
Source organism: Loxodonta africana (assembly GCF_030014295.1). NCBI lineage: Eukaryota > Metazoa > Chordata > Mammalia > Proboscidea > Elephantidae > Loxodonta > Loxodonta africana. The sequence continues at coordinate 50,857,324 of NC_087354.1, read as the reverse complement.
CATTAATCCAAAAAATACAAAATAATAGATGTTGGAAAGGTTGTGGAGAGGCTGAAACACTTATACACTGCTGGTGGGAATGTAAAATGGTACAAATACTTTGGAAATTGATTTGGCCCCTCCTTAAAAAGCCAGAAATAGAAGTACCATATGATCCAGCAATCCCACTCCTTGGAATATATCCTAGAGAAATAAGAACCCTCACATGAATAGATATATGCATACACATGTTCACTGCAGCACAGTTCACACTAGCAAAAAGATGGAAGCATCCTTGGTGTCCATCAACGGATGAATGGATAAACAAATTACGGTATATTCACACAATGGAATACTATGCAATGATAAAGAACAATAATGAATCCTCGAAACATCTCATAACATGGATGAATCTGGAAGGCATTATGCTGAGTGAAAATTAGTCGCAAAAGGACATTGTATGAGACCACTATTATAAGAACTCAAGAAAAGTTTTAAACACAGAAGAAAACATTCTTTGATGGTTGTGAGGATGGGGAGGCAGGGAGAGGGGTATTACTAGATAGTAAACCCCCCAAAAACCAAACCCACTGCCGTCAAGTTGATTCCCACTCATAGTGACCCTATAGAACAGAGTAGAACTGCCCCATAGAGTTTCCAAGGAGCACCTGGTAGATTCGAACTGCTGACCTTTTGGTTAGCAGCCAAAGCTCTTGACCACTATGCCACCAGTGTTTCCAACTAGATAGTAGACAAGAATTATCTTAGGTAAAAGGAAGGACAACACACAATACAGGGGAAGTCAGCACAAATGGACTAAACCAAAAGCTAAGAAGTTTCCTGAATACAACCAAACACTTAGAGGGGCAGAGCAGCAGGGGCAGGGATCTGGGAACCATGGTTTCAGGTGAAAACTAGGTCAATTGGAATAACAAAGTGTATTAAGAAAATGTTCTGCATCCCACTTTGGTGAGTGGTGTCTGGGGTCTTAAAAGATACAGAAAGTGGACATCTAAGATGCATCAATTGGTCCCAACCCACCTGGACCAAAGGAGAATGAAGAACACCAGAGATACAAGGAAAATACAAGCCCAAGAGACAGAAAGGGCCACATAAACCAGAGACTCCATCAGCCAGAGACCAGAAGAACTAGATGGTGCCTGGCTACCACTAATGACTGCCCTGACAGGGAACACAACAGAGAGTCCCTGACGGAGCAGAAAAAAAGTGGGGTGCAGAACTCAAATTCTAGTAAAAAGACCAGACTTAATGGTCTGACTGAGACTGGAGGGACCCCAGAACACATGGTCTCTGGACTCTCTGTTAGCCCAAAACTAAAACCATTCCCAAAGCCAACTCTTCAGGCAAAGATTAGACCGGACTATAAGACATAAAATGATACTTGTGAAGAGTGTGCTTCTTAGCCCAAGTAGATACACGAAACTAAATGGGCAGCTCCTGTCCGGAGGCGAGATGAGAAGGCAGAAAGGGACAGGAGCTGGTTGATTGGACACAGGAAATCCAGGGTGGAAAGGTGGAGTGTGCTGTCACATTACAGGGAGAGCAACTAGGGTCATGTAACAATGTGTGTATAAATTTTTTTATGAGAAGCTAACTTGAACCGTAAACTTTCACTTAAAAAAAAAAAAGCACAATAAAAAGAAAAAAAAAAAAAAAGAAGGCTCTTGGTCCCTGGTCTCAAAGAAGACACTCTGATATGGTCAATAGAAAGCATTTCTGGCACTGTGGAAGGTTTGGAAACTCAACCCTAGGGCTTTAGGGGATCTCCACGCAGAAGTTAATTCTCTGGCTCGAATCTATGGCTCTAATTTTGCTGACCTTTAGCAAGGAGGTCTTTGCATTTATCAATGCCTCCTCTCACCCCTCTAAATTAAAACATGCCACCTAAATAGAAGATACATAATTCAGGCTCATAAACTACATGAAATAGTTACCACCAATCCAAGTCACCATACAATGTTTGTTTGGAAACTCTTCCCATATGTAGGAAGCTGATTGGAAGAAATAACATCAATGTGGAGGCAAATACTTGTTGCAATGGCAATTGTATATGTTTACTATGCCACCATTTATTAAAAAACGTAAAAAGTGAGCAAATTCAGTTAATGCAAAGAGACAGTCCTTTTCTTGACTCAGATATTTAAAAATTATCTGAGCCAAAAGGAGGAACTTTAAAGGAAAAATTATCCTGAATCTTGTCCAGGACAGAACTTCCTTTTTTTTTTTTTTTTGCATGATTTAATCCACAACTTCCTTCTGGAAAGAAATTAGGATTCCTGGTAAAATGCTCAAGAAATTTTCCAGTAAATGTGAAGAAATTAAGACTTGTTCTGGAAAACTAGCAACCCACCGGCTCAGCTGATATCAGTCACGAGTCTAGTGGGCTTTTAACTAAACATTATTTTTTTTTTCACCTACTGTTAATTAACCAACAGTGCTTACTTACCAAGTTGTTTTGACATTCCTCAAGCACATTATTGAGCAGCTTTAAGTACCTCATAATGCAGTAAAACCTGCAAAAGTTGGAACCGATGTAAGGCAGAAACCTGTCCGGGAAGGAAAATGCAAATATTTTCCACTAAAAAGAGTGATAGCAAAGTGGCAAGACTGCGCCCTGTCAAAGGCGGAAGACTTGCGAGACCAGAAAAACAAGGCAGTTCCATTGAGCTCCAGCTCTCAGAAGGTTTCACTGTAATTGAAACGAAAGCCTAATAGACTTTGATTTTATTCTACTCTTGGACTCTGATTTAGTCAGAGATTAAAGAAGGTATTTGGTTATACTGTAACCAGGAGCAAGAGGTCAAAGACAGAGAAATAGTTAAGGATTATAAATAAGGGTCAATGGTATAGAAAGTCTCAAATGCCATAGATAAGGTGAAAGGATGAAGGTGGTGGCTGCAGAATGTCTTAGAGAAAGTACATATTTTTTATTTCATTGTTTCACACACACTTCTGCTCAATCTTCCCACACTTCACAGATGTTCCTGAAATGCTTCCAGCAAAATGTGCATGTGCTGAAAAGACATTTGGTAGCTGAGATATCGTACTTCAGCAAGTGTAAAGATGGTTTCCTTTTGGACACTAAACCACCCTATTGCAGAAGAAGCCATCGAGTCAGTGCTCAAACACCAATAATTCTGGATGTAATTAACCTACCTCTTCCAAAAATTACCTCACTAATTCCAATACTTGTTCTCTCCCTTCTGGGTTTAATATAAAAATTGTCCCCTAGAAGAAACGTATGCCTCCATTGGTATCATAATTTAACCATTTTCCGGTTCTTTGACATCTAGATTTTTTGTCTTTTACTATTTTAAGCAATGCTGCAGTGAACATCTTTATACATGTATCTCTGCTCATATGTGTGGTCTCTTCTGTACATCACCGTGTTTGGACTTCATTTTATTTTCCATGAAGCTTTCTCTACTGGGAAGAGAAGGTGCTGCTATTAAGGATTTGGCAGAATTATTGCTCAAACTGAGTGTGATAGTTAAGGTTCTGTGTCAACTTGGCTAGGCCATGATTCTCAGTGGTTTGACAGATATTATGTAATCATCCTCCATTTTGTAATCTGAAGTGAGCAGCCAATCAGTTGAAAGGGGAGTTTCCTTGGGGATGTGGCCTGTACCCAATATATATAGATATTCTGGCAAAGCTCACCCTCTCTGGATCCTGCGTCCAACTCATCATCCTCTGACCTCTGGCTTTTGGCATATGAGCCAGCAGCCTGCGGTCTCACCTGTGCTGTGAGCTGTCTGACCTGCTGATTTTGGATTCAGCAGCCCATGCAACCACATGAGTCAGGATAAGCCTCCAGCCTGACATCTGACATGGATTTGGGACTCGCCAGCCTCCACAACTAGCCATTTCCTTGAAATCTCTCTCTCTCTCTCTATATATACACACACACACTTTATATATTCTTTACTGGTTTTACTCCTCTAGAGAACCCAGCCTAAGACATTTGGTACTGACAGTGGTTCTAGAGGAACAAAATAGTAAGGGCGAGTTTTCTGAATTGGTTCTCAAATTTGGCTGATCATAAAGGCACTGATGACTCTGCCTCCAGTAGTAAAAAGGGCACTGCCAATCCATGGCGTGAGGTGGCAATAGAAATACACAAAATATCACCACCAATGTATCAAATATTTGTGAGAGAGGCTCTGGGTAATGGCATATTTGATACTTCTCTACAGTTGTATCAGAATGAGAAGTATGGGGGAGGTGATTGGTTGGTCCTGCTTTTGCTAGACAACTGGTGAAAGAAAGAGATGAGCTCAGGGCTTTGGAGTCAAACACAAGCACCACATAAAAAAAAAAAAACATAAAAGACCTGAAGGTTGCCACTTGTGCCCTGAGAGGAAGCCTTATTTCTTGTAGTAACGGAGCATTTATTGAAAAAAATCAAACCCAGAGTCTTATCATAAGAGTGGCTGAATTACAAGGCTAACCGAATTCCCAACCTTGAATGATGTCTGAAGTTAAAATGAGGGCAATGATTGGGAAGAAATGGGACCCTGAAACTTGGGGTGGGGACATATGGGCAGATAATCAGGAAATTGGGGACATTGAGCCCATAAATTCTGTTGAACCACCCCTGCCAACAGAACCAGCCCTCTTACTTCCATCTGAAGAGATTATACCCACTTATCGACATGGTTAAGTTCCAAAGGCCAGGTTGTTATGCAAAAATCACTGTTACTCAAAAAGGGAGGGTGATCACACCAGATCAAAAAATAGAGGATGACTACATCATTACGTAACTGTCAAATTATAGCATTACATAACTGCCAAACCACTGAGAATCACGGCCCAACCAAGTTGACACATAACCTTAACCATCACAGCAAGTGTTACTCTTGCCTTGTACCTTAGTGTTTGTTACTGCCAGACGTATATAACTAATGCACAAAATAGTCAGATAGTACATTTTTTACTATTGTTGTAAATGTGAAATGTCAGATAACCAGATAGTCCATAAGTCAAGAATAGATGTACTCCATCTTTATCTGCTAAACCACCCTGCCCAGTAAAACCATTATCCATTATCCCTTCCACCCCACCTGATGAAATTAACCCAGCTGTGCCTGAATAGTCTTTGTCTGAAATATCACCTGGGGTGGCACCTGGGGGATTGCCGGAGGCAGATGCCTCACAAGACATTGCTGAATGTCCCCAGGACCCACGCCCACCACCCATGTTTGCTTCTAGACCTGTAACTAGATTTCAGTTCCAATGAGCCCCAAGAGGTGAAGTACAAAGTGTGACCCAGGAGGAGGTATGATACACTCCGAAAGAGCTACTTAATTTTTCTAATATATACAAAAAGAAACCTGAGGAATATGTGTGGGAATGGCCATTAAGGTTGTGGGATAACGGTGCAAGGAACATGAAGTTGGATCAGTCTGAGTTTATTGATATGAGCACAGTAAGCTCAGATTCTTTTTTTTTTTTTTTTCATTCCAAAGAATCTTTACTTCTAAGTGATTACCAGTACATTAAGTAATTATCTATTCGATAGATGTTTGGAGTCTGTTATCTAGCAATTTCTATTAAGAGAAACTAAAAGCAGCCCAAACAACTACACTAGTGTTCATTGTTCTATCCCTTAAACAGAAAGGATTATTTTAAGGCTGGCTGCTGTTTACACAAGTTACAAAAAAGCTATTTACTACTTTTTCATTGAAATAGCCCCTGACCTTCAAGAAAGCTTTAGGGAAATGAAATATTTAACCCATTTCTGTCTTCAAAGAATTGTTTTGTTTTTTAAATAATTTTTATTGTGCTTTAAGTGAAAGTTTACAAATCAAGTCAGTCACATATAAGCTTATATACACCTTACTACATACTCCCATTTTACTCTCTGCCTAATGAGTCAGCCCGCTCCCTCCTTCCAGTCTCTCCTTTCGTGACCATTTTGCCAGTTAAAGAATTGTTTTTTTGTACTAGATATCTAAGAAAGAAAAGTCACGGAGCTATATATGTTGCTTCGGCTAAGAAGCATAGGAAAACACAGTGTATTCCCATTAAATTTATATGAAATATGAGGTAAAAAAGATGAAATCTTTGGATAAACTCTAAGTTTGTACAAAGTACTAGGTTTGCTACTCTCTAAAAGTAAAGGTAACTACTATAGAATACACAGAAATAATTTAATGCCTTTTCACAAGAACGTAACTCTAGCTTTGCTAAAGCTTCTTCTTCCATGTGAGAGGGCATCTAAAATGCCAATCCATGGAATAGGTGTTTCCTTTTCCTTTATCTATTTATGTGGTAGTTTTCATGGATTTCTGGGTGGATGTCACAGACAAAGGTCAAGAGGTTGTCCAGGACTTCATCCCTGTTCTGCAGTAAGTAGGTCTGGAGGATAGTCATCTTCTCCTGGGTCTCCTTCTCCACTTCACTGCTGCAACTGCCATGGGACCCCAGAGCGGTAGCTTCCTTGGCCTTGAACTCTTTCTCCCTATGCAGGCGGTTCTGTTCAATTTCAGCCTGAGCTGCTTCTTTGGCCTGCTTCAGCCTCTGGTTCTTTCACTTGCGGGCCTCGGACACCTTCTCCGCGGTGCGCTTCTCCGCTTGCAGCAGCTGCTAGATACCTTGAGACTGACTGGCCATGGCGACGGAGACCCTAAGGGCGAGCTGAACCGCCTAAATCAGCTCCATAGCCCCCTCGAGTCAGGTGACCCAGAGGTTCATTGAAGCTCAGATACTTCATTCAGTGTTTCAGCTTGAGAGGTGAGAACAGGATCTAATAATTTATTTGGTTGGTTCACTGAAGCATGGATTAAGTGGTGGCCTATACTAAATCAAGCTGAAATGCCAGACCTGCCTTGGTATACTGTAGAAGAGGGTATCCAAAAGCTTAGGGAAATTGGCATGTTAGAGTGGATTTATTAGGTTGGACCCACAGATCCACCCATGGGGTGCCCAGAGGACATACCTTTTACCACAATGGTGATGAGTAAATTTGTAAAGGGAGCCCCAGCATCTGTGAAGACTACTGTGATTACTATTTTATGGAAGTCAGATTTGACAGGGGGAACTGCCCTAACTAATTAAGACCCCTAACTATAATGGGGCTGATTGGACCTCATGGTGGTAGGGCCAAATGGTGGCACTTAATCAACAAAGACAAGGTGGGTGTGGTTACAGTCAAAGCTGTAATTAGAATAGTCTGACTTGTATGGACTTACGGCACTGGCTACTTAGTCATGGTTTCCCTAGGAGTGAAATAGATGGGAAATCTACTAAATATTTATTTGATCTGTACAAGCAGAAGAATTCTAGGTCAAGAGATCAGCAGTCTAACTTGAATTTCCAGAATAAATAAAGAATCACGGCCCCTCAGTCAGTTCCCAGACTTAAGCCAGTTTAGACCCACAATCACTTGAATGAAGGGGAGTCTGGGTCCTCTTGAAAAAGGACCCCACTACACTGCAAAAAATTTATACTGTTAATTAATCTTTCTCCTAGCCTTCCTCCAATGGATCTATGGCCTTTATGAGAGTGATTGTTCACTTGGGAAAAGGAAATAATATCAGACTTTTGGGGGATTACTGGGCACTGTCTCTGAACTGACACTAATTCCAGGAGCCTCAAAACATCACCAAAACATCACTATGTCCCACCAATTACAGTAGGGGGCGTATGGAGGTCAGGCTATTAATGGTGTCTTAGCTCAGGTCCATCTCACAGTGGGTCCAGTGGCTCCCCAAACCCATACTGTAGTGATTTTCCAGTTCCAGAGTGCATAATTGGAACAGACATACTCAGCTGGCAGAAGCCCCACATCGGATCTCTGACATGAGAAGTAAGGGCTACTATAATAGGAAAAGCCAAGTGGAAGCCATGAGAACTGCCCCTGCTTAGGAAAATAGCAAACCAAAACAGTACCCCATTCCTTGGAGGAACTGCAGAGATTAGTACCACCATCAAAGACTTAAAGGATGCAGGGATGATGATTCCCATGGATTCAAAGCTGGTGGATCCAAACTACTGATTTTCCATTAGCAGCTGAGCGCTTAACTCTTGCATCACCAGGGCTCCTTACCTTAACCCTAGGCTGAGGTTAAAGCACCCGGAGCTGAGGGGTCAAGACCCTGGACAGCTCAGTGAGTGTTCCTTACCCCCTTGCCCCATTATTCTTTAGGAAAAGGGTTCTCCTTTGTACTGGGTTTTTACCTTATTTAGCAGAAAAGCTAACTGGTTGGTCCCAGGGGAAAATCTACCGAGTTTGAAGAACCTGGACTTTGTCATTACACAATTGACCCCTTGGTAATGATTTCTAAAATACCTTTCCTTTTTATTCCTCTTAGAAGCTTATAAAGTTTGATAAGAAACTGAGGTCAAAAAATTTTCAGCTATGACATCTCCGACCAGCGCCTGATCTCTAAAATCTATATGATTCTGTTAAAACTCAACCACAAAAAGACAAACAACCCAATCAAAAATTGGGCAAAGGATATGAACATGCACTTCACTAAAGCAGATATTCAGGCAGCTAACAGATACATGAGAAAATGGTCTCGATCATTAGCCATTAGAGAAATGCAAATTAAAGCTACGATGAGATTCCATCTCACTCCAGCAAGGCTGGCATTAATCCAAAAAACACACAATAATAAATTCTGGAGAGGCTGTGGAAAGATTGGAACTCTTGTACACTGCTGGCCGGAATGTAAAATGGTACAACCACTTTGGAAATCTATCTGGCATTTTCTTAAAAAGTTAGAACTACCATACAACCCAGAAATCCCACTCCTCGGAATATATCCTAGAGAAATAAGAGCCTTTACACAAACAGATATAGGCACACCCATGTTTATTGCAGCACTGTTTTAAAAAAAAAAAATTGCTGCAATAAACATGGGTGTGCATATATCTGTAGCAAAAAGCTGGATGTAACCAAGGTGTCCATCAACGGATGAATGATTAAATAAATTATGGTATCTTCACACAATGGAATACTACGCATTGATAAAGAACAGTGACGAGTCTGTAAAACATTTCATAACATGGAGGAACCTGGAAGGCATTATGCTGAGTGAAATTAGTCAGAGGCAAAAGGACAAATATTGTATAAGACCACTATTATAAGATCTTGAGAAATAGTATAAACTGAGAAGAACACATTCTTTTGTGGTTATGAGAGGGGGGAGGGAGGGAGGGTGGGAGAGGGTTATTTACTGATTAGATAGTAGATAAGAATTACTTTAGGTGAAGGGAAGGACAATACAAAATACAGGGAAGGTCAGCTCAACTGGACTGGACCAAAAGCAAAGAAGTTTCCTGGGTAAACTGAACGCTTCGAAGGTCACCGGAGCAGGGGCAGGGGTTTGGGGACTATGGCTTAAGGGGACTTCTAAGTCAATTGGCAAAATCTATTAAGAAAACATTCTGCATCCCACTTTGAAGTGTGGCGTCTGGGGTCTTAAATGCTAACAAGCGGCCATCTAAGATGCATCACTTGGTCTCAACCCACCTGGATCAAAGAAGAATGAAGAACACCAAGGTCACACGATAACTATGAGCCCAAGAGACAGAAAGGGCCACATGAACCAGAGACTTACATCATCCTGAGACCAGAAGAACTAGATGGTGCCAGGCCACAACCGATGACTGCCCTGACAGGGAGCACAACAGAGAACCCCTGAGGGAGCAGGAGAACAGTGGGATGCAGACCCCAAATTCTCATAAAAAGACCAGACTTAATGGTCTGACTGAGACTAGAAGAATCCGAGCGGTCATGGTCCCCAAACCTTCTGTTGGCCCAGGACAGGAACCATCCCAAAGACAACTCATCAGACATGGAAGGGACTGGACAATGGGTTGGAGAGAGATGCTGATGAAGAGTGAGCTACTTGTATCAGGTGGACACTTGAGACTGTGTTGATATCTCCTGTCTGGAGGGGAGATGGGAGGGTAGAGAGGGTTAGAAACTGGCAAGACGGTCACTAAAAGAGAGACTGGAAGGAGGGAGCGGGCTGACTCATTAGGGGGAGAGTAAATGGGAGTATGTAGTAAGGTGATGTAAGTTCATACGTGAGAGACTGACTTGTAAACTTTCACTTAAAGCAAAATAAAAATTATTAAAAAAAAAAAAAAGAAATTGAGGTCAAAATAACTAGCCCAGGGTCACACAGTTGGTCAGTAGCAAAGATGGACAGGCTTAGAACTCAATTCTTCTGATGCCATATTATTCAGTTATTCAACAAATTAATATTGAGCGTGTACAAGGTATGTATTAGTCATTGGACAGCCAAAGTTTCTGTTACCAAAGAGACCCCAAAACACAGTCTCTCAAATAGTACCACACTTTACTTCTCTCTCGCTTAACATTCAGAGGTGGACAGGGGGACCAGGGCAGACAGGCTGCTCTGCTCCATGAGGTCATTCAGGGACCCAGATTCCTTTATGTTGCTTGGGTTGGCCAACTTTTGCTGTGAGCTTTAGGAAGTAAATAGCCAGGTCTTTCTTCTGAGGCATGGAATATGGCCATGCCCATTTGTTTTCATATTGATTATGGCAGCTTTCGGAGTCCTGGTGTCACCGTGGTTAAGAGCTCAGCTGCTAACCAAAAGGTCGGCAGTTCGAATCCACTAGCCGCTCCTTGGAAACCCTATGGGACAGTTCTACTCTGCCCTACGGGGTCGTTATGAGTTGAAATTGTTGACAGCAGTGGGTTTTTTTTTTTTTTTTTTTTTTGGTTTGTGGCTGCTTTCATGCTGTAGTAGCAGAATTGAGCAGTTGTGACAATGATTGTATGGTCCACAAAGCCTAAAACGTTTACTCTCTGGCCCTTTACAAGGCCGCCTGGTTAGCGCACATGGTTAACGTGCTCGGCTACTAATCGAAAGCTTGGTGGTTCGAATCCACCCAGAGGTGCCTCAGATGATCTATTTCTGAAAGGTACACAGCCATGGAAAACCGTATGGAGCACATTCTACTCTGAACACATGGGGTGACCATGAGTCAGAACAGATTTGACGGCAACTGGTTACTGGTTGGTTTTCTGTATGTATGTTATATTTCAATGAATTGCAAAAAAAAAAAAGAAAGAAAGAAAAAGTGATTCAGAAGTCGCACATCACTTCTTCTCATATTTCTTTGGCCAAAACTTAGTCAAAGGACCCCTCCCAACTGCCAGGCGCATGGCACCTGGGAAGTGCATCCTCCGGCTGGATGGTGATGTGCCCAGCTAAACCTTAGAGGGGTCTTCTATTAGAAAGAAGAAGGGAAGAATATACCCTGGGAGACAATTAGCAGGCTCTGCTATAGTCTACACAGCAGCCACTGGTCCATGAAAGTTATCAAATCCTGCTGAGCATAACCTGTAAAGACCCCTTGCTCTGGCAGTAGAGTTAGTCCACTAGTTAGCCCACCTGACTGCCCTGGCCACTCTTTTATGGGAATAACTCCTTGATCATTGTCCTCCTTGTTGTCAGGGTTTGATCTCTGGAAGGCTCTTTGTCCATTATTCTCCATGGCCATGTCTTTTTGTTCTCCTTCCTTTTTTCTGCTTGGAACTGTCTATAATGGCAGGAGCTGCATCAGCCAAATTGGGACCATGAGGGAAAGGCCAAAGGAATCTCAGAAACCTCAGCCTTGATTTCCTTGAGCTTCTGACGTTAGTCACTGGCTGCTTCTGGAATTCTTATATGAGGAAAATAAACACTTGTGGATTTAAACCATTGAAATTGAGTCTTTTTTACTCAAAGCCAAACACAATTCTTAACTGACAGGGAAGGCTTCCTGGAGAAGGTGACATATAAGGATTATGAGGAGGCAGGTATTAGAACAGTAGGAAAAGTCAGAAGCCTTTCCACTCCACTCCACTGCTGATCGCCCATCATCTTCTAGGTACGGAGCCAAGAGACTGGAGAAGCCAGGAAAGGAGACTCCAGGGTAGGGTTAATTAGTCCAGAAGTGATATTTGGAGCAATGAGGATGGGAGGGCTTGGTGGTATGCTCTCATCTCTGTGAATGTATTTCCTTCCTGGCACTTGCCACGTAGTAGTTATAATCACATTATCCCTAATGTCACCATCTGTATGTCTGTCTCCCCCCTAGACTGCAGTCTCCATGAGGTCAGGGGCAATGCTTATGATGGTTTACCATGAGCACAATGCCTGGCACAGAGCAGACATGGAATAAATAGTTCTTGGATGAGCTGTAGCAGAGAGCGCTATGGTAAGGGAGGAAGAAAAAGAGACAGAGAAGGAAGAGTGGGACAATCTGGAGGTGAGGCAGGTTTCTCTTACATGGGACACAATTCTGTTAGAGTCCCTGATACCCCCCAAGGCAGACAGGGAGGACTGTGGCCAGCGAGTCACTTCAGGGACCGACGCTGGAGTGGCTAACCAGCTCATAGCCTTTTCCTCCTAGCTACCTGTTGGGCATAAGAATTGAGCTGGGCCATTCGTGGTACCTCGCTGTTGGCCATAACAGTTGGTCCAAGGATGGGTGCATGATTCAGGACAGGGTAATTAGAATCCTTTCTCAGGAATGTTCAAACTGGGGCTGAGAAAAGGGACTCCTTCCCCTACGGCTATATAGGTGTGAGCCTGGCTTTCCCGCAGCTGCATGGAGAAGGCTAGCTTGTGGGAATGAGCCCAATATCTCAAGAGAGAGAGCTAAGGATCTTCAAGCTCCTGGTCCAATCATCCCTAAGGTCAGCTCTAGCCCTGCCCTTCCCAGTTATGTTGTTGTCAGGTGCCATCGAGTTGGTTCCGACTCATAGCGACCCTATGTGCAACAGAACAAAACACTGCCCGGTCCTGCACCATCCTCACGGTCATTGTTATGCTTGAGCTCATTGTTGCAGCCACTGTCAATCCATCTCATGGAGGGTCTTCCTCTTTTTCGCTGACCTTCTCTTTTACCAAGCGTGATGTTCTTCTCCAGGGACTGATTCCTCCCTCCTGATAACATGTCCACCGTATGTGAGATGAAGTCTCGCTATCCTCACTTCTAAGGAGCATTCTGGCTGTACTTCCAGGAAGTAATAGGAACCAATAAATTCCTTTAGTGTTTAAGAGAGTTAGAGTTGAATTAGTTTCCCTCTTTTTCTTTTCTCTCCAAAACGCACCCCGAATCTGACCACTTCTCACCGTCTCCACTGCCACTTCCCTGGTCCAAACCAACTGCCCATCTATTTCCTGGACGAATATAATAGCCCCTCAACAGGTCTCTGGCCCCACTTGGGCTCCCCTACAGTCCACTCTCCACCCAGCAGTCTGAGTGATCTCAGAAAATGCCATCAGGTCATGTCACTTTCCTGCCTAAAACCCTCCAGTGACATCTCATCACATTCAGGGCAAATCACACTCCTTACCCTGCCTTATAAGGCCCTGCGTGATCTGGCTGCTGCCTACCCTCCAACTTTATTCCACACCACTACCCCTCACCACCAGGCTTCAGCCACAGTGGCCTTCTCTTTGTTTCTCGAACAGTAAGCTCATTTCCTCAGGGCCTGTGCACCTGCTGTTTCTTCTGCCTCCCAGATATTTGCATGTTAACTCTTCCTGACTCAGTTTTGAGCTTGAGTGTCAGGTCCTCAGAGAGGCGTTTCTTGATGATCTTGAAATATTAGCTCCCGGACCCTGTCTCTTTCTATATCATTACATTGTTTCAATTTTTCACAGAAATTATCACTAGCTGAAATTATCTTATTTACGTATTTGCTTTCTTTTTTGTTGCCTATCTCCCTTAGTGTGTGAGTGCCAGGAGAGTCTTGCTTACCATGTATTCACAGAGTAGGTGCTCAATTAATATTTATTAAATGAATGAATCACTCCCAAGATGATTAGGAGCTGGAGGTCCATGCAGGTCTGCTATGTTCCCTGTTGGGTCCCCTTTTCTCTGCACCATGCTGCCATCCACACTGACATCCACACTGTCCTCCACAGTCATCTACACTGTTATCCACACTGTCATCTACACTGTCATCCACACTGTCATCTACATTGTCCTCCACAGTCATCTATGCTGTTATCTGCACTGTCATCTACACTGTCCTCCACACTGACATCCACACTGTCCTCCACAGTCATCTACGCTGTTATCCACACTGTCATGTACACTGTCCTCCACAGTCATCTACACTGTTATCCACACAGTCATCTACGCTGTTATCCACACTGTCCACACTGTCGTCTACACTGTCATCCACACTGTCCTTCACAATCATCTACAGTGTTATCCAAACTGTCATCCATGGTGTCCTCATCCACACTGTTGTCCACACTGTCCTCCACAGTCATCTACACTTTCATCCACACTGTAGTCCATGCTGTCGTCATCCACAGTCATCTATACCGTCACCCACAGTCATCTACACTGTTACCCACACTGTCATCTATACTGTCATCCATGCTGTCATCCACACTGTCATCTACACTGCCATCCTCTCCTTGTACACTGCTTAACTGACAGAGAAACTAAGCCCGTCACTTATGTCACTCAGTCTTTTATTCTCATTTGTGAAATGGGAATCTCACACTGTGCTGAGCCAGCTCCAACGGTTGCTGGGGATGCAAGGAGCCAGTGGGCAGAAAACCCCAGAGCCCACAGACTATCAGAATTGATTGGGTCTGGCCTGGTGGGGAGCCCCTCACTCCTGCTTCCAAGGCTTTTCCACCCCATTCTGTTTTGCTCAGCTGCTTGCCCTGCTGAGTCATTGGCGCTCAAACGGCCCAAAAGCCCATCTCCAAAGGTCTCATTTTATAGTTCCTTTCAAGTAATTCACATGATGCTATGACCTCAGGTTGTAAAAGGCCAGGTTGTAAAAGGCCAGGCTCCCTGTTCTGTGGTTAAATATTGATTATACCGGGGGACAGATGCCAGGAATGAGAACAACACAAACACTCCCGCAATGCCAGAAGCCACAGGCCACAGCTCCTCTCCATCCCACTCCCCCAGACTCGCAAGAGGGTCTGGGTGTTTTCTCTTCACTTGAGGCCAGCATGTAAGAAGGAAATAATTGCGCTGGTGGCTCTTTTGGATTGTGAAAACCAGGTGAAGCTTGATTGCCCTGCGAGGACACCCATTTAAGAGGTCAGTCACCCCAGGGTGGCAGGGAAAGCTCGAGGCCTGGGCGTATGCTCAGAGAAGAGCTACCAGGTAGGTCCAGCTGCCATCAGGCTCTGCAGGCACTGCCCTCACCCCCCACTCCAGGTGACAGGCGTGCCTGCCTAGGAAAGCTCAGGGGCAAAGACCGTCCAGTGCTCTGGTGAGGAGGAGGGTGAGGAGGACACAGAAATCAGTGCCTGCTCCCAAGAGAAGATCTAGGTGAGGCTTCAGGGTGAGTCCCCTCAACCTCGCTGGGGATGGCAGGACCAGGGACCTTGACAGGAATCACAGTCCAATGGAAGATGGTTAAAACAATCAAAACCCAAATGCATTGCCGTCCAGTAAATAAGTGGTATGCATCTGAGTTCTTGGAAGTCTTAAAAGGTCTTCCTCCCTGACTTCCACCTCCACCTTGATACATGACTCACACACAGTCATGTGTGAGAAGCTTAGCTAAGTATTATATTCATATCCACGTATTTTCTTCAAAATCTGTAGGTGTTCCTTCAGCTTTCTCAGAGCATTGGGTGTTGGAGGAAACTCTGTTTTCTGTCTAATCTTTTTGACGGGCGCTCTATCTCTCTGTCTGGCCAGTTCCCAGTGGTTGTTTTTGAGTGCTTTTGGCTGAGTGTCCAAAGGCTATTTCAGGCTGAGGTCTGTGGCCTCCAGATGGCAGTCTCAGAGGAAGAGGAGGCTTGAGATCGCCCCCGGGGCTCTCCTCGGTTTCTGCCTTTGCCTCTCTCCTTGTTCCACCGTTGGTCTGTTCAAAACCCTTCTCCTGTTTTCTTCCTTTATTCACTTTTTTTTCTATGCCTGCTCCCATTTTCCTCCTCCCTCACAGACAACTATCCCAATGTGTTTAATGTGTTTCCTTTTCTTGTATGTGTTCTTGTAAAATCTGTGTTGTTTCATGAGCATATATTTTGAATTATCATAAGTGGTTTGCTATGTCCCCATCTTGGAGGTAATTTCTTTGGGATACATACTCAGAGCAGAACTGCTGTATCCTGGGGTATGTGTATATTTAATTTGACTAATTTGATCTCAAGAGTCCCTGGGTGGTACAGTTAACGAACTCGCCTGCCAACCAAAAGGTTGGAGGTTCGAGTCCACCCAGAGGCAATTTGGAACAAAGGCCTGGCAATCTACTTCTGAAAAATCAGCCATTGAAAATTCTGTGGAGCACAGTTCTACTCTGACACACATGTGGTCGCCACGTGTGCGAGAAAACACAAGTTGTAAAAGGCCAGCTTCACTCCCTGTTCTGTGGTTAAATATTGATCATACCGGGAGATAGAGGCCTGGAGTGGGCACAACACACATACCCCCGCAATGCCAGAACCCACAGGCCACGGGTCCTCCCCAGCCCATTCCCCCAGACTCGCAAGAGTGTCTGGATGTTTTCTCTTCACCTGAGGCCAGCATATAAGAAGGAACGATTTGGGCTTGTGATTCTTCCGGATTGTGAAAACGAAGTGGAGCTTGACCGCCCTCTGAGGACACTCATTCAAGAGGTCAGTCACCCCGGGGTGGCAGGGAAAGCTCGAGGCCTGGGCTGACACACGTGGTCGCCATGAGTCAGAATGGACTCAACAGCAACTGGTTTAGTTTGCTCTCCAGATAGTTGCCCAATCTACACTCCCTCTATCAGTGTGTGAGGCTGTGAACCCAGAGCCCCACCAAAACCCATTGCCATCAAGTCAATTCCAACTCGTAGTGACCTTATAGGACAGAGTAGAACTTCCTCATAGGGTTTCCAAGGCAGTAATCTTGTTTTTTAATTTTTTTTTTTTATTGTACTTTAGATGAAGGCTTACAGAACAAACTAGCTTCTCATTAAACAGTCAGTACACATATTGTTTTATGACATTGGTTAACAACCCCATGACATGACAACACTCTCCCTTCTCAACCTTCAGTTCCCTATTACCAGCTTTCCTGTCCCCTCCTGCCTTCTAGTTCTTGCCCCTGGGCTGGTGTGCCCCTTTAGTCTCATTTTGTTTTGTGGGCCTGTCTAATCTTTGGCTGAAGGGTGAACCTCAGAAATGACTTCATTACTAAGCTAAAAGGGTGTCCGGGGCCATACTCTCCGGGTTTCTCCAGTCTTTGTCTTTTTCGTGTGTGAATTAGAATTTTGTTCTACATTTTTCTCCAGCTCTGTCCTGGACCCTCTATTGTGATCCCTGTCAGAGCAGTCGGTTGTGGTAGCTGGGCACCATATAGATGTACCGGACTCAGGCTGGTGGAGGCTGTGGTAGTTGTGGTCCATTAGTCCTTTGGACTAATCTTTCCTTTGTGTCTTTGGTTTTCTTCATTCTCCCTTGCTCCCAACAACAAGGGTGTAATCTTTACAGAAGCAGACCGCCACATCTTTCTCCCGTGAAGCGGCTGGTGGGTTCCAACTGCCAACCTTTCAGTTAGCAGCTGAGTGCTTAACCACTGCGCTACCAGGGATCCTACTTAACAATCCAAGCCCCACTTTTTTAATGTTAGATTCAACAGACATAAATTACTCTATCAAATCCTGATTGTTATTGTTGTTTCATGCCATCGAGTCAATTCCGACTCATAGTGACGCTATATGACAGAGGAGAGCTGCCCCACAGGGTTTCCGAGGCTGAAATCTTTACGGAAGCAGACTGTCCCATCTTTTGCCTGTGGGGCAGCTCGTGGGTTCGAACCGCCGACCCTTCGGTTAGCCTCAGAGCAGTTAACCACTGTGCCACCAGGGCTCCTTTTATTATTAGATGCCCTAAAGATTCCAACTCATGATGACTCCATGTGATAAATGCTCCTAAATGTTTACTCTTAATTTCTGAACAGTAGAGGACCAGTTACAAACTGTTCACAGATGGGCACTGGTCCACAGCCCACACCGCCTAGCCTTAGGCTAGACCTTTGGAATCAGCCTGGAGCCAAATGCAGCCCGGCAAACACACATGTGCTGAAGTTAGAGGGCTCTGGAGTCCCTGGTGGTCCAAATGGTTAACACGCTTGGCTGTTAACCCAAAGGTTAGAGGTTTGAGTCTACTCAGAAGTGCCTCAGAAGAAATGCCTGGCGATCTACTTCTGAAAAATCAGCTATTAGAAACCTAATGGAAGACGGTTCTACTCTGACATAGATGGGGGCACCCTAACGAGGGTGCACCTGACCACAGCTGGTGGTGGTGGTCCTCTTCATGGGGAGGAGGAGCAGACAGTTCCCTCCCTGCATGTCTGATGGGGCTGTACTTAAGGGAGATATTTGGGCCTCAGCTTTAGTCCGCAGCATCCCAAGTGCATTTGTTCAGATATTTTGACTTATATTGGTCAGACTCATGGGGACCTGAGTTTCATGCCAACAGTGTCTTTCCACGAAGGGAGCAACTTTTCAGGGGTAGGACTGCTTGTGCCCACCAATCAGGATAGTTCCTTCCCATTGCCCACGTGGCTGAGATACTAGGTCAGGCATCTGAGTGTTATGACCAGAAAGGATGTCACTTCAACGTCTGTAGTGACTGGTTCTTATTCCACCCAAGGTGACCTTATTTTCAAAGTCTGAACACACCTCACTCTGGTCACTATGTATATAACGATCAGGCTTCAGGTCAGCAGTTCATGATATCCCAGGGCCAAAGAGGTGGGAGGCTAGAGGTCACATGACCCAGTGTTTCCCCAAGGTATACGAGTAGGAAAAAAAAACATTTTTTTTTTTTAATATGAGTCCTACAAGGTGATTTTGGGGGTATATAGGTCTACACTTTTTATTTTAATAATTACATATTTATATCTCTATGACAAGTGATACTCCTTTTTAAAGATTATGATAATAATACATGGGGTCACCATGAGTTGCAATCAACTCTATAGCAACTGTTTTTTTGTTATTTGATTTCTTGTTGTTGTTGAGAATATACACTAATTCAACTATTTCTACATGTACACTTCAGTGACATTGATGACATTCTTCAAGTTGTGCAACCATTCTCACCCTCCTTTTCTGAATTCTTTCTCCCCCATTAACCCAAGCTCATTGCCTTCTAAGTTTCCTCTCCAATCCTTAGAGTTGCTGTTGTCAATTTGATCCCATATACAGGGTTGCTATGAGTTGGAATCAACTTGACAGCAACAGGTATAGATAGTTCTTAAAAGAACACAATGCTCAAGGCAGACTTACTTTACTAATTAACCTAGAGTATTGTTTGGTTGGAGCCCTGGTGGCACAGTGGTTAATCAGTCGGCTGCTAACCAAAGGGTCAGCGGTTCTAATCCACCAGCCACTCCTTAGAAACCCCGTGGAACAGTTCTACTCTGTCCTATAGGGTTGCTATGAGTTGGAATCGACTTGATGGCAATGGGTTTGGTTTTTGGTATTGTTTGGCTTAAAGAAGACTTCAGGGAATATTTTTGGTTCAAGGTTTAAAGATTATCTCAGGACAATCATTTTGGGGGTTCATCCAGCCTCAGTGGCTTCAGAAAGCCTGGATTCCATGAAAATCTGAAATTTTTTTCTACATTTTCCCCCTTTTGATCAGGATTCTTCTGTAGGATCTTTGATCCAGACATTCAGTAATGGTAGCCGGGCACCATGCAGTTCTGGTCTCATGGCCAAGGAGGCAGTTGGTCATGGAGGCAATTAGCCACATAGTCCATATCCTCTTCCTGTTGCTGATTCTCCTTCTTCCTCTGTTGCTCCAGGTGAATAGAGACCAGCTGCTGTACCTTGAATGGCTGCTTTCAGCAACTGGTTTTTTTTTTTTTTTATTAACTTTTATTAAGCTTCAAGTGAACGTTTACAAATCCAATCAGTCTGTCACATATAAGTTTACATACATTTTACTCTGTACTCCCACCTGCTCTTCCCCTATTGAGTCAGCCCTTTCAGTCTCTCCTTTCGTGACAATTTTGCCAGCTTCCCTCTCTCTCTATCCTCCCATCCCCCCTCCAGACAAGAGCTGCCAACACACTCTCAAGTGTCCACCTGATATAATTAGCTCACGCTTCATCAGCATCTCTCTCCCACCCGCTGACCAGTCCCTTTCGTGTCTGATGAGTTGTCTTCGGGGATGGTTCCTGTCCTGTGCCGACAGAAGGTCTGGGGAGCATGGCCGCCAGGATTCCTCTAGTCTCAGTCAGACCATTAAGTATGGTCTTTTTATGAGAACTTGGGGTCTGCATCCCCCTGATCTCCTGTTCCCTCAGGAGTTCTCTGTTGTGCTCCCTGTCAGGGCAGTCATCGATTGTGGCCGGGCACCAACTAGTTCTTCTGGTCTCAGGATGATGTAGGTCTCTGGTTCATGTGGCCCTTTCTGTCTCTTGGGCTCCTAGTTGTTGTGTGACCTTGGTGTTCTTCATTTTCCTTTGCTCCAGGTGGGTTGAGACCAATTGATGCATCTTAGATGGCCGCTTGTTAGCATTTAAGACCCCAGACGCCACATTTCAAAGTGGGATGCAGAATGTTTTCATAATAGAATTATTTTGCCAATTGACATAGAAGTCCCCTCAAACCATTTTCCCCAGACCCCCGCCCCTGCTCCGCTGACCTTTGAAGCATTCATTTTATCCCGGAAACTTCTTTGCTTTTGGTCCAGTCCAATTGAGCTGACCTTCCATGTATTGAGTGTTGTCTTTCCCTTCACCCAAAGCAGTTCTTATCTACTGATTAATCAATAAAAAACCCTCTCCCTCCCTCCCTCCCTCCCCCCTTCGTAACCACAAAAGTATGTGTTCTTCTCAGTTTTTTCTATTTCTCAAGATCTTATAATAGTGGTCTTATACAATATTTGTCCTTTTGCCTCTGACTAATTTCACTCAGCATAATGCCTTCCAGGTTCCTCCATGTTATGAAATGTTTCACAGATTCGTCACTGTTCTTTATCGATGCGTAGTATTCCATTGTGTGAATATACCACAATTTATTTACCCATTCATCCGTTGATGGACACCTTGGTTGCTTCCAGCTTTTTGCTATTGTAAACAGAGCTGCAATAAACATGGGTGTGCATATATCTGTTTGTGTGAAGGCTCTTGTATCTCTAGGGTATATTCCGAGGAGTGGGATTTCTGGGTTGTATGGTAGTTCTATTTCTAACTGTTTAAGATAACGCCAGATAGATTTCCAAAGTGGTTGTACCATTTTACATTCCCACCAGCAGTGTGTAAGAGTTCCAATCTCTCCGCAGCCTCTCCAACATTTATTATTTTGTGTTTTTTGGATTAATGCCAGCCTTGCTGGTGTGAGATGGAATCTCATCGTAGTTTTAACTTGCATTTCTCTAATGGCTAATGATCGAGAGCATTTTCTCATGTATCTGTTAGCTGCCTGAATATCTTCTTTAGTGAAGTGTGTGTTCATATCCTTTGCCCACTTCTTGATTGGGTTGTTTGTCTTTTTGTGGTTGAGTTTTGACAGAATCATGTAGATTTTAGAGATCAGGCGCTGGTCGGAGATGTCATAGCTGAAAATTCTTTCCCAGTCTGTAGGTGGTCTTTTTACTCTTTTGGTGAAGTCTTTAGATGAGCATAGATGTTTGATTTTTAGGAGCTCCCAGTTATCGGGTTTCTCTTCATCATTTTTGGTAATGTTTTGTATTCTGTTTATGCCTTGTATTAGGGCTCCTAGGGTTGTCCCTATTTTTTCTTCCATGATCTTTATCGTTTTAGTCTTTATGTTTAGGTCTTTGATCCACTTGGAGTTAGCTTTTGTGCATGGTGTGAGGTATGGGTCCTGTTTCATTCTTTTGCAAATGGATATCCAGTTATGCCAGCACCATTTGTTAAAAAGACTATCTTTTCCCCAATTACTGACACTGGTCCTTTGTCAAATATCAGCTGCTCATACGTGGATGGATTTATATCTGGGTTCTCAATTCTGTTCCATTGGTCTAGTGCCTGTTGTTGTACCAGTACCAGGCTGTTTTGACTACTGTGGCTGTATAATAGGTTCTGAAATCAGGTAGAGTGAGGCCTCCCACTTTCTTCTTCTTTTTCAGTAATGCTTTGCTTATCCGGGGCTTCTTTCCCTTCCATATGAAATTGGTGGTTTGTTTCTCTATCCCCTTAAAATATGACATTGGAATTTGGATTGGAAGTGCGTTATATGTATAGATGGCTTTTGGTAGAATAGACATTTTTACTATGTTAAGTCTTCCTATCCATGAGCAAAGTATGTTTTTCCACTTAAGTATGTCCTTTTGAATTTCTTGTAGTAGAGCTTTGTAGTTTTCTTTGTATAGGTCTTTTACACCCTTGGTAAGATTTATTCCTAAGTGTTTTATCTTCTTGGGGGCTACTGTGAATGGTATTGATTTGGTTATTTCCTCTTCGGTGTTCTTTTTGTTGATGTAGAGGAATCCAAGTGATTTTTGTATGTTTATTTTATAACCTGAGACTCTGCCAAACTCTTCTATTAGTTTCAGTAGTTTTCTGGAGGATTCCTTAGGGTTTTCTGTGTATAAGATCATGTCATCTGCAAATAGTGATAACTTTACTTCCTCCTTGCCAATCCGGATACCCTTTATTTCTTTGTCTAGCCTAATTGCCCTGGCTAGGACTTCAAGCACGATGTTGAATAAGAGCGGTGATAAAGGGCATCCTTGTCTGGTTCCCGTTCTCAAGGGAAATGCTTTCAGGTTCTCTCCATTTAGAGTGATATTGGCTGTTGGCTTTGCATAGATGCCCTTTATTATGTTGAGGAATTTTCCTTCAATTCCTATTTTGGTAAGAGTTTTTATCACAAATGGGTGTTGGACTTTGTCAAATGCCTTTTCTGCATCAATTGATAAGATCATGTGGTTTTTATCTTTTGTTTTATTTATGTGATGGATTACCTTAATGGTTTTTCTGATATTAAACCAGCCTTGCATACCTGGTATAAATCCCACTTGATCATGGTGAATTATTTTTTTGATGTGTTGTTGGATTCTATTGGCTAGAATTTTGTTGAGGATTTTTGCATCTATGTTCATGAGGGATATAGGTCTGTAATTTTCTTTTTTTGTAATGTCTTTACCTGGTTTTGGTATCAGGGAGATGGTGGCTTCATAGAATGAGTTGGGTAGTATTCCGTCATTTTCTATGCTTTGAAATACCTTCAGTAGTAGTGGTGTTAACTCTTCTCTGAAAGTTTGGTAGAACTCTGCAGTGAAGCTGTACAGGCCAGGGCTTTTTTTTGTTGGAAGTTTTTTGATTACCGTTTCAATCTCTTTTTTTGTTATGGGTCTATTTAGTTGTTCTACTTCTGAATGTGTTAGTTTAGGTAGGTAGTGTTTTTCCAAGAATTCATCCATTTCTTCTAGGTTTTCAAATTTGTCAGAGTACAATTTTTCGTAGTAATCTGAAATGATTCTTTTAATTTCATTTGGTTCTGTTGTGATGTGGTCCTTCTCATTTCTTATTTGGGTTATTTGTTTCCTTTCCTGTATTTCTTTAGTCAGTCTAGCCAATGGTTTATCAATTTTGTTAATTTTTTCGAAGAACCAGCTTTTGGCTTTGTTAATTCTTTCAATTGTTTTTCTGTTCTCTAATTCATTTAGTTCAGCTCTAATTTTTATTATTTGTTTTCTTCTGGTGCCTGATGGGTTCTTTTGTTGCTCACTTTCTATTTGTTCAAGTTGTAGGGACAGTTCTCTGCTTTTGGCTCTTTCTTCTTTTTGTATGTGTGCATTTATCGATATAAATTGGCCTCTGAGCACTGCTTTTGCTTTGTCCCAGAGGTTTTGATAGGAAGTATTTTCATTCTCGTTGCATTCTATGAATTTCCTTATTCCCTTCTTGATGTCTTCTATAACCCAGTGTTTTTTCAGGAGGGTACTGTTCATTTTCCAAGTATTTGATTTCTTTTCTCTAGTTTTTCTGTTATTGATTTCTAGTTTTATTGCCTTGTGGTCTGAGAAGATGCTTTGTAATATTTCGATGTTTTGGACTCTGCAAAGGTTTGTTTTATGACCTAATATGTGGTCTATTCTAGAGAATGTTCCATGTGCGCTAGAAAAAAAAGTATATTTTGCAGCAGTTGGGTGGAGAGTTCTGTATAAGTTAATGAGGTCAAGTTGGTTGATTGTTGTAAGTAGGTCTTCCGTGTCTCTGTTGAGCTTCTTACTGGATGTCCTGTCCTTCTCCGATAGTGGTGTGTTGAAGTCTCCTACCATAATTGTGGAGGTGTCTATCTCACTTTTCAATTCTGTTAAAATTTGATTTATGTATCTTGCAGCCCTGTCACTGGGTGCATAAATATTTAATATGGTTATGTCTTCCTGATCAATTGTCCCTTTTATCATTATATAGTGTCCTTCTTTATCCTTTGTGGTGGATTTAAGTCTAAAGTCTATTTTGTCAGAAATTAATATTGCTACTCCTCTTCTTTTTTGCTTATTGTTTGCTTGATATATTTTTTTCCATCCTTTGAGTTTTAGTTTGTTTGTGTCTCTAAGTCTAAGGTGTGTCTCTTGTAGGCAGCATATAGATGGATCGTGTTTCTTTATCCAGTCCGTGACTCTCTGTCTCTTTATTGGTGCATTTAGTCCATTTACATTCAGCGTAATTATAGATAAATAAGTTTTTAGTGTTGTCATTTTGATGCCTTTTCATGTGTGTTGTTGGCAATTTCATTTTTCCACATACTTTTTTGTGCTGAGACGTTTTTCTTAGTAAATTGTGAGATCCTCATTTTCATAGTGTTTGACTTTATGTTAGTTGAGTCGTTACGTTTTTCTTGAGTTATGGAGTTGTTATACCTTTTTGTGGTTACCTTATTATTTACCCCTATTTTTCTAAGTAAAAACCTAACTTGTATTGTTCTGTATCGCCTTGTATCACTCTCCATCTGGCAGTTCAATGTCTCCTGTATTTAGTCCCTCTTTTTGATTATTGTGATCTTTTACCTATTGACTTCCATGATTCTCTGTTATGTGTGTTGTTATTTTTTTTTTTAATTAATCTTAATTTGTTTGTTTTTTTGATTTCCCTATTTGAGTTGATATCAGGACATTCTGTTTTGTGACCTTGTATTGTGCTGGTATCTGATATTATTGGTTTTCTGACCAAACAATATCCTTTAGTATTTCTTGTAGCTTTGGTTTGGTTTTTGCAAATTCTCTAAACTTGTGTTTATCTGTAAATATCTTAATTTCGCCTTCATATTTCAGAGAGAGTTTTGCTGGATATATGATCCTTGGCTGGCAGTTTTTCTCCTTCAGTGCTCTGTATATGTCGTCCCATTCCTTTCTTGCCTGCATGGTTTATGCTGAGTAGTCTGAACTTATTCTTATTGATTCTCCCTTGAAGGAAACCTTTCTTTTCTCCCTGGCTGCTTTTAAAATTTTCTGTTTATCTTTGGTTTTGGCGAGTTTGATGATAATATGTCTTGGTGTTTTTCTTTTTGGATCAATCTTAAATGGGGTTCAATGAGCATCTTGGATAGATATCCTTTCGTCTTTCATGATGTCAGGGAAGTTTTGTGTCAGGAGTTCTTCAACTATTTTCTCTGTGTTTTCTGTCCCCCCTCCCTGTTCTGGGACTCCAGTCACCCGCAAGTTATCCTTCTTGATAGAGTCCCACATGATTCTTAGGGTTTCTTAATTTTTTTTAATTCTTTTATCTGATTTTTTTTCAGCTATGTTGGTGTTGATTCCCTGGTCCTCCAGATGTCCCAGTCTGCATTCTAATTGCTCGAGTCTGCTCCTCTGACTTCCTATTGCGTTGTCTAATTCTGTAATTTTATTGTTAATCTTTTGGATTTCTACATGCTGTCTCTCTATGGATTCTTGCAACTTATTAATTTTTCCACTATGTTCTTGAATAATCTTTTTGAGTTCTTCAACAGTTTTATCAGTGTGTTCCTTGGCTTTTTCTGCAGTTTGCCTTATTTCGTTTGTGATGTCTTGAAGCATTCTGTAAATTAGTTTTTTATATTCTGTATCTGGTAATTCCAGAATTGTATCTTCATTTGGGAAAGATTTTGATTCTTTTGTTTGGGGGGTTGGAGAAGCTGTCATGGTCTGCTTCTTTATGTGGTTTGATATGGACTGCTGTCTCCGAGCCATCACTGGGAAACTAGTTTTTCCAGAAAATCTGCTGACTGGTACGCTGGCTTCAGGCTCTGAAAACAATCGCTGCCTCTCCGTATTTGTTTGTTCTCCGTCTCTAAATCTGTGTTTGTTGTTCAGGGTTCGTAGATTGTTACGTATGTGATCGATTCACTTGTTTTTCCGAGTCTTTGTTGCAAGAGGGATCCGCGGTAGCGTCCACCTAGTCCGCCATCTTGGCCCCGCCTCAGCAACTCTTTTTAATAATATAAAGTTTCCTTCTAAAAATCTATTTTAATTAAAGTGTGGCTTAATTTGAAGAAAAATATTAATAATAAAGGTAGTACAAGAATAAATCAAAAATTGTGTTTTAACTGAGCTTTGGTAAACACAGTTTAACCTGTTTTTATTTTGTAGGGATACAAGCAGGCTCAAATTAAGGAGCATGGGTTCGGGTTCAGGTTTTTCAGCTGCAAACAACAGAAGCCAAATCTGATGATTTATCCCAAAGAAGAAGTTACCAGGGGATTGCAGAACCCAGGGCCATACTGACCAGTCAGGCCTCGGGATGGGGAATTTCAGCAGCCAGAGTTGGCAAACCAAAACGAATCCTTGCCATTGAGTCCATTCCGACTCACAGTGACCCTACAGGACACAGTGGAACTGCCCCATAGGGTTTCCAAGTAGCAGCTGGTGGATTCATCTGCCAACCTTTTGGTTGGCAGCCAAAAGGCTCTGAGCCACCAGGGCCAGAGTTCGCAGTGACCCCTAATATCAGCTCTGGGTCACTGGTTTGCCAATCCCCAGGAAAGAGACAGTGATAGGCCCGCCTGAGCCACGTGGGAAAGAAAGGGGCCGTGGGCGTCGGGTGGGACAATGCAAAGAAACCACAGTGCAGGACTGCAGGTGCTTTGGAAGTGGGGTGGGAAAGTCGTCTGCATGGGTCTGTCCTCTTCATTCTCAGATCAGTGCTCCTTCTGTGCTGAGTTTTAATGAAGATTTGAGTCACTCCACCCCTATGGTCTCTGCCTCTCCAGTCCCCTCCTGCTCCTGAGTTTGGGCTGTTCTGGTCCCATAACGCTGGCCAGAGGAGGGCTGGATTTGGGCATCGTTGTTGTTAAGTTGCTGTTGAGTCAGTTACAACTCATGGCGACCTCATGTGGGCAGAGTAGAGCTGCTCCATAGGGTTTACGAGGCTGTGACCTTTCAGAAGCAGACCACCAGGCCTTTCATCCAAGGCACCTCTGGGTGGGTTTGAACCACAACTTTAAAGCTAGGAGTTGTGCACTTAACTGTGCCACCTGGGGACACCCTGGGCAGGAAGAGGAGGCTGAACGAGGATGGCTATCCAGTCACACACTCTGCTTTGTTT
Source organism: Loxodonta africana (assembly GCF_030014295.1). Classification (NCBI taxonomy): domain Eukaryota; kingdom Metazoa; phylum Chordata; class Mammalia; order Proboscidea; family Elephantidae; genus Loxodonta; species Loxodonta africana. The sequence goes on along the minus strand of NC_087354.1, from coordinate 50,829,880 downwards.
CCAGGAGTCCTCAGGGCCAGAAAGGCAGCTGGGGGGCCAAAAGGCCCTGAGAACTTTGTTGCCAGGAACACACCCCAACCAGGAGCAGCATGGACCATGGCGAGGGGGCTGCCAGAGCCCCAGCTGGCACTGCTGTGCCTCAGGAGTTGCTGGAAGAAATGCTTTGGTTTTTTCGGGTAGAAGATGGTAAGTGGCAGGAAATTTGGGGTGAGGGGAAAATGTTCCTCAACACATGGAGTAGAATTTGGCTGAAACCCGGTGACACGGGCCTCCTCCTCCCTGGCAGGCCACACATTCCTTCTCGGCAGGGGCTGAGGCTGGACAGCCAGGACCCAGAGGGCTCCGACACACCGTGGGGGCCAGTAACATGATGTGGGAACGAATGACACCCTCTTCTTCTCAGGGTGTGGTCACCCATTTACCCATCCATCTACTCATTCAACAAATATTTATTCAGCTCCTACTGTGCTGCAGACACTGTTCTTGGCACTGGGGTTCCAGTAGCGGATAAAACACAACAATCTTTGCCCTGGTGGAGTGTGCGTTACAGTGGAGGAGACAGAAAATAAACAGAATAAATAGCTACAATGCAAGGTGTGTTGGTGATGAGTAAGGAGAAATTAAGCCAAGAAGGGGGATAGGAAGTATGTGGCAAGGGTGGAAGCATCTGAAACTGGATAACGTGGTCGCATAAGGTCTGGATAAGAAGGCGACCTTCGAATAAAGACTTGGAGGAAGTGAAGGAATTAGCCGTGCAGAGCATGTGAGGAGGGACATCCCAGGCAGAGGGAACAGCAAATGCAAAAGCGCTGAGGTTGGGTAGCATCTGTTTCGGCACAGTGTGGGCAAACCGTGACTGTCCAAATTCAGGTTAGCCATTTTTATGTATTACCTGCAGCCAGGTGTTAAATCCAGTTTAACTACCACTCCCTCCCTTCCTTTCTTCCTTCCCTGCCTAAACTATACAAGCCCAGCAGCTTCTGGTCAAACTGAAGATTGTGCAGTGTGTCCTGGCCAACCTCTCTTCCTGCACGTTCTTCTTTACTGTGCCACTGCACTGCCATCTTCCCCGTTAGGTTAGGGCTTCTCCAGAGCAGTTTGTCATCTTGTCTCCCCCACCCCCTTTCAGAATGGTGGTTCCCCCAGGCAAGAGGGCTCATCTCCTCCCACCGCACCCGGTCCACAGCAGGGGCAGTTGATGCTGTGAGATCCGTCTGAGTCCAAGCCCCAACTCCTAGTGGGCCCGAGAGGCACCTGGCCTCTCCCTCAAAGCTGTCTTGTGTGTCCCTCCTCAGCATCTCCTTGGAATTACGCCATCCTTACCCTGGCCTCCATGGTGATCGTGATAAGCACCATACTCCTGGGAAGGAGTATCCAGGCAAACAGGTGAGGTGTTGGTGTGGGGGTGGCCTCTGGAGGTGGGGGCCCTGTTTTTCCAGAGCGTACCTGTGACTCTGCCCAGGCAGGGGTCACTTAGAGGCTTTGACTGTCCACCCTCTGGTTCAGAAAAATGCAGCCTTTAGGGCCCTTACAGGGAAGCTGTTGAAAACCCAGCAGCTGTCCCTGATTGCTGCCCGACCTCTCCACCCCAGCCCTGGCCAGCAGGCAGGGCAGGGGCTGGTGTGCCTCAGAGGATATAGTCTCTGGCTCTTCGGTCACACAGACCTGGTTCAAATCCCAGCTCTGCCATTCACTAGCAAGGCAAGTCACTCAATACCTCGGAACCACTGTTTCTTCTATAAATGGCAGTATTAAAGCATTCCTTCCTCCCAGGACTGTGCTGAGTGCTGGGTAAATGATGGCTATTGCAAAGTTAGGTATGCTGCTTAAAGGGGAAAGGCTTACCCCGCTCCAAGGCCAAATCCAAGGTCGGATAGAGACCTGAGATCAGCTGAGGCTCCTGGGGTGTGCTTCTTAACCCTGGATGCATGACAGAATCACTCAAGGAAGAATATTAAAAAGTACAGAATGCTGGACCTTGACTGGTTCTGACCTAAGCCTCTGAGGTGGGATGATTCTAACATGCAGCCAAGCTCTTAACCACTGCACCACCAAGGCTCTGCTACTGCAAGGGAGGCTGGAAATGTAACGAAGAACAAGATAACGCAGGGTCTTGAATGCCAGGTGGGCAGTGGGGAGCCACTGAAGGTGCTTGAGCTGGGGAGTGATATGTGCACACATCATGACTGGCATGTGTAGGCTGTTTTGGGGAAGCAAGCAGGGAGATTCATTAGGAATTTCCTATAGTAGTTTGTTTGGGGGATGGGGTGGAGTGAGGTGGGGGATGGGATGTGGGGTGACCAGGACCTGCACTAAGTAGGATGACAGTCCTGGGATCAGAGACGGTGTGGTTTGGTAGAAAGAACACAGGCTTCAGAGTCAGGAGACGTAAGTGCTCATCCCAGGACTGAGCCACATTTCCTCACCTCTTGGGGTGGGGGTGGGGGGGGCAGTAATAGTTGAACTCACAGGTGTGGTGAGAACTTGATGAGATAACACCTGTGCAGGTGTAAGCTGTTTCTCTGCGAAGGAACCATCTTGGCTTCTCCCCAACAGCTCTCAAAAGAGCCTGTAGGATTTTCCCTCAAACTCTCTAACCCATTTGGGAAAGCCCAATCCTGCCCTAACCACTCAGTATTCCAGCTCAGGGAGTTCACATTCAAAAGCGTTTTCTCTCTTCCCAGAAATCGAAAGAAGCTGCTACTGGAAAAACAAACTCCAGAAGTCTTATATTTGTCTGAGGCCAGAAACAAAGATGACAACAGCACGGACATCCTAAGAGAGACTTTGCTCTCAGAAAAGCCACACTTGACCCAAGTGAAAATTGAATTTAAAGATCGAGATGTCCCATTGGTTCTCACTCCAGACCTCCCAGACTCTTGAGAGCAATACCTACCCTCAGCCAGGGCCCTGGTCAGGCTCACTGGCCTGAAACCTCTCCGGTTTTGCTGCCTCTCTCAAGCAGCCTTTTTTTTTTTTTTTTTGGTAAGCTGATAAAATGAATGAACTGCAATTAAGCTAAAAATTGTTATTAAATAAAAACCTTTTTATTAAAAAGGCTTTTCGAAGTGGGCAGTTGGAATTGCGTAGCTTGTTCAAATAGTCGTGGTCCACGCACAAGTGGCTGAGAGCAAAAGTGCAAATCCACAGTGGGCCTGGGGGTCAGGAAGCTTGGCCAGGATCCTCAGCATGTGGTCTTGAGTAGTTTACTGCCTCCCTCTGACCTCAGCTAGAGGCTGGGTTAGAACTGTTGTTTTCAGTCCAGGCTCCCAGACAGCTGAGAGCAGAAGGAGCAGGACTCTGGATTCAGAATCCCCTTCTTACCCTTTCCACTCTGCAGAACCCTTTTCTTTACCTGCTTATTGTTGAGCATCTAAGACAGACCTCCAGGCCAGGGACCTTGTGGTAAAGTTAAAAAAATAATATTAAAAAAACCCCACAAAAACCTATGGAACTTCCTAACTCTGAGATCCTTTCCTAAGACCTCCTAATAGTTGGATCCCAAGTTGTATCAGCATCCACATGAGTATCCAGATCCCGTGTCTAAGCCATCATGTTTTGATATAAAGCTGTGGTGGCAACACCAAATAACTTATATACAAAAATTTATTAACCAAAATGCTTTAGGTCCTATCTTATAAAAGTGGCCTTTGAACACTCAGACCCATTGCTGAGGGTACTGGGTCCCACCAGACCGGACTACCCAAACCAAACCTGTTGCCGTTGAGTCGATTCTGACTCATAGCGACCCTACAGGACGGAGCAGAACTGCCCCATAGAGTTTCCAAGGCTGTAAATCTTTATAGAAGCAGACTGCCACATCTTTCTCCCGTGGAGTGGCTGGTGGGTTTGAACGGCCAACCTTTTGGTTAGCAACCAAGCACTTTAACCACTGTACCACCAGGGCTCCTTCCACCAGACTAAAAATAGGTATAATTTATACACTGTGTTTCTCCCTAGCAGCCTTGGGCATGCTAAGAGTGCTACTGGGTGGCATCAGATACTGCCAGTTGTGGGCGCCCTGGAGTCCTGGGTGATTGTCACTGGAGAGAACGACTTTGTTCTGCAGCTTTGATCATTAAGCTTGAGGAGGCTGATCCCGAGGGTCTGTGGACAGAGTCCCTAATGGTGGGAAAACAGGGGGCCCTGCCTGCTAATGAAAGAGTCCTCGGTGCCTCCATACACTGGACAACCCATAGCCCTTCCTTCCACTCTTGCTGAGGAGAGGCAAAGTGCTGGAAATACCTCTTCTTGAGACTTCTTCGAGGCCGCCTCATAAGATTATTTTAACTAGATTTCATTTGGAAAACTGTAGGGCCTAGCCTAGGGCTTCTATGAGGTCAGAAGACAATGGAAGGGTCGGGCTCCAGCCTCCAAAACCTGCTGCCGCCCTTCCCTTCCCATCCACCAGGTGGCGCTAGACCTAAGGGTTGTCTCTCTTGTAGGCTGTTAGGTCCACATATATGCTGGCCTCCCGCGGAGCCTGGCCCAGCTGTTTCTGCAGTGGAGACAGGGTGGTGACACCAGGCTGTCGCAGTGGCTGTTTCCCTGCTGGGTTACCATGGAGCCTAAGGCCTGGAGGCAACAGGAACAACATCCCTGCCTGTCCCTCCAGCTCATACAGTGACTGGGTGAAAGGGACAATGCTTGGCACGGCAGGAGGGGTCAGCTGTCCACCAGAGGGAAAGGCTGGTGGTGAGAAACCAGCCCCTGTTCCACAGCCCTGCCCAGTCGCCAAGCCCAGGACCCTGAGGAGGGCCTTAGAAGATCTTGAAGCCCTTCAGTAGGGTCAGGGTGGGTGCCTTGCGCTTGCTCTGGGCCCGGGATGACTTCACGGTGACCAGCTTGGCCTGGGCCACAGTGGGAATCTCCTTCAGGCTGACGGTAGAGAGTGTGTTGAAGGTGCAGCTGGCCAGCCCGTGCCGGGTGGTGAGCGGGGGCTGGTGGGGCAGGGTCCTCTCCTCGGAGATGAAGAGGGGCCGGGCCAGGGGGCTCTTCTCCAGCTCCCGCCGTGCCTCCCGCACCGCCTCATGGAACACATGCTGCACGTGCTCAAAGTCCAGGCAGGCAGAGACCTCGAAAAACAGACACCCGAACCTGCCTGCCAAAGCCGCACCCTCTGCCTTGGTGACCTGCCTGGCAAGGAGAACAGGGCATGACAAGGAAGTTAGGAAAGTCCCTTCCAAGTCAGGCAGACCTGGTTCCACACCAGCTCGCCTACTTACTAGAGGGAGGACCCTGGGTCAGATTCATCTTTTGGAGTCTCAGCTTTCTCATCAGTAGAAAGGGATACTCTGCCCCCTAGGGTTGTTGTGAGGATTAAGAAAGACAATTTGTGTCTAGTGCTTAACACAGCACCTGGCACGGAGTCAGCACTCAGTAAATGGTATCTGATGTCACCAGAGCCAGAACTGAGGAATGTGGCTAGGAGAGAGGGAGGAGCTGGCCTAAAGTCTCCCATGCTATGCCCTGCCTGTGGCCAGAGAAAAAAGGCCATTCCCAGCTCCATCTCTTCCCTTCCATGACTTGGATCCCTCAGCCAGGAAATGGGCCACCCATAGCCCTGGCTTGTGGGATCAGCTCTAGAGAAAGGCAGTTGTTTGGATCAAAGGGTGGTAGACCACAGTATACAGAGGCATGGTGGGCTGAGGTGACTCAGGAAGGCTTTGGTTAGCAGAGTTCTCAGGACTTGTGAGGAATTTTGTCTGCCTGCCCAGAGGAAGGGCAGAGAACAGGGTGACAACATCAGAGGAGGGGGGAAAGGAGAGAGGGAGTAACACCTATTCCCAACTTGGTCCTATACCAGCTTCCATGATGGTGGGATAGGATATCTGTAACTGAGAATGTTCTGGAAGCTTCCTACCTGAAAGCCATGGGAATCGAGGTGGGAGGAAACAGCCTGGCTCTTGGGTAGGTCAAATATATATAAGAGGGAAGAGGCAGGGGTCCCTGGGGTCTTGAGGCCAAGGTTCTAATAACTGAATGTTCCTGTCCACCACCCACTGTTGAGCTGCCCCAACCGCCATTCCAGGACAGTGGCACAGCCCATGAAATAAGAGGAGACGTTAGGGTGGGCACTGGTGGGGAAAGGCTTCTCAGCCAAGGTTAATTTGACAGGAACAGAGGGTCCAGAGTGGGCTACCTCCCCTAAGTACTGACCCATGGTGGGATGTGGGGCAAGTTATCAGAGGAACAAAAAAGGGTCGAGGCAGAGCATCTAATCCACTGCCCACCTGTGTCCTCATGAACCTCTCTGAAAGAATACTTGGTATTATTTGCTTTTATGATGAACTTGAATCTGTAACCTGGTCGCTGTGGGAACATGATGAATGGACTTTCAGAAACAAGATCTCCTGTGCATGCACGCATGTGTGAATGGCTGACGCGCACATAACATCATCCTTTTCCTTATTTTGTTGCTGCCTAGTGAAAGTTTTATCAGCGCGTAGGGAACCACCAATCTCACCCATATTTTACCCTTTCAGCTGCCAGACAATCATGAGACATTGTGACAAATGTGTGGCTAAAAGTTAGATTTTCTGTGTCTACTGACTCCTGATCTACTGGCCCTGGAACCTAGTCAAGGAGGGAAATGGGGATAAATTGTCATGACTTGTTCTCAGCGAACTGACGTTGCTTCTTTTGAGCCCTGTATTCTTGGTGATTTGCTTTAGACCCATTTTTAGACAACCCCTTTGGCAAAGATTGGGGTTAGAATTCTCACCCCTTTCCCAGACACTGTGATTCCTCAAAGACCACCGTCAGTGGCTTTAATGTCTCTCTTTCCCTGAGCTGTATTTTGGGTCTGAGGGCTTGACCACCTTTGAAGGCCCTGTACTGTCACCCTGCCTTTACCAGCCCACCCTTCCCTTTGCCCATCACTCACCTGACCTGCTCTAAGTAAAGGGTCTCCCTCTTGCTAACACTAATCAATGGGCCTGTGGGGCGTGGGGAAGCAGCAGTGACCAGCTGTCAGTAGGGAGGGTCTCCCTATGGCCAGAGGAAGATGGCCGTAGGGAGGGTCTCCCTATGGCCAGAGGAAGATGGCCATTCTAGCTCCATCTCTTCCCTGCCACAACATAGGTCCCTGGCCACACCTCCCAGGTGGATTGGCCACGTAGGAAGAATGGTGAAGTCCAGTGGGATTACTCTTCAAGTGTGGGTATCAATTTCAAATGCGTCAGGGGCACGCAGGCAACGTGAATGCATAAAGAGGGTGGAGGCAAACCATTGGCAGTGGGGGGCTGGGGTGGGGCGGGGGGAGTGCTGTGGTCAGAGAGAAAGAGCACGCCCTACCTCAGAAACATTCCAGTTCCACTAAAACATGGTGCCAGCCAAGCAAAATACGGCTGCAGCATTCCGTTGTAATCTGCCCTCTGGCCCAGGCCGTGACCTCTGATTCAAACTGAACTCTTTCTAAGAGAACCTGCTTTCAGTACAGCCAACTGTGGGAGAACCTGGGGCCATACTTGGATGAGGTAAAAGCTGGATGGACCAGAACAGACACCTGACCCAAGGAAGCCAATCAGAGTCTCTCTCTCTAGAACTGGAATTGAGCACTGACGACAGAGTCAGCGGTGGGGGGGTGGGAATGGAAGGTCACACAGACTCTGGCAAGAAAGGGTGAAGCCAAGAAAGACCCCAGGGCCCCATGGGGAAGGAAGGAGTGGCCTCTCTCCTGACTTTTGGGCTCCTGTGTGGCCCAAATACCCCTCCCATCCTAATACCCATAGTACTCTTACAACACACCCTGTTTTACCTGAATTAGAGTGGATTACTGTTCTTGGTGGAGTCCCTAGGTGGCTCAAGCAGTTAAGCGCTCGACTACTAGCCAAAAGGTTGGCAGTTTGAACCCATCCAGAGGTGCCTCTGAAGACAGGCCTGGTGATCTGCTTCCCTATGGAGCAGTCCTACTCTGCACACATGGGGTTGCTGTGAGCTGGAACTGACTTGACGGAAACTAACAACCGTTCTTAGCAGCCAAATAGTCCTGGAAGACACCACCTCCCTTGACAAATGAGGAAAGTGAGCTCTGAGATGTGAGACAAAGTGTCTGAACTCACCTGTACTGGGCCATGTCCAGCTTGTTGCCCAGCAGCACGGTGGGGTAGCTGCGCTGGGTCTCCTTTGCATGTAGCGCGAGGAGCTCCAGGTAGCTGCAGCTGCTCTCGAAGCTCTGGCGGCTGTCGACGCTGTACACCACCAGGAAGGCGTGGGCCCAGTTCAGGTAGCGCTCACAGTTCCTGGGGGTGTCCTGGGGCGCAGGAGGGAAGCCCCAGTCAGGGGCAGAGCAGGTCGGGAAAGGCCTCACCTGAGCTGCCTCATCCCCCCTCGCCATTCCAGGGTCTTTGTATATTGTTCCCCAGCAGAGCCCTTTTCAAAGGGGCGTTTGAGCGTGGACTTGGCTTGGCCTGAAAGGAGACATTGTCTTGTGAACCTCCCTCCCACCATCAAGCCAGGGACTTGGAGACCTTGGCCTGTTGGACATGGAGCCAAAGATTCTGGCATGGCCCCTATGGAGACCTGGCTGTCCCTGGGTACCGCTGGTTTGGGGTCAAGTTCATGCTGCCCCTCTGGTTTCTGAGAGTAACTGGCATCCAGCCTGGGCAGGGGGTGGTGAGAACACAGAGGAGATGTGTATGTGTGTGTGTGTGTGTGTGTGTGTGGCAGGGGTTACTCTGGCTGAGGGGCATTTACCAGGAGTGTCTGTGTACACACGTGTGTGCACCTGTCTCATGGTGCATACATAAGCACAAAGCACCAGCACAGGGCCTCAGAGCAGGGGGCTGGCAATCATCAGGTCTCCCCAGCCCCGTCCCATCCCTTCTCATTTGCAAATGAAGCGATACAGGCCCAGAGAGGTCAGGGTCACAGAGCAAATTGGAGCTTAAAAGGGACCCAAATTCCCATCTGAGGCCCCCCATGCTGGGGCCAGGGCTTGTCTGATGGCTGCACTGATTCTCAGTGCTCCATAGATAACGCGATCAAGTTACCAGGTCTGCAGTGTCCATGACCCTCAGGAGGATGGGCTGGTGGTCTACAGTCTCCTCGGAGCTGTAGGTGTCCTCTGTAACACAGACAGTCAGCAGAGTCAGAGGCAGGGCAGGCCACCGTGATGGTCCCTTTGCGCTAGACTCCTGTAGGGCCTTGGGTGGGGGTCCTCAGAACCCGCTCTGGGACTGGCTGAGCTGGGACCAGTGGAAGGGGCTTTCTTTCATCCACGTGGAGGTACAGAGGGCAGAACCTCCCACCAAGGAGAAGCTGTTCCCCAGTCAGTACTCAAAGGATCAAAGGTCACTCACAGAACATGTCACGGGGAAGGGGATTGTGTTCTATCCTATGCCAGGAAACTGGCAGGATGGAATGTGTGGTGCATGGACCCAGTAAGTGGCAGAAGCCTCAGGAGCTGCACTGCCAGCTCCACACTCTTCCCCTCCAACCACACTACCTGGTTCACAGGAAGCCCCCAAGGACAACCCTCTAGTCCCCAGTGAAGAAGAGACAAAGAAAAAACAAGTAGACCAGATGGAGGAAAGGGGATCGGACCCCATTTAGGAGTTTCAAGAAGGTCTTACAAATACCCATTGTCAATTTAACAGCAAAGGAGCACGGCTTAGTCAAGTTTTAGCTTTGGAGATGTAGGCTCAAACCCAACTTCAGCCACTTTCCAGCTGCGTGACTTGGCCAAGTCACATCATCTCTCTGAGGATCTGTCTCCTCCTCCTTTTATCATAAATGGGAATAATGTGATAATACATTTTTACTCTGTGCCAGGCACTGTGCTAAATGCCTGTCCCTGCATTAGCTCCTCCTGTGTGAGGACTGGATGAGACCCTGATTATAGGGGCTGGCAACCCATTAGTGCCTGGAAAACAGCAGTGGCTGTAGAGCTCCACAGCTTGCAGGGCAGGTTTATATGCCCAGATAATTTTTTTTTACTTTTTATTTTGGAATAATTTTAGAATTCATAGACATTGCAAAACAGTACAGAGAGTTCCCATGTACCCTTCATCCAGCATCCCCCCAATGATAACATCTTACATAACCATAGTACAATGATCCAAACCAGGAAATTGACATAGGTACCGTAATATTAACTAAACTACGGACCTTATTTGGATTCTTACAGTTTTTATATGCATTCTCTCTCTCTTGTTTTTGGTAAGTTCTCCTAGCCTCAAAACATGAGAAAGCAGCAGAGACCAGACCTACAAAGAGGACCCTGCTGTCATTTTAGCAATCATTCTTCCTACTCTCCACCCTGACCTTGTACCCTTGGCGGTGTGTGTGTGTCTGTACTTGGCTTTCATTTTTCCCTGGCTGCTCCCTGCCCAAGTGACCCTGAAGAAGACCCTTGTGGACAGAACTGGGGCCCCTCCTGCCTTCCTGGCAGCATTCCACCATGAGAAGAGCACCCCCAACTCTGGCTGAATCTGCAGTCAAACACTTCTCTGTGAGGGCCACTGGCAGCCAAGCTGGGCCTGGACACATTCCAGGTCCTCTAACATCCAGCATGAATCACAGACAGCTCCTCATCCACAGCCGGCTGTGGGGACTGGGATAAATGGCTGCTCTTAGACAAAAAAATCAAATGGAAAAAATGCCCCAAATGTATAACTATATTTGGTTCACGGAGAGCTGCCCCTAGATGCCTGTCTTGTTCAGGTTTTTCTTTATTTTCCTGCCAGACTTGCCTGATGCACACCTTTAGGCCCTCTGCCCTCCCTGCGCCCTGAAACAGGAGCATGTTCTGCCCAGACTAGGGAAAAGCGCTAGCCCAGCCCCAGTCTCCTGTAGTCCCTTTCAGCACAACAGCCTTTTGACATTAGCCCCATTGGACAGAGATGAAAAGGAGAGGCCCAGAGAGAAAAGGAACTAGCCGAAGGCCATAGGGCACCCCGTCCGCAGAAGGAACTTGAACTCAGGTCTTCTACGCTTGGTTTTCTCCCCATTGGCTAATGTGTGGATCAGCCGATCCTCCAGCCTTTTCTGGGCAGAGTCCAGAGCTGAATAACAGCCTCAAGAGAGACCAGAAGTTCTCAGTCCAGCTGGGGTGGTGGGACATGCACGGGTGAACCAGAAGAAGCCCTGGAAGTCATCTTGTTCAGCCTCCCCTATTACAGGCGAGGGGACTGGCCTCAGAGGCCAGAGAAGGAGAGGCACTTTTCCAAGTCATACAGCAGGTTGGTAGCAGAGCCAAAGTTTAATGTCTAGCTTTCCCAGTGCCAAGTTCCTGCCCTCAAAGGCCTCTGGTGCCCTTAAATCTATGGGCTCCGCAGCTCCTGATTCTAAACAATATTCTTTGTGCTCTAACACTGAGAGGGGGGTCCTTGGGACCTGCTCTGGGGCCAGCTGAGCTGAGACCAACAGAAGAGTCTTATCTCTCATCCACATGGAGGATACGAGCAGAACCTCCCACCAAGGAGATGCTGCTCCACCTATCAGTGCTCACAGAATCAGAGGCCAAGCCGGGTGAGATGCCCTAGCCCCTCTGACAGGAGAATGTTCTCCTAGAGAGCTCTATTCCCTCTGGGAGGGTGGGGTCAGCACAGGCAAAGCCCTTGTTCATAGGTACAGGATCTCTCAGCTCCCACCATCTCTAACAGATGCAATCCATAACAAAGCAACACTTCCACAGACAGCACACAGTCAATCAGTCTCATCTTCCACATGGGGAAACCGAGGCTCAGAGAGCCCAGTGCCACACGGCCTCTGACTCTAGCCCTCTATGGCATAAGGCTGCACCCAGTGGAGGGCAACTGGAGTGGTGCCTTCTCTTCCTTTGCACCTGAGGTTCTCTGCGATGTTAGGTAAACAACCCTTTCTGCCTAGGTTTCTCCACCTGTATAATGGGAATCATAACACAAATTCTTCTTTAAAAGGCAGTCCTAAAACCAAAATTGAGTCCTGTGGTTTAGAGCATCTATGTTGTGTCTAGTACCGCGCCGCATGCTGGGGTAAGGCAGGTCTCTACCCTCAAAGGGCCCCCAGATGAACTGAAGCTCTCAGAAGAGCTTTGAAAAGGATGAAGGGTTGCCTTAGTGATGTCTGCCTGATGCTAACTCTCCCTCTGAACGCTCGGAGCTTTCTCCACAGAAAAAGAAACGCTCTGGTTCCAGGGCTGTTGCTGGAACCAGCCATGGGGAAGTGGCCTAAATGTTCAGACCCTTCCAGGTGGAACAGAACTCCTGAGGAGTGGCACTGGCCTCCCAGAATGTCTCAGGGCAGGTGTCTGGTCAACTCTCTAGCCAACAGGCTCTCAGAGCTGAATGTGGGACCAAAGGCCCAGGTGACTAACCACTGAGGACAGCAGTCCCCCCATCCCATTGCCAGGTCAGAATGCCAAAATTACTAGCCAATCTGTGAAAAGGTGAAGCTTTCAATGTTGATATATACTGATGACTCTGTAACCTGCCTTGGGCTCAGACAGACATGGCTGTGGCAGCATGCTTGTCCGTTTTCCCATTCGTGTTTCTTCTGTAATATTCTCTGGACTCGGACAGATGTGTCTGTGGCAGCATGCGTGTCTGTTTCCCCATTCTTGCTTACTCTGTAATTCCTTCGATTTGAGCAGACATTAGCTCTGGCAACATGCTTGTCCCTTCCCACTTTTGCTTTTTGAATATATGCTGAATAAAACTCTTTTTGCTTTACTAAACTTTGTGATGTTTTTCCCCTACAACACTACTGATAAATCAATATTAGTTCATCAATTACAACAAAGGCATCACAGGAACACCTGTTAATAGGTAAAATAATGTGCAGCGGGAGGGGGCAAATGGAAACTCTCGGTACTTTCTGCACAATTTTTTTGTAAACCTGAAATTGCTCTCAAAAATAAAGTCTGTTAAAAAAAAAAAAAAGAGCTAGGATCACGCAGACTTCCCATTGTTCTCAGTGCACAGTTTACAATAAGCAAATATTAAACATGTGAACTTTACATTACATTTATACTAATAAAAGTATGCTTTTATTTGTTTTAGATATTGGGGTTCTATATGAGAGGTTATTTGGGGTAAAATCCCTGCTGGTAAAACACTGATTTGATTAATCTGAGGGAATATCAGCAGCCATGGGTGGGAAGCCATTTGAGGAGGAAGGAGAAGGAAGGGGGAGGGAATATGCGTTGTCTACTGTAGATCAAATACCATGCTAGATCTTTTACATGAGTTACCTCTTTAAGACTCACAGTAATTCTTAAGACAGGTATTTTTATGCCCATTGGATAGATGAGAAAATGGAAGCTCAGAGAGCCTAGGTGATTGGCTCAGGGTTACATAGCTAATAAGTGGCACAGCCAGGATTCAAACCCAGTGCTAACTGACACCAGTGCATCTCTCTTCCCAGTATACCATGATACAGCGATAACTGGAGACTAGTTTTCTCTTGTGGTTCAAAAACTGGTTCAGGATCAAAGATTCTATAGGAGAATACTGATAAAAAGGGGTGAACATCTGGAACAGAATTTTAAATTCTCATGGAATCCAGACTTTCAGGAGCCCTTGAGTCTGGATGACCTCCCCCCCTGCCCGCCCCAAATCACTGCCCTGAGAAAACCAAAACTATCCCTGAAGTCATCTTTAAAGCTAACAATCGTTTACCTTGATTAGTAAAAAATGCTTGAGTATTGTGCTTTTTAAAAGAATTACCTATATGTGATCAAATTGACAACAGCAACTCAAAAGGTTAGATGAGAAGCTTGAGGGGCAGTGAGCTTATGTTAATGGTGGTAAAATAATTTGGAAAAGGATATTGAGAAAGGTGACACAACTTGAAAAACATAACCAAGGTCACTGAACTGTTGAGCTGGTATGTGTTTTACCGTGTATATGTTCACTAAAAATAAACACAAAACCTGGCTCAGAAGCCAGCACCACTAGAGAATTTCTCAAAATGTCTTGTCCAGCTTTTCTGGGAAAATGCAGACCAAAAAAAAAAAACAAAGTGACAAGTTTGAAGAACAATACCTAATTAGATGTGGGTGTTTTGCTGTGCTAGGTTGTCTTTTTTACCCGGTCTCATCAGATCTCTGATTTTAGGGCAAATTGGCTTCTCTCAGTACACCTAATTGGGCCAACCCCCAAGTTGTTTGGGGTGGACTGTGGAAGGATGCATTTTGGTACTTATAATATTTTCCCCACAGGATGAGTCACCATGGTGACTCCTCTTCTCTGACCCCTCCCCCAACCCATGGACAATCCTGGACAAGCCTGGGCCACCCACTGGGTAGACACCAGGGGAGTATTCAGGGCAGGCAGAGAGGTGGCAGGAGGAATGGGGAGTGGGTCCTTACCCAAGTTGGGGTCATATTCACTGATAAACCTCTTGGTCAGGAACTTCACCGTCAGGGCTGTAAGAAGCAGAAAGGAGTTGGCTCGGTCTTCCCTGCCACGTCTGGCTGTTTCTTCTCCTCCCCCTAGGCTGCTCCCTTCCTTGTTTTAGGAAGGCCTTATCTAACTTCTGTGACCCCTGGGAGTTGGTTTGAGAGGTTCAAAAGAAGCCAGAAATATGAGGAGCTGTACCCCTCCAGTTGGACCCTGGGACTTTCGATTGTTTTTTTTGGTGAAAAGAAAAGCCATGAAAGGCAAGCCTAAAGAATGTTTGTGAAGTCCTGAACTAAGGGGTCAGGACCCACACAGTCAGTTACCTGAGTCATACTGGTGATGATCTGACTGAGGGGAGACGTACCCCACCCTGGACAAGTAACGACGACTCTGAAGCACAGGGCATTTATTCCAGCTTTGGCTGTAAGCCAAAGAGAGTAAGGAGAAAGGTGATGGGTGGGCCATCCCTGGGAGAGTGTGAACCCTGAAGGGTCTAGGATTTCCAAGCGACGCCCAGGCGAGATCTGCGTCCCAAGTAAACCCACTCTATCCTCAGTGCTCCATGTCTCAAGTCCTAGCTCACTGTAGGGCCTCGATGCTCCTCATGGGTGTCTTGGCAGAGTGTAAAGCTGTAAGAAGGAAGTTCTCCCCAGGTGACATGCGTTAACCGGACTCCAATTTTGCTTTGAATTTCGCTGCATAAAGCCAACTATTCTACTGGCCTCTTAAAGAGTAATGTGATATTTTTAAGAAAATCTTTAAAATTCTTTCCCAGGATTCCTAACCACGTCAGTTTGCAAACTAACACCCAGGGAATACATATTTTAAAATTTAAACTCCTTCATTCATGTCATCACTGGCTGAACTCTAATGGTGACTCAGCTACAGATCACAATTTGATTTTCAAAGCGAAGAGGTTAAATCTTTTCTGCAGGAAAACTGGATGCAGAGTCCCCTCTCTGAGCTGGGCACTGGTAATTGTCCAGCGAGTCTCAGAGAACATTCTAGAGAAGGAGACCCACAGCTAATGGAGCCCATGTTGGCCTCACACTAATGGCTGTAAATGGAAAAACAGCCTGTGGAGAAGACCCCCGCCCCCTTTCTCTCCCCTTCAGCTGCTCTTTCTGGGGTCTCTGCCTACAGTGACCCCACCAGCACCCCCAGTCGGGTGAGAGCTATCAGGAGTGGCAAAGGCAGAGTTCAGTGTTGACAGAAATTATTTCAATGGAAACCCAAGATCTTGGTTCATCAAGGACAAGTCCCAGGCACCTGGGACCTGTCTGTTTCCAGAAAGTCAAGAGAGGGGTCTAGCTTGAAGGAAATACATTAGATAAGAATGCAGTTTGTCCTAGAACCCCAGGAATTGGGGTGAGGAGTGTGGAAGCGGCCCCTCCCATGGGAATCCCAGTATCCAGTGTCACCTTTCAGTGGCCACGGTGGTCTTCCTTCACCCCCACCTAAACCAGGGAGCAGCAAAGCCAGGACTAAGTGCAAATTGGGGCCCTGGGCTAGGGATCAGCCACTTCACAGAATCTTTTTGGTGCCACTCATCAGGACTGCTGGCCCCAGCAGAGGAGGTAGCAGGGAAGAGACAGAGGAGAGAAGGGCAGGAGTCATAGACACCGAGGGCAGAAGCACAGTGGAGGAAGAGAGAGTAGAGGAAAGAGGTGAGAAAAGCTGAGGGAGCTGAGAACAGACAACCCAGCAACAGAGAAACTGAGGCAAAAAAGAAAATCATAGTGGGTCTCTCAGTTCACGTGGGTGCAGACGGCACTAAAGCCAGTGGAAGACCCTGCCCCCAAGTCGACAGCAACCTGTGCTCGCTTCTCAGATCCCCGCCTAGTCCCCTCCGTTCTCCTGTCCCCAGCCCCACTCACCGGACTTGCCTGCCCCGCGGCGCCCCAGGATGGCCAGGTTGACCTCGGGGGACGCGCTCGGTGGCCCGCTGCCCGCGCGGGGTTTTCCGAACACCGACGACATGGTGACGCTGCGGAGAGCGACACGGGGTCCTCGGCCGCAGGGTCCCCAAGCCGCGCGCCCGCCCGTCGGGGCCCTAGGGAGCTGGCTCCCCTGCACTGGCGCCCGACCCCGCGCCGAGCCAGCGGGCTGCGTTCCCGGGGCGGCGGGCCGGAGGAGGGGCCGAGGGCCGGGGGAGGGGCCGCCCAGCGCCGCGCTCCTTCTAAGGGCTGGGGGGCCCCCCGCCGCGCGCCCCCCCGCTCCCGTCGGCCGCGCCCCCACCGCCAAGCTGGGCCTCCAGGGCCCGGGCGCCCTCACCGCCCGGAGCGCCCCCAGACCCGGCAGGGAAGGACCGGAGAGGGAGTCCCGGGGGATGGGGGATAAGAGGGGAAGAATGTTTCAGTCTTGCCTGACCTTCCACTCAATCTCTTCTCAGCGGTCAGAAAATCCATCCTTCCCTTAAAATCCATCCATCGCTCTGTCTTACCGAGCCGGACCTGCCTCCTCCTCCGGGAAGCCTCCCAGGTTCAACTCCGCACCTTTCCCTTTCTCTAGGATCACAGCCTGCTCAGCTTTGGCCCTACACTTCCCCGACCACCTTACCCTGCCCTTCAGTGTGAGGACTCTTAGTGGCATCACTGCAGAAGGCAGGCCACACCTCTCACTTCACTCAGACCCTTTACAGTACTCACCTTTCATGGGCACTAGGGTCCAGCTTCAAGAAACCTAGGCCATGCTGGGTTACTGTTTTCTCCATGATGAGAGCTAATGAGTTGCAGGTGTGGCTAGTCTAGTGCCTCAACAGGGCGTGGCATTTTATATCTTTTTTTTTTTAATTGATGTGAAATTCAAATAACATAAAATTAACCATTTCGGAGTGAAAAATTCACTGGCGTTTAGTACATTCACAATATGGTGTAACCACCGTTTCTGTCTAATTCCTAAACACTTGCATCATCCCCCAAATAAAACCCCATGTCCTTTAAGCAGTTATTCCCCATTTCCCTCTTGCTTTAGCCCCTGGCAACCAACAGAAAAAGAAAAAAAACCCAAACCCATTGTGGTCCTTTGAGTCGATTGCAAATCATAGCGACTCTATAGGACAGAGTAGAACTGCCTTATAGGGTTTCCAAGGCTGTAATCTTTAGGGAAGCAGGCCACTACATCTTTCTCTCGCAGAACAGCTGGTGAGTTCGATCCACCTGCCCACCTGAGGGTTAGCAGCCCAGTGCTTTAACCGATGTGCCACCAGGGCTCCTTCACTGGGAACCACCAATCTGTTTTCTTTTTTATGGGTTTGTCTATTCTGGATATGTCATGTAAGTGGGATCATACGATATGTAACCTTTTGTGTCTATTTTATTTTATTTACCATAATTTTCCGGAGGTACACTTTATATTATTTGCTCTGAAACCTGGTACCCCCTTTTGCCTACAGGAATTCTGGGTTTGGTTGATGAGCCTGGTATTCCCCTTGGGACCCAGTGTAAATCCTGGCCATGCTGGAAACAGGGCAAAGGGTCCACACAGGAACCTGGACCTCGGCTCTAGTGCCAACTCCTTCACTGAGTGACCTTGGACAAGTAACTCATTTCTTTGGACTTCGTGTACCCATCTAAAAATACTAAAAGGAGGGTAAACAAAATTCACAATTCCATGATGTGGCTCAGGCCTCCTAGAGAGTGGCAAAATCAGCCCTGGTGCCTTCTAGAACCCTGTGGGACCTCTCTTCTGCAATATACTCTAGGCTAGAGTGGGAAATTACAATTACCTTCTCCCCACCTGCCTAGTTATCTAGTGCTGCTTTAACAGAAATACCACAAGTGGGTGATTTCAACAAACAGAAATTTATTTTCTCATAGTTTAGGAGGTTAGGAGTCTGAATTCAGAGCTCTAGGGGAAGGCTCTCTCTCTGTCAGCTCTGGAGGAAGGTCCTTGTCTCTTCAGCTTCTGCTTCTTGGTTCCTTGGAGATCTCCTTGTGTTTTGGCATCTGTCTTACCCCGTCTCTGCTTCTAGCTTGCATTTAATCTCCTTTATATCCCAAAAGAGATTGACTCAAGATAGCCCTACACTAATCCTGACTCATTAACATAAAAAAGACAACCCCTTCCCAAATGGGACTATAACCACAGGCACAGAGGTTAGGATTTGCAACACCTTTTTTGGGGGAACACAATTCAATCCAGAACACCACCCACTCACAAGAGAAACCATGGAAACCCAGGTCAGCAGGCAGAGGCCAGACTGGGGACCAGGGTCAGAGCCCAAAGGGAATAACTTCTCAACCAAGAACGAAAATTATTTTTCTTGACACAACATGAATACTAACTCGGCCTAATTGTGTTTTGGGGAGATTATGGTAAACCAGCTGTGTTATTAAGACTCTAAGATTGGGAAGAATTTGTTTAGATTACACCCTCTGGCCAGAATCCTTCACAGAGTGAATGGCCAAGGGTTTTCCTTTGAGTTGTAGGAGGAGAAAAAGTGGGAGCCAAATTCCAGCCACATCCTTGGGCTGGCCCCAGGCCTGAGAGGACAAACTGGTTCCAGACGGGGCGTATGGGGACAGAACCAGTTTCACTGGAGGACTGGAGGGAGGGCAAGCTGTGCACCCCCACAAGCCCAACTGAGGGTAAACCTGGGCTCTGCTCTTTCCCAGCTTTGTGATGCTGGGCGAACTATTTAACCCCTGTGTGTTCTCAGGCTTTCAGTCTTTAAAACTCAGGCCATTCAGGTGAGAGCTGCACGGAGACAGATTCTAGCTCAGGGTGAGGGTGATCCCCCATCTGAGCTGTCCATAGTCACAAGGGACTGTCTTTGGGGAAAATGAGCCCGTTGACATTAAAGGTACCCGAGGGAGTGACTGCTTCATGATCCAGATGACATGCATGACTTGCTGGATGGGATGAGATGACCCTTCATTCCCTTCTAGTTCAGAGATTACTTGAGTGTGACTGCTAAGTGCCCAAAGTCTGGCCTTCCTCTGAGGTTTGGGAGGAAAAGGTGCCCACTGCACTGCTGCAGCCAGTCCCTTCCACTCAGTCTTCTCATCTGTGGGCTGCTCATCTAGCACCTAGAAGTGCACCTTGTGGACTAGAAAGGTCTTTGGAATCAGTCACTTACTGCCAGACCCTGAAATATACTGCTTTGCCCTTCAGGGCCTCACTTCCTCATCTTTAAATTTGGGGGGAATATTAAGGATTAGATAACATGGAAGTGCCCCATCCCTACACACAGAGTCATCCACCTACCAAGAAGTCACAACTGTCTAGTAACCATAAGTTTGGACACTTTAGGTCAAGGGAGAGGTTATTCTGTTAGAGCAAGTCCCCCAACCTTCCCTGCCCACCTCAGCGCTCTCACAGGGGGCCCTCAGGCACTGCAACTGCAAAGGGTAAGGCACCTAGTCCAGCACAGGGCCCACAACAGGGCTGAATAGATGTCTCTGGAATGAACAAGTAGGGCATGTCCAGGTCTAGATATGTGGGGCCTGTGTCGCTTTCCCAATTCTAGGTCCTACCCATGCCATCTAACCCCCCAGGAGCTGTCCGTGAAAAGCTAAGCTTTGAAACCCCTTTGTGATGTCACTACCTTCCCTGGAGGCACAACATGACAACCACTTCTGTGACTGTTCCATGACAAATTCAGATGCCAAAGCTGAGCAGAATGTTAGAAGTCAGACCCAAACACCATTTCATAGATGAAGAACTAAGGCCTGGAGAGGTTGGGTAGCTTTTGCAAGTCAGTGATAGTACCAGCATTAGAGCTGGTTCCTGGCTCCTAATCCAGTGCTCTTTCTTCTCCAGGTTCAGGCTGTGCAAGCTGCTCACCACCCTGTGTGCAGAAACACAGCCACGGGTGGTGAGGGCCAAGGCTCCCCATCAGACTAGGTGGCCTCCCA
This sequence comes from Loxodonta africana, assembly GCF_030014295.1. Taxonomy (NCBI): domain Eukaryota; kingdom Metazoa; phylum Chordata; class Mammalia; order Proboscidea; family Elephantidae; genus Loxodonta; species Loxodonta africana. The sequence goes on along the minus strand of NC_087354.1, from coordinate 50,809,698 downwards.
GTGCACGGGCTGTGTCTCCTCCATCAGATTGGAGGCTCCCCTTGGATAGGGGCTGTGTCTTCCCCATCAGACTGGGGAATCCCACAGACAAGCGTCCAGGGGTGTACTTAACAGACCCCTTCTGAGCCCCTACTGTGTGCTGATCATTGTGGATACAGAGATGAACAAGGCTGGGTCTGAAGACTTCCTTCCCTTGCCCCACCCCCTAATCTCGCACAGTTGGGGGCATGTAAAGTGGAGAGCGGGGTTGGTTGGGGATCGGGCAGGGCCTGGGAACTCCGTGGGCTGCCCACAGCCAGGATAGTTCCTTGTCCTCTCCAAATCCCAGAGGGACACTCACTGTCCGGGAGGAGAAACTCACCAGCTGCAGACAACACCCCACTGGGGCCCTGGGGGTGGGGCCAAAGAGCTGATCCTTAGCCCAGCTTCAGAAACATGACCTCCCACCTTGGGTGTCCCCCTCCCCACTGCCTGGCTGCTGAAGGTGGGAGCCCCAACCCACTTAACCAGGGTTGGACTTGAGAAAAATCAGGCCAGGGAGCGAGCTTCAGCCAGGACTCCTGGGTCTGCACACCCTCCCCCACCTGCTCTCAGTAGAGGCTTGCGCAGTTGTTCCACCTGGTTGTGTCTGATAGTGACCAGGTGCCTGGAATGGGCTATCTGGGAGGGACCATGCAGCAGCTCCCCACCCCCTGCCTGTAAGGCCCTCAGCTTGAACTCTGCATGAGGCAGCTGTTTCCGTCCACAAAGCCTGTGGCAAGGCTACTGTGGGTGAGGAGGGGCAGCTGGACTGGGGCTGGTGAGCAGAGTCTAGGGTCAGTGGATGAGGTTCTGTTCAGTCCCACACCCTCGTTCATGTCCAAGGAAAAGTCATCCCATCTCTAGGCCTCGCTGTCCCCATCTGTGAAATGGGAACAGTCAGACACCCTCTCTCTAACACTGCAGTCAGTGACAAAGACCTGGTCAGGACCCGGCACCACAGAGCTCACCTGCCCCCAAGAGGGAGGATTGCCATGCCCACTGTCTAGATGTTCCAGACCCTTTCAGCCAGTGTCTGGCCTCAAGGAAGGAGGGAAACTGGCAGAGGGCCTGGGACAATGCTGATGGGGCTCCTGCTCACCCCTTCCATCTCCTCCTCCTCTTCCTGTCTAGTCCCTAGGGCACAGTGTCCAGGCTATTTCTGGCTGCCTCCTCCTCAGCGCCTCTGGCTTCCCAGGCTCATACAAGTGGCCCCAACACCCCAGCCTGCTTTGATGGAGTGACCTGGGTGGGAGCGCCCTGGCTGGGGGAGGCACCTTGGTGTTGGGTCTGCAGACTCATATGCGAGAGTGTGTGCATACATGTGTCCTGGGGAAGTTCCCTTCTTCCTCCCACCCCACTTCCCGCTTGGTCTCTGTGAGTCACTCCATTCTCCTGAAGAAGTCCTTCGGTGAGGATGGGGCAGTTGAACATCTCCTGACTGGCAGATTCTATCCTATATAGGTCTTGGTCTTGGTTTCTTGCGATTTGGTGATTATCCAGCTCACCTGGGATTTGGCAGAATGACGTGTCAGTAGGAGATAATCACCAAGCTCCCTTCCACCTGACATTTTGGGATCCAGAGTCTTAGCTGGTCACCCATGAAAGTCTGTGCTGTGGGAAAAGTGCCCTGGGGTAGGTAGCAGAAGGCCTGGGGATGCCTGCTCCACTCTCCGTGACCCTGGGCAAGCATCTTCCCCTCTCTGCCCCAGGGTCCTCCACTGTAAAAGGTTCAACCACATGAGTCAGAGGTTCCTTTCAACTGTGACCTCCTGGTGCAAGGGGACAGCCTAGCATTTGTAGCGCAGAGAGACAGTAGAGCATAGTTAGGGGCACACACTCTAGAGTCAGACTGGCTGCGTTCCAAGCTTAACTCTGCTACTTTCTAGCCACGTGACCTTGGGCATGTGATTTAACCTCACCTGTGAAATGGGGCCATTAATAATACCTAATGCATGGTGTTGCTGTAAGCAACAAACAGCTAATACCTATTAAATAAGGGAAAATAATAGTCTTTTCATAGGATCCTTGGAGGATTATGAGTTAATATAAACGTTTACAACAGTGCTTAGCCGGAATCCACTCGAAGAGGGCAACTGGTTTGGTTTCGGCATAGTAATAGCTAAAAGAAGCCCTTGTGTTTCCCACCCATAGACATATGACCCCCTCAGCAGCCCCACTTCCCTCCCCACGTCCGCGGCCACATGGCAAAGGAGGAGTCAGGAGTCGGGCAACTGAGGGATAGACATCAGTTCCCAATTCAACCGAAAGTCAGGAAGGACATCTACGTTATCGGTGTTGTTAGGTGCCGTCGAGTTGGTTCTGACTCATAGGGACCCTACGTACAACAGAACGAAACATGATCTGGTCCTGCGTCATCCTCACAATTATTGCTACGTTTGAGCCTATTGTTGCAGCCAGTGTCAGCCCATATCTTTGAGGGTCTTCCTCTTTCTCGTTGACCCTCTGCTCTACCAAGCATGATGCCCTTCTCTATGGACTGGTTCCTCCTAATAAGATGTCCAAAGTACATGAGATGAAATCTTGCTTCTAAGGAGCATTCTGATTGTGCTTCTTCCAAGATAGATTTGTTCCTTCTTTTGGCAGTCCATAGTATATTCAATATTCTTTGCCAACACCGTAATTCAAAGGCATCAATTCCTCTTCGGTTTTCCTTATTCATTGTCCAGCTTTCACATGCATATGAGGCAACTGAAAAATACCACGGCTTGGGTTCACATACAGGGGGTTACTAGACACTCATCTGCAAAGTGGAATTGCTATGCTCCCAGTTTTACAGAGTGGAAAACTGAGGCTCAAAGACAGATGGGACTAGCTGCGAGTCAGGGGCAGAGGCCCAGGCTAGTTAGAACCCTGCTCACAGACCCAGCCTGGACCAGTTTATTTGCTGCACCTTTGCCTCTCCTTCTTTGCCTCTCTGAGCCAATGGGATGGCCTTAGTGTTAATTAATCCCGTCTGTCCTTCCCAGTTGAATGACTTTGGACAAATCTCGTAAACTCTGAGCCTGATTCTGAACACTTAACAGATACTGTCCCGATACCATAAAATAGGGGACACTACTGGCCACATTTTGCAGATGAGGAAAAGGAAAGTCAGAGAGTTCGGGTACCTGCACAGGGCACAGTGCTGGTTTAAAAAAAAAAAAAAAAAGAAAGAAGCCTTTGCCGTAGAGTTGATGCCGACTCATAGTGACCCTAAAGGACAGAGCAGAACTGCCCCACTGGGTTTCCAAGGAGCGCCTGGTGGATTCCAATTGCTGACCTTTTGGTTTGCAGCCATAGCTCTTAACCACTAAGCCACCAGGGTTTAGTGCAGGTTAAATGGGATATCTCTCGTAATGCAACCCTCACAGTGCCCGATATGCAGGTGGGCTGTCTAATTACCACTATTTCTCATTTGAAAATGAGTGGCCACGTGTCTCCAGATCCTCCTTGGGCCTGCAGCCATCCAGCCTGCTGGCCACTCCATCACATGAGTCGCACTATCTTTAGCCAGGGAGATATTTATATCCCCCCGGGCAAGTATTTTCTGTGGGGGAGCCCCAGAGTCTGCAGTCGGTGACTCCAGAGCCCCCAACGGCGGCCTCCGCCCTCTGGCTCGCCATGCCGCCGGACTTGGCGGCTCCTGTGCAGGTCTGGGTGGGCGGCCAGCTCTTCCAGGCCGACCGCACCCTGCTGGTGGAGCACTGCGGCTTCTTTCGCGGCCTCTTCCGCTCCGGCATGCGGGAGGCGCGGGCTGCCGAGGTGCGCCTAGGCGTGCTCAGCGCGAGCGGCTTCCTCACCACGCTGCAGGTGCTGCGCGGCGAGCAGCCGGCGCTGGCCGATGCAGAAGAGCTGCTGCAGGCCGTGGAGTGCGCCGCCTTCCTGCAGGCGCCGGCGCTGGCGCGCTTTCTGGAGCACAACCTCACGTCGGACAACTGCGCGTTGCTGTGCGACGCAGCTGCCGCCTTCGGCCTGCTGGACGTGCTCCACAGCGCCGCGCTCTTCATCCGCGACGGCGCGCGGGAGCTGGCGGCCGAGCTGGTGCTGCCTGAGGCCCGCGCCTACGTGGCGGCGCAGCGGCCCAGCAGCTACGTGGCCCTGAGCGCCCACACGCCTGCGCCCGGCTTCCTGGAGGACGCGTCGCGCACGATGTGCTACCTGGACGAGGAGGAGGACGCGTGGCGCACGCTGGCCTCGCTGCCCCTGGAGGCAAGTACGCTGCTGGCCGGCGTGGCCACGCTGGGCAACAGGCTTTACATCGTGGGGGGCGTGCGTGGCGCCAACAAGGAGGTGGTGGAGCTAGGCTTCTGCTACGACCCGGACGGCGGCACGTGGCGCGAGTTCCCCAGCCCGCACCAACCGCGCTACGACGTGGCGCTGGCCGGCTTCGACGGCCTCCTTTACGCCATCGGCGGCGAGTTCCAGAGGACACCCATGAGCTCCGTGGAGCGCTACGACCCGGTATCGGAACGCTGGAGCTTCGTGGCGGACCTGCCGCAGCCAGCCGCTGGCGTGCCCTGCGCCCAGGCGTGCGGCCGCCTGTTCGTGTGCCTGTGGCGACCGGCTGACACCACGGCCGTGGTGGAGTACGCGGCCCGGGCGGATGCCTGGCTGCCTGTGGCCGAGCTGCGGCGCCCGCAGAGCTACGGCCACTGCATGGTGGCCCACCGCGACAGTCTCTACGTGGTGCGCAATGGACCTTCCGACGACTTTCTGCACTGCGCCATCGACTGCCTCAACCTAGTCACGGGCCAGTGGACGGCGCTGCCCGGCCAGTTCGTTAACAGCAAGGGGGCACTCTTCACGGCCGTCGTGCGTGGCGACATCGTCTATACAGTCAACCGCATGTCCACGCTGCTCTACGCCATTGAGGGCGGCACCTGGCGGCTGCTCAGGGAGAAGGCCGGCTTTCCCCGGCCGGGCTCCTTGCAAACTTTTCTCCTGAGGCTACCTTCTGGTCCCCTGGGGCCTGTGGCCTCGACGACGCCCGAACTGTGACCCCTGAGCTGGGCTTTAGGATGGGGACAGCTGAGAGTCTTCCCTGAGCTATGGCTGAGTTTGTGGGGCTAGCCCTAGCTGGTGCCTGGGACTTTTCTCTTCCTGATTGAGATACCCAGGCCTCTTGCCTTCTGGTCGTGTGAATGTGTCCAGTCCAGGGAAGGAGCGACGACGCTGGGGTCTGAACCCTCAAATTACATAGGCTCTGCTAAGAACCGGTGGGTCACAATGTCAGTGGAAGTGGTGTGTGGAGGGATAGGATTTGAATAATCCAGGCTGTGTGTGAATGTTCCACTAGCTTGCGGGTAGCTAGGACTGGGTTAAAACAAACAAGCAAACAAATAAAAAATCCATTGCCTTCGAGTAGATTCAGACTCATAAGCGACTCTATAGGACGGAGTAGAACTGCCCCATAGGGGTTCCAAGGAGTGGCTGGTGGATTTGAACTGCTGACATTTTGGCTGGTTAGCATCCATAGCTCTTAACCACTGTGCCACGAGGGCTCCAGGAGTGGGTTAAGTGATGTTAAATTGTCCGTCAGTAGCCAAGAATTAGGCGCCTACTGTATCCCCAAAACCGGAAACCCTGGTGGGGTAGTGGTTAAATGCTACTGCTGCTAACCAAAAGGTCGGCAGTTTCAATCTGCCAGGCGCTCCTTGGAAACTCTGTGGGGGCAGTTCTACACTGTCCTATAGGGTTGCTATGAGTCGGAATAGACTCGACGGCAGTGGGGTTTTTTTGGGTATGCCCAAAGGAGCCTTGCTGGCACAGTGGTTAAAGCAATCGACTGCTAACTGAAAGGCTGGCAGTTTGAAACCACCAGCTGCTTTGCAGGAGAGAGATGTGGCAATCTGCTTCCATAGAGATTTACAGCCTTGAAAACCCTATGGAGTCGCTCTGAGTTGGAATCAATTGGCCAGCAGTGGGTGGATGCGCCGAGCACAGTGATAGGCCTGATGTAGGCTGTAGTTGCCAGACAGGGGGCCTGTTGGAGCTTCGAGTCTAGCCCAGAAAAAACTCGGCAGTTGCAGGACACCAAAGGTTTACACATACATGTCCTGATCCACAAAATGTTAAAGGCAGTGCACGGGGGGAAGGGGTAGGGGAGACCCACAGTGTAGTAAGTGGCAAAGGAAAAATAAGGAGAGGAAGAACGTAATTCTAGCAAGGAGCAGAGTATGCAAACTGGGTGGGAGAGATAAGCAGAAGACACTTAGCTGCTGAAAGGGGAGGTTCAGACTGTGGGGACCCTGAGAGCTCAGAGGAGCAGAGATGGGGAAGGGCTAGAGCAGATGGGAAGGGTCTCTGTGCAGCCAGCCTTAATGCAGAACAGCTGTAGCAAGAGGCAGGTAGGGAGGGGATGAGGCTGGGCTGGCTGGTAGTGGTAGCAGACAATAACTAGCTAGCCTGGAAGTGAGACCTGTCTGAGAGAGAAAGGGTTCCTCACAGCCCCTTCTGGGCATGGAGACTCTCAGAGGAGAACCAGCTGTAAGCCCCTTCCCTGCCCGCTTTTTTGCCATCCCCCGAGGTGTAGTGGGCAGTTAACCCCTGTGACTTCAGCTCACTCAAGGGATGAGCCCAGCCCTAGCCAGGTCTTCCTGCCTCCCTGTCCTTGCTTATACTCTGCTCCCCCAGGTCCATTTGCTCCTCCTAGCCTCTGTTCCTGCCATTCCCTTGGCCTCGAATGCCTTTCCTCTTCCTCTGTGTTGGCTCTGTAGCCACTTCCTCTCTGCAGGGCTGGCTGATCCAGCTCTCTGTCCTCCTGACCTTGGCTGCGTGCCTTGCTCACTGGACCCCTGGCTGTGACATCACATCATTCTCTGTGTGTGTATATATACGTGCGTGTGTGCGCGCGCCCCCGGGCACGTGTATAGATGGTAAGGGCTGAGATCCTGTTGTGCTGTCAGCTGAGCTGGGGTACTTCCTAGCCTGCAGGATAAAATGACAGGGTCTTGAAAGAACCTAGGAAGTGGGAGGGGCTATAGAGGCCACTAGGCAGGAACCTGGTGCTGACCTCTGGTGTTAGTGAGGACTCTTGTCCCTCCTCTAGAATACTTCAGCCCTGGCTTCTGGGCAGGTACCCGCTCCAGCCCTGCAGTGTCTCTAGGCCCCCAGGTAAACTTTTCTGAGTGGTCTCCACCCTGCAAGGACTGAGGCCCATGGGAAATCCTGGCCTCCTCAGAAGTGGAGAATGCAGTGTTGGCATAGGGCTTACCGAGCATGGAGGCTGGTGTCAGGGCTGTGCCCAGTTGCATCTTCCCCTGGCTTGGCTGACCTCTGCCCCAAGCCCTGGAGAGCAATGCCCTCAGAAGCCAGGGACTTTTCGGCCCTGGCGTAGCCTAGTCTGATGAGTCACAACAATAAACCCTGACTTTTGTGTCCTCTGACTGGTGTGCAAAGTACTTTCACATCTGTCTGCACTCTAGCTCCACCACAGACCTGGGAGTTGGGTACCCTATCCTGTGGCAGATGAGACGTGGGAGGCTCTGAGGCTGAGTGACTGGCCCACAGCCACACAGCCTGGCAGAGTCCCTCACTTTTGATTTGTGGCAGTATAACTTTTGAGAAGTTAAATTGGATTCATATAAATATAAAATGATGGCATGTCAAAGGTTTATTTAATCCTCTAATGAATGAACCAGAAGAACGGTAAAACTTGTTCAAAAGAGCATTTGTGAGACAGATTTATGTAGTTTGTTGGAAAAGTGCTGAAATAAGATTGCTAAGTTAGAGACAACTGGTTAATGCCTTCTAGGGCAATAAACTAACTTTTAGGGCTACCTTCTCTATTGGACAGAACTCCTTTGCATCTTTGCTAGAGAAAAATCTACACATTAACCTATAACCTCACAAAGTCTGGGCCCTAATCGATAGTAAATTGTAAATCAAAGGTACATTCCACTGGACATTTCAATCCTTAGGGGACCCATTAAACGCTGTGTCAGATGACATTAGAAGGGCATGCAGGCTTTTCTTTGCTTCATTCCCAAGTTAGGGATAAATTTTCTTCTTGGAACAGAGCACGTTCCTCCTTGCACACACCTCCCAACCAATGCTAAACATCCTGAGACTTGCAACTTCCAGGTCCATCAGCTCGTGAGTCTCCAACCCACAGAACTTTGCACTTGGCAGCATTCAGAGCTGGCTACATGGCTGTGCTCAGACGGGGCCTGCTGGCTGCGGGGGTTTAGTTGTTCCTTGATCCAGAGCAGCCCTTCCTAAGATGATTTTTGAGCATAATAGTAACACAGTGTTCACTGAGAGCTCTCCCACAGATTGTCTTATTTGAACTTTATAAGAATTTTAAGTGGGTAAGTGTTTGGCATCATCCCCAGCCCTGTTGTTAGGTTCCATCAAGTCAATTCTGACTCCTAGCGACCCTGTGTACAACAGAATGAAACACTACCAGGTCCTGTGCCATCTTTACAATCATTGCTGTGCTTGAGCCCATCGTTGTGGCGACTGTGTCGATCCATCTTATTGAGAGTCTTCCTCTTTTTCAGACTCTCTTAACAAGCATGAGGCCCTTCTCCAGGGACTGGCCCCTCCTGATAACCTGTCCAAAATAAGATAAAGAAAAATTCCCAAAGGGAAGGTGGCCAGAAGAAACACAGCTTCTAAGTGGTAGGGCAGGCTTTGAACCCAGGGTCACAAGCTTGTTTTCTGTGCTGCCTCACACTTGGCTGAAGTTCTGAGCTGGGCAGGGTATTTCTGCCTGTCTCCTCAACACCTCCTCCCAATTACCCTTCTGTCTGCACCCCCTTCCCCTTTGGGGGGTTGATCCCCTCCCTTCAACCCAGCCCTTTCTTTCTTTCTGCTTTTACAGGAAAAGTAACTATCCTGGCCATTCCTGCCTTAGGACCAAGCTAAGGGACTAATGGGCCACTATAGGAGGGTAGTAGTGACTAGATAAGGCCCTGGAGGGGGTTGGGTATTTGTACTTTCATACATACTCGCTCCCTCTCAGAAAGTGTGGGGGAAGTTTGGAGAGCTCAATCCACCTTCTCCTCTGGCCTAAGGGTCCTCACAGTCAAGGCTCTGCAGCTCTTCCGCCTGCCACTACCTGTCCACTGCCCACCACACTGATCACCTGGCTTGCAGGTGAGACGACCAGCAGAAAGCCAAAATGACTCACTCCAAATAAGTGGAAAAGCAGGACCATGAACCTAGGACTTGGAATTCTCAGCCGCTCCTACGTAGTCTTAACCACTGTGTGAAGGTGTTTGGGAGCATAAACCAGGTGAAGGTGAGCAATTACAGAGCCACTGAGTCGTTACGGAGTCCTGAGGGCAGGGCCAGGTTTGGAATCTTCTCTGTGTCATCTCAGAGGCCCACTCTATGAGAAGTGTGTTCTTCCAGACACACACACACACACACACACACACACACACAAAAGCATGTGAGTGCACACACACGGCCGTGGGGGCGTTTTTTTTTTTTTAATTGTGCTTTAAGCGAAAGTTTACAAATCAAGTCAGTCTCTCATAAAAAAATTTATATACACCTTGCTTATATACTCCTAGTTGCTCTCTCCCTAATGAGACAGCACGCTCCTTCTTTCCACTCTCTATTTTCGTGTCCATTCGGCCAGCTTCTGACCCCCTCTGCCCTGTCATCTCCCATCCAGACAGGAGCTGCCCACATAATCTCATGTGTCTACTTCATCCAAGAAGCTCACTCCTCACTGCTATCATTTTCTTTCCCATAGTCCAGTCCAGTCCCTCTCTGAAGAGTTGGCTTTGGGAATGGTTCCTGTCTTGGGCTAACAGAAGGTCTGGGAACCATGACCTCCGGGGTCCTTCCAGTCTCAGTCAGACCATTAAGTCTGGTCTTTTTACGTAGCGGGGAGCATTTTCCTGAACTTCCATGACAGCTCTGAGGTCAGACTCTGAAGCTCTTTCCTCTTTTACAAACTATCTCTTTGTCCCCAATTCTGAATGCCCTGCACCCCCAAGCTTTCCTCTCCCTGAAAATGACCCTGTTGTGTTTATATAGCCTGCCTGGCAGAGGCAGAAGGAGAGGCTAGGCCTTCCCACACTCAACCCTGCTTTCCTGCTTGCTTCTCTTCAGTCTGTTCACACAGCTGCCAGAGGGATCCTAGGGAAGTGTCAGACCATGTTGCTCCCCCACTCAGAGCACTTGGTGGCTCCTCATCTTATGCAAGTGAAAACCAAGGTCTTTTCAAAGGATCCTCCCATTTCTTTGCGGACTTCATCTCTTACCACTCTTCCCCCAGCCTGGTTGCTATTCTTCAAACACACCAGGTACACTCCCACCTAAGGGCCTTTGCATAGGTATCTCTCTACCTGGCACACCCCCTATCTCCTATAGGTCTTCACTCAGGTGTCACTCTGAGGCCTTTCCTCACCACCTTATTGAAAATCACCCTCCCCCTTCACTGCATTCCCTACTCCCTCTTCCTGTCTTATTTTCCTCCATGACGTATCTGGCATATTGTGTTTGTACTTGTTTATTGTCTGTTTCCTCCTGCTAAAATGTGAGGTCTGTAAGGGCAGAGAGTTTTGTCTGTTTTTTTTTTTTATATCTCCAGGACCTAGAACAGTGACTAGACTGTAAAAAAAAAAAGTAGAGGCTTAATAAATACTTGTTGAGTGAGTAAATGAATGAATGGTGCTCAGTGGATGTCTGTTGAAAGAAGAAACGAATAATCAGGAAAGAGATAAACTCATAGGAAAGGAACAGAGAAAGGCTCACAGATTTCAGGGGAGGGAGTGTCATTTCTGGTTGGAGACCAGAGAAGACATTCAGGAGAAGCTGATGCCCTGTTGAGTCCACAGTACACCCTGGAAAGGCTGGAATCCGAGAACAGCAGCCTGTGAGTCACTTTTCTTCTATCAAGGGAGGGGAAGAGACTGGACTTGGAAATACTAATCAGCCTGTGAAGAATTGCTCTTCTTGGCGGTGGAGTACACACAGGGCCATTCTGTTTATTTTCCTTTGGCCCCAAGCAGCTGGGCCTCTTTTTCATCCTAATTGCTTTGTTTTAAGTTGCTGTCACTTCCCAGGAACCAAGGCAAATTAACTGTACTGGTGGGAGACACAGCTGTTGGCCCAAAAGGCGGGCTCTGAGCATGCCCATCATAGTATGGGATATGGGACCCCAGTGGAGGGCATCCCTTGGGGATTCATCCCAGCAGTGTCTTCTGCAGCCTGCTGGGAGGAGGGGAGCATGAAGAGAGGGATCCTCTCTGTGTGACTTTTCTGCAATTAACAAAAGGTAAAACGGGGCCCAATTGGATTTCCACCTGCAAAAGGTTGAAGTTGGGCCCATATATCACACCATATACAGCAATTCAAAAATTGATCGATGACCTAAATTCAAACAAAATCCATTGCAGTTGAGTCGATTCTGACTCATAGTGACCCTACATACAAGAGCTAAAACCATAAAACTACAAGAAAATGCAGGGGTAAATCTTCAAGACCTTGTTTTTGAAAATGAATTCTTAGATATGACACCAAAAGCATGAGCAACAAAAGAAAAAGTAAATAAATTGAACTCAATCAAAATTAAAAGTTTATGTGAATCAAAGAGCCTTATCAAGAAATAGCCAAAAGGTGAAAACAACCAAAGTGTTCATCAACAGATGAATGGATAAACAAAATATGGTATGTACTTACAACCCATTGATGTCAAGTCAATACCGACTCATAGCGACCCTATCAGACCTAGTAGAACTGCCCATAGGGTTTCTGGGGCTGTAAATCTTTACAGAAGCAGACTGCCACATCTTTCTCCTCCTGAGCAACTGATGGGTTCAAACCACAGACCCTTTGATTAGCAGCCATAGCTCTTAACCACTATGCCACCAGGGTTTCCACAACAACAACAAGTGTGAGTTATATCAATGGGCTCCCTTGACTCTGGCCCCCAATAGGGAGCACCAGCAGATGGTGGAGGTGTGGGGGAGGGTGAGGTCAGGTTATTTATTTCCCAGGCCTCTCTGTGTAGGGCCGCCTTGCACTGACCTTTTTGCCTCCGCTGACCAGAAGTCACAACTCCTTTCAGGTAACCAGGCTGTGGTGGCTGCCCACCCACTCACCCTCCAGGCCTAAGAGTGGTGAAAGCCACTCTGTCACCAGCCTTGCACTGTTCTTGTAGTTGCCCTACACCCTTTGTGTGTTTCCTCATATCTGCTAAAATTACCAGATTTGTATGTGTCATCTCTTTCCTGTCAGGACCTGCCTGATACACACTCTGTCCCTTCTGGCCTTCAACTCCCTGGGCATCAGTCACTGAGAGACCAGGTTTGGGCACAGCAAAGGATACTGGGAAAAATCCATCTCAGAGCCTTGGCCTGATTACACACTGATGGAACCAGAGGAATGTCTTATGGGAAAGGGTGGTGCCTCAGTGACAGGAAGCTGGGGACTTGCCTCCCAAGCCACTTGAATTTGAGGGGAAAAAATTGACCTTTAGAAGCTCTCTGAGGAGTGGCTGGGAATGAAAACAGAACCAGATGCACGAGCTCCAGGGAGCACAGGTTCCGCTTCCTCCTCCCAAGTGAGGGACCCAAGAAGTCTGCAGCCCCAGCTTAAAGGTGGGGCCTGGCTCTCTGTGCCCTGGCCAGACCTGACTTTATCAGGTTTAAACAAGGGGTCCTGTAGGTATGGAGGGAGAGCCCTGGAGACCCTTGCCCTGCCACCTATTTGCTGTGTGACGTTGGACTGGTTACCCCACCTCTCTGAGCCCCAGCTTTGCATCCATCAGTGAGGACGATGACCCCTGTCTGGTACACAACATTGCTGTGGGGTCAGGAGAGGGTACATGTGTGCAGGAACCTCATGAAGGGGCCCAGTGCTGTGTAGTGGCAGGGATGTTCCAGCTTCTAGCTCAGACTTCCTGGATTCTAGTCCAGCTCTTGTACTTGGGGCGGTTGTTTCACCTCTCTGCACCTCACATGAGCATCTGTCAATGAGGACAACAGCACTGCCCAAACTCCATCATTCCTCCTGGGTAGGGCATGGTCTGCAGAATATAACCCCCTGACCCCCGCTCCATTGTCTTAGGGACATAGGACAGTAAAGTCTGGTGGAGGTGGTGGGGTGGGGGGACAGTGCTGGGGGAAGGGGTTGGCAGCAACATGTGAAACTCCCAGGATATGAGCACCCTAACCTGGGCTGTGGAGATGGCTGGGTCTAACTGAAGATCCAGATGCTGAGAAGCGTCACTGCTGTGATACTTGGGCCTCGGCCCCTGTAGCTGAAGGCCCTGTGCCCCTAACCCACTGCTGCTAAGTCCATTCTGACTCACAGTGACCCTACAGGACAGGGTAGAACTGCACCATGGGGTTTTCAAGGCTGTAATCTTTTAATCTTTACAGAAGCAGACTGCCACATCTTTCTCCCGCAGAGTGGCTGGTGGGCTCCAACTGCCAACTTTCAGTTAGTAGCTGAGCGCTTAACCACTGTGCCACCAGGGCTCCTTCCTGCACCCCTAGGGTGTTCAAAATGCTTCTCTAGGCTCCAGCTTCCCACCCTAAACACTGAAAACATTTCTTGGCTGCCTCTAGCCTGTCCCCTTTGTCACCTGCTGCCACACGGCCTGGGGTTGGAGTACCCAGAGCAAGGCTCCTCTCATAGACAGGGTGGTGGCTTCCTTAACCAACAGCATCCACCCTTCCCCTCAGAGCTCAGTGGCCACCACAGAGTGTGGTCACAGCTCGGACCTTCTGCTACGTTTTTCTTTGCTCAGCCCTGCTGCCATAAAAAGGTCCACGAACTTCCCAAAGGACCACATCAGAGGGAGCATGAGCCAACTCGGACCTCTCTTCCTTCTCATGGGCACTTGGGAGCGGGAGGCATTGTGCAGATTAACACCAAGGCTCTCGCAGAAACCACCAGGGTCTCTTCAGTCCAGTTACTGTCAAGTTGATTCTGCCTCTAGGACTTCACAGTCGAGTATGGGGGACAGCCCCCCCACCCCCCAATCATCCAATTATAGGACCACAAGGTAAGTTGCCTGATGGAGCTAGCCCTCTCTGTGTGAACTAGGACTTCTAAACCTTGTGGCAGCCGATGGCCTCAGCCCAGTTTTCCATCTCAGACCTTTCTCAAGGTTAGTGGGCTGGCAGGACACACCCTGCCCATTTGGCAGCTGTCCTTACTACCCCACCCCCGACTCCCCAGCCCTTGCCATGTTCTGTCATTGCATCCAGCAGGGTGCTTTGGTTGGCAACAAGAGAAGCCACCTTTGGCTGAGTTAAGGAGAAGAGGATTTTGCTGGAAGAACTTTGGGTAACTCAAGGCTTCCTGGGAGGACCAGAGCACCAGGCTGCAGAAGGACAGGGGGTGAGCAGCTACAAGTGCCCAAGCAAAGTCCCTTTGGGGCCACAGCCAGGACGAATGTGCTCAAGACTGAATGGCTCCACACCAGAGTCTGCCTGGCCCTGTGTGGGTGACCTGTGCCCACCGCTTGGTGAGGGCAGGACAGGGCACTTTGACTAACCATACACCAAGATGGCCCACAGCAGTCAGAGAAGTAATTACCCCACTTAAGAATAAGGAGCAGTCCCTAGGCGGATGGTGAGAATACAGCTATGACCATATGGTCTCCCTTCTGCCACCACCGTTGGCTGTTTTGTCATTCAGCTATCCCATCTTCCCCCTCCAGCATCTACCTGGCCACAACCTCTAGGCATCCCCCTTCCCACCCCAGGTTGCTTTGTGCCTGGGTGATGACTGCCTGGAATGTCCTTCCTCAACTCTTTGATGTGAAGAACTCCTGCCCACCCTGCAAGGCCCATCTCATTGTGCCCTCTCTTAGAAGACTCCAATGTCAGTCTGAAGCTGATCACCCAGTCTGGCTTAAGCTCCTGTAGTGTGGCCTTACCTCTGCCTGCCCTGCACCAGAATCGGTAGGTTATGAGGTTTCTGTCCCTATGGTGGAGCCCCAGAGGCCTCCATCTTCTTGTGTCCAGTTTAGGGCCTGCTGAGGCTCATAGAGTTGTTTGGCTTCTGGAGACATGCCCTGGCACTGGTCTGTTCCTGGGCCCCTGGCTCCCCAGGCCCCTGGCTCCCCATCCTTTCCTCTCACTTTCCCCACCCCCTGTCACTCAGTTAATGTTCCTGCTCAGCCTGAAGATGTCTTCTCAACGAAAACCAGATAAATAAATAAAATTGTCGGTTCAAACTCTTGAGCAGTGAAGCAGCAGATGACGTTGTGTGGGCAGCAGCCCAGGGGACACAGAATGTACATCTCCTGAGTGGGTGGCCTTATAAGGACAGGTTCAGGAGGAGAATGGGCAGGAGGGCGGGTTGCCCGCCAGGGAGTGGGAGGCTGGGCAGGGGGCGGGTGCCTGGCCGCTGGGCTGAGTATGGAGCTAGCAGGGGTGCTGGCTAGGACCCAGGTCCACAGGGGGATTTGGCAAAGTGCCACCCTAGAGGCATTCCTTGGGCCAAAGTCTGTCAGCCCCTCTGCCTTCTCTGCCATCGTCACCACACAGGCACTGACCTATTCTCAACCGGCTGCCCCACTGCCCTGTGCTGCCAGCCCAGCACTGGGAACCTCTGCCCATTCCTGGCCCAGCAGTGCTTGGCACTTAGCTGGTATCAGTTAAGGTTTGTGGGATGGAAGGGTTAATAAATGAGTGAATGGCTCTTTGGTGGTAGTTTTGGCTCATCCACTGGGGCTGTAGCACCTGGAACACAGGGAGGTGTTTTCTCTTTTCTGAGGGGTCAGCACAGGGTTGGGTGCTTAAAGGAAGGATTTGTTGGTTGAGCGGGCACTGCCTTTGAGTACAGCAATCAGTTCTTGCCCTGCTGAGATCGCCCTTGTCCCCAGCATGAAGACACACACACCTTCTCCAGATAAGGCCTGTGGCTGGGGTTTTGCTCCCCTTGAGGATAGTGTGTAAGAGAGAGAGACAGAGACTTTCTGGGAGAGTCCTGATTGTCTAAGCATTCCTCAGACTCCAGCCTGTCTGAGGACAAACTCCAGCCCTAAGGGTAAGGAGAGCTGTGAGCTCAGAGCTCACCAGCACGGGAAGCCTCCCCAGCCCTCATCAGGAAAGATTCTTCCCGCATCTTTCTGAAGCCCCAAATCCTCCTTATAGTGAGTCTTACAGACAGAATGGATGGCCAAATGAGTTGAGGAGCTGGGACGGTCACCCCTTCCTGTTGCCAGCTTTTAGCGTGCCTAAAAGCTGACCATTTACGTGCTTCTGAGTTAAGCATTGCTGCTTCTGGGTTAAGCATTGCCCTTTCCCTTAAGTCCTCTTCTAAAAGGCAGAGTGTACCCTTAGGAGGGTTGTAGGGTAATGGTATTATCTATATGCATCCCCTCCCAATGGAATCAGCTTTGCTCTTCCCCGAAGCATGCTAGGGATGAGTTTGGGATGGCCTCAGGCTAAGGTACAACGCTGGGAGTGGCATGACTGGGCCAGCGGCCAAGGCCAAGGCAAAGGAATGCCTTAGCAACAGGAAGGAGAACATCTGGGCCTCGATGTGAAGTCCCTGGGAACACTGACTGCCCAAGGACGTGGGAGAAAAACAATGAGCCCTGGTTCCAGCTGGAATGGTATATAAGCTGTGTCCCTTGGTAGGTGGTTGTGGAACGCTAAACTGGTTCAGCTGCCACCCTGGGCCACAGTCCTGTAAGTAAGCTTCCCAAATAAACCATATGTCATGATCGCTGGTTCTGGAGTCTTTCTTCACCCTCTTGGAGATGTGGCTGACCTTGGGTTCATGTGCCACTGGGTTGTTACCCAACAATTGGTGAGCCAGCCAGAGACTGAGGAAACCTCCGTGAGCGCCGGACATATGGTGGGGAAAGAGACCTTGATGGAGATATCCCAAGATGGCCCCTGTCCTCCATGAGGTGGGGGGGTTGGACGGCCCCTGCCCTCCATGTGGGGGGTGGGTTGCCGCTATCTTGGATAGCTGGAGCCCACTGCGTGAGTATGGGGATGCCCCGAAAATGCCTAAGGGCATTGAAGATATGCTGTATCAGGTGGAGGCCCCAAAGCGAAAGCCAGATTGCCGTGCTGAGGCAGCTCGTGTGGGGTGGCTTCTACTGGTAGCATTGAGAGGGGTGTCCGGTGTGGAGCCAGCCGCTAGGGCCCTAATTAGGCAGCTGGAAGCAGAGCTGCAACTGGAGGATTTGCGGGCGGCATATTCCTCCTCCACTGAAACATTAGTGCCCAGTTTGCGGAAGCAAGAGGCATCTTCAGGGGAAATCCCAGGGTGGCCAGTGACCTCTGTCTGGGGAGGCCTGGCCCGTATGCTTTTCTGTGGGAGAAATCCCAGGGTGGCCAGTGAAGCCCAGCTAGCTCAAGTAGTAGAGCATGGGACTGGAGCTAGTTGGATGGGATAAACAGGTCCCTGGCTCTGAGAACACCCTGTAACACCTAGTGCAAAGCAAGAGTTAAAACAGCAGGGAAAAAAGGAAAAAAAAAAAAAAAAAGAGTAAGAAGCCCTTCAAGATAGCTTGTGTTGAGCGACCTTGAAGAGACCTCAGAATTCTCTGATAGCTGCCCTGGACAATATAACTGAACAGCAACCTAGCTGCAGCTGCAATGGTAAGGGGAAAGCTAAAAGGGGGAGGGGGGCTACCTCCAGGTTACCAGGCAACTGGGCTGGACCCAATGCTTGCACTTGGTGTGGTGGAGGAGTGGCTCCACAAATGAGTGAGGGCTCTGCTAGCTTTTCCCAGATCTTCTTTCAGAAATAATTACGATTGAGGATTAAGCCTAATTTCTCTGTCACCAGTGAGGAACAAAGGCCTTGTGTTACCAAATAAAGTCCAATGAGGTATACTTTGGGTCTGAGGTCACTATCATTGAGACACTTGCCCCAGCCTGACTATGGATAAGTCCCTTGGCGCCCCTACAAATCCTTACTGTATGTACTGATGATGCTGACGTATTAATGCAAACCTTTGTAAACTTTTGCCTCCAAGTCCTGATGGGAATTGCTGCAGTTAGGGCCGTTTTTAGAGGGGCACAAGGAAACTGTGACGTAGGCTATAGCTAACAGCCTGGCCATTCAATCTGGCCACTGACAACCCTTGGACTGACATATAAAGCAAGCCCCTATAGAGATAAGACATCTAGGCAAAAAAAAAAAAAAAAAAATCAGTTCTGCTCCTGATAAGCTTTTGTCACTTGTGTGGGTAGTCACCAGAAAAGCCTCTATGCTGAGAGTGGAAAAGAGCCAACGAGCAGATCGCTCTAACCAGTTGACTGCAGAGGCTGAAGCATTGTCTGCTCCAGAGTAAAGAGATGTACAATCGACCACGTTCTGGATCTAAGAGAGGACCATCTATGGAGGTTCACACACCATCCTAGATGGGGGCTACACACATGGACTGCCATTGTCATCAGAAAATGCTGGATAGCACAAGAAAGCTGACTCACCTACGAGACCCTGGCCAAGGCTAAAACCTGTGCAGGGACAGATTCCTGAGCCAACAGGCCAGGGCTTTCTCGGCAGGTAAATCATATCGAGGCTTTTTATCCTATGCAGAGGCTTCCACTGGATCTTGAATGAACTCTTCACACTCTTTATCACCCCAAGACATAGGGGCAATTGAGCACTTCAATGGACAAGTTTAAATGGCTGATTGGAGGGGACAAGACAACACCAGCCTGGACCATGCATCTTAGACAAGCAGTCTGGGGTCTCAATGCCACAGTTCCCTGCAAGGGCATTTCTTATTTGTGCCATATGTTTAATCAAACGGTCTATTCTATGTGTTTCTTTGGTGTAGAATTGTTCGTGACAAAAGATCTGGGTTCCACAAAGGCACTGACCAGAGCCCATGAGAGGAGGCCAAGCCTATGGCTCCCCCGCCAAGGGGTGGGAATCTCCTTCACCCCTTGACTAGAGGTGTGGCCAAGGTGCACCACAGGTGCAGGAAGCCCTCTGCTGGGTGACAGGGAACCGGAGGCCACACACTGAAATAAGCCTACACTGGATGCCCACTAATAAGCAACATGTTTTGGCTTTGGTGGACACCGGAGCAGAATGCACTCTGATGTATGATAACCCAAACAGGTTTAAAGGGCCACTAACAGCTATTGATGGGTACGGGGGTGGGGCCATCAGAGTGCCCCAAATCAAACTAGTGCTGCAGATTGGAAGGCTACCCCCAAAGGCCTACCAAGTATACATAGCCCCAATACTGGGATACATTCTGGGCAGAGATACCTTGTTGGAGCTGGAGCTGCAGACCTCCGGTGAGTTCCACCTGCAAGTGAGAGCCGTAAAAACTGTAGTACCAGGTAATGCACTCCCCAGCTGAGGTCAGGGTTCTTAAGCAGTACAGCCTCCTTGGCAGGGACCAAGAAATCACTGAGGCCTTGCAGGAACTACACCCAGTGGGGTTTCTGAGACCAGCCAAGAGCCCCTTCAATAGTCCTGTCTGGCCAATGCGCAAGCTGGACGGCTCCTGGAGAATGAGGGTAGACTACTGGGAATTGAAAAAGGTGACTTCCCCCTTGTTTGCAGCTGTACCCAACATCACACAGGTGATGGGCAAATAGGGGAGGCATTGGGCACTTACCACTTTGTGCTCAACTTGGCTAATGCTTTCTTTAGCATCCCTCTACACTCAGACAGTCAGGACCATTTTGCCTCCAATTGGGAGGTGAGGCAGTGGACTTTCACCGTGCTCCCACAAGGGTACCTGCATAGCCCCATCATATGCCACAGCATGGTTGCCACTGATCTCAAGCGGTCTATCCCCCCTGCTGAGGTGGCCGTATTCCACTATATTGATGATGTCATGCTGACACAGTGGCTGCAATAATGAGCTCAAGCGTAACAACGATCGTAAGGATGGCGCAGAACCAGGCAGTGTTTCGTTCTGTTGTGCATAGGGTCGCTATGAGTCGGAACCGACTTGACGGCACCTAACAACAACAACATGCTGACCTCTGACTCGTTTGCTTCTTTGCAGACTGCAACTGGTGAGGTAGACATGCATCTCCAGTCGTGGGGATGGGCAGTGAACGAGGGAAAAACACAGGGGCCTGGTTTGTCAGTCAAGTACTTGGGTGTTATCTGGTCGGGTAAGACGCAAGTGATGCCTGAAGCGGTGATGGATGAGGGCCAAGACTACCCCTGCCCAGAAACTGTAAAGCAAATACAGGCTTTAGGAGTGTTAACACAGGGTCAGCTGTGCAAATTGGACATAGCCTGTCACCCCAAGGGGTATGAGTAGGCCTGTGGCAATGGCAAAGCAACAAGAGAGTGCCACTGGGATTTTGGTCCCAGTTGTGCTGAGGAGCAAAAGAAACAGTCATGCGCAGTGTATAATGCCCTACTGCAAGGGGAAGAAAGTCCTTATGAAGAGCCAAGTTCCTCTTCGCTGGGAGTGTCAGAATGGGACTTAATACCTCTTGTCCCCTCAGAGTGATGGGTTGGACCCCCGACAACAGTGTGTTAGAACCCTGCTAGTTGTTGCCAATAGGTGGTTAGGGAAGCAAAAGCAAAGCCTACAGGCAGGGGCATACCCATCACCCAAGGGGTGGCTTTGGACATGTGGCCTGCATGAGTGGCCGTAACTGCCCTACAACTGGGTGGGGCGCTGCACCTGGGGGCAGCTGCACAGAACTGGTAATATTTACATGGCCCTCCCCAGTGTTCCCATCAGTTGGCCAACTGTAACAGCCCAGCACAGATACCAGCTCACATCATGGTGGTTTTGCCCCTTGTTCCTGTTCTCGCCCCAGGCCACCACTATAGATGTGGAGTGGCAGGTAGAGGTGCCAACCAGACACCACAGCTGCACTTAACACCACCAGGTGGGCTAACACCCTTCCGAATATGGAGACTCAACAAATACAGAAGGTCATCCTTCAGAGTAGGATGGCCCTTGACGTCCTGACTGCCACCCAGGGTGGCACATGTGCCATGATAAAAACTAACTGTTGCATGTATAGCCCTGATGGCTCTAAAAATGTATCTTTGGCTCTGCAGGACTTGCAGCAACACCACACTTCTATCAAACATGACGCCGCTGACCCTGTCTCCAGCTGGCTGCAATCTCTCCCATCCACCTGGCGGACAGGCTTCTGGGTGATATTGGGATTCTTATTACCATGTCTTTTCCTGTGTTGCTGGTTATACTGAGTATGTGGTCTGGTTTTGCAATGCTCCTTTGCATACCAAGTCCGAGGGCTATCGTGGAAGAGGGGGCGGTAAGATTGTAAGGACATTACGAGGGTATGCAGGGGTGGATTGCAGGGTAACGCTATTCAGCTATATGCATCCCCTCCTAATGGAATCAGCTATGCTCTTCCCCAAAGCATGCTGGGGATGAATTCAGCATGGACTCAGGCTAAGGTACAAGGCTGGGAGTGGCATGACTGGACCAGCAGCCAAGGACGAGGAATGCCTTAGCAACAGGAAGGAAAATGTCTGGGCCTGGATGTGAAGTCCCTGGGAACACTGACTGCCCAAGGACATGGGAGAAAAACGATGAGCCTTGGTCCCAGCTGAAATGGTATATAAGCTTGCGTCCCTTGCTAGATGGTTGAGGAGCACTAAACTGGTCCAGCCACAGCCCTGGGCCACGGTCCTGTAAGTAAGCTTCCCGAATAAACCATATGTCATGATCGCTGGTTCCAGAGTCTTTCTTCGATCTCTTGGAGATGCAGCAGGCCTTGGGTTCAGGTGCCACTGGGTTGTTACCCAACAACAGTAAACAATGGAATTCTCTAATCACCAGCTAAGAGGAGAGGGCTGCTAGAGGCTGGGGAGAGGGGTTGGGCAGGAGTGTGGAAGAAAATGGCTGAGAAGGGAGGAGGGCCCAGAAAAGGAGACTCCTGACTGTCCCACCAGATCCCTGGAGGCCAGCTGTGACCCCAGGGTAGTATATCCCGCTATACCTCTTCCCTCTGCCCCTTCCCCCCACTACCCAGAATTTAAAGGGCTGCGGCGGCGGGGGGGTGGGGGGCGGGGGCTCTTCAGCTGGTGCTGGTCCTGGTGCTAGGAGAATGTTGTCGGCTGCAGGAGGTTGACTCAAGTAGCAGCAAAAGCAGCAGAGGCTCCTACCAGAAGTCAGACAGGAGCAGCGCCAGCTGTGTCTACTTAGCCAGCCAGCGCCACGCCCGGCCTGAGGCCCTGACCTCTGGAAGCGGCTGCCCTCATCCACACATCCAACCCAGTGGGTAAAGGCAGGTACTCAGAGGGCCATGCAGAAGGCCCGCCCTGCTGTCATTCTGTTCTAAAATGGACACGTCCGTTGTATAAAGAGTGATACGAAACACAACAACATTCTTGTGTGACTGCCTAAAATTCCACCACTAGTCATGTATTATTTGGGGTTAGGCATTGTTCCTCTGTGGTGGGCTGAATAATGGCCCCCAAAGATGTTCACATCCTAATCCCCAGAAACTGGGGATATATTACTTTGCATATTCCAGGTGGCACTCCCAGAATCCTCTGCTCTGGCCACCTTCTTAAACCATGCTGACCAGAGAGGCTGAGACATTGAGGAAAGGTTCTACCAGGTTCTCTGAGCTTGATTATAAATGCTGGAGATGTGTTAACCATAACAATGATGAGGAGGCTGATCAGAAGAATGACCATAGTGATTACGGAACAAGGCAGGATGTAAGTATGTATAAACAAGGAAATAGCACTAGATAACATGACACAAAGTTCCTGTGTGCTGTCCCATTCAGGCATCCCATGTGGGAAGTTTGAGCATCTCTATTTTATGGATAAGCAGCTGAGGCACACAGAGATTATGTGATGTCAAAAGGTCACAGGGCTAGTTGGAGATAAGGTTGTAGTTTCAGCCCAAACCTGAGTTTGAGGTCCACGCCTCTAACACCATACTATTCTGCCTCCTAAAAATTTTTAAACTAACAGTTCTTCCATTAATGTCTCATTTTTAATCAAGCAAGTTTTCTAGGGATGGAAAGGTTTGGGGAAGGTGAGACAGTGACATGTGTGGGGGCCCTATGGGGGTGGGTAAGGGGCTAGCTAACTGGCCACAGCTAATAAGGGGACTTAATAAAGTAGCAGACCAAGGAAATTCCCTCAGTCAGAACATAGATAGCTTTGGAATAAAAAAATTGCACCATAAAAATTGAACTTTAATTTGTACTGTCTTTCCCAAGTGTAATTTTATTTTTGGCCACAGAAACATGACCAACTTTATGCCATCTTGCCTATTTTCTCAAATACGCAAGTTCTTCAAAGCAAGTTTTAAGCATAAAGAATATTTTTAATGTGATTTTAAGTTGGCAGGCGTCAGAGCTTAATGGAAAGTACCCAGGGGCTGGATGGGCCTCAGGAGACCTGGATTTTAGTCCCAAACTTGGTCTGTAGGCTTAGAGAAGTTCATCCTCCTTGTTCAAACAAAGTGTCTGGCTGGGTTGAAGCTCTGAGAAATGTGGAAGTTCTTGTTTTTTACAGGCCTCAGCCCTGGTTCAGCCCTGTTTGCTGGGTGGAGGGGGCTGAGAGGGTTTGGCTCTATGGTGACTGCTCCAGGTCTTTCCACAAGGCCAGCCAGGAAGGGTCAGGGCACCAGTGTCTTGGCCTCTGGCCTCTGCAGCCATGGGCGGCTCCAGCAACTGGTCCCTCATTCCCTGGGGACCTCCTGAACATAGGCCTGGGGTGACTGGAGACAATCCTGGTCCCAACGTGTGCACTCCCCAAACGAGGAATGCTTATTTAGCACCAGAGATTGTTAGAGCAGAAAGGCACCGAGGTTGGCTGGCCCCAAGGGTCCCACACACTGGCTGTGGACTCAGTGAGTAAGAATCCCCAGAGCTTCTTATAAAACCAAACAAAACAGATTCCTGAGGGCCTCCACACCAGGCTTTCTGAATCAGAATATCCAGGGCTGGGCCTGGGATTCTTTAACAAATTCTCCAGGGGCTTCTCAAGGATAGCCACCAGGTCCAGAAAGTTTTGATCTGGCTCAGTGGCTCCCCAATTTTCCGGGGGAAAATGAGGCCCAAAGAGGCCTGGAAACCGCCACCGGCAGAACCAAAATCAGAAATCAGGTCTTCTGACCCCCATTCAGATGCTCGTTCAACACCAAGACCAGGAGCCTGCAGAATCTAACAGAACTACCCATCATATTTATTTGTTCTAGTTTTCTTAAAACCAAGTTACTAATGTGCACAGTTTAAAGAGTCAAATACAGGTAGCTTGACAAGGCTTGTATGAAAAACCACAGTTCCTTATCCACGCTAGCTCACTCACCCTAGCTCAACTCTTCCAGCTGATTCACCCTTGGCATTGTTTGCATTTTACAATGAGCATACATTACTTGAAAAAAAAAAAAAAAAAAGCAAAACCAAACCTGTTGCCTTCCAGTCGATTCTGACTCATAGTGACCCTATAGGACAGAATAGAACTGCCCCATAAGGTTTCCACGGAGTGTCTGGTGGATTTGAACTGCCAGCCTTTTGGTCAGCAGCTGTAGCTCTTAACCACTACGCCATCAGGGTTTCCTGCATTATTACTGTAGAATTATTATTTGTTTTTAGCAGTACAGTTAGGACAGATGGCCAGGCCTGGCACAGGACTGGCCCCCACGGCACTGTGGAGCTCTCTGGCGATCACTGGGCGCAGGCCACCAGCTCCTCCAGGGCTTGCTCGCGGCGGTTGCCGTGGACCAGCAGCACCTCCTTGATGCGGTCCTGCTGGAAGCCCATGTCGCTGAACTGTGCCCAGAGCTGAAGGAACTCCCCTGCCTGAGGAGACAGAGGAGGGAGGGTGTCAGTCCCTGGGAGCTGGGGTGCCTCCTCCTGGGTGAGCACCTGCAGCTTTCCTGTACTCCTGGGGTGACCGTGGGCCCCAACTCTCCATTCTCTGCTAAGGAAGGAAAGCCCCAATCTGGCCCGTCTTGGGCCTCCATTTCCTAGCTCCATCCTGGCTTTACTCCCACCCCCCACCTCACGCCCTTCTGTACTTGGTGCTGGGGGCAAGAAGGGCCAGGCTGCACATTAGTGTCCAAAGGCTGAACGGCCTGGGGTCTCTGCCCATTCTCCAAACACTGCCAAGATTTCACACCACGCAGCCTCTGCCCTCCTTCCGGCCTCCAGCCCCTCTAACTCCCCACCTCATCGCTCTTCTTCAGCATCTCTCCCGCCCTCTGTGCCCCCTCACTGCCCCACCTCTCCGTCCACTCCCCACTCCCTCTGTCCCTCCCTCAGCCTCTGTGAAGAGCCACTCTGCCGAGCCTGGGTCAACTGCCTATGATTGCGGACAGGTTGTCTTCATCGGCACTTAGAACTGACTATGGTCCACAGCTGCATGGGTTCTGGGTTTCCAGGTGGGAGGCAAACACCCTAACCAGAGAGTACAAGCTTCTGTGTACTGCCCAGGGGACCCATCTAGGTATCTGACAAGGAGGGGGCACTCGATACTATTTGTTGTGTTGGTCCAGTGAAATAAAACAAAACCCTTGCCTCTCTCTGTGCTTCCTGTTGGCCCCCTCCTGGCTCTGTTTCTCCCCCCCGCACCATGGTTCATCTCCCTGGGCCACTGCCTTCTCCCCAGGACTGAGCAGGTCTCCAAGCTCAGGCCAGCTTTGCTTGGCCCCCACCTTCCCTGGGGCGTGGGTGGGAGGCCCTGCTCACCTGGCTTTCAGAGAACTGGAACATCTCCATGGCCTCGTCCACCAGGCCCTCCTCATAGCCCTGCCGCAGCAGTCGGTCACAGGCGCTAAGGTAGCTGAGAAACTGAGTAGGAAAAGGGCAGAGAGAGAGGGGCCATAAGAGGAGTGGCAGGGACAGGAGACCAGGGTGGAGCTGAGGGCCAGTTGGAATGGGTAGCCCATCACACACAACATGGCCCTAGTGCCCCGTGAGCCAAGAGAAGACGGACAGAGGCCTCCTCTAGGTCGGGGACAGGTGGATGGCAGTGGGTCTTGACCAACTGTCCTAAGCTGGGGGCTGGAATCCCAGAAAAGGACTGTTAGGGTGGGTTAGAGTGTTCCCAGGACCTCACCAGGGAAGGGTCAGGCCTCAAACATAGCCCCACCCACACCCAGGCCATCCCATATACATGAATCATCCACCAAGCCCTGGCCACCCTCCTGGTGAGCACCCACATGTGGGAAGGTGCCCATCCAACCCAGCCATATCTGCATTCCAGGACTTCACAAGCCCCTACCATGCAACAGGTCCGCACCAGTGCTGGAAAATGCTGGAAGGGGAAGGAGACAGTGGAGGACACTCTGGGGGTTGAAAACCTATTCAAGTCACTCCCTGCTTAAGTCACCAGGGACTCCTTTGACCCCCAGGATAAAGTCCTGCCTCCTGATTGTTGTTGATTGTTGTTAGGTGCCATCAAATCGGCTCCGACTCATAGTGTCCCTATGCACAACAGAACAAAACACTTCCCGGTCCTGCGCCATCCTCACAATCATTGTTATGCTTGAGCCCATTGTTACAACCACTGTGTCAATCCATCGGATTGAGGGTCTTCCTCTATTTAGCTGACCCTCTACTTTACCAAGCATGATGTCCTTCTCCAGGGACTGGCTCCTCCCGATAACATGTCCAAAGTATGTGAGACAAAGTCTCACCATCCTTGTTTCTAAGGAGCATTCTGGCTGTTCTCCTTCCAAGACAATTTGTTCGTTCTTCTAGCAGTTCATGGTATATTCAATTTTCTGTGCCAACGCCATAATTCAAATGAATCAATTCTTCTTTGGTCTTTCACGTGCATAGGAGGTAACTGAAAATACCATGGCTTGGGTCGAGCAAAACTTAGTCCTCAGAGTGACATTTTTGCTTTCTAACACTTTAAAGAGGTCTTTTGCAGCAGATTTACCCAATGTAATATGTTGTTTGGTTTCCTGACTGCTGCTTTCATGGGCGTAGACTGTGGATCCAAGTAAAATACTTAACAACTTCCGTATTTTCTCTGTTCATCATAATGTTGTTTATTTTTCCATTTATGAGGATTTTTGTTTTCTTTATTTTGAGGTGCAATCCAAACTGAAGGCTGTAGTTTTTGATCTTCGTCAATAAGTGCTTCAAGTCCTCTTCACTTTCAGCAAGCAAGGTTGTGTTATCTGCATATTGCAGGTTGTTAATGACCCTTCCTAGAAACCTGATGCTGTGTTCTGCTTCATATAGTCCAAGTTCTTGGATTATTTGCTCAACATACAGATTGAGTAGGTATGGTGAAAGGATACAACCCTGATGCATACCTTTCCTGACTTTACGCAGTATCCCCTTATTCTGTTCGAACTGCCTCTTGGTCTGTATACAAGTTCCTCATGAGCACAATTAAGTGTTCTGGAATTCCCATTCTTTGCAATGTTATCCATAATTTGTTATGATCCACACAGCCAAATGCCTTTGCATAGTCAATAAAACACAGGTAAACATCCTTCTGGTATTCTCTGCTTTCAGCCAGGATCCATCTGACATGAGCAGTGACACCCGTGGTTCCACATCCTTTTCTGAATCCCGCTTGAATTTCTGGCAGTTCCTTGTTGATGTACTGCTGCAACCGCAAAATTTTACTCGTGTGTGATATTAATGATATTGTTCTATAATTTTCGCATTCTGCTGGATCGTCTTTTTGTGGAATCTGCGCAAATACGGATCTCTTCCAGTCTGTTGGCCAGGCAGCTTTCTGTCTCCTTACTAGGGTTCAAAGGCCTGCTCAGGCCCCCTGTCCCCACCCTCAGTTCCTCTTCACCCCCTCTAGGCCTTTGCATATCCGGCTCCCTCAGCCAAGGCCAGCCTCCTTCCGTTCCCTGGAAGCCTCCCCGACCCTGAGTCTGAGTGGGTGCTGGCTGGCCTTTGTGCTCCCGGCTGGCCTTGGTGCTCCCATAGGGCCCTGTGCTCCGCCATGGCAGCATGTGTGACTGTGCAGTTGCTTTACTTATCTTCGTCATCTTCCAATTCACTCACTTTCTGCTCCACGAGGGAAGGGGTGTGTCAGTCCTGTTCACCATTCTGTCTCCAGCACCCAGCAGGGCAGGCAGAGGAGCTCAATAAATGTATGCCGAGTTTGTAAAATGAATTAATAACAACCTTCAAGGAACTCCCAGTTTAGCAGGGGAGATAAACCAGATACAGGAAAACATCCTTGCCAGGCAAATCAAAGCAGGGTTTATAAGGAGGTGGTACCAGATGAGGGCTCCAGGCCCTAAGAACGATGGGTATATGTTGAAAAAGAGCAGGTTGGGTTCCTGCAGACCTTCAGAGCTCAGCAAAAAGTACAGCTCTTCTGGGATAATGGTTTTCAAATTGTTTTTGCTTCTGAACCATTGGTCTGGAGCACAAGATGGCTTCAATAATAACAGGGTAAGGTCAGAGCTGTTCTGGGAGATGTCCTGCCCCAAAGGGACTCCTCAGCCGCCCACTCTGCCCTCTGAGTAGTTTGAAAACCACCCACCCAAGACCTGCTTTCACAGTTGAGGAAACTGAGGTTTAGCCAAGGCAAGCCTTGCCAATGCCTTGTCCATCGGAGAGCTGGCCACTAAAAGAAGAGCTCTGAGCTGGCTTGAGAGCACACAGGGTTTTCAAAGGTGAAAACAGGAGAGAGGGCAAGGCCAAATGGTGGATGCCCCCTCACCTCTTGGTTCACCTACAATGATGGGTTCTCAACCTTGGTGCTCACTGCTTTAAAAATGGCAGATGCCTGGCCCCATTTCCAGAGATTCTGCTATTTTTGGTTTGGGGTGTAGCCTGGGCATTGGGGTTTTTAATAGTTCTCCAGGTGATTGTAACATGCAGCCAGGTTTTGAATCACTTGTTCAAGGGACCGCTGACTCAATCCAGTAGGCCCCAGGCCAGACTGCATATCAGAACCATCTCCAGATCTTCAAAAATTGTAGGTCCCTGAGCTCCACCCAAAGAAGCCCTGGTGGCACAGTGGTTAAGCGCTCGGTTGCCAACCAGAAGGTTGGTGGTTCGAACGCACCAGCCACTTCACGGGAGAAAGATGTGGCAGCCTGCAT
Source organism: Loxodonta africana (assembly GCF_030014295.1). Lineage (NCBI taxonomy): Eukaryota > Metazoa > Chordata > Mammalia > Proboscidea > Elephantidae > Loxodonta > Loxodonta africana. The sequence continues at coordinate 50,780,768 of NC_087354.1, read as the reverse complement.
TCATAAAGATTACAGCCTTGGAAACCCTAAGAGGCAGTTCTACTGAGTCCTGCAGGGTTACTATGAGTCAGAATCGACTTGATGGCAATGGTTTTTTTTTTTCTGGTTTGAGCTCCACAGACTGGGACCCTCCAGGGTGGGGCTTGGGAATCTATATTTGTAAAGATTCAGCTGCTTGTTCAGCCTTGAGGCCTACAGGACTGGAGCAGGGACCAGTCAGGCCCCTGGGAAGGTGACAGTGTCATCTTCAAACCATGAGATGTCAGGGCTAGAGGGGCTCCCAGAAGTCATTGACTCCAAAGAAACATGTCCTTTCCATTTTGTGAATGGGGAAACTGAGGCTCAAAGGGGGGGCCTGGTGTGCCTAGAGTCCCATAGCAAGTCTGAGCCTGGCCTGACCTGTCCCACATTTGTCCTGTCAGACATTCAGTGGGTGCTCTGATCACTGTGGAAGGAAGGAAAGAGGGATGGACAGTGTTTGTCTTTTATATCTCTTTCTTTCTCCCTGACTCTTCTAAGTGCTTGGGCTCCATCACCTGACACCCTCCCTACTGGGTCACCTGACATTTATCACTCCAGTCAAAAAGGATTTACTGTCTTGTGTGTCTGTCTTTCAGGAGCCCTGGTGGCACAGTGGGTTAGCATCTGGCTGCTAACTGAAAGGATGGCGATTCGAACCCACCAGCTGCTCCATAAGAAGAAGATGTGACAGCCTGCTTCTGTAAGGGTTTATAGCCTTGGAAACCCTAAGGGGCAGTTCTACTCTGCCCTGTAATGTTGCTGTGAGTCGGAATTGACTCAACGGCAGTGAGTTTTAGTTGGGTGTCTGTCTTTCATGGGGAGAAGGAATCTGAACCCAGAGGAATTGCTCAGTTAGTGATGGAGCTGCATAGAACAGAGGGAAATACTAGCTTGGCTGGGGAGGGAGGATGAAGTCATCCACCCCTCAGCACCTGGCCCCTGACTGTCCACTAGGGAAGAAGGCCACCCAGGGATCTCTGGGCCAGGCAGGTGGTCAATCCCTGGAGACACAATGTTCCTGACATATGGATCCTTCCAGCCCACCCACAGGGAGACCCCTGCTTTGACTAATCATAAGACCCGTCCCACCACCCAGGGAGGGCCTGAGATCTTATCCTCATCACTGGGACTGGAGGGACTGGGGAGGCACGTCAGAGCCTGTGCCGTGGGTCTGTTCCCTCACAGCCCTCCTGCCTAGCTTCTTGGCCAAGGTCCTCACAGCTGAAGGTAGGAGAAGTTTTAAATCTACTCCTAAGTCTCAAATCAGCCTGGGGTGCTGTCCTGTGGGGCTCTCGCACAGAAAACAAGAGCATAGCACTGTGCAACAAAGATAAGGAGTCAGAACAGACTGGCTTCAATCCCAGTGCTGCCGCTGACTGGCTATATGAAACCTCTCTGGCCTCAGTATCCTCATCAGCAAAGTGGAGGTAATAATAGCTGCCTTGCAGAATTGAGAAGACCTAATTGAATGCCTTCAGATTGAGGGCCTAGCACAAAGAAGGTGTTCAATAAGTGTTAGCACTGCTCGCCACGCCCCCGCCCCACCCCCATTTTGGCTACATGGGGGTTACTCTGTTGAAAGGTTTCCTCCAGGGAAGGGCATGGACTGGTGAACTCAAATGAAACAGGAGTGGGTGAGGAAGGAAACCAGGTGAATTCCCCGCCTCCCCAGTGTGGGGGTAGCACATTCTGCTTCTGGCTTCAGTTTGAGTGTCACTTCATTCTCCTTTTGTCCTTCCTTCCCCCAGGAGCAGGCTTCTCCAGGCCTCAGAGACCCAACATTCAGCAGTCATCAGTGATTATGGAGAGGGGATCCCCAGCCCTCTGGTGGTGGTAGGACAGGAGAAAGGAATAAGTGCCAACTGCCCCAGGACCTTTCAGTACTAGTGCTCAGCTTTGCGACCATGGGTAGAAAGGGAGAGAGAGATGGCTGTGGATATGGATGAACTGTCTGCCCCTGGTGTGTGCCCAACAATGCAAAGGGGGATGCTGCATTGAGGTAGAGGAATGGGGGTTCAGAAGTGGCATTCGGTATTACCTCCTGCCCTGTGCCTGTTCACCATTCTTCCACGCCTCCCTTTTACTTCAGCCCAGCACTCAAAGTACCTTCAATCTGCCCCCAACTCCCCTTCCCTACCTTATCTCCCATCAGCCTGCATCATGCACACTCTACTTCAACAAGACTGATCCAAATCAGTGTCTCCCAAATGCTTCCTTCCTGCCTCCATTCCTTTGTTTGCACTGTCCCTCCTGCCTGGAATATCATCCCTTCTCCTTCCCACCAATTCAGGAGTCATCCATCCTTGAAGCCCAGGTAAAGGCTTGGCACCTCCATAAAGCCTGTCTTGATTACTGGAACCTCCCTGTGGTAGATTAAGAACAGCCATAAATCCTTTGCAGCTCCTCTCATCAAGAAGGCCATTGCTGCTGAGTTGATTCTGACTCACAGTGACCCCATGGGACAGAGTAGAACTGCCCCCTAGGGTTTCCAAGGCTGTAAATCTTTATGAAAGCAGACTGCCACATCTTTCTCCCATGGAGCGGCTGGTGGGTTTGAACTGTCAACCTTTCACTTAGCAGCCAAGCGCTTAACCACTGTACCACCAGGGCTCCTTCTCATCAAGAGCTAGTGTCTATTTTCCCACCCCTTAAATCTGGGCTGGTCCTGACCAACAGAATGAGGTGGAAGTGACTGTGTATAACTTTAGCCTAAGCTCAAGATGTCTTGAAGATCTCACACTTGCGCTCTTGGAACCAAGTCACCATGTGAAGAAGCCAGGGCTAGCGTGCTGGAGATATGTGGTCCAGTCGCTAGATATCATCAGTCACCAGACTGTGAGTGAGGCCATCTTATACCATCCAGTCTCAGTTATATCACCAGACTGTAGTCACATGAGAGGCCCCAGGTAAGACCAGAAAAACCATCCAGCTGAACCCACCCCAGACTGCCAACCTACAGAATCATGAGCAAATAAATGACTTATTTTCAGGCACTAAATTTTGGGGTAGTCTGTTACACAGCAATAGATAACTAAAACATTCATAACTGTCCTGCTCCCAGGTAACTTGTCACTGGCACCTCTCTTCTGGCACTTTGGGGGTCCTCATTCTCCTGCAGATGCTTTCACATTCTTGGTTATACTGGGGATCAAAACCTGCTCCCAAATCTTAGGCTAGCCTGGGGTGCTATCCTTTGAATGTCTTCGTGAGTGTCCATCAGTCTTCCAATAAGAATACGAGCTCTTTGAGAATAGATACAGAACATCTCTATCATTGCAGGAAGCTTTACTGGAGAGTGCTGGAGAGATTCTTGGCTGCCGAAGCTCCAAGCCCCTGTGCTTGGGGCAGATATTGAGAACAGGGTTATAATATTTAGACTCCCCAGGTGGGTATGGGGATTCTTGATAAATGCCTATGGAAGAGGTAGCATTAGGGTCTACAGATTTGCTCATAACTCCTAATGATTATGGCCATGCTGAGGTTATGGCCATACTGGGGTTCTGCCTCTAAAAAGAAGAAAATAAAACTTCAAGTTAAAGACAAAAACCACATGGCCACTCACTCGGCTTTCTGGGTTTCCCACTCACCTGGCTCAGGCTCTGCCTCCCCGTCTTCTGCAGAGCCATGATGGCCCTATGCAGGGGATACCCCAGAGCAACCACAGGCCCAAGGAGGTCTTGCTCTTCCTGGCTCAGGGCAGACAGCAGGTCAGCCGCAGAATCAGGGTACAATCGGCGGGAGTCGAGAGGCTGGGCCATCGCCCCAGGGGGTGGCAGGCAGGTATACGGGCTGAGCGACTGAAATAGAGACAGGCTAGACATACCAGTTACCACAGGAGTTGACACCCTGCTGGGCTGGACATTTTAAAAGGTGCCTTTTTTGTACCACCTGGCACTAGTTTTTTTTTTTTATATATATAGAGAGAGAGAGTGTAGGGACTAATATTGTAGAGGGCTTGGACTCTCACACGCCTGGGTTCAAATGCCGGCTCTGCCATTTACTCAGTTTACTCATATGTAAAATGGAGGCAATCGCTGTAGCTACCTCAAAGGTTGTTGTGAGGCTTAAATAAGACAATGTGAAAAAAGTGGTTAGCAAAGTGCCTAGCGTACAGTAAGTGCTAATATTTAATTTACTGCTTTCAACAACCCTGCAAGAGAAATATGATGTCTGTGCTATTATCCCATTTCATAGATATTGAGCTCTAGGTTCAGAGACGTTAAAGATCTGATAAGCCATACATATTTGGGACCTGAACCCTATTCGGAATCAAAGTCAAGAGCTCTTTCCCTGACATCTTGGTATAGCATAGATGTTCCCAGCCAGAAATTCCTTCTTGAGTTTGGCTGGGCTGGGGCTTGGCAGAGCATGGAACAGGGTGGGGACTGGGTATACCTGCCCCTCAGTTGTGGTGCTGAGGAGACTCAAACAGACCCTGGACTAAGGAGGATGGTTTGGAGGTGTTTCAGTTAGTTTAGTTAGCATCACCCCAATTCATCCCCCATCTGCCAAGCCTAAATGCACTGACCTTCCCCTTCTGCTCCTCAAGGGAAGCCTAGCTGTTGCCCTGGTTCCTAGGGATGAGGGGGGTGTGTGTGTGTGAATTCCCCACACAACCCCACCTTGTCAGGGATTTCCTTGCCATCCTAGGGTCTGCCCTTCGCTTCCAGGGGTGGGGGAAACATGTAAAACTTAGGAGCTGAGTCCACTCTTGTGACCTTGAAAAAGATCCTTAGCCTCTCCTTGTCTCATTTTCTTCATCTACAGGACAAGAATGGCACTTGTTCCCTTCCTCACAGGGTTGCTGCTATAAAATTACATTTAATCTCGGCCCAGGAAGAACCTGGTATCGACATCCAGACCCTGATGTGGGCATGGCCTGTCCAGTTTACAGAGCCTCTTCTCCTCCTAACCAAACCAGCTGAAATACCTCAAGGCCATCCTCCTTAGTGGTGTTTGCTCTAAACAACTGTGTGAGGGGTTCACCCCCACAACACACACTTTACAGGTAGAAAGGGGTGGCTCAGAGAGGTTTAGCAACTTACCCAAGGTCACACTGCCAGTGAGTGGGAACAGTCAGACTTCAAGTCTGTCTTTTGAATTTGATTTCAACTTGGTTTTATTCTGTTGCATCCCTGGCCTGCCTGGGGTTGCTGGGGGTTGCGGGGAGAGGGAAGGCAGAAACCTGCGCCTAACTGCCACTTTGTGCTGTCAATCCTGACTTGCTCATGGGGACAGAATATAGGCTTTGTGGAATCTGTACTTAGGCAATTCGGGAGAGCCCTCTTAAAGAAAAAGGACACACAATTATGAATACAAAATTAGGTACAAGGCCCTAGAAGGAGCAAAGTGAGGCGCGTGAGGCTTTAGCTTCACTGGCTTCACTGTAAATTCACTTCTGCTCCCAGGGCTCTTCTGGGTCCACCTCCCCAGTCCTGAGGCCGCCTCAGCCTACATCAGCCCTCGCCCTTCTCAATGCCGGATCTTTCCCCCACGCAGCTCTGGGCCTCATCCCACCCTCCCTTGGCCAGCTGTTTGTCTCCTGGTTCTGGTCTTCTGGCAGGAGGGCACTGTGCGGCCATTAGTCCTTGAGCCTCCAACTTCACGCAGCCTACAGCAAACCTCTCCCAGTGGGAATCCCTAGATTTGAATCACCCTTATTAATTCAACATTCATTCATTGAGCACCCCCTAGAGGCCAAGTCTGCTACTGCGAGCTCTGGAGACAATGCCTTCGATCCAATCCCCCGTCCTAAATGATCAATTCATCCACTAAATTGGAATTGGTAATTCGATCATCGTAATCACTGTGACCTACACCCTAAGAGGCAAAGCGGACGCAGCAGGAAACGGAGGGCGTGGGGGGCCCTGAGCAGGGACTATTCCAAGCAAAGGGCCTCACGGAGTACGGTGTGGTACAGGGCCGGGTGGGCGCAGGTTAGGGTGGGAGTAGTACCGCAAGGAGGGGACCGAGGCTGCCGCCCTGGCTGGGTACCCAGATAGTGGGGCCTCGGCTGGCGGAGCGGGCAAAGTTCTTACCGCGACCGTGGGCTTGTGGCTCCTGAGGGGGGGCATGGCGCCGGCCGTGGAGGGCCGCGGGGCCGGCGCGGGGGCGCGGGGCGGCAGGGGCGCGGGGCCCGGGGGCGGCGCGGGGCCCGGGGTCGGCGCAGGGCCTGGGATCGGCGCGGGGCCCGGGCAGAGGCTATGCGCGCGGTGGCTGCGGAAGCAGTGAAGGAGCGCGCGGGGGCCAGAGGCCAGCCTTCCCTCGGAGAGCCGCCGCCGTGCCCCGGCCAGCTCCGACCGCACGCCGCGCAGCACGTCCAGCGAGCACAGGCGCTGGCCGGGTCCGGGGCTCGCCGGGGAGCCGGGCTGGGGGCTGCCGGGGCACGGCTCCTCCTTGCTAGTGGAGGAAGCTTCTTCCTCGTCCTTCTCCTCCGACTGCTCCTGGGCTCCGGCCTCCGGGCCTTGGGCTGCAGCAGGCGCGGGCACCGGCCTGTATTCGGGGCTGACCAGCAAGAGCCAAGCCGGTGGGGCTGATGCTGTCCCCGAGCCACCGCTTTGGCACCGGCAGGGCCCCCGGACGGCGGCCTCCACCCAGAAGAGCGCCTTCCTCTCCAGGCTGAAGTCGTGCTGCGGAGAGAAGCCGGCATGAGGACATGTGTGCAGAATGAATGATTAAAGAAAGATTGGTGCAAAATAGACAGGTACTGAAGGGTCGGCCAAATCCAAACCCACTGCCTCGAAGTAGATTCCGACTCACAGCGTCCTTATAGAACAGAGTAGAACTGTCCCATAGCGTTTCCAAGGCTGTAGTCTTTATGGAAACAGACTATCATTTTTCTCTCCTGGAACAATTGGTGGGTTCAAACCACCGACCTTTCAGTTAACAGCCGAGCACTTTAACCACTGCGCCACCAGGGCTCCTTAGTGAAGGACAGAGGGAAAATAATAAAGCAGTGAGGAAAAGAGACAAGCAACGGAGTGCTTCAGCCACTGTGCCACCAGGGCTTCCTGGTCATCTGGGTAGCTAAGGAAACAAAGCTGTAATCTGTCTCACACTGTATACAAGGATGAATTCCAGAAGGATCAGAGATTCCAGTGTGCGATATGAAACCATAAAAGCACTAGAAGAAAGCCTGAGAAATTCCTACAACCTCAACATGGGAAAAGAGTGATTCTCACTGAATCAAAATCCAGAAGCCATAAAAGAAAAAGATAATTTAAACACACACACACACACACACACACACACACAAAACCTGCATGGCAAATACATCCCATAAGCAACGTCAAAGGACAGATGACAATGTGGGGACAAAACAGCTCTCACATCACAGACGGCTAACTTCACGAAGGTTGAACCAAAACAAAAAAATAAACCCAAGCCCATTGCCGTGAGTTGATTCAGACTCACAGCGACCCTATGGGGCTGAGTAGAACCTGCCCAACAGGGTTTCCAAGGAGTGGCTGGTGGGTTTGAACTGCTGACCTTTTGGTTAGCAGCTCTCTTAACCTCTGCCTAGAAATAGATAAGAAAGAGCAATAGCCCAACAGAAAAACGGGCAAAAGACAGGAACAGTCCATAGGAAAGGACATCAAAATGGCTCAGTGTATGAAAAGATGCTCACCATAAGAGGAAAACAAGTTAAGTCTACACTGAGGTGCGATTTCCATGCGTTCCTCAGGGAAGACTTCAAGTCTGATGACGCTCGGTCAGGGCGTCTGTGAGGAGCAGGCACTCTTGTACACTGTTGGCTGGGACATGTATCTGTACAACCTCTACAGGGCGATTTGTCGATATATGTACATAAATTCCCAGCAGAGAAGGAGACTGGGAGAAGGAGGGGGCCTAACTGGGGCAGGAAGATTTGTAAAGATGCCAGCTGGGGAAGACACCTGGCTTCATTAGTAGTGGCGCTCTTACGGTGGACTTTTCGCAGCTGAGGGGTGGGAATCTGGAGTATTCTGTGGCCTCTCTGCCACTGCACCATGGGGGCTGTCAGTGAGATATAGGTACAGAGACTCGGCTCTGACCAGCTCCGGCCCCAGCTTGATGCATGGTCCTATGAATCCTTTGATCTCCACTGGCCTCAGTTTCTCCATGTGGGTAGGGTCAGGTGATCTCAGCTGTCTCATAGCTCTGCCATCAGTGTGTTCAGTCTCCCACAGGAAGCTTCTTTCTGGAAGGGGTTGTGCCGAGTTGGTGGCTGGGCCTTGGCCTTTGCGTAGCCTGCTTGTCCCTCTGTCCTCCCCTCCCCATGTGTCTGTAGAGACTATGATCTGAACACCACTCCCTGAGGAATCGGGCAATGTCACCCCAGCTTTGGAGGGGCCCTGTCAAACTGCTGGGGGGCTGAGAGGGACAGCACTCATTTCTACTTCTAGAGAGAACTTTCAGAATAGCCTCTTCCCAGCTGGGCTTGAGCTCAGCAGAGAGGGAAAAACAGTGATAATCTGCCTCTATGGCATGCTTGGAGCCCTAGTAGTGCAGTGGTTAAGAGCTTGTCTGCTAACCAAAAGGTCGGCAGTTGAAATCCACCAGCCACTCCTTGGAAACTCTATGGGGCAGTTCTACTCTGTCCTATAGAGTTGCTATGAATTGGAATCTACTTGACGGCCACGGGTGTGGTTTTGGGTTTTGACTGCACGTTTAATAAAGCAAGTTCCTCTTCCCAACATAGGCCCTACTCCCTGAGTGACAGGTCACAGCACAGGCTGCCTGGGACAGCAAGAGCTCCTGCCCCACAGAAGGGGCTGGACACTGTGCTCTGGACTTTACAAAGCTTTTTCAAGCTTTGAGTCTCGTCCTGTGCCCCCAGGCCAAGCCACTCTACCTTCCCTCCCCAGGTCTCTCCTGTCTGAACTGTGTGCTCTGCTCCTGACTTCTCTCTAATTGCTTTTTCCTTCAAACCTTACCTGTCCTGTGTCTCTCACATTCTGAGTCCTGTTCTCAACTAATCTGAAATGACCTGGAATCAAGGGACCTGGGTTTTACTCTTGCCAGTAACTTTGGGCAAATCATTTCCCTTCTCTGAGCCTTAGTTTCCTCATCTGTAAAATGAGTTAGAGTTGAACCAGATCCCAAACTTTTCTACTAAGTACCCTGTAGGCAGTGGAGAATGAACACACAAGAGTTGGGGAACCCAGCTGCAAGGGCCCAAGGCCAGCTCCACAAGCAAATATGTTTCTTTTTTAAAATTCATATGAGTTTTGCATTCTACCCTACGATAAACCTGTGTTGTAATATAAATGCAATGGATTTTCTCTCTAATACATCTTCACGTAAACTTGATTCTCCAGGAAGTTAATCCACGTTCATCCCGAGGTCATGGTGATACCACCACATTGAGAGGGGGTTCATATCCCAATATGAGGGCCATGCGGTCTGGAGTTCTCCAAGGGCACCTCCAGGGCAGACGTGCTATAGATCTGTGGAATAGCAATCCCTTCTAACATGTCCAAAGTAACAGTCTGAATTCTAACAAAGGATTCTGGAAATAGCGTCTTGGCCCAAAGGAGTGATTCTAATGATGGAATTTTAGACATGGTGACAGGTTGAGAGGGACGAGAAGAATTGGCGCATCCTTGCAAAGACACTAAGTCACTTCACACAGGCAGCCTCCCAATTATCCAAAGCTTAAAACAAGCCCTATTAACAATCCCCATCACCAAACCACCAGCCTTCTTCATGAAACACCTCTTCCTCTACTGGGTTATTTCTAGACTCCCTAGAATATACCACAGCAGACCTGGCTCCTCTTTAAAATCAAGGAACAAGGCCCCCATAGGGCTCAGTCTCACTCACAGACCCACGAGCTAGGAGACAGACAGAGAGACATACATACCATGGAACCCAGCAGAAGCTCCCTGCAGGCCGGGATGCAGAGCTCTGGCCCAGAGATGGGCTCTGTGTCTATCACAAAGCCCTTGGACACCTTGAAGAGGACACCATCCAGGGCATTCATTCTGTCAGAGTATAGAGGTGGCTGAGCAGGGCTGGGCAGGCCACCTGATGGCAGGGAGAGGGCACAGTCCTGAGGGCCTGGATCAGGCTTCAAATGGCCTTTTACAAAAATAAAATAAAGATTGGAAAAGAAGAAATAAAAATTACCATTATATTGTATATGACATAATTACATGTAGAAAATCCAAAAATCTATGGATAAAGCGATTAGAATTAGTTGATTTAGAAAGGTCATTAGATACAAGGTCAATATAAAAAAAATCAATTATATCTTTATATACAAACTATATAAAAGGTAGCATTTAAAAATTTTATTAGAGGTTGAAATTTTAAAAAAGGGTATCATTTACATTATCAACTACCTATGAAAAAATGTAGTACAAGTTGTATAAGACCTCTACACACAAAAAAACAATAAAACATTAGATTAAATGGAGGAACATACTATGTTCATGGATTGTAAGACTCAACATTGTAAAGATCAATTATTCTCAAATTGATTTATAGATCCCAGGGATCAAAATTCCAGCACTTTTTTTTTTTGTATAAATTGGCGAGCTAATTCTAAAATTTAATTAAAATATTAAAGGCCTAGAAAAGCCAAGACAATCTTGAAGAAGCAACATAGTTAGAAAGTTTATACTATCAGAGATCAAGGCTTACTTTAAAGTTACAGGAATTAAGACAGTGTGGTTACCTTAGGCTGGGTTCTCTAGAGGAGCAAAACCACTAAAGCATATATATATATATATTTCAAGGAAATGGCTCATGCAGTTGTAGAGGCTGGCAAGTCCCAAATTTACAGGTCAGGCATCAGGCTGGAGGATTCTCCTGACTCACATGGTTGCAGGCACTGATGAAACCAAAATCTGCAGGTCAGGTGGCAAGCTGCTGGCTCACATCCCAAGAACCGGAGGTCAGATGACGATGAGTCAGATACAGTATCAAGAGAGAGCTTTGCCAGAGCATCCATATATATTGGATGCAGGCCACACTCCCAAGTAAACTCCCTTTACATTAGATCACAAATGGAGGATAATTACGTAATACTGAGAACCATGACCTAGCCAAGTTGACACATAACATTAACTATCACAGTGGTATTGCATGGGGGCTCACAAAGAGACCAATAGAACAGAAAGAATGCCCGGAAACAGACCACACATACATAGATCTTTAATTTATGACAAAATTGCAATGTGATAGGAAAAGGATGGTGCTTTCAATAAATGGTTCTGAGTTAACTGAATATCCACCTTGAGTGGGAGGGACAAAATCTTGACTTCTACTTTACATCATACACAAAAATCATTTCCAGGTAGACTGTAGATCTGAATGTGAAAAGTGAAATAATAAAGCTTGAAGAAATACTTGATTGACCTTAGGACAGCCAAACATTTCTTAAGCAGGTTATAAAAAGGACTAACCTAAAGGAAAAGACTGATAAATCAGATTACATTAAAATTAAGAACTTCCATTCATCAAAGACATCATTAAGAGAGTAAAAAACAAATCAGAGAATGGGAGATGTTTAAAACACATATGTCTAAAAAAGGACTCATATCCAATATATAAAAAAACTTCTACAAATCAGTAAGAAAAAGGATCAAACAGAAATATAAGCAAGAGATGTGAACAGGCACTTCACAAAAGAGGATATCCAAATGGTCAATATATGATAAATTGTTTGACCTCATTAGTCATCAGGGAAATGCAAAATAAAACAATGAGGTATGACTGCGCACACACACCCACACACACACACAAATGACCAGAATAAAAAAGTCTGACAGTATCAAAGTGTTGATGAGGATGGGGAATATCACATGCACTGTTGGTGAGAAAGCAGTTAGTATTTGTCAAAGGCATCTACTAAAGCCATAATCTGAGAATTAAAAACTCATTCACGCAGAGTTCAAGCTCATGACTGCCTATGGTATATACTAAAATTTAGGCTCCTGACCACAGTCTGGCATTTTGCAAACGGTTAGGGTTTACCAGAGAGCCTGCACCAGACAATGTCTTTGGCTCAACTCAATCTGTCATGCCTGCCAGGATGATGCAAAGCCCTGCTGCTAGGGGTCACTGGGGTTATCTCCACCCCATATGAGAGTATATTGTTCCTCATGAGAGGTAAGTAGGTAATCTGGGTAAGAGGCCAAATGAGACCAGGTGGCAAATCTCTTAATTCTCTCATCTCTCCCCCCCTCTCGATCCAACTCTTCTCAGTGTCTTCCTGTATGTAAGACTCAAAAGACTTCTCCATCCCATGCCTGGAGACATGTCTGCCAACACTTTGGGAGGTGGCTCCTTGTGCTGTCTCCACCACACAGGATCAGGCAGGTCCCACTGTAATTAGTAAGTTATCTGCCCTATCAGCTGGTTCTTACAGAGGCCCTTTGAGATAGAGCGTGCTGTAGGAGACACAGCAAGAGTCAGGTCTTTGGCATTTTCAGATTTATCATTCACATTTTCTGATATCATTCAAATTTTGAACCATGGGGAAGGGCCATAGTTTTGTTGAGACCCAAGCATGAACTGCATGCCCAGTGAACTCTTAACTCTAGGCTGAGTGCTGACTTCATTCAGGTGGTGAAGACACACCTGAATGGACCTGAGGATGGGGGGGTGGGATGGGGTAGAGTGGGGATATTAGGATAGCCAGGCTGTGTATGCTTCAGCAAACCCAAAAAACTCAGGGCCTCTCAAACACCGGTCAGTGGGTGTGCCCATTTGACTACACGTGAGCCTGGGGGGCGGGGCCAGATGAAGGCAGTGAGGCCCTAAGCAGATAATCTGTGGTGCCTCCTCCTCTGCTCCCTCACACATTCAAACGGGATAGGTGAGTTATATATATACATGTATATGTGTGTGTATGCGTGTCTCAGCTACCCATGATGCAACTTCTTTTTAAATGCAATTAAAATATTAGCGATTGAATGCTGAAGTGGCTCCTGCCATTTTAGCGATATGAGATGAACTGGATTATAAAATTTTAGTGGATGTGGGGTACTAAGATTTTCACTATATACCACATTTTCTACACAAAGAATAATGCACATATTCTGCAACAGAGAAAATGAGTCTGTGAACTTGGTTGTTTCAACAGTCAATGTAAAATTCTGTTGATATCTCAGGATGAAAAATCAACTTTCACCAGTTTTGCTTTAAATGGATCATACTTCAGTTTTGATGCTTGTTTTGTAATAAATGCTATCATTATAAATGAGCAAATGAAGATGCCATAATATAAAATTTAATGATCAGAAAACAAATGACAAATTATTTTATTTTTAGATCGTTCATCTCTAATATGTTATAATTAAAAACATTTCTTTCTGTTCTTTGCTCTTACAAATTCTTCAATGATTTCATCACAATTAAGCTGCTGAACAATACCTACTTCCATACATGATAAGGATAATGAATCGAGTCTTTCTTTAATCATTGTTGTGCGTTGATGGTTCTGAGTCTCTCTAGGGATGAAAATGAGCATTCTGTTGTGCAGTCTGTGCTTGTTAAAGTTAGGAACATGTGTAAAGTGATTTCGACATTGGGAAGTACACATTGTATTTTATCTCCCATTATGGAATCATACATGTCGACACGAGTAAAATGTCTTTCCTGAATCTGTAAGCTTTGTTTTTATGTAAGAATGAAATTGTTCCACTTTCTGTGTATTTAAGTCATGGGATAAACCTGCACTAATTTCTTGGATGTCTTTATGTATTCTTCGTCAGGCCTAGCCACATTGTTTAAGAAGGAAAATCTATTTGAAAGAACTTCATACGCTTTCGCCCTTCTTTTCATGCAAGATCCCAGTGTGCCAGTGATGGTGTAGTACGAAGTTAGGCGAAATTGATCTCTGGCACTCAATACTTCTGGAGCACTTCCGTCATTTACTTGTTTCTTTCTAATGCTTCTGTGATGGTGAACTGCTTGATAATCAGTATTTGCCAGTATTTGTTTCGTTGTATTTTCAAAATCTTCTCTTAAATTATGTAAATACCCTGTTAATGATTGGCGGAGATCTGTGCACGTCTTTAAATTTACTTCTGAATCCTGGACAGGTTGACTTGTCCAATGAAAATGCTGCAATATATTATTCTACAAACCAACATAAATAAATACTGTAGTATTTGCATTTTGTTGGTGATGTTTTCAGCTTCTCTTTTGGCATCTCCTTTTTGTGTCTGGTCTTCAGCAATAATTTCTAAGGCATCTAGAATCTAAGTGTATGATTCCAGGATTGCACTGTTGCTACAACATGCGTTGCCCAACATGTATTGTAGTTAGGTGCTGTCGAGTTGGTTCCGACTCACAGCGACCCTATGTACAACAGAAGGAAACACTGCCCGGTCCTGCACCATCCTTACAATCGTTGTTATGCTTGAGCCCATTGTGGCAGCCGCTGTGTCAGTCCACCCTGTTGAGGGTCTTCCTCCTTTCCGCCGACCCTGTACTTTACCAAGCATGATGTCTTTCTCCAAGGAGCGATCCCTTCCGACAGGATGTACGAAGTATGTAAGAAAGCAGTCTTGCTATTCTTGCTTCTAAGAAGCATTCTAGTTGTACTTCTTCCAAGACAGATTTGTTTGTTCTTTTGGCAGTCCATGGTATGACATGTATTAGAAGGACATTTTAATACTCAATTATTGCCTAAATATGTTTTGAGAACTGCCCACTGGTGAGCAGAGATGGTAAAAAATGTGGAAAGTAACTGAACAGTAGGAAAAAAAATCAACTGCTTCTGGACAACAGTCTACTTCTCTACGTCCTACAAGATTAAGTGAACGTTCAGCACATGGTATGAAAATGGCATATTCATTACATTCTAGAATTTTCTGTGGCATTCCTTTGTAACACCCTGACATACTGGCAGCATTGTCATAAGACTGGCCTCTGCACTTAGAAAAATCAATTTAGCAAAATTTACATAAATAGTGAAGTACTTGATTTCCAATTTCTTTACTGGTATGACCTTTTAAGCTAATAAATGTGATAAATCGCTTGAATGGTTTTCTATCTGTTGGAGATACAGATCTTAAAACAATACTTGGTTGAGCTGTATGAGGAAGATCAGGAGTGTAATCTACGGACAAGGTGAAATACTTTTCGCTGAAAATAGTTGATCGAACTTTATCACTTATCAAGTTTATTAATCCTTCACATGTTGTTTTAGACATATACAATGGGTTGCCCTTTCCTGTGTTACCATATTTGGAGATGTGACCTGCTAAAAATGGATCAAACTGAGCAACAAGTTCAAATAAACCAAAAAATTTCCATTTTGTGGAGACCCAAACACTTCCTTTCTTCCTCAAAAAGACAGTCCATGTTCAGTGATTGTTACGATGTCAGCAACAAGGCATTGCAAAACGGCTTTTCAATGCTGACGTTCTTCATTAGTGTTTTCAGCTCATGAGTTAAGCCAAAACCATGTCTTTGGTTTAAATATGACAACATACAACCTCTGTGAACTGAACTGTTTTCATGTTTATCAATCATATTGGAGTTGTGCCAATGGCTAAATCTATCTGTGGCAAATTGAGAATTAAATGATTTAGGACTGAATAGGTTGCAAACAAAACAATACACAGAGCCGACTGATGGAGAATACGGTAGCCACTCCCTCTTATAGTTTTCCCCATGAGCTTTGCGCTCTAGAAATATATTCTGGCTACAGAACCTTGTTTGTTTACCATCCAGAAATTTTCCACATGAATTTTCAAATGGTCCACTGAGATGTTGACATCACTTGGCCCTCTTTCAGTCCAATAATTTACATCATTAGGAGAAAAATTATTCCACAAAGCAGGATCTGTATATCTTTTATGGGGTCTGTAGATGGGACAATTTCAGATTTTAAAATAGTTTCACTTTCTACACCATTATTAATTTTTTAACTACAGCAAGGAATGGATGCAGAATTTGGAACAAATTGTTATATTTGTATTGCTATTAGTAATTTCAGCACTAGCGGTACTTGTACAACGATTTGCACCCATTAAACTTGAGCCTTCAGTGGAAGAAGTCTCTTCTGATTCATTACGTTTTAAAAAGGAAGTTAATTTTGGAATTGTCTTTAGGGATTCACAAATCCTTTTATATCTTCTGTGAGCTTTCGTTTTTGCGCTCCACTTAGTTGCTGCCTTGTCATTTTACCTGGATATAAAATTATGCCACTTTTTAAATTTGGTTCTACTGTACCAAATAAATTTGGATAATTGAAAATAAAATTTATAAGATAAAATTTACATTTGAATTTGGATGTTGATCCAAAAATTTGTATTTGAAAATAAGTAAGTAAAAAAATTGATTTGGAATATGTAATTTTGTTCTTCAGGTCTGAGATAGTCAAAAGAAATAGTACTTTCAAGGCAGTCAGAAATAATTTCATTCGTTTGTCATACGATGTTTTGCCAGCAGGTCCTTTGCAGATCTCTATGCATGTTTTTCGTCTTGAAATAATACTTAAAACCTGCCTCTCACTTTCCATCCTTTGATGCTGCGTCTTCAGGGTTCATTAGACTACTGCTAATACCCTATAGGGGTGACAGCGATCGCAAAGAGCATGATGCAAATACAAGGGTATGCTCAACCTGAAGACGTATTTTCATTCACTTTGTGCAAGACAATACTAGATACGTCACGAGTCACGTGACTGGCATTCTTATGTGGTCTATGAGAGAGAACTGAATGTGAGGTTATACCTGATCAGTTCGAAATGAAAAGGAAAATGTAATTGTTATCATATTTATAAAATGTACATTTATTTCTCTGTGGGATTGTTCAACTCCCATATTCAAAGATACGTACAAAATTGATGTAACAATAGCACGACTTCTCCACAAGCAAGTTTGTTTTGCGAATCGTAGCAATATCAATCAATTTCTTAAAAAAGAGTCTGAAGGGAAATGGAAAATAAAATACATTTATGTAATTTTGCTATCCATTTATTTCCTTGAGGATTGCTCAATTCCCTTACATGGACATATGTAAATATTCTGATAAAACATAATGCTCTGATAAACGCCCTTTGTTGCTTTCTTGGAAGATAAATTTAGTAACACACTTGTTGCAAAACAGAAATACATCTTGCACGATATTGAATTTTGCATGCTCTTAATGTGCCTAATACCTCATTAGCATATATACAGTAATATCAAGTATTGTGTCCCACACAACAGACAACAAAAAATGAAACTCACCTGATATATGAATTAAAACCTTTTGTGTTAGATAAATATTAATAGTTTCAGTATTTTTGGACATTTGCTATGTTGGTATTATATTATTGTCCATGTTAGTATTTTATAAACTGTATGCTAGATTGTGTCCGTGTGTATGCCAAACATATTTTAAAGTTATAAATACAAAATGTAAGACAGAACTCCGTATGTAAATGCTACACTGTTAAGAAGTAACTTGACTGAATTCATTGCAACGGTGGACTTATTCAAGTTCCCTCCCTTTTCTGTGTCATCTGGGACTAGAGTTCCCATCGGTTTACCAGGATGTGTTAAAGAGCATACCCTTGTGTTTGTATCATGGCAAAGAGCTTTGCTGGCCCTCCTGACTGGAGTTGCTGGTTCAGCAGATGTGGAAGTACAAGACAGTTCTCTCAAAATGGATCAGAGACCTGTTATCCATTAATATAATCTGTCCTTGCCCAGTAATCGACCATGTTGGATCCAGTTGCATATTGGGTGAATGTAGCCAGAGTTAGACTCAACAGCCAACCCCTACCTCTTGTTTATTAGAAATAGTATACTCCCAAGAGACCTGCCAAGATAAGGAATTTCAATTACATAGACTGTAGGAGACAAATGTCAACGAAGGTGTTGAAGTGGTATGTGTCTCACAGCTGAAACAATCTTGCGTGTGGGCACCACCCCCATGACCCTGCATGAGCTTTATTTCTGCCCAGCACATTCGCACGCACTGGAGCTGGTGACATTTTCATTTAGTGCCCTGCCAGTTCCCTTCCACTGTGGCACTAGCTTTTCCTTGAATCCTGTCTGCTTGGCATCTATGGGTCTTTGCTTTGGACAACTGGTGCCCCTGTTTTGATGATGCCCTAAGCACATGCTTACCTTGCTGATTGGGTAGTCCATCCCTATTGGGGAGGGTGGGGGGCAGAGAGTGACAGTCGTGGTAATTGGTCTAGGGTGGGTCCAGGCAATGACATTAGTATTGCTTTTTAAGGCTCTGCACTATACTCTAAATGACTTCATCCTTGGCCACAGTTTCAATTATCTTTACGCCAATGACTCACAGATTTGCCAGTTCTCTTCTGAGATAAATTTTACAAGGCATCTCCCCCAGGATGTTTCAAGGGTGCCTCAAACTCAACAAATCCAAAGTGAGCTCCCCTCAAGTGGCTCCTCCTCCTCCAGGGTTCCCTGTCTCAAGGAATGGTGGCATTCATCCAGATGCACAAGCTTAGAACTCATCCCTGACACCTTCCTCTCCCTTACCACTGCCCATCTCAAATTCCCTGCCATGATTTATCTCCTGAATCTCTGGAATCCAGCCATTTCTTTCTACCTCTACAGCTATCGTGGGACTCTAAGCACTCATCATCTCTCACTTGGACAACTGGTTTCTTCGTGTCTTTTCATGCAAATTCAAACCCATCAGTTGGTCCATGGGAGAAAGATGTGGCATTGTAATTTCGTTCCACACACTGCAGCAAGTGATCATTTCAAAACACAAAATTAAGCCACTCTCCTGCTTAAAATCCTCCAATGATTCCCAACAACTCTCAGAATAAAACTCAAACTCCTGACAAAAGCTTCTGAAGCTTTGCAGGGTCTGACCCACGCTCGCTGTCACCTCCCATCTTACTTCGGCCATGTTTTTGCTTTTGTTAGGTGCCAGTGAGTTGGTTCTGACTCATAGTGACCCTATGCACAACAGAAGGGAATGCTGCCCTGTCCTGCACCAGCCTCACAATTGTTGCTGTGTTTGAGCCCATTGTTGCACCCACTGTGTCAATTTATATCATGGACAGTCTTCCTCTTTTTCACTGACCCACTACTTTACCAAGAATGATGTCCTTCTCCAGGGACTAGAGCCTCCTGATAAGATGTCCAAAGTTTTGCTTCTAAGGCGCATTCTGTCTATACTTCTTCCAAGACAGATTTATTCGTTCTTCTGACAGTTCATGGTATATTCAATATTCTTTGCCAACACCATAATTCAAAGGCATCAATTCTTCTTCGGTCTTCCTTATTCAATGTCCAGCTTTCGTGTGCTTATGAGGTGACCGAAAATACCATGGCTCGGGTCAGGCATACCTTAATCCTCAAAATGACATCTTTGCTTTTTAACACTTTGAAGAGGTCTTTTGCAGATTTGGCCAATGCAATATGTCATTTGATTTCCTGGCTGCTGCTTCCATGGACGTTGATTGTGGATTCAAAGTAAAATGAAATCCTTGACAACTTCAACATTTTCTCCATTTATCCTGATGCTGTTTACTGGCCCAGTTTTATTTGCTTTATGTTGAAATGTAATCCATATTGAAAGCTGTAGTCTTTGATCTTCAAGTTCTCTTCACTTTCAGCAAGCAACATCGTGTCACCTGCATATTGTTAATGAGTATTCCTCCAACCCTGATGCCATGTTTTTCCTCATATTGTCCAGGTTCTCAGATTATCTGCTCAGCATATAGACTGAATAAGTATGGTAAAATGACACAACTCTGATGCATACCTTTCCTGATTTTAGACCATGCGTTATTCCCTTGTCCTGTTTGAACAACTGCCTCTTGGTCTATCTACAGGTTCCACATAAGCACATTCTGGATTTCCCATTCTCCACAATGTTATACATAATTTGTTATGATCCACATAGTCAAATGCCTTTGTATAGTCAATAAAACACAGGTAAACATCCTTCTTGTATTATCTGCTTTCAGCCAAGATCCATGTGACATCGTCAATGATATCCCTCATTCCACATCCTGTTCTGAATCCTGCTTGAATTTCTAGCAGTTCTCTGTTGATGTACTACTGCAATTGTTTTTTAATTATCTTCAGCATAATTTTACTTGTATGCGATATTAATGATTGTTGTTGTTATGTTGTTAGGTGTCAGTTCTGACTCATAGCAACCCTGTGTAAAACACTTCCCAGTCCTGCACCATCCTCACAATCCTTGTTACGCTTGAGCCCATTGTTACAGCCACTGTGTTAATCCATCTCGTTTAGGACCTTCCTCTTTTTCACTGACCCTCTACTTTACCAAGCATGATGTCCTTCTCTTCAGGGACTGGTCCCTCCTGGTAACATGTCCAAAGTACATGAGACAAAGTCTTGCCATCCTTGCTTCTCAGGAGTATTCTGGTCATACTTCTTCCAAGATACTGTTTGGTAATTTCCACAATCAGTTGGATCACCTTTCTTTGGAATGAGTACAAATATGGATCTCTTCCTGTTGGTTGGCCAGGTAGTTATCTTCCACATGACTGGCATAGATGACTTTAGCCATACTGGACTTCAACTGCCATGGTCTTCTTGGCCCACCACAGGGCCTTTGCATATGCTATTCCAGATACTTGTAATGTTTTTCTTCCCTGTCTCTTCCCTCAAGCTAGTTAAGAGCTGTTCACCTTCAAAGCTCAGCTGAAAATCACTTTCTCAAAAAAGCTTTCCCTGACCCCCAAATTTGGTTAGGTTCCCCTAGTACAGTGGCTTCCAAGATTTTTTTTTTATGTGACTCATGAAATACATTCGACTTTGCAACCTAGCATACCAAAACCCAAACCCGTTGCCATCAACTTGGTTCCAACTCATAGTGACCCTACAGGACAGAGTAAAACTGCCCCATAGGGTATCCAAGGCTGTAAAACTTTATGGAAGTAGACTGCCACATCTTTCTCCCACCAAGGGACTGGTGGGTTTGAACTGCTGACCTTTCGGTTACCAGCCAACCACCTAGCCACTGTGCCACGAGGGTACCTCCAACCTAGCATAAAAATATAAGCTTAAAAATGGTAATTTTTACTTGAAATTGACTCAACTGCAACAGCTTTTTGGGGGGGATTATATGATACACTGATATTTTCTATTATTTCACCTAAATGTATTACAGAATCTTCAGTCTGAAAAAAAAAGTTCTAATTCATAATTTCATAGAATCATGCCTCCCTTCAAAGCACTCAGCACATTTGTTTTTACGATTGTTGGATCTGTCTCCCTCATAACCTGTATTCTCTATGAGGTTAGGGAGTATTGGGTATTTTGTTCAACATTATAGCCTTGTACTTAACAAATTATCTGGACTGCAACAGGCACTTAATACTTGAACAATGAAAAATATAAATCCACAAATAAGTACTTTTCTCTTGAGGCATTTATCACGATTTTACTTAAATTATCTGTATAATCATTAAGTTTCTCTACTACAGACGCTAACTCTAGCTGGGCAGGGCAGGAAACCTGTCTGTCTTGATCTTCTTTCTATCTCTGGCACCAAGCAGGGTACCTAGCAAGTGGTAAATAAAAATGATTATCCAAAGAACGCAGTTCAAATCCTGCTACATAGATTCTGGCAAGCCTGAATTAATACAGCTGAGGAAAGTGTGTCCATTGCTGTGCACAGTTAAGCACTCTAACATCGAGTTGCTTCAAAGACCTCAATCTTTGGTTCAGAGCCTATGAGAAGTCCGGTTTACTCCAAAAGTCAGAACTTGCATTGGAAACAAATTCTTCATGGGTGTCAGGCCAGGAACGACTGTGTGGATGCATGCAAAAGTGAACAGCTTATCATCTGGGAACAGTTTATTGGTTCTAAGCATTGCAAATACTAGTAACGATTTAGTTAGAAAAATTGCATGTCATCTCTATTCTTTAAACTATATCATTCCTAATACTTCATAGCATTCACAAGTCTTCTATATATTGCATATTATTTAATAGAAGAAAATATATTTTGTACTCACCTGGTAATTCCTAGGCTTGCTTCCCTGTGGACAAAACATGTAGAAGTAAAAGGCTACAACAGATGGTGTAATCTTAGCTAAGCTTCTTGATACATCCTTGCACAAAAGTCACACGGACATAGGAACATGAATGGCTTGAGTTTGGAGTGACTAAGCTAGCCAGCTTACAGTAGCAAATCCTCTGACGTCAAACTCAGCCACTCAGTTGAACGCCCTTAGTATTTAACATCTTTATTTCATAGCTTCCTATTCCTCTCTGTATTTACCAAATTTCTTAAAAATAAATGCTTTTGTTAGAGCTTCTCAAAAGCCCAGTCTTCTCTGTGCGGAAATAATATAAAACAATATTCTTGTATACAGGGAATGATTAATCAACAGATAATTGGTTTAACTTTCTGGTTGTTCTTTGAATTTCATTCTTCTATTTTCATTAATTCATGTTCAATATATAAAGAATTTAGGTATAGGTGTGAAAAGGATATTATTTACAAAAGGGCTGAAGGCTCAACAGAACTGTAGTTCCCAGCTCGGCTGACTGAAAAGAATGGGAAATGCCAACTAACCCAGTACCAGCTAACATCCCGATCACACAGGCTGTGGACTTTAAATATCTTTTCCACCGTAGAGGAATGACTGATTCCAGATCGGGGACAGAAAATGTACAAGATAAGCTTAGAACAGAACACTGGGGCTGTATCAAAAGGACTCAGAGGCCAAGGTGAAGTGGCTCCCACTGGCCAACGATGAGATAATCAATAAAGATAACAACAACAGATTGAAACACAAATATGTTTAGATTGGAGTTCGTAATTATACTTAAAGGCTAATGATGATACTTAAAAATTCATTAGCCACCTTTGGAAGATGCTAGAGAACCAGCCCATTATTTTGAAAAGTGGTAAATAAAGGGAATTAAGTATTTATCTCGTCTTTCCTATACAAATTACACCCCACAGTAACCAAATCATTGATAAGTTCCTCTTTTCAGAAATAGTCCAGCTAATAAATTAAGAATGAGAAAATTAAACTATCAGCATTTTGTAACCCCTAATGAATTCATGGACCTAGTTCCATTAATACCAACAACAAACAGCAACGTATGGATCGTATTTAGATCCTATTCTGAACAAATGGTAAAACACATTTATGAGATGGGGAAATCTGAACATTGATGGAGTCTGATGATATTAGGACCAATTTCTTCAGGTGTGATAATGGTGTGGTGATTAAAGTTTTAAAGCTGTAGATAATGAAATGTTTATGAATGAGGTAATATCATGCCTGGGATTTGCTTCAAAATAATCCAGGATGAGGGGTGGGGTACAGATGAAACAAGACTGGCCATGAGTTGACAACTATTTGAAGCCAATGATGGGTACATGGGCAATCATTATACTATTCTCTTTACTTTTGAATATGTTCGAAATTTTCTGAGAAAAAAAGATTGTGGGCCAAGATTTCAATGGCACTGTTCATATTCTCAGAAGTACAGTCTTTCTAAAACTGTAGAGGACCAGTGGCTACTGCTACATACAAGCAATAAACCAGGGAAAACACCTTTCCAAACACAAAACAACACTCACTTGATTAAAACCTTGCAGAGGCCAAACGAGAGAAAAGAGGGCCTATTTATTTCCATCTGGGGGTTGAATGCCTTCCTCTCCTTTAGTTCTGCTGCCTGAACTTTCCTGGAGTCCCTGCTTCACCATCCCACCAGCCCCTATCAACACAGGTGTCTTAGTGGCAAGGCTATCTGGACACCAAACAAATATCGTACAATTCATTTTGATTTCTACTTTTCTTGCATCTCATAGAGCAAGTGGTGAGATTCATAACAAAAAGGCACACAGAGCTGTGGGGTTACATGAGGCTAATCACATCGGATTCTATGGTTTATCAGCTTAGACACACACTTTGGAGGAGGAGTGCAGGCCGTCACACCCTATGTGTTAACTCTGTAATGTATAATGTATAAATTAAACAATGCAAATTAAACAACAGGAGAAGGGCCAAGGGGTCAGCGTCCTTTCTGGCTCTCAAGATTCATCTTCCTGTAGAAAATGCCTATTTAATAAATTTGAATTTTGGAGTGACAATGTGTTTCATCAATACAAATTCTGTGTATAGTGATTCTGAAGGCAACAAATCAGGGAGAAAGGCTCAAACTAAAAAATAAAAATGGTTATTTATTTAGCTTTTTGGAAATATAAATAACACGACAGGAAAAAACAAAAATGGACATTCTATATGACTGATCATTTCCAGGCATAGCATTTATTCATGAAAAAATAAATTTTATTATTTTCTATCTGATTTCTCTCCAGCTTTGACTACATGGGCGCCCTAGTGGCACAGCTGTTCAGCATTCGGCTGCTAACCAAAAGGTTGGCAGTTCGAAATCACCACCTACTCCCTGGAAACCCTACGGGGCAGTTCTATTCTGTCCTATAGGGTTGCTATGAAATCGGCATTGACTCCACGATAACGGGTCTTTGACTACATGGGTGCTTTTGGGAAGCCTGAATCCCTAACAAGATGTCACAGCTCCACCAGCTCCTCCAGTACAGCTGAGTGAGGTTAAAGTCCTGCTCCTATAGAGGAATACATTTCTGTCCTTAAGGGTTCTGAGCCAGACCCCCAGGAACTTAAAAAACAGGTGCTTTCATTAGAACCCTTCTAACTTGGGGAAAAT
This sequence comes from Loxodonta africana, assembly GCF_030014295.1. NCBI lineage: Eukaryota > Metazoa > Chordata > Mammalia > Proboscidea > Elephantidae > Loxodonta > Loxodonta africana. Next base: position 50,756,142 of record NC_087354.1, on the reverse strand, counting down.
CCAGCCACTGTCTGTTTAATCACGATCAAATTTGGGCACAGGTACTCCTTCAGGTTTTCTAAGCTCTCAATATGGATACCAAGCTAGGCCACAGTCTTTTCTGGCAGCTCAGCCTGCAGCCAAATGCCATCTTCCTTAGCAGCAGCCTCCCAAGCTGCACCAAAGGAGGGATTAACAAAACTACAGATAAAGAGCATTTTTTTCACCTTTCTTCCTGGAAATTATGAGGGCTCTCTGGGTAGAAGGTAAGGAAATTTTGCATCAACCTTGCCTTTAGCGCATGAGGGCAGCTAAATCCAGCCAGCACACACCCATATTGAGTGTATGTGAGTACTTAACCATCACCACACAAGGAAGTTAGAGTCAATTACCAAGTCACTCTGGACCAAGCCCCTCAAAACAGAGGCAAATCTGGGGAACAAAGGCCACTGACTGTGTTACCAGTTAACCACAGTTCACCTAGGTCCTTTCCTGAAGAACCATATTAATCTCCTGATTCAAGAGGCACCTCTGGCCAGGACAGAGCACAGAAGGGAAACACAGTTTCAGGGTAGGGTGAAGCCACAGAGTTCAAAGGTTCTGGGTTAGTCAAGCATAAGACGATGGCAGCATCTCTAATATTTAGAGCTGGAACGGGCCTTGGCTGGACCACACTCCTGGAGCATCTTTACTAATGCAGCTTAATAGCGGTTGCCCAGATGTCGTTGCTGGGGAGCGGAGGAAGGACCCATCCTTGGGGAACGGAGTTGCCTTTGGGATGATCAGATGGCACCAGGTACTGATCCCAATCATGCCTTAATAAGAACATTGTACAACAACTGCTTATTTCTGTTTTATTCTCAGCAAGGTGTTCAGCAACTAAATATTCTATTTCTAGGACTTAGTTTTGACTAAGGTAGTAATCCATTATAGAACTTGTTCCTAAAATTATGCAAAAAACTGTATTTCTTTAATGTACACATGGGGAGGGGGCAACTCTAAAAATAAGAATGGATAACCAAATAATGAATATACACATGTTTAACAGCTAAGGCTTGTATATAAGCCAAAAATGCCTTTTTCCCAGAATATAAACTTGGTATGCTAAACAGCATTCTTTTCTAAGAATCACACATCATTAGAGCTCTGGAAGGGATCTCAGAGATTACTTAGTTTTGTGGTTTTCAAACCATGCTTTGAAGACCCCTAGAGCCCAGTATATGCTTTTAGGGACTCTAGAAATAACAAAGTGTTTTCAGTTAACAACAGATTTAAACCACCCAGGAAACCATTCATTCTGTTTTGCATAGCGTTTTCTCAAAAGACTGCATTTGAGACGAGTGCGGCTGCTAGTTCTGAAGGCCACCATTCCAGCCCACCGTCTTCACCTTATAGATGAGGAAAGTGAGACCCAAAGAGCTGAGAACACTTCCCAGCTCATCAGTAACTGCAAGTTAAGATGAGAGTCCAGTTCCCCTTGTTCTTCACTTTCTTGGCTTTGACTTTTAAGAGCTCGGAAGCCAGTATGGGTCTCAAACAGTCTCCACAGGCAAGAACCCCAGGGTGGGCTTCTCTTCCTTGGTCTGTTTAGCACCAGAGAAGAGAATCAGGAAAGAGAAGCCAATGCTTTAAATGAATCTAACAGCTCTAGCATGGGAAAATACAGAAGGGCCAACAATAACCAGAGTTTATGTTTCCTCACCTGTTAAAACAGGGACACCACCATCCCCTTTCTCAAGGATTAATGAGAACTAAACAAGATGTACGTGGCATCAGTGAACAATGACAATATTATAGGCCCATAAAGAACTTTAAAAAAAGATACAGTAATAGACCTCAACAATGTAATAAGCACTTCATCAACTGCTTCCTGCTACCCATGGGAAAGGTAGCACGTTGGAGAGCCTGCCCCTTTTACCTTATCTGGATGAGCGCTGGCACGGAGTGTTCAGCTTGGAGGTAATACTGTCGGAAAGGCTGCAAGAGGTGAGCAAGTGGGAACTCATCTGAGAAAGAAAGGCAAAATACCACATCATCATGCTTTATATCCAGAGTTTATTTCTCAAGACAAGGTGACTGGGCCTGTGATTGTGACAATATGATCAAATGTGTTTCATCTTTATCCATTAATCCCATGATACAGTAAATCCTGAATGTCTCATTTGTTGCCTTCTACCCCTCAGCTTAAGAAACCTTGGTGGTTGCTAACTGAAAGGTTGGCAGTTCAAACCCACCCAGTTGCTCATGGGAGAAAAGACCTGATGATCTGCTCCTGTAAAGATTATAGCCAAGAAAACCCTCTGGGGCAGTTCTACTCTGTCACATGACATTGTGATTAGTGGAAAACTGACTCAACAGCACCTAACAACAATAACACCCCTTAGCTTAAGCTGAGATTATCTATGATGAGAAGGGCCAAGTTAGTCTTTTCCTTACAGAGGAACTTACCTGGATCCCCAAATAACTTGGACTCAATTTCACGCTTCTGAAGTAAAATTTTCTCCTTTTCTTTTCTTTGCTTCTTTTCCAATTCTCTTTTCCTCTCCTCCTCTTGTTCTCCTTCCAGCATAACTCTGAGGGCTCTCTCTTCAGCTTCATACAGTTCAGAGCGTTTTTTAATGAGTCTTCTCAGTCGCTGCAGATGATGCTCAAAAGTTTCATCTGCTGAGACAGGAGGACAGACCCCTGGGCGGAGAGATCCAAATGGCATTTTAGATGCTATTTTTCAGATACCCAGATTAGAACACACCCGTGTTCTAATAATCAGACTCAAAGTCCTATCTATGAGTTTGCTTAAGGTTTGTGAATTCTACCCAATTTTCAAGGCTCAATTTGGCTTTCTGGAGTATACAATTACTGTGATCCTGGCCCAACTTTCTCTGAACTCCTCACTTAACCCTTGATTTTGTTTATACTGAGTGGCCCTGATCTTCCAGTTAGACAGTGAGCTCACTAAAGGCAGGAACTTACATGTGAGATGAACAACGTTCCCTCTGACTGAGCCTGAAGTTTTGGAAGCGCACACTTCGAGTGGTGAAGAAGACACACTTAACTGGCTACACTGACACACAGTCCACTGCTGGCAGAGGTAGTCAATAGCCTCTGTCTGCCTGGTTTTAGCACTGAAAGTTGCATGTCCTGGGAAACTTCTCAGTACCGAGAAAACCAAACGGTTGGTCACCCCGGTTAACTGTGAGGTCAGCTAACAGTACAGTTAACATTTAGGAAGCGACAATTGGCACTATTTGATCATGAACTGCTTAATAGGTGAAATCAAAGTATTACTGCTGCACAGAGTTAAAAAGATGTCTATGCTTTTTCAGAGATACATATATAAGCACCTGGGGGAAGTGATATGTCTGGGATTAGCTTTAGTTCAGCAAGGAAATATGGGAAAATCTTGAAAATTATTTAATTTCGATGATTAGTATTTAGGAATTCTTTTTTTGTGCATGTGTGCAATTTTTCATGAAAGGAATGCTCAGTGAATATTCAAGTGGATTGTAGGTCAGCTCACTGTTGTAACAGCCCTGCAAATAAGAGCCGATGAAGCTCCTGATGAAGCTGCTGCACGATTCAGTATCACAGATGTGGGGGTGGCCCATTTTATAAAGAAAGGTATTTATCACACAAGCATTTTAAGAACACCAGATACAAAAAAGAAAAAATCCTAATCCTTCTACCATAAGCATAATCTCCATGTTCCTTTCCAGACTTTTGTGCCCATGTATTAGCAAGTTCCCATGGTTCAACCTAACACAGATATAATTTCTATGTGGCTGTATGACCAGCATTAATTATCCACATTCTTTTTCAGTCCTCGTAATTATTTAGCAGCTCTATCCTAGTTTATCTCATCAATGCGCCATAATTTACTTAACAAGCAGCAAGCTCAGGGGTCCTCAGGGCTCCCCTCACTTCTGACCTCTTGGCTCTCACTATCCCGGTGGGTTGGATAATTCACTAGGACAACTGAAGAACTCAGGAAAGTGCTATACTGAGGGTTACAGTTTTATTAAAGCAAAAAGGACACAAATGAAGAGATGCATAGGGCAAGGTCTAGGAGGGTTCCCAATGCAGAGCTTCTATGTCCCCAGAAAGGAGATGGTACCCTCCCACACACATCGATCGATGTCTTTCACCAACCAGGAGGCCATGGAGCTTGCGTCCAGAGCTTTTACTGTGTGTCTTATTAGTAATTCAAACACCAGCTACTCTCTCTCGAGGTTGGTTAATAACACAGGTCATCAAGAGGTGGGTCTTTCAAGGGTCAACTTCAGTGAAGGTAAGGACAACACACGATATATGGGAAGTCAACACAACTGGACCAAAGCAAAGCAGTTTCCCAGACACATCTGAACACTTTGAAGGACAGAGGAGCTGGAGCCTGGAGAACATAGTTTCAGGGGACATCTAGGTCAACTGGCATAACAGTTTATAAAGGAAATGTTCTATATCCTACTGTGGTGAGTAGCATCTGGAGTCTTAAAACCTTTCAAGCAGCCACCTAAGACATCTATTGGTCCTATCCCACTCAGAGCAAAGGAGGATGAAGAAAATCAAAGACATAAGGAAAATACTAGGCCAAAGGACTAAAGGACCAAATGAACCAGAGACTCCACCAGCCTGAGACCAGAAGAACTAGATGGTGTCCGGCTACCACCAATAACCACCCTGACAGGGAACACAACAGAGCCCTGGACAGAGTAGGAGAAAAATGTAGAACAAAATTCAAATTCACGTAAAAAGACCAAACTTAATGGCCTGACAGACTGAAGAAACCATGGGAACTATGGCTCCCAGACACTCTGTTAACCCAGAACTGAAACCATGCTCGAAGCCCAGTCTTCAGACAAAGATTAGACAAGACTATAACACAAAAAATAATACACATGAGGAACCCAGTTCTTAGTTCAATCAGATATATGAGACCAAATGGGCAGCTCCTGTCCAAAAGCACAATGAGAAGGCAGGAAGGGACAGGAACTGGTTGAGTGGACACAGAGAGCCCAGGGTGGAAAGGGGAGTAGTATACTGTCACATTGTGGGGACTGCAACTAATGTCACAAAACAATATGTATACAAATTTCTGAATGAGAAATTAACTTGAGCTGTAAACTTTCACCTAAAGCACAATTAAAAAAAAAAAAAAGGTGGGTCTTTTTGGCCTGGCCAGCTCCTCCCAAGAGTCACCTCATTAGCATAACCTGCTGGGTTACACGTAGTCTGGAGCCCTCATCAGACACCTATGATAATTGGGGAAATTCTTAAGTTTTAGAGGTTATTTCTCAGGAACAAAGACCAAATTCACATAAACCCCAAAGCTCCCAGCATGCGTGCAAGCACACACACGCATGTGCACACACACACACATGCGCGCGCACACACACACACACACAGCCAGCCAGATAACAATCTTGCTTTCTTCACAGGGGATCTTTTAATAAATTGACCTCATTGTTTCTTTTTCATCTCCTATTCACTCTATTCTAGTCTGCCTTCTACCCTACCCCTACCACTCCACTGAAATACCCCTAGCAATGGGAAATTTGTGCTCTGCTGGGTACTAATTGCCATGGATGTTTCTCAGCTTTTAATTACTCAATAATAAAAATAACAACATGAAACACTCACAGCATTAACTGTGTGCCAAGGCTGTTTTAAGAGTTTATACAATACTTACTAATTTAATCCTCAAACACTCTATGGGTGGTACCTTATTATCCCCGTGTTACAAATGAGAAAACTGAGGCACAGAGAAGTTTAAGTTACCCACCCAGGATTACACGATGTCTCTAAGTATTTGCCACTTTCCAGAAGGAGGCAGGGGGTCTACTTTTTCCTCCCTGAGTCTATCTTTTCCTCTTGTCCCTCTGTTCTCTTTTGTGGCCTCCTCTTTATCCACCTTGACTTTGACATTCCCTAGGATTATGTTTTCTCAGTCTTCATCTCATGCTATACAACCTCCTTGAGGTCACTCCTACCTGTGGCTACGTGCTGATGAACTCTTAACCAGGCTGTTCTACAGATACCGCAAGCTCAACAGGTGCCAGACTAAACTCGTCAACCCGAACCTGTTCATCCTCCTCAACTAAAAAGGTACCACCATCGTTCAGTAGACCAGGCTACAACCTAGAAGTCATTTTTTCCTTTAGCTTCCATATGCTGAGTTCCTATTTTTTTTTTCATATTACTTCATTCATACTTCTTAAATCCATTTACTTCTCGCCAATTTACTGTCTGCCCCTTATCCAACCCTGCCCAGACTACAATAGTCTTACCAGTCTCTCTCCCTCCCTCTCTCCCTTGCTCTTGGATGCTCCGAATCTTTTTCCACGCTGCCAGCACTGATCTTTCTCATCTTTTCTCTCTCCAGTTAAAATCCTTCAATGGTACCTCACGGCTTTAAGCATAAGGTGGGAACTCTAGCCAAGCCCATTAGACACTTTGCAATGTGGCCCTGCTCATGTATCAGCTTCAATTCTCAGCATTTACTTGGAGATGCACATGTTTTGAAGAGAGCAAGTTAGGAAGCTGCTAGTTTCCTTCTAAAATTTCCCCCCTTTTTTGGGCAGCTATTTAACCACAAGGTGAGGAAGACTAATCTGGAGAAATTACGCTGGTAAATTCACTTGGCAGGAGTTTACTGACCACTCACTCATGGGGGATGTGAGGTGGGGAAATATTAAATAGTAGTCCTCAGGTTTTTGCTTTCTAATAAGGAAGAGATAAAGTGTCTTAGTTAACTAGTGCTGCTATAACAGAAATACCACAAGTGAGAACTGGATGGTGCCCAGCTACCATTACTGAATGTTTTGATCAAAGATTCCATAGAAAAATCCTGATCAAACGGGGAAAGATACAGAATTCAAATTCTCATGGACTCCAGACTTCACAGAGCCATGAAGGTGGGATGAACCCCTGAAACTACTTCCCTGAGATAATCTTTAAACCTTAAGCCATAAATATCCCCTGAAGTCTTCTTAAAACCAAGCAACAGTTTAACGTAACTAGAGAAAAATGTCTGCCTTGAGCATTGTGCTCTTTTAAGAACTATCTATATGGAATCAAACTGACAACAGCAACTTGAAACATTAGGTAGGAACCTTAAGGGGCAGCGAATTTATATTAATGGAGGAGGAACAACTCAGAAAGAGGGTGAGAATGGTTACACAACTCGAAAAATGTAATCAATTTCACTAAATGGTACATGTAAAAACTGTTGAATTGGTGTATGTTTCACTGTGTATATTCTCAATGAGAAAATAAATAAAATTATATATATGTATATATAAAAAAAAGAAATACAAGTGGGTGGCTTTAATAAACAGAAATCTCTCATAGTTTAGGAGGCTAGAAGACTGAATTCAGGGCACTGGCTCTAGCGGAAGGCTTTCTGTCTGCTCTGGGGGAAGGTTCTTGTTTCTATTCAGCTTCTATTCCTAGGTTCCTTGGCGATCATGTGCCTTGTATCTTCTCCATCCATTTGTGCTTGCTTCTCTGTGCCTAATCTGCTCTTTTTATATCTTAAAGGTGATTAGCTTAAAACACATCCTACACTGATATGGTCTCTTAACATACAAAGAAAACCCATTCCCAAGTGGGATTATAACCACAAGTGTAGACGTTCGGATTTACAACACATATTTTTGAGAAACACAATTCAATTCATAATATATGGGTAAACACAGCAGATGCTAACTCCCCTCTGACTATTCATGAGTACCCCAGAAGTACTACAATGCGGTCATCTGTATTGACTCTGAGATTATATCTGAGTCAGCCACTCTGTAGTATGCTGGAAGGCCAACGCCAATCACTTAGCTAGTTAATGAGCCTGCCTCACTGTATGAGGGTCATATCCTGACAAAACTTAATCAAGAGTCTGAAAGAGTCACAGTTTTCATTTATATTTTAAACTACACAGGGGAAACCATTTGCTATGGTGATACCTGATTGTGTACTCTAAAATATCCCTGATGAATGTCAAAGGTCTATCAGTAAGGCAGCCTGTGGTCCACACCAGGTACAAGTGACAAGGAGCAGGAGGTCACCTCAGCCCAGATGAGGGCAGACTTCCTGGAGGATGCTGCATCTGTATTTGGTTTTGAAGAATAGTGAGGGCTTAAAATGGTAAAGATGGGGACTGAGGGCCCTCCAGACAAACTGGCAGGAGCAAAGATCTGGATAGGCAAATGGAAAGCATGACTGGGGACTTCTAGAACACCAACAAGGCGGGAGTAAATTTTTGAGGAGAGGCTTGGACTGCCTGGCTAGTCTGGCACTCCTTGCAGAGACCACTGAAGTCTTCTGAGCCCAGAAGTGACATTCAGGGAAGCTGGGAAGCTCTGTACACTCTGCAGGGCACTCCCTAGCCTGTCCAACCATTTCATCAGCACTGAGTTCCTACAGGTGCTACCCAGGGCTAAACATCTTCCAAGGCTTCCTGCTTCAGAAGCTCTGAGCTACTGCTAACAAGCCCAGGAAAAGTATCAAGCGTTTTTGCTTCAAAAATATCTGGGGGGCTGTGGTAAAGAAGGGCAAGAACTGCAAGTGGAAATGCAAAGCCACAGTTACCTTTCCTCGCTGCAGCCTCTTTCCTCAGCTTCCTCAATTTCTCCAAGGCCCGAAGAAGGTCCACCATTCTTTTGGTGTCTGCTTGTTTTCTCCTCACTTCAGACAGGACGCCATCAGCAGCAGCTTTGAGTTCCTGCTCCTGGAGGTGAACCAGAGCCCACAAGACCTATCATCAGGAACAACGTTATGGCAGAGAACAGCTGCCTGACAGGTCAGATTTCAGGGAATCAGACAACACCAGGGTTAAGACAGACTATACTGGATCTACATCTCAATTTCCTGGGCCTTGCATAACAACTCTCTACACTGGCCCAGCCAAGGGGTCAACCCCTTCCACTGATGACACAACTCTCATCTCAAAGGAGAATCGCTTCTCTCTGTAGTTTCCATGTGGGCACTGGTCTTTGTTTCTTCCTCAGTGTTTCTCTAAGTGTGGTCCAAGGAACAGGGCTCCCTTGTTAAAAATGCACCTTTTAGACGTGAAGATTCAGACTCTCATGGAAGATAAGGAAGGGGCTGAAGAGGCCCAGGACTCTACAAAGCTCTCCAAGTGACAACCAACACACAGAGTTTGTATCCCACCGCTCTAGCATCATAAGGATCTCTTCCACATGACAGCCTTTCAAACATCTGAAAGACCACTATCCCACTCTTCTTCAGTTGGACTAAAATAACCATGGTTTCTCAAGCCACTTCTCATGGGACATTCATCACCACAGGTGGTGAGGGGGGGCCTCCTGCCTAAACTTCTCTCTCTCATCTGTCAAAAAAGTGCCTGTAATTCCATTGTTACAGCCACAGCATGCTGCTTCACTCTTCGGCTTGTATTACTCCCCCTCCCTGCAACTGATGCTCTCACATGGCTTTGACATTTCCTTCAAGACTCAGCTCTGACATCACTATATCGTCCAGGAAGCCTTCCCTGACGCCGTCCCCCCAGTAGATTAGATATGCCTCCTCTGGGCTCCTAAAACACATACAGTTGAAATCCTAACACACACCATGCTGTACTGACATGATCCCCCACGGGGTTCTAAGCCCCTCAAGGACAAAGGCAATGTCTTATTCATTTTAATCTCCAGGACCTGGCATCAGGCCTGGCACACAATGTGCTCTCAAGAAATGTCTCCTGAACCGAATCAAACGTTCTGAGGTTAAGGTGTTGCCTCTTCAGGCATTCTTCCTTAAAACACTGATATTCCTGGGGACACAATGACAAAACTTGCCATCAATACACTTCAGAATGAAGTTATAGCACATTCTAGAATGGTAGAGTATCAGACACAAGGAGAAGGAAAGAAGACTCTAGCTGGTTATGGACAGTGGAGGGAGAGGCAAAGAAAACCCCAGAGGCTCTCAAAGTAAGGAGAATGAATGCCTTAAACAACCACCTGATCAATTTCCAATTTCACCCTGGCCCTATGTGGAGCCTGAAATCAACAGGCTTTGGAATCAGACAACTTGGGCTCAAATCCCGAGTGAAACTGCCACAAACCAGTTGTGTGACACTCAGTTAACCTCTTTGTGCCTCAGTTTCCTAATCTGTAAAAGTGGGATAATACCATCTACTTTTCAGGGTTGTTATAAGGATTCAATGAACTGGTGTAGGTGACTAACTCTGCTTAAGACCTAGTATAGAGTTACTGCTCAAAAACACCATTGCTGAACCTGGGGATATGTGGTTTAAAACTCGTAAACAAATGAAAATTAAGGGAACCACCACTATTATGCCATCTGCCAATTAGGGTATATGTTCCTTGAGGCAGGGACCCAAGTTTTCTATATTTTGTATTCTTTAATCACCTAGAGCAATCCAAAACTCACGAGGACCCAGGCACTTGTTATCCTTGAATGTTAGTAAGGGGATAGAACGATGGAGCAGGAGACGGGAGGCTGTCATCCTTGCAATGCCACAGTGTGCACCCAGAGCTTTGGTGGTGTGTACTCTACCTCGTAACATACAATAAATATAGAGATATAGTATCAGGTCAGAGAAGAAGCAAGCTGTCTTTTTATTTTACGGATAAGGAAACAAAAGTTTAGCCCTAGGACACGGCAGCACAAAGCCTCATGTCCCCTCAGGCTCCAACCACCACCACCCCTGGCCCCATGCGCGTCCGCTGTTCTCACCCGCTTCTTCTCCTCCACCTCCTGCACGCACTTGACCCTCCAGCGGTCAATCTCCTGCTCACGCTCCACCGCCCGCGCGGCCTCCGCCTCTCGCTCGGCCTCGCGTTCCCGGGCCCGCTCTCGCAGCCGCAGCCGGCGGCGCCGAACCCTCTCGAGTCTCCGCCGCACCTCGCCCACATAGGCCGCCTGGGTCAGCGGCTGTAGCCTCTCGGCCAGTTCGGCGCGCAGCGGCGCGGCTTGGGCGTGCAGCAGAGCCCATGCCGCGCCGTCTGCCTCGGCCTCGCTCATGGCCCGGCCCAGGCCCCGCAGCCGCCGCACCAGGCGCAGGGCCCCGCGCAGCCGCGCGCGAACTTCGCCTAGGCTAGGCCCGGCGGGCGCGCGCGGAGGCGCCGGGCCGCCAGCTCGCCGCGGGGCTCCGAACACCGCCTCCAGCCACTGCTGGTCGCGCAGGCGCTGCAGAGCCGCCTCCCCGAGCACATCGGGCGGCGGCGGCGCCTCAGGCCAGCGCGGGTTCCAGGGCGGCCCCGGGCCCGGAGGTGGCGGCCGCGGGCGCTCGCGAGCGTCGGACCCTGGGAAGGGCCGGCACTGGGGTGGCGGCGGAGGCAACGGTGGTGGCGGCACAGGGTAGAAGTTTCCGCCGCCGCTGCCGCCACCACAGCCACCGCCGCGGGAGGCTTCCGCGGGGGCCCGGGGCTGCAGAGCCAACGGGGGCTGGAGGAAGGGGGCGGAGGCCCCCGAAAAGGGGCCAGGCCGCTGGGGAAGAGGCGGTGGGAAAGCCGAGGAGGACAGCGGTGGTGGCGGACAGCCGAAGGGAGCGGGAGGCGGCGGCTGCGGAGGCGGCGGGCCCGGACGACCCGGAGCGAAGAACGGCGGCAGAGCCATGATGACAACGGACGGACTCAAAAATGACAGGAACCTCAGCCGTTCCCGGGAGAGTCTTCCGGGAGGAAGTGACGCCATTATGACGCGCCACGCCCAGAATGCCTGGCGGTGGGCGGGCTTTCATTCGCTCTGGTAAATACTGTACTTACTAAACATCCTAGGTGTGGAGCTGATAGCGCAACGTCCAACGAAAGTTAAGACTTACAGTTTCTCACTTCGCGGAACTCACTGTCTAGTAAGGAAGATATATTATCATACAAAGAAATGTACAAAGTGCTGTACTACCAAAGAGAAACACACAGGGCAACAGAGCTTACAGAATTTGACCTAGTCAAGAAAGTTGGGGAAAATTGCCCTAATCGAACAAGCCAAATCTGTTGCCGTCGAGTCGGTCCTGACTCATAGCAACCCTGTAGGATAGAGTAGAACTGCCCTCAAAGGGTTTCCAAAGACTGTAAATCTTTATGGGAGCAGACTGCCACATCTTTCTCTTGCGGAGCCGCTGGAGGGTTCGAACCCAACCTTTGGGTTAGCAGCCGGCGCTTTAACCACTGCTCCACGGGGGCTCCTTCTGAAAGGTAAGTAGGAATTAAATAGGAGACGAGAGGGAACACGGTTCACTTGGGAACGGCATGGGAGTATGCCCAGTGGGGGGACAGAAAACCAGTATGAATGGAGCAGAGAAAGCCTGAGGGGAGCCTGGTGAGGTTAGGAACGTGGACAGGGGGCAGGGTGGTCAGGGCCTCATATCTTAAAAACAGTGGGAAGCCAGTGGAAGATTTTAAGCAGCAGAGGAAGGAGAGGACATGCTACATGATTATATTTTTAAACTTTTTTTTAAGGTAATTATAGATTCATGTACAGTTATAAGATCCTGGGTTTGTTATTGTGCAATTATAAGATTCTGGGTACTCTTTACCCAGTTTCCGCCAATGGTAACATCTTGCAAAACTGCAGTACAATATCACAGGCAGGATATTGACATTGATATAGTCAAGATACGGATCACTCCTATCACCACCAGGATCCCTCATGCTGCCCTTTTATAGCCATACCCACTTCGCTTCTGCCCCCACCCCTAGCAACCACCATCTGTTCTCCATTTCTATTATTTTTGTCCTTTGGAGAACGTTATATAAATGGAATCATACAGTAACTTTTCCGGATTTTTTTCACTCAGTATAATTACTTGGGGATTCATCCAGGTTGTTTCATAGAATAGCTGGTTCCTTTTTATTGCTGGGAAACCCTGGTGGTACAGTGGTTAAGAACTACGGCTGCCAACCAAAAGGTTGGCAGTTCGAATCCACCGGGCACTCCTTGGAAACTCTATGGGGCAGTTCTACTATATCCTATAGGGTCGATATGAGTCGGAACCCACTCGATGGCAACGGGTTTTTGGTTTTTTATTGCTGAGCAGTATTCCATGCTCTAAAAAGCCCAGGTGGTGCAAAGGTTAAGTGCTCGGCTGCTAACTGAAAACTTGGAGGTTTGGCCCCACCCAATGACTCCTAGGGAGAAAGACCTGGCCATCTGCTTCTGTAGAGATTACAACCTAGGAAACCCTGTGGGGCAATTCTACTGTCACATGAGGTCATGATGAGACTACTTGAGAGCACCTACCAACAACATTATATGATATGGATGTACCTACCACATTTTGTCTAACCATTCACCCCTTGGAGGACATCTGGGTTGTTTTCAGTTTTGGGCTATTATGAATAAAGCTGCTATAAACATTCATGCACAGGCTTTTGTGTAAGCATAAATCTTCATATTCTGGGATAAATGCCCAGCAGTTCAGTTGCTGGGATGCATGGTAGTTGCATAGTTTGTCTTGTAAGCAATTGCCAAATGGTTTCCCAGAGTGGCCATACCGTTTTACATTTCCACCAGAAACGTACAAGTGATCCAGTTTCTTTGCATCCTTGCTAGCATTTTGTTTTACTCTTTTTTTAGGCATTCTGATTGGAATATCGTTATCTCATTGTGGTTTTAATTTGCATTTCTCTGATGGTTGATTAGGAGCCCTTGTGGCACAGCTTTTAGGCACCTGGCTGCTAACAGAAAGGTCAACAGTTTTAACCCAGTCACTCCGTTGGAGGAAGATGTGGCAGTCTGCTTCTGTAAAGATTTACAGCCTTGAAAACCCTATGGGGTACTTCTACGCTATCCTATAATTTCGGTATCAGTCGGAATCAACTAGACAGCAGTGGGTTTGGTTTTGGAATGGCTAATATTGAACACCTTTTCATATGCTTATTTGCAATTTGTATATTTTAATTGAAATGTCTGTTCATGTCTTTTGCACATTTTCTATTTTTTTTCCTACTGTTTAGAGGGTTCTTTATATATTGTAGATACTAGTCCTTTGATCCATGGTTTACAGATATTCTGTCCTAGTCTGTAGCTTGTCTTTCATCCTCTTAATAGGCTTTTTTGCAGAGCAAGTTCTCAATTTTGATGAAGTCCAGTTTATCGGTTTTTCCTTTTATGGATTATGCTTTCGCTGTCAGGTCTAAGGGCTCTTTGCCTAGCCCTTGATTGTTAAATTTTCTCCTGTGGTTTTTCTAAAACTTTTGTAGGTTTAAAGTCTGTGATGCATTTTGAGTTAATTTTTGCACAAGGTATGAGAGACTTAGGTCAAGGCATAACCAAAAACCCGTTGCCATTGAGTCAATTCTGACTCCTAGTGACCCTGTAGGACAGAGCAGAACTGCCACAGGGTTTCCAAGGCTGTAAATCTTTATGGAGCTGACTGCCACATCTTTTTCCAGAGAAGCTGCCGGTGTGTTCAAACCACCGACCTTTCTGTTAGCAGCAGAGCACTTTAACCACTGCACCACCAGGGCATGGGAAGTGCTTAATAAATGTTTGATGGCAAAATGAAACAGGGCATGTCCATCATCCAGTTACCTTGCTGAAAGAGTAACAGTACTTTGAAATTTGAAGATCTAATCATGTGATGCTGGCACAATTGGAGATCCATAGACCAAAAAAAACCAAAACCCTCAAGTCTCAAATGTTAGACGATGATAAATAAACAAAATGATAATATACTCATATAGTGCTTGCTCTGTGTCACTCTGTTATATACTCACTTAATATAACAACTCTATCAGGTAGCCATTGGGGAAATGCAAATCAAAACCACAAGGAGATAAGACACCACTTCACACCCACTAGGATGACTATTATTTAAAAAATTTGAAAATAAGTGTTGGTGAGGTTATGCAGAAACTGGAACCCTCCTGCACTGATGGTGAGCACGTAAAACGGTGCAACTGCTGGAGAAAACAGTTTGGGAGTTCCTCAGAAAGTTAAACATAGAGTTACCATAAGGGTCAGCCATTCCACTCCTAGATAAATATCCGAAAGAACTGAAAGCAGGGATTCAAACAGATACTTGTACACCAGTGGCCACTGCAGCATTATTTCCAGTAGCCAAAAGGTGGAAACGACCCAAGCGCCCAGCAACAGATGGTTAAACAAAATGTGGTATAGATGTACAATGGAAGGAGCCCTGGTGGCATAATGGTTAAGGGCTTGGCTAGTCGGGGGTTCAAACCCACCAGTGGCTCTACAGGAGAAAAGACCCGGAGATTTTACAGCCTAGGAAACCCTATGGGGCAGTTCTACTATAGACTTGCTGTGAGTCGAAATCGACTCAACGGCACACGTGTACAGTGGAATATTATCCTGCCATATAAAGCAATGAAAGTTTTAATACATGCTATGACATGAGTGAACTTTTAAACCATTATGCTAAATGAAATCAGTCAGTCGCAAAGGACAAATATCGTATGATCCCATTTATGTGAAATACCTAGAAAAGGCAAATGCAGAGACAGAAAGATTAGTGGTTACCATGGGCTGGGAGGAGGGAACAGGGAGTTATTGCTCAATAGGTAGTTTGGGGATGATAAAGTTTTAGTGGTGATGGTTGCACATTGCAACTGTGATTAATGCCACTGGATTTTACCTGTGAAAGTACTTAAAAATGGCCAATCTTGTTTGTGTATATTTTTGCTAAAATTAAAAAAAATGTATGGAGCACCAAATATGAATTTTTTTATGGTAGGTGCCAGTTATACAGTTAACAAAACAGGTGTGGTCTTCACCGTAGCAGAAGTTATGGGGTAGCTCAAGGACAGGAAATAGTAGACAGTGTTTAGATGCTGCTGGGCAAGATTGAGAAGGAGGGAGCCCGGTAACGCAGTGGAGTAACAACTGAACCAAAGGCCTTGAGAAATGAGGGGATGATGGGATCCAGAGAATGAGTCCTAGTAAGAGGGATCCTTGAGCAGTGACAGGAAAGCAAGTGCTGAAGTAGATTTATAGATTTAATGGTGGGAAAATGAGTTCCATCTGATGGTTTCTCAGTGAAAAATGATGCAAGGTCTTCAGCTGGATGGGGAGAGTATGGTTATTTCAGAGCAGAAACAGAAGGTCATGTTGTTCTTTTTAGGTGCCGTCGAGTTGGTTCCGACTCATAGCGACCCTATGCACAACAGAACGAAACACTGCCCGTTCCTGCACCATCCTCAAAATCGTTGTTATGCTTGAGCTCATTGTTGCAGCCACTGTGTCAATCCACCTCGTTGAGGGTCTTCCCCTTTTCCGCTGACCCTGTACTCTGCCAAGCATGATGTCCTTCTCCAGGGACTCATCCCTCCTGACAACATGTCCAAAGTATGTAAGATGCAGTCTCGCCATCCTTGCTTCTAAAGAGCATTCTGGCTGCACTTCTTCCAAGGCAGACTTGTTTGTTCTTTTGGCAGTCCATGGTATATTCAATATTCTTCACCAACACCACAATTCAAAGGCGTCAACCCCTCTTCGGTCTTCCTTATACATTGTCCAGCTTTCACATGCATATGATGTGATTGAAAATACCGTGGCTTGGGTCAGGTGAGCCTTAGTCTTCAGGGTGACATCTTTGCTCTTCAACACTTTGAAGAGGTCCTTTGTAGCAGATTTACCCAATGCAATGCGTCTTTTGATTTCTTGACTGCTGCTTCCGTGGCTGTTGATTGTGGGTCCAAGTAAAATGAAATCCTCGACAACTTCAGTCTTTTCTCCATTTATTATGATGTTGCTCATAGGTCCAGTTGTGAGGATTTTCGTTTTCTTTATGGTGAGGTGCGATCCGTACTGAAGGCTGTGGTCTTTGATCTTCATTAGTAAGTGCTTTAAGTCCTCTTCACTTTCAGCAAGCAAGGTTGTATCATCTGTATAATGCAGGTTGTTAATGAGTCTTTCTCCAATCCTGATGCCCCATTCTTCTTCATAAAGTCCAGCTTCTCCTATTATTTGTTCAGCATACAGATTAAATAGGTATGGTGAAAGAATACAACCCTGATGCACACCCTTCCTGACTTTAAACCAATCAGTGGCCCCTTCTTCTGTCCAAACAACTGCCTCTTTATCTATGTAGAGGTTCCTCATGAGCACAATTAAGTGTTCTGGAATTCCCATTCTTCGCGATGCTACCCGAAGCTTGTTATGATCCACACAGTCAAATGCCTTTGCATAGTCAATAAAACACAGGTAAACATCCTTCTGGTATTCTCTGCTTTCAGCCAGGATCCATCTGACATGAGCAATGCTATCCCTGGTTCCACATCCTCTTCTGAAACCGGCCTGAATTTCTGGCAGTTCCCTGTCGATATACTGCTGCAGCCGTTTTTGAATGATCTTCAGCAAAATTTTGCTTGCGTGTGATATTAATGATATTGTTCTATAATTTCCACATTCGGTTGGATCACCTTTCTTGGGAATAGGCATAAATATGGATCTTTTCCACTCAGCTGGCCAGGAAACTGTCTTCCGTATTTCTTGGCATAGACGAGTAAGCACCTCCAGCGATGCATCTGTTTGTTGAAACATCTCAATTGATATTCCATCACTTCCTGGAGCCTTGTTTTTCGCCAGTGCCTTCAGAGCAGTTTGGAATTCTTCCTTCAGTACCATCGATTCCTGATCATATGCCACCTGTTGAAATGGCTGAATATCGACTAATTCTTTTTGGTATAATGATCAACTTCTTCATTGCAAATACCTTCTTTCACCAACATAAATGGCAACTATACACATGGACCTCACCACATGGAACACACAGAAATCAAATTGACTACATCTGTGGAAAGAGATGATGGAAAAGCTCAATACCATCAGTCAGAACAAGGCCAGGGGCCGACCATGCAACTGACCATCAATTGCTTATATGCAAGTTCAAGCTGAAACTGAAGAAAATCAGAGCAAGTCCACGAGAGCCAAAATATGACCTTGAATATATCCCACCTGATTTTAGAGACCATCTGAAGAACACATTTGATGCATTGAACACTAGTGACCGAAAACCAAACGAGTTGTGGAATGACATCAAGGACGTCATCCGTGAAGAAAGCAAGAGGTCACTGAAAAGACAGGAAAGAAAGAAAAGACCAAGATGGATGTCAGAGGAGACTCTGAAACTTGCTCCTGAGCGTCAAGCAGCTAAAGCAAAAGGAAGAATTGATGAAGTAAAAGAACTGAAGATTTCAAAGGGCCTCTCGAGAAGACAAAGTATAATAACATGTGCAAAGAGCTGGAGATGGAAAACCAAAAGGGAAGAACACGCTCTGCATTTCTCGAGCTGAAAGAACTGAAGAAAAAATTCAGGCCTCGAGTTGCATTAGTGAAGGATTCCATGGGGAAAATATTAAATGACGCAGGAAGCATCCAAAGAAGATGGAAGGAATACACAGAGTCATTATACCAAAAAGAATTAGTCGATATTCAACCATTTCAAGAGGTGGCATATGATCAAGAAGGTCATAGTTGTGCCTATTTCTCCACTCCTAAACCTCTCTGGTTGTTGTTTCACACTTCTGAGCTTTGGACTTATCATTATTCTTGTCTGGCAAATTCCTACTTATTCTTCCAGGCCCATCTGGGACACCTCCTCTGTGCCACCACATCTGATATATACCTCATCTTCAATATCATAATGCATTGAAGTTTGTGTTTGCCTCCCCTACTAGATTAGTAAAGTTCTTGAAAAGTTTGGTCTGTGTCCCTAGTGTTGGGTTCTGTGTGCAACACTTAGGGATTTTAAATATTTAGTGAAGTTTTAATAATACTTTTTGTTTGTGGAGTCTACAAACTAGGAGAATAAAAGATGGACATGAAAGTGCCAAGGATTAACCAAACCCTAGAAGAAAGCAGGTCATATGAAATCTGTGCCCTTTGGAAAACTGCACTGCTGGCAGAGGGCTCCTGCACTCCGCATTACAGACACACCACCACATGAGCTTTCATGTAGTCCTTGTTTTATTCAAATGCCAAAACATATGTTTCTAGATACAAATTGTAGTTATATTCAGTTGTTTTTGATTTAAAAACATCAATTATGCTTTGTTAACAACTTCCAAAACCAAACATGAGTTGTTTTGACTAAAATGTCTCCCAGTCCATTTCTGGAAGATTACCCTTAATATATTTAGAAGCTATTCCAGTTTTCACTCTACAAAAAGGAAAATGATGGTGCTGTAAGAAAAAGATAATGAGCAAAGTTATAATCTGAAGACTTCTTGAAAGGAACTTCAACCATTACTAGGGAAACTAAGACGGATACTTGTTTCTGTTTCATATGATAGTAACCAGGCTTGCATACTCTGCAAAAGTGCATTTCTGGTCTTAGCCCAGCCATAAACAGATATCTCACATCTTTTTTATTATAACATAGAAAGCCCAACTCTTCGTCAACAAGATCAGAATCTGCTAATAGCGTAAGGTTCTTTTCCTAAGAAAAAGGGGTAAGGAAAACTCAAGAGTCTATAAACCAAAATATGAAAACAAATATTTCAGTATACTCTGATTTAAACAATTTCAAATGAGGTTGAACTGAATGAGTAATATAGAAACATATCAACATTATAGAAGGAAAAAAAAAATTTAAAGGTACCCAAGTATTTTAATATTTATGGAATCAAATGATACATTTTTTTTTTTAAGTCCCTAAATTACCTCCCACTTTTTAGTTTTGCTTTATAATGAAGGTCAATAAATTATATTTTAGTGTAAAGACATTTACTTCTGTTGACAGTAAAACACAGATTGTCTTTCTTGTTCTATGAAGCCAAAAATTTAGACAAATACCAGGAAAATAAAACAAAAAACCAGATACACAATAGCTCAAGTACTTTAGGTAATACACAATATTAGGATATTTCATTTAGTTCAGCACATGGCTGTTACTTTGACTGATACTGGATGCTATTTATAAAATTAGATGTATACTTTTTTTTCTGAAGATTTAAGCCAAACTTCAGTTCCATCTGCTCACTAAATCAGACAAGTCAGCAAGAAGCTTTTTTTATAGTACTAATTGGGAAGTTAGTGTCATGCACTAGCAGATAAGACTAAGAATTTAACATAAATTATCAAAATATGTTCTTCAGGGTTCTTTTTTGTGAAATTTTCACTACGTGGAATCTACCTGTTCCAATTTTTAAAATGAATAAAATTCTTGTATTTTCAGGTCACAAATGTTGGTAGAAAAAGGTTAAAGAATGGTACCTCAATCTTCAATTTTAAATAATTTATTTTCCCATTTGTAGAGTAACATTATTGTAAAATCCATAGTTCCTGCAACAACTGCACTGCTTAAATGAACTCCTAAGAATTTTGTTAAAGCATATTTTTAAAAAAATGAACCAAAATAATGTACATTTTATCTCTGAACATTGTATCATTGAAGTCCACATAATGTCCTTGTGTATAAATCAATGTGATGTTACAATATAATACATGATCTGATTCTTATCCTAAAGGCTTCTGACCATGTATGCTATCCAAGACAGACCCAAATCCTTTAATGTCAGACTGTAGAAACAGTTATGATCCTAAACAAAAGGAGAAGCTTTATATACATGACAGGAGTCTGACAGTTTAGCTGTTTGCAGCATCTGCTTGGCGAGGCCATCCTTCCTCTTCAACTCCAGAGTCATACTCCTCTTCAGAGGATTCTTTCGTTGGAGCCCTACAATCAAAAGCCATCAGTTTTGTTTTTTTTTTAAAAATAAAAGTTGATAGAAAAAAAATTATATAAGACCAAAGGGTTAACACTATTTTAAAGTATTGATGAGAAAGTTGGGGGGCAGGGACATTTAAGTAAATGGAAATGAAACAACTAGAAAAGAAATAGGGAGAATGTTGACACAACGTGAAGAATGTAACCAATGTTACATTATGACTAGAATCTGTGGAATGGGAGTGGGTTTTGCTGTATATATTTTCACTAAAATTAAAAAAAAAAATTGAGGATAAACAAGATTTCTAGACTTTAAATAGTAAGTTAATCCACCTAGCTAGAAAACCCATGAAGTAGGAAATACTAAGAGCACTTTTAACAGGATTGCTTAGTGGCGAAATATGGAAAACATGTAGACCACACAGCCAAGGGCTGTGAGTAATTTCCTCCACATTTCCCGCAATAGATTTATTATTGAAATAAACAGATGAAGCTTCAGTTGTGAAGGTTTAAAAAATACACTTATTCAGGAAATGAAGTAGAATCTGTTATTTCCACCAAATTGCCTGACATTTAGCATATGTCTGTGGGAGAACCTGACTTCTGACCAAGTCCAACTGGATGCAAATCAGTCAAAGTGAAGATTCAGACCATAACTCCTTTTTAAAGTTATGTATGAATGACATTAAAGATTATGTCTCTTGGAAGTAAAGTTGTTCAGTGAAAAATTTATGAGATTATTGCTTCCCTTACAAATATAAAGGTTTGTATGGAATTTTCATAACAGACCAATAAACTATAGCAATAAGGAGCTGATCTTAAATTTCAGATTGTTCTGGCTTGACAGTACACTTTACCGGATGTATGCTGGTTCCTTTTTTCCTTCTACTACTTCTTTGTCAACCTCCACACATACAATGTCAGAATTTGGGACTTCAAACATTGGTTCTAGTAACAGCTTTTCCTAAAGAGATAAAAAGTGACAAATTACATGGAAAACTGGAGTTACACAGAAAATACTCGTATTATAAAAAAAAAAAAATTTAGGCCACCAATTAAACTCATTCACTCACTAGTAGTGAGTCCCTATTATGCACCAGGAACTGAATGTTGAAAAAGTCAATGTGAAAAGTTTCATATTCTTCATATTAAAACAGCTTCTAACTAAATCCAGAGAGAAGTCATTCTGTAAGGGAAAGCTATACTTGGCTGCAGTTCTGCCTAGTTTGGTCGACATGCACACACAAAAAGGCTATACTTTCAGATTCAGAATGTTCCTCAGAAGCATTACCTAGCTTATCCTATGACAGAGGAGGTCAACTGGTAATCCTTACTTTGAAAACTGTTTACTCCTAAATCAAGCTCAATTCCCAACCTTCAAATGAGCTTTTACCTCAAGTGCTGCAGTAGATCTAAAGTTGCTTACTAAAGAAAAGTAGTTTAAAGAAAAAAGCAGTTTTGCCTACAGGTAGTGGCTGGGTTACATTCTACCTAGAGGAAAATACTGGTTGAGTACCTCAAATTTCCGAAAAATGTCAACTGTATCTATCACCTTCTCTTCTAGTTTGCATGCTTATAAATGTATCCTTTATCAGTGACACCAGAAGTCCAGACCTTCAGAGAGTATCATCTCAAGCTGACTGTGATAGATGTGCAGTTCCAATCAAAAGTCCTACTTAGCAGGTCTTTTGATTGGAACTACACAAAGTGTTACTCAGCAATGAAATCCTTAAACGGACTAGGAGCATGTGCCTGCTTTGGGAGCAGGTGGGCAAACAATAACCAACCCACTGTACAGCCAAACCTAGGGGCTAAGGAAGAGAACTCTGAGAGTAGGTAGTGGCAGGAATATAGGCTGGGGTCTCCAGGATCGTTAATAAAATTAAAAAATAGTGAATTTATACCATGCTGAAGAATTTAGGGGTAAAGTATCATGGTATTTGCAACTTACTTTCAAGTAAAACAAACAGAATGGGGATTTCAAAGGGCCTGAGAAGGGGCTCTGCAGCTTAGTTAAAAGGCCCATGTAGAATTTCCTAAAATTCATTTTCCTATAATCCGGATTTCATCTGTTTCATTATTTGTATTATGTGTGTGTCCTTTAGTGAGAAACACTCTGAAGTTCCTTTTTAGAAAGAAGCAAAAATATATAATTACTATGACAAAAAATAAGCAGCAATATGATAAATGGAGAAAAGACTGAAGTTGTCAAGGATTTCATTTTACTTGGATTCACAATCAACACCCACGGAAATGGCAGTCAAGAAATGAAACGACATTTGGTAAATCTGCAAAAGACTTCTCTCAATTGTTAAAAAAAAAAAGCAAAGATGTCACTTTGAGGACTGAGGTGCGCCTAACCCAAGCCATGGTATTTTCAATCACCTCATATGCATGAGAAAGCTAGACAATGAATAAGGAAGACCGAAGAAGAATTGGGGCCTTTGAACTATGGTGTTGGTAAAGGATACTGAATACACCATGCATTGCCAGAAGAACAAATAAATCTGTCTTGGAAGATGTACAGCCAGAATGCTCTTTAGAAGCGAGAATGGTGAGACTTTGTCTCATGTACTTTGGACGTGTTACCAGTCAGTCCCTGAAGAAGGACGTAATGCTTGATAAAGTAGAGGGTCAGTGAAAAAGAGGAAGACCCTCAAAAAGATAGACTGATACAGTAGCTGTAACAACAGGTTCAGACACAGCAACGATTGTGAGGATGGCGCAGGACTGGGCAGTGTTTTATTCTGTTATACGTGGGGTTGCTATGAGCTGGAACTGACTTGACGGCACCTAACAACAGCAACAACATTATCCAAAAAAATATAATCCACAAAAAAACCTTAGGTCAGTTTTCTGGTTATATAAAAAACAAACAAACAAAAAAAACCCCCACAGAAGCTTAATAGTCTCAGAATTCAGGCCAGGAAATAATCGAGTTTTTGTATAATAAAGCCAACTTACCATTATGGACCGAAGGCCTCTTGCACCAGTTTTTCGTTCTAGTGCCAATCTGGCTATAGCTTTCAAAGCATCCTCAGTAACATTCAATTCACACTACAAATACATCCAAAAGATATGAGAACTTAAGATAATCCTTGATGATGTTTTCCTAATAGAATCATATAGTATTTGGCTTAATATTAATACTACCTACCACCATTACTCAGAAACCCTGGTGGCATAGTGGTTAAGTGCTACGGCTGCTAACCAAAGAGTCGGCAGTTCGAATCCGCCAGGCGCTCCCTGGAAACTCTATGGGGCAGTTCTACTCTGTCCTATAGGGTCGCTATGAGTCGGAATCAACTCGACAGCACTGCGTTTGGTTTTGTTTGGACCACCATTACTAGTCCTACAATCACAGAATTTTAGAACTAAAACGGACCGATGTCCTGAATTTACAGATAAAAAAATAAGTAACTTATTCACTGAGAGTGTTAAGTAAACTGATTCACTGACACTCAGAAACACAGGTTGGGTCAGAACCTATGTCTTGACTGACCCTACCTCCATTAAGACTAAAGGATTACTTAGACTTTTTTACTTCACTCCTAGAAAATGTTCATTGGGTCCCTATAAACTACATTTTACAGAGGGTTACTAACCCTCTCATCCTAAAAAGTACATGTAAAACTTCAGCCAAGTCTAAGTTACCACAATGTAGATGTGAGTACCAATAAAACTTTAGACAAATGTATACAAAAGCACACACAGTATGTCACAACCTAAGCATCTAGGACAATCTTGTGTGTCTGGCTTGGAGGGGCTAGGAGTAGTCTTCTGGCATCACTTTGCTCTCGTTCTATATATATATCTTTGGGTTTTATGCTACAATGACCATTTTAATTAGGCAGAAATAAAGCCAACTCCTAAATGTCTGATGGCTATATTTAGTGAGGAGTAAGCTGGTATTCCAGATGAACAAGGTTGCTTTTTAAATTTATTAGGCTAAGTTATGCAAAATTCCAACAGCAAGAAAAACACAAATGAAGTATGAAAAATGAAAACCTCACCTTGTCCATGCTGAATAAGGCCTGGTACTGAGGAATAACAGCATTACGTGGCTCAGTTAGTATCTGCACAAGGGTTTTCTCATCTAGGCTATGCAAAGGAACTACCACAGGTAACCGTCCCACAAACTCAGGAATCATGCCGAACTCAATGAGATCTCTGGCTTCCACATGACGTAATAATCGATCTTTCTCTTCAATGTCTTGATGGGTATTTGATTCCCCACTTCTATTGGCAAGATCTGCAGCAGCTGCAGCCCTTCTGCCTTTTCCCAGATTAGATGGTGTTCCGAATCCAAGATACTGTCAAAGAAATGGTTCGTGTTATGATGAAACTGCAGGTAGGTTTTCAATCGAGGTATAAAATGCAGATAATACACAAATAAAATATGATCAATTTTGTACTAAAGCATATTTTACAAAGATGCAGTTCTAGACGCTGTGCAATGAAGTTAGGAAATTTTTTTTTGGTTTTAAGTAACTTTAAAGATTTTTCCCCCCAAAATTGTGAAAATTTCACACAGAGCAGGTTAAATGAGTCAAACAGGAAAATCCTAATTAGTATTAATGATCTACATTAACTCCTAGCTGAAGAAATAGACTAGAAAAGTTATCTCCAAGTGTTTAATCGGACAAAGAACAACAACAATTAGCAATTCAAAAGGCAATGAATCCTAGTTTAGAAGCAGAACATGCTCTAATTAGGCAGAGGAGTCTTTTCATAAGAAAAGGAAAAAGTGCTTAAAGGACAAAAGACAAAACATTTAGTTCATAAACTGAACAAATGGGACTGGCTTAATCATGAAGGATAAAGGAGAAGAGGCTTTATTTCTGTTTTTATTTTTCTCTACTAGTTTGATTTATTAAACAACAAATGGATCTGTATCCTACTACTTACACTGCAGAATAAGGGCATATCAGCACATGCTGTGAAAGATGCATGCAATCCTAAAGTCTTTTCATTTAAATATTACCAAAATACTAAAATCCTGGTTACGCATGCATTTCTGTAAGCTTGGAAGTAAGATAAATTTCTAAAACCGAATACGTGGCTCATTAGTCAAGATATAACATTAGAAAAGAATATTTTTATAAAAGGTCATTCTTTATCTCAAATTGTTACAAAAGTATCACATGGGTTTTCTACCTAAATGAGAATACTGAAAATACATGCTAGAACTGAAATCTGTTAATTATAGAATAAGTGGGCCACTAAGAAAAATATCTTGACTGATGAGTACAACAAAACACATATGCAGTAATTTCTAACCAGAAACTGAATTCCTCTCAACTTATATCATTACTATAAATAACAATTATTGTCAATCTCATTTATCTGCCAGGCACTGTACTAAGTACTTTACATGCATATCTCATGTGACCTTTGCAACAACCTTGTGAAACAGGCTCTATTATCACTCACATTTTACAAAAGATGAAAACTGGCTTAGAGAGGTTAAGCATCTTGACAAAGGTCTTGGTGCTGTGAGTGGCAAGGCCAGGCTTCATAATCAGGTCTGTCTGCCTCCAGAACTGAGAACCTAATTGTTATATAATAGCCAACTCTCAAAGAATAAATCCTAGTAAAAGCAGATAAAGTAAAAACCATAAAGGGAAGTCCCTTAAACTCAGATTATAATGTCGCAGGGTTTCTCCAAGACCTCTAGACTACTGTGGTTTCCAAAAGGTGTAAGAACTGTGAAAATAGAGATAATTTTTTTTTGTAGCCAAATATTCTACTGAAATTATGGTTTACGGTTACATACGTCAATCTTTTAGAAGAATTTAGACAGAATATATAAGGTTGACATCAAACAAGAATGTTAACTTTGCTGCACAAGGCTGGGTATCTAAGCTGTATGGCTCAGTCAACATAAAAGAACTATACAAGCAATTGTCAGAAAGTTTAATTTTGACATGTCATACAGTTTTTGTCAAAGATACAAAAGAATCACATGATAACTATGAATAAAGCCTAAATTAAAGTCTATTCTTCTGATTCCCTAAGCTGTGTACATACATATTAGTGTATCAGAAAGCAAAACACCTTACATTCAATAATTTAAACATTTATTAAGCATTTATTTTGTGCCAGACACTGTGCTAAACACTGGGGTTACAAGCCTGCAGACAGTCCTTACCCTGAAGGAGGTTATTTAGAGGGAGAAACATGAGGGCGTTAAGGCGTTAAAGCATTAAAGTATAGGTGCAGTAGTAGATGACTGTACAGGGCACTGTGGCAATAGAAAGGAAGGAAAGGCCTATGTACTGGGGATGGAGAATAGTAAGGTGACCAAGAAAGGCTTCACAGAGAAACTGACTCATCATTTAACAGTCTGAGTCTTGAAAGATGGACAGGTATTTGCCAACTGGATTCAGGTAAAGAATGGCATGAGCAAAGCCAAGAGGAATAAAACTCAGGACTATGAGAGTTTCATATGGTTGGAATATAGGTGTATTATACCTTTGGCTTTCAATAAGTGTTGATAGAAACAATATCCACATGGATGTTTTTAATCCTCTATGAAAACATTAAAAAGACAGGAAAGAAAGAAAAGACCAAAATGGATGTCAGAAGAGACTCTGAAACTTGCTTTTCAATGTATAGTAGCTAAATCCAAAGAAAGCAATGATGAAGTAAAAAAGCTGAATAGAAGATTTCAAAGGGTGGCTCGAGAAGACAAAGCAAAGTATTATAATGACAAGTGCAAAGACCTGGAGGTAGAAAACCAAAAGGGAAAAACATGCTCAGCATTTCTCAAGCTCAAAGAACTGAAGAAAAAATTCAAGCCTCGAGTCGCAATATTGAAGGATTCTACAGGGAAAATATTAAATGATACAGGAAGCATTAAGAGAAGATGGGAGGAATACACAGAGTCGCTAACCTAAAAAGAATTGGTCGACGTTCAACTAATTCAGGAGCAAACATGATCAAGAACTAATGGTACTGAAGGAAGAACTCCAAGCTGTACTGAGGCATTGGCAAAAAACAAGTCTCCAGGAATCGACAGAATACCAATTGAGATGTTTCAACAAAATGGATGCAACACTGGAAGCACTCACTCATCTAAGCCAAGAAATTTGGAAGACAGCTACTTGGCCAACCAACTGGAAGAGATCCATATATGCGTCTGTTCCAAAGAAAGGTGAACCAGTGTTGCTGTTATGAGGTGCCATTGAGTATACAACAGAACTAAACACTGCCCCGTCCTGTGCCATCCTCACAATGCAATGTGTCTTCTGATTTCCTGACTGCTGCTTCCATGGGTGTTGATTATGGATCCAAGTAAAATGAAATCCTTGACAACTTCAATCTTTTCTCCGTTCATCATGATGTTGCTTACTGGTCCAGTTGTGAGGGTTTTTGTTCTCTTTATGTTGAAATGTAATCCATACTAAAGGCTGTGGTCTTTGATCTTCATCAGTAAGTACTTCAAGTCCTCTTCACTTTCACCAACCAAGGCTGTGTTAGTCATCTGCATAAACAGGTGGTTAATGAGTCTTCTGCCAATCCTGATGCCCCATTCTTCTCTACAGTCCAGATTTTTGGATTATTTGTTCAGCATAAAAAAAAAAACCCAGTGCCGTCGAGTCGACTCTGACTCATAGCAACCCTATAGGACAGAATAGAACTGCCCCACAGAGTTTCCAGGGAGCACCTGGAGGATTCGAACTGCCGACCCTTTGGTTAGCAGCTGTAGCACTTAACCACTATGCCACCAGGGTTTCCACTGTTCAGCATACAGACTGAATAAGTATGGTGAAAGGATACAACCCTGACACACACCTTTCCTGACTTTAAACCAATCAGTATCCCCGTTTTGTTCGAACAATTACCTCTTGATCTATGTACAGGTTCCTCATGAGCACAATTAAGTGTTCTGGAATTCCCATTCTTCACAATGTTATTCATAATTTGTTATGATCCACACAGTCGAATACCTTTGCATAGTCAATAAAACACAGGTAAACATCTTTCTAGTATTCTCTGCTTTCAGCCAGGATCCATCTGACATCAGCAATGATATCCTTGGTTCCATGTCCTCTTCTGAATCTGGCTTGAATTTATCATAATTCCCTGTCGATATACTGCTGCAGCCACTTTTGAATGATCTTCAGCAAAATTTTATTTGCATGTGATATTAATGATACAGTTCGATAATTTCCGCATTAGGTTGGATCACCTTTTTTGGGAATAGGCATAAATATGGATCTCTTCCAGTCAGTTGGCCAGGTCACTGGTCTTTTTAATGACCTCTTGCTTTCTTCATGTATGATGTCATTCCACAGCATGTCTGGTCTTTGGACATTAGTGTTCAACGCGTCAAATCTATTCTTCAGATGGTCTCTAACCAACAGAACGGTTTCATTCTGTTTTACACAGGGTCGCTATAAGTCAGAATAAACTTCACAGCACCCATCAACAATAAAATCACTGTTGAAGAGTGTCTTATGTCTGTCTCCTTTTCATAAAGACCCATGTGATAAACTCCTCTTTAACTTTATTACCATGAAACTTCATCTCTCCTGAAGACATCATACACCTCCTCTTTCAGGCAAGAAGAACTAAAAAAAACTAGAGCCCATGATTTCTCCCTATTTTTCATTAAGAAGCTCAAAGTTAAATGAGTGACTTAAGTTCCCTTAAGTAGAACTATGACCCAAATTTCCTTCTACATGTTTCTTATCTCTTTATGTGACATTACTTTTAACTGTTCTGTTCTACACGTTTCTAGCTTCAAATCCTTTTTGGAAGTATGAAGAAGTATTATAAACAAAGAAAGAAAGCAGCAGCATTATTTTATTTTTACTACTACTAAACTGCTACATAAATTACTGCACTGAAAACCAAGGAGACTTAAAGCAAGCAATATAACAAAGAGCTAATCTATGATATACTCATTTAGGCAGGATTATTATGTTATATAAAAGTGATCATGTGTGACTTTGTGTTTTATGTAAAACACAAAAACATGGAAAATACAAGTGTGTTCTGGGATTCTTGCCATTACGTTGGCATTACGGAGGATAAGTCACAGTCCTAGTTAAAATTGGGGTTTATAAAAATGTTTAAGAAACAGCTATAAAACTAGGTGGAATCAAAACTCCTCTCCCTTGGTCCTTAAACTGCCTCCATTCATTTCTTAATGTCAGCAGTGATCTGTGATAGACTCTACCAGTGGAGACAATGGAGACAAGCTCTTTATTGGGGTTCCAGTGAAGTGGGCAGGAGGAATGAATCAGAATTTTATTGGTACAGCAGCTACCTCAAATAATAACAGAACTCCTTAGATAAAATATAAAATTGAACTTGTCAAGGTATACTTTAACAATGCCCATTTAGAGATGATATTTAGAAACATTCCAATTTACTAGTCCTGAAATATAAAAAAATCACTAGTAATATATTTCAGGTATGTCCTGAGAAAAAAACAACTCTTAAAAATTCATGACTGGCAGCCAGCCAGATATGAGAATAGAAACCAAGTGTCTACCCTCTGTAACTTTAAATGCTGTCTATCCTGCTGTCATGGATTGAATTGTGTCTCCCCGCAAAATGTGTATCAATTTGGCTGGGCCATGATTCCCTGTACTGTGTGGTTGTCCTCCATTCTGTGATTGTAATTTTATGTTAAAGAGGATTAGGGTGGGATTATAACACTCTTGCTCAGGTCATATTCCTGATCCAACATAAAGGAAGTTTCCCTAGGGTGTGGCCTGCACCACCTTTTCTCTCTCAAGAGATAAAAAGGAAAAGGGAAGCAAGCAGAGAGTTGGGGACCTCATACCACCAAGAAAGCGGTGCCTGAGAAGCTCTTCATCCAGGGGAAGATTGAGGACAAGGACCTTCCTCCAGAACCGACAGAAAGAGGAAGCCATCCCATGGAGCCAATGCCCTGAATTTGGACTCTTAGCCTACTTTACTGCAAGGAAATAAATTTTTCTTGTTAAAGCTATCCACTTGTGGTATTTCCGTTATAGCAGCACTAGATGACTAACACACCTGCTAGTAACCTCTCAGAAAGACTTACCTTTTCATTTTTCCTCCTGCTGATGATTCTGTCTAAACCATTGAAAGCACCAGATGCAACAAACAAGATATTTGTTGTATCAACTTGTACTGTTTCTCCACGTAGCTTGCGAGAATTCTTTTCTGGAACATTGACTATCGTACCTTCTAGTAATTTTAGTAAGCCCTAAATAAAGAACAAATGATTTACAGCATCATTATATAAGTGCATTATTTATTATACTTTAGATAATGGGACTTAATGGGGAAAATAATATGTGGTTATGGCCAAGGAACCTAACTAAAAACTCCCACATTTCCACAACATAAAGATCTAATACATTCATTACATTAAGAATCTATAAATTTATTTGGATTGGTTATAGGACTCCTGATGCATTATAACTCAGGAAGCAGTCAACCTGAGATGTTGTTTTTGATGACAAAAACATAATTCTTTATTGACTGTCTAAGATGATAGCCACCATGGTGGAAACACTCAAAATTTGAAAATAGCTGAAGATTTGTCTTTCACATAAATTAAAATTCTATTCTAATTCTAGTATTAAATTTTCAGAATACCTGTATTTTGAAATGCCTTTATAAACAAGTTATCCAGCACATTTATAAGTGGGATCATACCTCTCTGTGTCAGTCAAAAAAACTGAAGCAATTTTCCTTACCCTTTAGTTTATATCATTAGTTACCATTAAAAGGTCAAGTTGGTCAACAGATCATTATGACTTCAATTACAATTCTCCAAGGAATGAAACACTACTTTATACCTCTTTTCTAACTAAAGTGGAAGGAATGAAAAACATACATAAGTCATTCATGTCTATTTAGGACCACAACTTTCCTCAAGAGAGTCCTCTAGAAATGTAACTGGGCCTTTGAGAAACAAAAACAAAGCATGAATTTCATCTTTGCTGTTCTTCAGAATACTTCTATTTTATTTAAAATCGCCAACAACAATTTTATCTTAGGATCTGAACTACTTCTAAATGGTATGTGGAGTTCAGGATGGGAAAAAGGAACAAAAGAGAATCTAATTGAATGTGAAACCAAACGTACAATATTTGGGAAGCTGATGTATTCCCTTCCTTTTAGTGGGCTTGAACAAAATATTCAACTGCTTACTTGCTGAACGCCTTCTCCACCTACATCCCGTAACTGATGAATGCCTGGCACACTGCCAATCTTATCTACTTCATCCAGAAAGACAATTCCTATAATTTAAGGAGGATTCTATTTATAATGTGAAAAAGATACACACAAGATAACCTCAGCTTTAAAAGACTAAGTAGCTAGAGAGCACCTACTTCAATGCTTCACACTTAACATATGCAATGGCTTGATATTACAAAAAATACACTGCTATCTCTCCCATTCATTATTTTGTGCAATTTTTTTTTATATTTTATAGAATATCATTTGGGCATGGTAGGTACTTTGACAGCAATTATCTACCCCACTAATATTTTCAAGTTCTTTACTCTAGGAAGCTGAGATAAAGGTATAGTGTGGAAGCAGGAGGTATATGCAGTGTTAGTACTAGCAAAACTTTAGCTTACTCTTCCCCACCTTTATTTTTGTCTTACAGGAATTCAGATAGGAAGCTGTCAAGGTCTTCACGTAAACAAGGACAGACAGTAGATGGGGAAAGGAGAAATGCAGCATGTAGGACACCTCCAGGTCAAGAGGCTAAATCATTTCTATACTCATACTGTTCTCTCCCCACTCTCACCCTGGCCCTGCCCCAACCCCAGCATTATGAGTCTGGAGGAGTCAAAACAGGAAAAGCACTGACAGTAGTAAAGACCCAACGGAATAGGTATTTGGACTTTCATCCCAGCTGCCATCTTAGTGACAATAAGGCAAAGCAAACTTTGTGGTCCTTATTTAGCATTTTGTAAGTGTATAACATACTCTTATTTAACTACAGAATTTTAGTATTTGACTCAAAGTATTATTTCAATACTAGATTGCAATCCCAGCAGACTACATCCAGGGACAGACAAGCTATGCTGAAAACATACCTTGTTGTGCTTTTTCTACATTATAATTGGCATCTTGGAGCAGTTTGGCAATCACAGATTCAATATCTTCACCTACATATCCAGCCTGAGTCAAAGTCGTACAGTCACAGATAGCAAAAGGGACATCAAGGCATTTAGCTAGTGTTTGCGCCAGCAGGGTTTTACCTACAAATAGAAACAGTAACTAAAAGTTTTCTAGAAATATGCTGGCACATACTTATACTACAAAAATGCAAAATCCATTTGTAGTAGTTTACATAAAAATTTGCCGTTATATATTTACCATTACTGTGATCTACTTGTGTTTTATATATTTTTATAAATTCTGTTAAGATTTTAAAGGTTGGCCTAACAGGCAACAGCAACATCAAAGCTTCGAATTCAGCTTGAGGCCTACGCAGGAGCACTGATAACATATGACTGGCCTTAGATTTTCTTCTAAAGAGCCAGAATCCACCAATCACAAGACAGAGGGTTTAGAATTATTTACATTCTATTTTTAAAAATGAGTAGTAAGTTTTCTCAGGAAGTTACCTGACCCAGTTGGTCCAAGGAGCAAAATATTACTTTTTTCAAGTTTTATGTCATCATGCGCAGAATCCAGCACTTCACCTCCTCGCTTTTCCTGAGGGACTTGCTGATTTACCTGCTGCTGCATGGAGGCTCCCAAAGCATTACCATGTGGACTAATCCCAGCGATCTGAAGCAATTCTGAAAAAACGCCAGAAGAATTACTACAGCTTCATCTGAACTCACTTGAAAAACTGCCCAATAAAACCCTGTTTCTAAAACCAAGCATCCATTTAGAAAAATTTAAATATTTTGATACTGTCTTCCTAAAAAAAAAAAAACCTCAAATTATCTAGTGACAAATGTACAATACATAATGATTACTGTGTATTACACAAGGAACTTTAAGTAAAGGAAATGGATTCTTTTCACTCTCCTTATTCATGTACAAATATAGGAAGGGAAGGCAGTATCGTTGCAGAACAGTACTTGGGGTCACAAGTTTTAGCTTTAAGTCTTCGTCTCTACATAGCTATGTGAGTCTGGGTAGTCATACAAACTTTGTGTTTGTTTCATAATCTATAAAATGGCAATGATACCTGTCCTGTCAATTTCAAATACATAGTTGGAAGGGGTAAAAATAAAATGCAACTGATTTGGAGGCATTTTGGGAGTTTAAGCGAAGAAGTGTGTCTATCTCCCCCCAGTACAAATGAAAAGAAGTAGGGCTATAGAGAAACCAAGAAGTGCTGACCTAAGAATTCGGTAACTTAGGTTCTACTCTCGGTTCTGTGGCTGCACAGCTGTGGGACCAAAGCAATCAGTTAACTTTCCTGGGCCTACTTCCCTACCTGAAGTAAAAATACTGAAGCAGATGACCTCTACAGTCCCCTCCACATCTAAAAATGATTCTGTAAGTCTACCAGAGAGACCAAATATGGTATATCTCACTATTCCTGATCCAATCTAAATCTATGATTTTATAGGATCTCTCTAGTCCCTCTAACAGAGACACAACATTTAACTACATGGGCTTTGATACTGCTGGTGAAGTTATCAGTTGATCAGCTGGTTTCCTACAAAAATCAATCTTTACTCTTGCTCTCTCTTGGCTGAGAGAAAGAATTCAAATAGTCTTTTTCATATTATCTGATTTGCAAATATCCAGATTGTACCTGGTCCTCTGCATTTTTGAGATATCTATAATCATGTTATACATGTTCATATATTCTGAAATTATTTTTAGGTTGTTTCTAATAAATGGGTTGAGAATATCAGCACTTTCCAATGCATTATTATTTTTCCAAAGCAATGATAGTATAATAGTTTATCAAATATAACTATTACGTTCCTATTCCATCTGGCTATCACTTTCAAGCTATCTTAGGGTGATACTTAAAGGGTTATTCCATTTATCAAAAATAACGGGCATCCTATAAACATGTGAATTTAATTATATTTTGCCACCCTTGAGGGTTAGTGATTAGTGAATAATTCACAATACTAGTCTCATTATAATCCACGGGAGGAACAAAGTGCAGTCTCCTATATGAGTTCAGTTGTTTAGCTAGGTGTCACTGCAAAGTTTTTGTTTATTTTAGTAAAATCTAATTACAACACTATAGGAAGGAGTGACTCAAGTTTAGCTCTGTCCAATGGGAAAAAAATGATTTATGTGAATAATTTGAACAAAATTACAAGAGGCAAATTACGTACAGTGGAATCGTATGATACACATATTTAACTTAATGATTTAAGTTAAAAAAAAGGAGAATACAGATGATTCTGACTGACATTCTATTTTATATGTCCCAGAGTAAGTTTGAGATGACTCTCCTATTCTCCATTCCTGCAAGTCTCTCATCGCATAAGCAGCTTACTACAATGAGGAACCCTGTGAGCGAGCAGCCTAGCATAGTGTTTAGATGCATGGAGCTAACCAGCTGTGTGGCCCTGGGTAAATCACTTAAAATGCCTGTGCTTCAGTTTTCTCATCTGTAAAATGGGGGTGAAAACAGAAGTTTCTATCTTACAGGGTTTTGGGAAGATAAACTGATATATGTCAAACACTTAGAACAGTGCCTAGCTGATTGTTTTATAAGTGCTACAGAAGAATTTGCCATTATTATTGCTATCATTCTAGTGTTTAATTATTTGTACAACACCGTCCTTAAACACAACTCAACTATTTTATCCCAACTGAAGAAACATTATGTCCCAATGACGGAGGAAAAGCCAGTTGTATTAATTTCACTAAGAGCAGTGTGTAGGTGTCTAACACGTGATTTCCAAGAGAATTCAAGAATAATTTTGAAAAGGAAGACACTGAGAGGAACGGAAGAATAAAGAGCAACTACTGTAATTACTATAGCACAGACAATCCTGCGACAATAGCATTAACAAACAATAATCTATGAATGGATACATAGGTAGATGTTGTTGTTGTTGTTAGGTGCCGTTGAGTCAGTTCCGACTCATAGTGACCCTGTGTACAACCGAACAAAACACTGCCCGGTCCTGCGCCATCATCACAATCGTTGTTATACTTGAGCCCATTGTTGCAGCCACTGTGTCAACCCATCTCATAGAGGGTCTTCCTTTTTTTCGCTGACCCTCTGCTTTACCAAGTCCTTTTCCAGGGACTGATCCCTCCTGATGACATGTTCAAAGTATGGAGACATAGTCTCGCCATCCTTGCTTCTAAGGCGCATTCTGGTTGTACATATGTAGATAGCTACGATAAAGAGGTGTGGGAGGGTATAAGGGAGCACACCAACCTGCAGATATAGGTTTGGTAGTGGATGTTCCTACATACATAATTGTAGGTGCTGCATGTATATTAATATAGACAATAGAGCACACCACGGGGAGAAACTTCTTAGACATAAGCAAACACCTCACGAGACAAATTTCCTAGGCTCAAAGGCAAAGGACCACAGACTCAGGGGGCATCTATGTCAAATGATACAACATAGTTCATAAAGTCAATGCTCTACATCCTACATTGGTGAGTAGCATCTGGGGTCTTAAAAGCTTGTGAGCGGCCACCTAAGATACAACTATTGGTCTCTTCCAGTGTGGAGCAAAGAAGAGGGAAGAAAACCGAAGACTCAAGAGAGCAATTAGTCCAAAGGACTAATGGACCATATGAACCACACAACCCTGAGCACAGAACTAGATGGTGCCAGGCCACCACTACCAACCGTTCTGACTGGTATCACAACAGAGGGTCCCAGACAGAGCTGGAGAAAAATGTAGAAGAAAAAATCAAATTCACAAAAAAGACCAGACTTACTAGTCTGACAGAGAGTGGAGGAACCCCTGAGACTATGGCCCTAAGGCACCCTTCTAACCTGAAACTGAAGCCATTCTCAGAGACCACCTCTCAGCCAAACAAGAGACAGGCCCATAAAATAAACAACAGCACCCAGAGGAACATCTTCCTTAGAACAATCAATTATATGAGATCAAAAGGACAACATTTGCCAAAAAGCAAAGATGAGAAGGTAGGAAGGGGTAGCAATTCAAGATGAAAGGAAACAGTGAACCTAGGACAGAAATGGGGAGGAGAGTGCTGACACACTGAGGGGAATGCAACCAGTGTCATGGAACACTTGATGTACAGCTTACTCAATGGGAAACTAATTTGCTCTAGAAACTTTCACCTGAAACACAATTAAAAAAAAAAAAGAATTTTGACTATATATGATTTTGACTTAATCTCCTAACTTTACAACATAAAAGGCCCATATAAGACAAAACCAAATTGTAAATAAAAATAAATTATTATTTAAGCCTTCAAAATATTATTTCCAAGTCAATCAATGTAATTACAAATTATTTTTACCTAAGTTCTTAAGCACTGTTACTTGTCAATATTTAAATTACATCAAATCACTTTATGTATCAAATGATATTTCTTTCAAAATATTTGCTATAGACTTCTCCTTAATTAATTCATACTAGTTTCAGCAGCCATCACCTCAAATTTATAAATGTAGTATTTGCTATATACTTTGTTCTATTTCTGGATTATAAAATATAAATTATACAGGCACCTAAAGTTTATTATTTAGAAATTACTTTCTTACATATAGTCTAATTCTACTCCACTTATTGTATTTCTTAATTTTACTATGTACAGTGTAATCATATTTTCATACAATTCGAAAATAACTATGGATGATATAATTCTATTACACACAATAAACATCATGCCAGAGTTGATAAACCAGTATGTTCTTCTCATGGCTTGCCCTGTATATATCCAAACTCCAAAACGAAACCCACTGCCGTCAATTCTGACTCACAGCGACCCCACAGGACAAAGTAGAACTGCGCCTTCCAAAGCTGTAATCTTTATGGAAGCAGATTGCCACATCCTTCTCCCGCGGAGTGGATGGTAGGTTTGAACCACTAATATTTCAATTAGCACCCAAGTGTTTCACCACTGAACCACCAGGATTCCTTGCCTATATATATCACCTAAAACCGGGGACCAAACCCATTGCTGCCGAATTGATTCCAACTCACAGCAACCCTATAGGACAGAGTAGAACTGCCGCGTAGGTTTTCTAAGGAGCGGTTTGGTGGATTCAAACTACCGACCTTTTGATTTGCACCCAAGCTCTTAACCACTATGCCACCAGGGCTCTGCCTGTATCTATTAACCCACTGACATCGAGTCAATTCTGACTCACAGCGACCCTATAGTACACTTCAAATAGTGGATATAATAATAGTGCTTGCTTCAAAGGAAAATATAAAGTAACAAACTTACCAGTGAAAAAATTTCACACTGGCTTATCTATTAGTATTTTATTTTATCTGTTATTCCAACTGCTGAAACAGAAGGCCATGTAGAATTTTCTATGACAGCCCTAGAACCTTCACTCTCTGTGCAGCTCCTATATCCACCACCAAAGGAGCAGTTGCAAGACATCTGAATGGCCACTCTCCTTGGCATATAAGGTCCTTCCACACCCTCCATCAGACCATCTGATGAGCAGGGGGATAATCCAGGGCTGGAAGCAGTGATTTGGGGCTTATTCATAATTTGCAAGGCTATAGTAAATTTCACAAAACAACAAACAAAATAAATAGTATAGTTTCTGGCAAAAAGAGCTAGAAGATAATCTGCCTCCCCTATAAGCAGGCCAACCCTAATTGTACTCTGGCAAAAAAAATGACATAACATAGCAAGCTAGATTTTTTAGAAATACAATTCCTGTAAATATGCAGGTCTTATAATTCGTTGTAAAGGAAATACAGAATACAATGTATTTATATTCTGTAGAATATAAATGTAAATGTAGAATATAATATTCTATACTCCTGTAAGTTACGCTTTTAAAAAACATCACAATGGAAAAGATAAAATCAAATGGCTGTAATAGCCCAACATATACAAACTACACAAATTAGCTATAAAAAACTACCCCAAAGTTATATATATGTCATATATGATAAACATTTAGACAAGATTCATCTTTCTTGGTCATACACATGGAAACACATGACTACTATTACTACTGCTGACACTCTTCGCTGAGGTAAATCTCAAAAGGGAGACTGATTACAGAGGAGGACCTGAGGAGAGGTCACTTACTTGTAAATCTGTACTCATCCTCCCGTCTTCTTATTTCTAACTCTAAGAAAGAGGATGAAAATGGCAACACGAAAATATTACATATTTGTTTAGGGGAATAAATAAGAAGTAGTTTTCATCCCACTTCTTGCCCTCTTCCAAACATATTTAAAGGATGTGTTCATTAATTGTTTTTTCAGCTTTTCAAATTATAAAATAATCCATATGCTTAACCTTTTCTATATTTAAAAAACAAAACAAAATGCTTAATGATGGCTATCTAGTATCTAATATTCATGTTTTTCATATACAAAGTTAGTATCTATTTTAAAAATACTAGTAGTTATTTAAGTCTTCAATAAAGTCAGAATTAGAACCCCTCACACTATAAACACCATATAACCATTTGTTCTTGCAGCACCTGAACAGAATTAAGCACCGATGTGTTGACTGGATGAACCAGAAAAAATCACTTTGCTCCATGACTAGACAGTGCTATTTGGACCTTATAAAAATGAAGGTTCCAAATGTCCCATTAGTTATTATGACTCACACTT
Source organism: Loxodonta africana (assembly GCF_030014295.1). Taxonomy (NCBI): domain Eukaryota; kingdom Metazoa; phylum Chordata; class Mammalia; order Proboscidea; family Elephantidae; genus Loxodonta; species Loxodonta africana. The sequence continues at coordinate 50,716,845 of NC_087354.1, read as the reverse complement.
GCTAAAAATAAAGTAACTGATACTACTACATAACTGTTTTCCAGTTAGTTCAACAAGTGTCTTCATTGAAATCAGTTATATATTTAGTAGCTACAATATCAACAGATGCTGTAGTTCTATAAACTCAATTAGGCTACAAGTATTTAGCAGAACTCCCTCAAGTTGTGATGTGATGGCTGAAAGAAGCTAAAATGATGGCTTGTAGGCCTAAATCAGTAATCAGGCCTCTTTGGCCAACAAAATTAAATATCTCCATTTTACTATATGTATAGTTTGTTTTATAAGATCATTCTAATATACATTATTATCCACAGTGAGTTGAGATTATACAGTATATTGGTGTATCAGAATCTATCATTTATAGATATTGCACTTTGAATCATTTAGACATTTGCCCTTAACCTTGCACTCTGCAGCTGGGGTCCAAAAGAGTGATGGATATACTATGTAACAGTTCCCATCTCCTTTTCTCTCTGACTTGAGCAAATGGAATTCTGTATCCTGAGCTCAAGAGAGAAGAGCTGACAAGTAGTACACGGCATTGTTGTGATACATTCGTGGTCAACAATGACCTCTGGCTCTCTACCCCAGTGGCTCACAAACATTTTTTTTATTGAGACACTCAATAAAGAATACATTTTACTCCGTAACTTGGTACCCATACATATATAACTGAAAACAAAAGTCTGAAGAAACAACACTTACCTTAACTACAAATTAACGCACTCTGAAACTGTCTATTCTCACCTATTACACTTTTTTAAAAAACGCTACTGGCAACCAACCAAAATGATTTCATGACCCACACTCTGAAAGACTGCACTATACTAAAAGCATTTTAAGACCAAAACAAGGAGTTACAAATAAAGACTATCTCTAAGCATAATAATCTCTATTTTGTTTAATTATCAAAAACACTAACCTCTAGGTGTTAATGATGTCTGCTTCTCAACCTCTGCTTGCTGTCTCAGATTAGCTGGGATGTTATTATATATTCTCTTATAGTGATTGTACACAGCAACTGAAAGCACCTTCTTAGCAAACGACTGGCCAACAACATACTTGTCGAGGTAGTTATAAATCTGAAAAATGATTAATGATTAGGTATGATTAATTTACTGTGAACTAGCATAAAAACATACATTAAAAAGTTGTATGCTGAGCATATTTGCCTACAATTTTAAACTCCAATAAAGATAACTCATTAAAAACGAAATGCCAAGGGCATGTAGCAAAGATTCAGAGGTCCTTTCAGGTTTATCCTAAATGAACAAAAGGACATTCATTTGTTCTCTAGTTTAACAAAGTTATCTCTGTACTCTACTAATACCATGCTAGTTTCTATTCTATCAACAATGCAATTGATCCTAACTTTTAAAAAAATATTAAAGTCACTTAGAATACCTATACATGCCATCATGGGTCTAAAAGTATCACTGTTAACACAAGTCATTAACTTAAAACCTGTGTACACCTCTCTCAATCATATGAATAATATTTTTCATAAAAATAATGTATTATAAAATCACCGTGTTTAAAAAAAGCATTATATAGTCAAGAGTCGTTATACTACCAGTATCTGTGCATCTTAATATTCACAAATGAACACTTAGTTTTTTACTCAGATACTAACTTTAAAAAAAAAGCTAGTCATTTATTTCAATGGTAATCTAAAAGCTTAATAACGAAAGCTCTATGCTATGCTTGGATATTGTCAACAGCTTGAGCCTGGGACAAATTCCTTCAGCTTCTGGTGAATAGAAATGAACTGTGAATATTTACCAACTCCTGAAAACGGTTAAATTGTTTATTTTCTAGAACTACAATTTGGATGTCTAATGCCTACACAAATTAGTGGAGAATATAAAGCTTAATAGCTACATTTTCTATTGCAGTACTTATTTTTACATGACAGACACATATAAAGACATTTTTGTTGATACACAGTTTATTCTAGGTTTTTAAAATCTTTTTCATTCCTCAGAAGTTATACCCATGAATTAATAAATCTGCCACAGCACATCTGGAAGTAGAGAAAAATGTACTGGGATTTAAGCACAGTAGAAAAAAGCCACACTGAGGCAGAGGGTAAGAAATAATCTATGTGTACAAACATCTGAGACGTGGCTGGAACAAAGGCACACAGCCAGGAGCTAGGCTCCCAGTTCTCAGAGCGTGCACACTAAGTACCCAATGAAGCTGGTGGGATATGCTTTGTTTCACAAGGTCAACTCACACTCCACCTGAGACTCCTGGAAAGAACCCACACCACAAAAGCAACAGCGCTACACAGGCGAGCCCTGGCACCCCGGCCATGAAAATCTACTTGTTATATTGTTAGACTGAAGGCTGTTTTACCATAAAATAGAATAATTTAAGGGGGAAAGTTGCAGGCTGGTATTATTTAGGGCCCAAACTACAAAAACAAATCCATAGACACTCCATTGTAATAATATTATTTTAGATTAATTTGGTATTACTATTTTAATAGTGTTAAATATTTAATAATATTTTATTTTAATAGTCATCCAACTATATTTCATTGCTACTGAATGTAGTAATCACATCATGCAAAAAAAGCAATGGACTCCATACCTAAATTCTAAGTATCAAATACCTGTAACAACTTAGATAAGAGTCCACATTAAGAACTTATAATACTTGTTTACACAGTAGCATTAGGACTCAGTAAAAACTGGATAGAAGGGAGAATGAAATGTTTTCAAGACAAAATGCTTATAAATTGCTCTAAAGCCTATACCTTCTTGGGAGGGGGAGGTGGCTTCTGCTGGAATGCCAATTTTACAGCTTCTGCTGCTGATTCGGGTTCTTTAATTATGCTTTTCTTTGAGTCTGCTTCAGATAGCACAACAAAAAAATGATGACACTTTTCACACTTCACAAAACGGGTGGATGCTATAAAAGAAAATAAATGTCAGCAGAGGAAAATAAAGAACTGAAAGTCTTTAAATGTAAAGACTCACTATAAAAGAAAGCTATGCACTTGACAAGAGTATGCTGCAGTTCACTCCACCAGCCACAAAAAACAACAGCCTGGTTGGCACACAAAGGTGAGTTAAGTAAACTACCTTTTGTTCATTTCCACTAGGTTCTTTCATTTTGTGACCTACTTCATTAACAGAAAAGATTGGTTTAGATTCTTTCTACTTCCCATTCACTGAAGTTAATTTAAAAACCCACCACTATAAGTGTAAACCATAAAAAACCAAACCCACTGCCGTCGAGTCAATTCAGACTCATAGCGACCCTATAGGACAGAGTAGAACTGCCCCGTAGAGTTTCCAAGGAGTGCCTGGTGGATTCGAACTACCGACCTTTTGGTTAGCAGCCATAGCACTTAGCCACTATGCCACCTTAGGGGGTAATAATTTATTTCATTGAAACATAAGAATGAACTGTGAAAAATGTATAAGTAGATTAATCTATTTCTAACATTTTATTATGAAAATTTTCAAATATACAGAAAAGTTGAAAGACATAAATCTATTTTAATCCCTAAAAATATATAAGGCATATACTTCAGGCTCTCTCAAAGACTATTTCTGAAACCTTCACTTCGTGAAGATACAAAATTATTTCATACCTTACTTATGCTCATCTTTAACTATTCCACTAATTCCTAATGTCTGACCTAAGAACCACGAAGAAACAAAGTAACAACTTTCTCAGGTGAAAGTGGGAGTAAAAAGGGCAGGTGAAAGTGGGAGTAAAAAGAGTTTCTCAATTTTAATGCATCAACAATACAACATCTTCTGTTAAGCCAAAGGTGATTTTTTTTCCTCTTTTCTCTCTTTTTCAAAAACACAGCTTTAGAACGTAGACATATGGACATAAACTCTTAACCTTCCCTAAGCCTAGCCCTACCTCAAAAAGCAGCAAGGTAGAGAATCCCCTATAGACTATTAACAGACACAAGTAAAAGTCACATCAGAATTAGCCACCTGCTGGTATGTCTAAGTAATACACTTTTGTGTTATCTGTGTAATCTAACTAGACAGGTAGATCTACAAAGAAAAACAATCAAAACGAATGCAAATGTCTCTCCTGACAATATTATAAACATCCACAGAGACCTATCCATAGATTACAGGAAAAACTGTACTGGCAAGCACAACTAATCTTCACAAAATAATCTAAGTGAAAAGAATACACATCTCCACATTTAAAAAATAAATTTAACTACTAATTCTTATATTTCCATTCTTAAACACAAGGCCAATCACAAAAATATATTCTGAATAAATTGTAACAGCAAAAATATATATATATATTTATATATATTTATATATATTTATATATATTTATATATATTTATATATATTATATATATAATATATATATATATATATATTTTAGGACTAGCAAAAATTGTAAACATCCATGTTTTCTATTTATTGACCACCTATAAATGCTTACCTAAAGAAAAAGATCAAACTATTCCAACCACCTTTGAATGACACAAGCCCAAGTACATAAGCACCATTTCCCATTTATAGGAAAGACAGTCAACACCTTAATTTTCTAATGAGGCACCAGTTTACAATTGTTACTAATGGTAAACAGGAGCAGGGATTAAAGGGCAGAGAAGCCTCTGATCTGTTCAGGCTGTGTGACAGGAAAATCCTGCCTGAGAACATAAAAACAAATCATGTGTCTAAGGAAATTAGATCAAAGGGGAAGAGCTTAAACACCAACAAACTACATTCCTCTTCTCTTACGGTTGAAGAGTTGCTTAAATTCTACTTGAACATCTATAATACAATTTTACACTGAAACGTGCAAAACATACTTAAATTCACAGATTCAATTTTATTTATAAAAATACCATTAAAAAAAAAACCCAAGCATTTGCAATGCGTATTTCTTTACTCCTAAAAACAAGGGTTAAAAATCTAATTTTCTTAAATTATGAGGAGCTAAATAAACCTTTCTTTTTAATGATCACTGTTAGTATTTTATATTCCTATTTACAGATTCCTGCCCCCCGTAAACATGCTTGTATGTTATGGCAAAGACAGCTTACCTTAGCAAAAACCTTTTCAGGAGACTTGTTTAAATGAAAGTTCCTCAAGATTGTGAACATGTTTAAGGGTCCGACATAAAATCTCCAAACCATTACAGAAAAGTTCAATCCCCGCCCCAAGAGACAGTGGTATAGTAACCCTTCAAAAGGTATTGTGTACATAAAAATATATACAACTTCCATCAGTGGATGAACGGATAAATAAATTATGGTATATTCACAGAATGGACTACTACGCATCAATAAAGAACAGTGAGGAATCTGTGAAACATTTCATAACATGGAGGAACCTGGAAGGCATTATGCTGAGTGAAATTAGTCAGTTGCAAAAGGACAAATATTGTATAAGACCACTATTATAAGAACTTGAGAAATAGTTTAAACTGAGAAGAAAACATTCTTTTGTGGTTATGAGAAGGGGGAGGGAGGGAGGGTGGGAGAGGGGTATTCACTAATTAGATAGTAGGTAAGAACTATTTTAGGTGAAGGGAAAGACAACACACAATACAGTGGAGGTCAGCACAATTGGACTAAACCAAAAGCAGTTTCCTGAATAAACTGAATGCTTCGAAGGCCAGCATAGCAGGGGCAGGGGTCTGGGGACCATGGTTTCAGGGGACATCTAAGTCAATTGGCATAATAAAATCTATTAAAAAAACATCCTGCATCCCACTTTGAAGAGTTGGGTCTTAAACGCTAGCAAGAAGCCATCTAAGATGCATCAATTGGTCTCAACCCACCTGGATCAGAGGAGAATGAAGAACACCAAGGGCACAAGGTGATTATGAGCCCAAGAGACAGAAAGGGCCACATGAACCAGCGACTACATCATCCTGAGACCAGAAGAGCTAGATGGTGCCCGGCTACAACCGATGATTGCCCTGACAGAGAACACAACAGAGAACCCCTGAGGGAGCAGGAGAGCGGTGGGATGCAGATCCCAAATTCTCATAAGACCAGACTTAATGGTCTGACTGAGACTAGAAGGACCCCGGTAGTCATGGCCCCCAGACCTCCTGTTGCCCCAGGACAGGAACCATTCCCGAAGTCAACTCTTCAGACGTGGATTAGACTGGACAATGGGTTGGAGAGGAATGCTGGTAAGGAGTGAGCTTCTTGGATCAGGTGTACACTTGAGACTACGTTGGCATCTCCTGCCTGGAGGGGAGATGAGAGGGTGGAGGGGGTTAGAAGCTGTCGAAATGGACATGAAAAGAGAGAGTGGAGAGAGAGAGCAGGCTGTCTCATTAGGGGGAGAGTAATTGGGAGTGTGTAGTAAGGTGTATATGGGTTTTTGTGTGAGACTGACTTGATTTGTAAACTTTCACTTAAAGCACAATAAAAATTATTAAAAAATATATATATATACAACTAAAGGCTATACCTTAAGTACAAGTGGGGAGACTATTCATGTTTGAGACATTATTTTTTAAACGAACAAAAGGAAACAGGATAGTATATAACTAGTTTTTACAATCAAACATTTCGTGGATATTAGTCTTTGTCCCTCAATTTCTGATGATTTTCTAATATAGCTATAAAAACTGTATTTTATCTCTATAAACGGAAGCAAGAATATGCTATTTTAATATCACTATAAGAAAACAAAAGTCACTAAAGTACATTTACTTGCAAGATGAAATACCTTAAGCAGGAGTTGGCAAACTACTGCCTCTTCTACCTTTTTTCATAGAATCCATAACCTAAAAATGGTTTTTACATTTTAAGTATTTGGGAAAAAAAATTCATGACACCTAAATATTACATGAAATTCAAATTTCAGCATCCATATACAAAGTTCAGGAACCCTGTTGGCACAGCGGGTTAAGCAGGTTGGAGGTTCGAACCCATGAGCTGTTTCGCAGGAGAGAAATGTGGCAGTCTGCTTCCATAAGGATTACAGCCTCAGAAACCCAATGGGGCCGTTCAACTCTGTCTTATAAGGTCACTACGAGTAGAATCAACTCCACAACAATGGGGAGGAAGGAGGAGAATACAAAATTTCACTGGAACAAGGCCACACCCATTCATTCATATTTCTATGGCTTCTCTTAACCACAGGAATACCTTGGTGGCGTAGCGGTTAAGAGCTACAGTGCTAACCAAAAAGTCAGCAGCTCAAATCCACCAGGTGCTCCTTGGAAACGCTACAGAGCAGTTCTATTCTGCCCTACAGGGTCGCTATGATTTGGAATCGACTCAACAGCAATGCGGTTTTTTTTTTTTTTTTTTGGTTTTCCCTCAACTATAACAGAATAGAATATCTGCAACACAGATCATATGGCTTACAAAGCCTAAAATATTTACTATCTGGCCTTTTGTTGACTTCTGCTACATAGCATTTAAAAGGAAAGGACTACCCACAGAATGGGAGAAAATATTTATAAGTCATGTATCTGATAAGGGTCTCCTATCCGAAACTTAAGATCCCTGTGTGGTACAAACAGTTCATGCTCGACTGCTAACCCAAAGGCTGGCAGTTCCAACCCACCCAGCAGCTTTGGGGAAGAAAGACCTGATGATCTGTTTCTACAGAGGTTACTTAAGTATTTTCAATCCCATGGAACAGTTCTGCTCTGTAACACATGGGGTTGCAATGGGTCAGAGATCAACTCGATGACAATGGGTTAAAAAAAAAAAAAATCCAGACTATGTAAAGGACTCATAATTCAACAATAAAAAGACAAATAGACTGTATAGTGGACAAAGTTACGGATACTTCTTAGACATAACCAAACATCTCAAAAGATTAGTTTTCTGGGTTTGAAGGCTTAGGACCACAGTCTTCATGGGACAACTTAGTTAACTGGCAAAAAATAGTTCATATAGTGTATGCTCTATATCCTAATGCAGTGAGTAGTGTCTGGTGTCCTAAAAGCTTGCAAGTAGCCATCTAAGGTACATCTATTGGTCTCTACTTGTCTGGAACAAAACAGAAAGAAGGAAACCAAAGACTCAGAGAAGAAAGTAGTCTATAGGACTAATAGCTTACATGAACCACAGCCTTATCTACCCTGAGACCAAAAGAACTAGATGGTACCTGGCTACCACTACCGACCATTCTGACCAGGGCCACAATAGATGGATCCTGATAGAACAGGAGAAAAATGTAGAACAGAACTCAAATTCTTAAAAAGTCCAAACTACTAGACCGGTTGAAATTAGAGGAGTCCCTGAGACTATCACCCTGAGATACTCTTTAAATCTTAAACTGAAATTATCCCTTGAGGTCACCTTTTACAGAAATAAGACTGGCTCATAAAATAAAGAATATCATCTGTAAGTAACGAGCTCCTTTAAAAAAATTCTCTATATGAGACCAAATAGTCAAAATTACAGCAAAGATAAGAAGGTAAGGGAGCAGGGAAACTGGAGTACAGGAAACGGTACAACCAGAACAGAGCGAATGAGAATGATGACATACTGTGAAAAATGTAAATACTGAATGACTTGTGTAAAAATTTTAAATGAGAACCTAATTTGCTGTGTAAACTTTCACCTTAAATACACACACACAAAAAGGCAAATAATCCAATTAAAAAATGGGCCAAGGATTTGAATAGACATTTCTCCAAAAAAAATATATGACTGGCCAATAAACAGTTGAAAAGATGCTAACATAATTAGTTACTGGAGAAATGCAAATCAAAGCCACAGTGAGATACCACTTCATACCCACTAGGATGGCTATAATAAAAAGTGTTAGGGAAGATGTGGAGAAACTGGGAACCTCATACATTGCTGGTGATGTTGTAAAATCGTGCAGCCACTGTAGAAAACAGTTTGGCATTCCTCAAAAAGTTAAACAGAGTTTACCATATGACCCAGCAAGTCTATGCCTAAGTATATACCCCAGAGAATTAAAAATACACGCCACGCAAAAACTTGCGCACAAATGTGCACAGCAGTATGATTCACAATAACAAGCAGAAAAAACCCAAATGTCCATCAACTGATGAATGTATAAACAATGGACTATTATTCAGCCATAAAAAGGAATGAAGTACTGATACATGCTACAACACGGGTGAACCTTGAAACCATTACACTAAACGGAAGAATAAAAACCCAAAGGGACAAATGTTCCATGATTCCACTTATATGAGGTATCTAGAACACGCAAATTCACAGAGCTAGAAATAGAGGTTATCAGGGTTTGAGGGGAAAGAGAATGGGGCATTACTGTTTAATGGGTACAGAGTTTCTGTTTGGGATGATGAAAAAGTTCTGGAAATAGATAGCGGTGACGTTACACAATGCTGTGAATATACTTAACACCACGGAACTGTGCGCTTAAAAATTATTAAAACGGAAAATTTTATGTTCTATATTTTACTACAATTAAAAAAAAGAAAAAAGCCAGGCACTAATGCCACATATTGCATAATTCCATTTACACAAAATGTCCACAGTAGACAATCCAATAGAGACAGAAAGTAAAATAATGTTTGCCATGGGCTGGGGGATAAAGGGTAGGGAGTGACTGCTAACAGGTATGGGTTTTCTTTTGGGGGTGATGAAAATATTCTGGAGTAGAATAGTGGTGACAGCTGTACAACTTGGTGAATATACTAAAAATCACTGAATTGTTCATTCTAAAAGAGTGAACTGCATGGTATGCGAGTATCTCAATAAAAAATTAAAAATAAATTTATAAAAGGAAAGGACTTGATATACATATCAACGTCTAGCTCTCAAAAATATTCCTGAGTTAATAAAAAAAAAAAGCAACAAACAAACAAAAAACCTGGGAACAATATGACACAATTTATGTTTTTTAAAAGTCATGTTCTATGAAAATAATCACAAAAACTACCTTTATCCATAATGTTTTACATTTTTTTTTTTAAAGAGGGATATATGCACATGTTGCCATGGATTGAATTGTGTCCCCAAAAACCATGTGTTGTAAATCCTAACCTCTATGCCTCTGGTTATAATCCCATTTGGGAATGGGTCGTCTTTGTTATGTTAATGAGGCAGTATTAGTGTATGGTGTATCTTGAGTCAATCTCTTTTGAGATATAAAAGAGAATGAACAAGCAAGCTAGGAAGCAGAGATGGGGAAGAGAGATGCTAAACCATATAAAGACTGTCCAGGAGCAGAAGTTCAAAAAGACAAGGACCTTCCTCCAGACCCGACAGAGAGAGAAAGCCTTCCCCTAGAGCTGGCAGCCTGAATTTTGACAACAGTAACTAAACATTAGATGAGAAGTTTAGGGGGCAGTAAGTTTGTGTTAATAGTGGTGAAATAATTTAGAAAAGGATATGGAGAAAGGTGGCACAACTTGAAGACTATAACCAATGTCACTGATTGTACATGTAGAAATTGTTGAATTGGTGTTTTGTTGTATACTTTCACTAAAAAAAAAAAAAAAGTAATTTTTTAAATGGTAATTTTCTTGGTTAAAATATATTTAATGAGACACTACCATCATGAACCAAATTTTGTTATTACATTATATCAAATTTGTTAGTAGTAAAATGTTTAGAAAGTTTTACCACCTTCATTTTATATTGTGACCCAAATTAATATTTGTTCAGACTGATTTTTGTCTTTCACCTTTTCCTAGGCAAAACCATGAAGAGAATCTCTAGTACTTCAGCTATAAAACAGAGCTACTTTAAGTCTTTCTGAAACTGTGAAAACATGCCGCATTTATAATATTTTTTTCATGTGGTGGCCAGTTAATATTAATGGTAAATGTGAAATTCTAACTAAGCCTCAGTGTTAGGATTAGAATACGGAGAATCCTCTACAGCTAATTATCACAAACTCAAAGTCCCGTCTAACAGGACCAATGACCTTCCCAGAACTGGATTGTATAGGAAGAGTGACATGGTGTGGTACAATTTAATTTACCCTTGAGTCATTACTATTAACCCTAACCCTGTACGCAATGAGTTACTTCATTCATTAAACACAGTATGTGTAATAGCATCTTTGCATTTCAGAGTCACTGACACTATGTACAAGTAGGACAACTGATTTCTTCCTCCTGTTAGTGTCTGTATCATTAAAAATTGTCAGACACTTCCTAAACTGAGGGCTTCTCCTCTGCTAGATACTCCAAGAGGACAATTACCTTAACATCTGAATGACTGACCTCCACAGCCATGAGATGCTCAACAGGTATTTGAAGAATATAGTAATAAACACAAGATAAACAAGGCTCAATTTTCCTACAGCCCAATGGCCACAAACATGGAAGCTCACAGAATCCGTATTTAAAATAAATACATGTAACCAAAAAAAAGAAGCAAAAATATTTTTCTTAAATTATCTCTTACACCACAATGCAAAGTATATCAATTCTGGGGATTTTTAGTATCTGGTGAACATAAGAGAAAATCACATAAGCCCAGAAAAAAAACAGCTCTGGTGTATATAATTTATACATTTCTATGAATTCATAGAAAAGGTAGGGGGAAATGAAGAACACTAGAGGAAACAATACTTACACACAAAGGTCTCTACATGTGTGCACAAGTCGCCACATTTAGGACAGCGCAGCTGGTTTCCACCTTTCCCAGAATTCCCAGAGCCTGATTTCTTACTGCTTCCATCACTTACTGATTTCTAATGTTTGTGAAAGAGAAAAAAAGGCTGTCAATTACTACTTTCAGGCAACCTTCTTATACATAACTTAAATGTAAACTATATAGTTTATAGTTAATCTTATAATTTTTATAATTTCTAGAATGGAATTATTCATATAATTAATATCTCCACTATCACTGGTGTCAAAAAATATATTACCACAAAAATCAAATCAGTTCTAGTAAACACATATTTATCTGTATGCCGTCTTCACATGGTACGTGCCAGCATGTATAATAAATAGCTTTCTTTCAATGACTCGATAAGAAAAAAGTTACTATAGATTAAAAAAAAAAAAAAAAAAATTCAATGAAATTGAACCAGGAGTTATTATCATGGCAGCTAAGGACTCAGCATTCTTGATTTAACTTTTCTTACCTTTAATACAGGGCTAATTTCACCTATTTTAGAGGGTCATTGTTAGGATTAAGAACAGATATTAAAGTACCTAGCATTTTGTCTAGATATAATATTAACTCAAATGTTAGTCAAATTTACATAATGAAAAGAAATCGATAGTAATTTACCGACCCAATACAACCACCAATCATCTACTTACTAGCTACAAAACAGCACAATATTAACAGCAGAAATCCAAGATTTTTAGGTACAGGATGAAGCAAGGCTGATGCTATCATGAGTTGTAAGAGTTATATGGACACAGGCACTGATGGCTATCCCTAACTCAATCCTACTAACTATGTGGATTATTTAATGAAGCTCCTTTACTACTCTGAGGTGTTAGAAATTTTAAATAACTGCTTACTAAGTGCAATGCTTGTAAAAGTATTTTATAGTTCAAACTGAAACACAAAATAAAATTACATAAAAGTTTTCAGATCATTTTATATATTTCATATTTCCTACAAAGAACATATATAAGCCAACAGAATGCAGAGTATTACTATTATATTTAATTACTTAAAGGAGGGAACCCAAATGTGTATACAGGTGCCAATAAAGATAAAACGATTACCTTATTTCCATCTCCAGAGCCATCTTTACTTATCCCATCTTTTGAGGCAAAGTAAGCTGGTGTTTCTGTAAAAGTTCTAAAAGGAGCGCTTCGCAGAATCTGAGCTTCAAAGGCCCCAAGCCTTCCTAAAACTGGTATGTGAATGCGACCACAAGAAAGACCTGAAAATTAAATGAAATCTATTAGTCTACACATCGACACAGACATGCCTCAATAAATCCCCTGGAAACAAAAATTCACTGAGCGTAAAGGAGTCTGAAAAAAGCTCTCATTTTCATAGCAGCCATACAGATTGGTAGAAGAAATAGTGACACTGTCAGAGGCAAGGCCCTCTCAATTACAGGCGGGTACAGAGCTCAGACAGACTCCAGCTGAATGAAGATGTTTCTCTCCAGGTGTGTCCTCTGGAAGTGAGGCAAGACCACCCAAATCCTAACAGCATGTGGCTCTTTCAAAGTCTGAGAGATAAGGAGTTCAAAATCTGCCTCATCCGTAGGGGTTAAAGGCCATTTATGCCCTATATTCTTGTTCGTCTTATAGTATTTCTACCAATGAGAATAAGTATCTGACAGTAATTCCTGCCTGTCTCTTTGGTTATGTGGGGGTAATACCTATAATCTGGAAAAAAACTTCAAATACTCTTTTAAAAGTTATGTGCTTGCTGTTCAAGGCAAATACACATTTTAATGAAATACTTTGATATCACTGAAAAAAAATATAAATAGGTATCATATTTAACCACCATCCTGCTTTCAAACATTTTTACCTTTTGTTGTATTTGACATTAACATTCTTAAAAGGAATATATGTTAATCACTGACCCATTTAAAGGTCAGCAAACTTTTTCTGTAAACAACCAGGTCAGTAAATATTGTCAACTTTGTGGCCATACGCTCTCAGCCCTAACTCCTCTTCTGTTGTAGCAAGAAAGCAACCACAGACACTATGTAAACAAGTGGGTGTGGCCACATTTGGCCCATGGGGTCATCATTTGCTGATTTTTCTCATGTAATTCTCATATCCAAAATAAATCCCAATATAACTTATGGACAATGGCAAGGCAAAACAGCCATACTGCATAGTATGGGATAGCATTTCCCCAACTGGTATTAATCTGTGTATCTCTAAAAGAGTGTTCCCTGCACAAGTAAGTTGAATGGTCCTAGGTTAAACACAATCCATAGATTTCAATACTGTAGAGCTACTCAGAATCTTGCATAAGCTAAGGTGCATTAACAGACTGCCAAGAAGGAAGTTTCTCAGCAGTTTTTAAGAATACTATTAGTCTCAGGGGAGACTAATCTACATCCTATTTTGAAGAGTAACCACTGGGGTCTTAAAAGCTTGCAAGTGGCCATCTAAGATACATCTATTGGTCCCATCCCGTCCCAGGCAACGAAAAATGAAGCAAACCAAAGACACAAGAACCACAGCCTCCGCCAGGCTGAGCCCAGAAGAACTAGATGGTACTTGGCTACCACCCACGGCTCTGACAAGGATCACAATAGAGGGTTCCGGACAGAACAGCAGAAAAATGTAGAACAAAATTCAAATTCACAAAAAAGCCCAGACTTACTGGTCTGAGACTGAAGAAACCCCCCCAGACTGGCCCCCAGACACTCTTTTAACTCAGGAATGAAGTCAATCCCAAAGTTCACCCTTCTGCCAAAGATTACACAGGTCTATAAAACAAACAACACCCGTAAGGAACGTCCTTCTTAGATCAATCAAGTCTACGAGGCTTCCCAAAAGCAAAGATGAGAAGGCAGGAAGGGACAGGAAAACTGGACAAAGCGAAATGGTGAACCCAGGGTGGAAAGGGGGACAGTGCTAAGGCATTGTGTGGACTGCAACCAATGTCACAAAACAATTTGTGTATAAATTTTTGAAGAAACTCATCTGCTCTGTAAACTTTCACCTAAAGCACCAAAAAAAAAAAAAAAAAAATGCTGTTAGGAGTTAATAAAATAAAAAAATAAAAAAAAGAGCAGTTAATGCTGAAGTAAATTTAAGGAACTGATTTTGTCTTCCTCATTTCATTCTAAGCAAAACTCCCAACTCAGACTCTAAATTTTTGTTTCTACACCTGGTAGGACCTTGATCAGATCACCCACATGTGTGCACATACACAATGTGTCCAAATGCAAAAACTAGTTTAAATGTTATGCCCTTCAAACAATTCTAAGACAAGTGCTTGGTTATATAACTGGTTTTATTAACTCCAATTTTCCAACAGTGTGCACTCTTAGAACTGGTTTCTTTAGTTATTCAGTTTGAGCCTCTTCACCTCTTCATTTACTCCCTAGGCTGTTGGATCCACTTGCACAAAGTACAAAAGCCAACCTGCCAAACTTCTCAGGAACCTGTAACACGTCCTTTTCCCAGGAAAGATACAAATAAGGTCTATCAAAATTTGTTACCTCTCAAAGGTTTATGACACCCCACCCCCTAGAACACAGACCGTAAACCTTGGCTTAACACTACTGAACGTGAAGATTAGTAAGAAAAAACTAAATTTGATGTTTTTCTTCTAAGTAATGTTTTCAAAAGGTATTTCAAATTTTCTTAAGTGTAATATTCCCGTTTATTATACTAAACGCGCCATTATTCTCTCAGGAGAATGAGATTTAAGCTAAATGTTGACGTTTTTCCAAGGCCATACTAAAATTTAAAGACTCCAAAAACCAAAGCCAAACCCAATGCCGTCGAATCGATTCCACCTCATAGTGACCCCAAAGGGCAGAGCAGAACTGCCCCATATGGTTTCCGAGGCTGAAATCTTTATGTAAATAGACTGCCACATCTTTCTCCCACAGAGTGGCTTTCCAGCCGACCTTTCGGTTAGCAGCTAAGTGCTTTAACCACTGCGCCACCAGGACTCCTTATTCAAAGACTACGATAGCAAACGAAACTCACTGCCGTCAAGTCGATTCCGACTCATAGCGACCCTATAGGACAGAGTAGAACTGCCCCATAGACTTTCCAGGGAGTGCCTGGTGAATTCAAACTCCCGACCTTTTTGATTAGCAGCTGAACTCTTAACCACTGTACAGACTAGGTAAAACTAAAAAGCAAGCCTAGAAGAAGTAATGAGAGGGTAAGAGCCATAGATGAAATCAAGAATGCTGAAAGTTAATGGTTGCTGAGGCTGGATTATGGGTATTTGGGGGCTCACTGTTCTATTTTGTGTGTTTGAAAATGTAAGTTAAAAAATGTAGGCCTAGTCTGGGGTCTTAAACACTAACAAGCAGCCATCTAAGATGCATCAATGAGTCTCAACCCACCTGGATCAAAGAAGAATGAAGAACACCAAGATCACAAGGTAATTATGAGCCCAAGAGACAGAAAGGGCTACATGAACTAGAGACTACATCATCCTGAGACCAGAAGAACAAGATGAAGCGCAGCCACAACCGATGATTGCCCTGACAGGGAACACAACAGAGAACCCCTGAGGGAGCAAAAGAACAGTGGGATGCAGACCCCATATTCTCACAAAAAGACCAGACTTCATGGTCTGACTGACACTAGAAGGACCCCAGCAGTCAGGGTCCCCAAACTTCCTGTTGGCCCAGGACAGGAGCCATTCCTGAAGCCAACTCGTCAGACATGGATTGGACTGGACAATGGGTTGGAGAGAGATGCTGATGAGGAGTAAGCTACTTGCACCATGTGGACACTTGGGAAAATGTTGGCATCTCCTGTCTGGAGGGGAGATGGGAGAGTAGAGGGGGTTAGAAACTGGAAAATGGTCACGAAAGGAGAGACTGGAAGGAGGGAGTGGGCTGACTCATTAGGGGGAGAGTAAATGGGAGTATGTAGTAAGGTGTATATAAGTTTATATGAGAGAGACTGACTTGATTTGTAAACTTTCACTTAAAGCACAATAAAAATTATTTTTTAAAAAATGTAGGGCTATGAAGGTAGCATAATTAATCTATGTAACAAGTATTAACTTTTTAACTGAACCATTTGATGCACTCCCAAAGAAAACTAAATACTGTATTATAACAACACTTTAAAAAAAAAAAAAACTAGTGTTTTAGGTGAGGCTATTTGTATCTGGATGTTTAGGGCAAAATTTAACCTTGAAGTACCACACATAGTGTATTATTTCCCATTTACGCTACAATAAAGAATGCAGTTTTAAAAGGTTTAACAATTTATAATATCTAATTTTTTTTTTTTAATGTCACCAGGAAGTGCTCAGCTTCTGGAAAGTCAGTCATTGAAAACCCTACAGAGCAGGGTTCTACTCTTACACACACAGGGTGGACAGGAGTTAGAGCTGACTCAGTATGGACAGCACAGTGGTGGTTCAGTAGTGAATTCTCACCTTCCATGCAGGAGACTCAGGTTCGTTCCCAGCAATGCACCTCATGCGCTGTCACTACCTGTCTGTCATGGAGGTTTGGATGTTGTTACAATGCTGGACAGGTTTCAGCAGAGCATTCAGACTAAAATGGACTAGGAAAAAAAGGCCTGGCAATCTACTTCTGAAAATTAGCCAATGAAAACCCTATGGATCACAATGGTCTGATCCACAGCTCATCTTGAGGATGGTGCAGGATCTAGCAGTACTTCATTCTGCTGAGCACAGGTTTACTGTGAGTCCTGGGGGCCAATTCAATAGCAGCTAACAACTAGCATCGAAGATATCTTGCCATACCAAAAGAATGCCATAACTACAAAACCAACCAAAACAACCGCTACCGTCAAGTCGATTCCGACTCATACTGACCATATCGGACAGAGTACAACTCCTCCATAGGGTTTCCAAGGGGCGGCTGGTGGATTCCAACTGCCAACCTTTTGGCTAGCAGCTATAGGGCTTAACCACTGCACCACCAGGCCTCCATTGGCTCTCAAACTTGAACATGCATCAGAATGACCTAGGGGCCTTGTTGAAACAGATTGCCAGCTCCTCCCTGATTCTGACTCAGGCCTGGGGTGGGATCTAAGAATGCATGTCCAACAAGTTCCCAGCTGGTGCTGATGCTATTCGTCTGGGGACCACAATTTTAAAACCACTGTACTGGGGGAGAGAGAAAAATAGTACTAAAAACAGAACCACCAGAATACAATTAAAGAGAATGCTGACACATTTTGAAAAAATTTAACTAACGTTACTGAACAATTTGAGCAGAAATTATCAAACAGGAACCTAATTTGCTGTGTAAAATTTCACCAAAAAAAAAAAAAAAACACTGTACCAAATAATTAAAATGACCATCCTCCAATAAATCTTATAAAATCTTTGTAGAAAATGTAAGGCACTGCCGCAAACTAATCAGGATTTTTTTTAAACCTTTATTGTGCCTTTGGCAGTATGGTATGGACCTCATCTCAGGATAATGTTTTTAAATGTATAAAATGTATAAAACAAAATACATAATGTAATAAAGGAAACCAATTATATTACTTACCAAAATATTTTAAAAAGTGTTTATTAACAAAATTAAATAAGATCTGACAGCAATTCTAATAACTACCATAATTTCACTAGTGAAAAGCATAAAAATATTTTGAGATATCAGCAACAACTGTAAAGTGATAAGAAAATACATGTAACCTCGGCTGGTGACAAGTTCAAAGATACTGCTAATACTACTGTGGTTTGTTGTTACATTCATAATTAAAGAAAATGCTATATTTCAGTTAGAAGTTAGTGAAAACACAGTTCACAGATCCTTTTGAATTCTATCCATGGACCCTTGGAGACCTGTGAACTCCAGGTAAGGAACCCCTAAAAGTCAAAATGAGAAGTATTTCATGTAAAGTATCATATCTCGCAGACTCCTTGGCAGCAGTGATAAAAGACAGGTAAAAGTTTAACTGATTACAAAACTTGTGCCACACAGGTAAAGCTTTCTGAGTTTCAAAGCAGCTGCTTTTAAAAAGAAAAATCTTTAATTTACATTTTAGAAATAAATTAGTGAAAGAACTAATGAGAAACTAAAAATTATTATTTACGGTGACAATATTTAAATGTACAACAACTGATGAAATGGCAAATCAAGTTAAATGTCTGGTTAAACATGTGACCTCTAACCTCTAAAACAAATTGAAAAAAAAAAATTTGAACAAAAACAAACAATGCTAGCAACTTGGTAGTTTTAGTGATTTTATTAATCCCAAATCTTTATTTTTTGTTTCATGAATTCTATATACTTCTTAATAAAGAAAAATAATATAATTCCTTTGATAGCTTTTCCCAAGTTTAAAAACATATGATGGGTTTTCACTAAGGCTATCTGCTGGTCTGAAGATGAATAAAAAAAATTTGGTTGAGAAATGGTTTACCTTGCAGAAATAAAAACGCTTTATCATCTGTTCACTTTGCCTTATTGAATTTGTATTGTACTTAACTACAAAAAAAAAAAAGAATTAAAATCTAGGTGAGAATTGTGAGGTAGACACATTATGGAACTATCATGAAATTATGGAAAATGACATGTCTGAGAACCTTCACCTCTTCACTTACACACTCATGAGGCGACACTCACTGAGTGAAAAAGGTCAGAAGGCAGTCAGAAATCAAGTAGGCTACAGGAGATCCCACAATTCCTCTAATTAAATTCAGATCCTGTATTGTCACTAAGAATTTTTAAAATGGAATTAAGAATTTCTGAATGCCCTCATTTAGAATACCAGTTGACCTATCTCTACATAGCCAAAACATATTTTTAAAAAACATTAAAATTAAAAAACACTAGCAATTTGGGTGGGAAAAAAGTTTCTTTAAATTTGTACTTTACTAAAATTCAAAGAAAATAGTGAGAGAAAGGAGCCCTGGTGACGCAGTGGTTAAGAACTTGGCTGCTAACCAAAAGGTCAGTAGTTCAGATTCATCAGCAGCTCCTTGGAAGCACTATGGGGCAGTTCTACTCTGTCCTATACGGTCACTATGAGTCAGAATCGAGTTGATGGCAATGGGTTTGGTTTTTCGGTTTGGTGAGGGAAAACACATTTGATTGGACAGACATAGCCCACTAGAAAAACAAAAAAGATCAGGATCTAGTATAATTTACCAAATATTTATTTTCTAACTACCATGTAAAATGTAAAGTCTAACAACAAGTCCAGGGAAATAAAGAACAGCTCTGTATTTCAGAAGAGCTCTGAAATCTCTCCTTCTATTCTTGCTTCATTTCATAGGCAATCCCCCCACAATTTCTTCTTTAGACTATTCTGATGAAATTCTTAACTTGACTGTTTTAAAGTAGCCAAACTTTAGCCCTGACTTTTCTTTACCCACACCCCCCTTCCTCTTTCCAGGAATCTTAAATAAAAAGAGCCCTTCTGGCTTTTTTTTTTTTAAAGTCCTTACAAAAAATATTTTCATATTTTTGTACATTCATGCATAATGTTTCTACTATGAGAAATAAACATTTTACAAAATTAAGGTTTTGTTCTGTTGTACAAAGCGTTGCTATAAGTCGGAACTGACTTGACAGCGCCTAACAACAACATTTGTGAAAGTCTTAAAGGAACGTGAAAACCACTTGCCATTTCATTGTTACATACAAATATTAAATTCTACAAATAGATTGGGTGCTGTCATATTTGAAGCTTAATTTTGGCCTTTATGGTGAAAATAATGGCTCTGTATTGGGGTTTTATTTCTGAAAGCCTCTGCAAATTTACATTAATAGATATACAAGTAAATAATTTTTAAATAAGCCATTCATTTGTGTTGATTTACCTAATGATAAAAAAAAAAAAAGTTGCCCTCCAGCTGACTCCACTCAGGGTAACCCCAAATATGTCAGAGTAGAACAGTGCTCCACAGGGTTTTCAATGGCTGATTTTCTGCAACATGGCCAGGCCTTTCTTCTGAGGCACCTGTGGGTAGACTCCAACCTCCAACCCCTCGGTTAGCAGCCAAGCAGGTTAACCATTTGCACCATCCAGGGACTCCTACCTAATAAGGAACCAAAAAAACCAAACCTGTTGCCCTAGAGTTGATTCCAACTCATAGCAACCCTACAGGACAGAGTAGAACAGCCCCATAGGGTTTCCAAGGAACTGCTGGCTGTTGGTTAGGAGCCAACCTCTTAACCATGCACCACCAGGGCTCCCAATAATGACAGATATATTTTATTTTTTAAAGAAAACAATGAAAAGAAAAATATAACTACACATCTCCTACAATTCAGTTTTCAGGAACTCTTGGCTAAAATGTATCAAGAACATTCTCAAAGAAGCCTTCCCAGGCTAAAGAGAGCACACACATACTTTAGCCATCCCTAGAAAAGATCACTGTCTACCCCACTAGATTTAAACTTGAGGGTGAGAAGTGTTTACCACTTTACCTCCAGACCAAAACAGTACCTGGCACATAGTTGGCCCTCAACAAATATTTGTTAAATAAATGAATTAAAAATCTGCCGCTTTCAAGTGTCTGCAAATCAAATTCCTGGAACAGGAACATCTACGTGCTGAGGTTTAACAATGTCTTAGAATTAATTCACTACCTTATATGTATCATTTTACAAAATGCTTCTGCACACCTAATCTCAGTCCCCCTGTTAGAAAATATATTCAGTAAACGGTAAGGATCTTATAATCAACCTAAAAATTAGTAAAAAGGGGCTTTTTAAAATTTATCCAAGTGTCATAAACTGCTAAGTCCAAAAAAGACGAATTTGTCTAGAAGTTACTGATTATAACAGGATCTAGCCTCCTAGTCTGATATTCATAGATTTGGAGAAGGGAAAAATGGTTTCTTTTCCGGGATCACTTGGCTGGGTTTCACAACTCCAGATGAGCATAAAAGAAAGGTAAACAAGCGCCACCCTTAAGAAACTAGAAACTATCCCGACTGTCAAGTTGGGGAAGCCGGAAAACTGCTGATAGACGTAATTTCTAAAAGAACTCCTGCGGGATTTCCCGTCTCCCTGGCCGCTTTCCTGCCGCGCTCGAGGTTTTCTCGGGGTCAGGAGCCCGAGGCGCCGGTGAATATTGTGAGCTCTGTTTATGTCCTGGTGTCGATGGCCGCACAATGACAGTGACACCAAGATCCGAGCGTAGTCTCAGTCCGGGACGGCCGGCTCGGCGCCCCGCGATCCCCGGGGAACCCCAACAGTGACAGCCCTTGGCCCGAGCCTTTTCCGGAGCCCCCGAGGGGAAGCCGACCAGGTTCCGGAAGAGGAGCCGCAGCTGGGCAGGCGATGGTCCCAGAGATGCTCTGACCCGGGTCTGGGGACACTTTTTAATGAAATGAACATTTTGTGCTCTTTCAGAGTTTCCGCGAACTGGCCGCACTTCGGCCCCTAAGTTAGGCGGCCTTAGGGCGCGCGGGCGGGGGAGCACAAGGCGTTTACTTCGAATTTGGGAAACGGCTGCTCCAGAGGTTGGCAGAACCCCATCCACGGGGAGAGTCGGTGTCGTCAGGCAAAACGGCGCGCATTCCCTCACACCCCTGTGCCCTCCCAGAGGTCCCCACCCATCAACCGGCCAGTTCCCCCAGCGCCGAGTGCTCCGGCAAGGAACTACTTCGTTACCTCTCTGCGCGGAGGCGAGCGAGGAGGTGATGAGCCTCGCAGCAACTGCGCCGCAACTACAAGCGCCGCAGCCGGACATCTCCGCGGGGCCTAGACCGGGGCTTCGCCCCCTGCTGCCCTCTGGTCTCAGTGGCCCGACGCCTACTCGCAGGTCGTGCTGACTTGGTTCCGGACTCTCCCGGCGGGCCTAGGCACAGTGTGGAGTTCACCCGCCCAGCGGCTGGGCCGTTGTGCTCTTCGTGCCCCACCGCCGCCTACTTACCGGAGTAGACACCTAACTCTCTCCCTCTCCCTCCTACCCCCATCCCCCGTCCACCGGGCCCCGGGAGCGTGCGCGCGCCTGCGTTCTAGGCCCGGGAGGGGGCGTGAGTATGCGCTGCGCTTGCGTGCTTGAGACAACAACGTGAGGCGAGGGGAAGGGGGCGGTGACTTGGAAGCCAATGAGCACGCGACGGGCGGCCGCCTGCCCCAACTGGGAGGACTACCGGTCCCGACCTGCAATTCTTCCGGAAGTCCTTTACCCTCGAGTTGAAAGGTTTGAGGTAGACGCGGGAAGATGGATGTCGGGAGTTGTAGTCCCAGTTCGTCGTAGTTTGGCACTTAGGGTCATTTTTGTTGGTGGCACGGAAGGTCTTAGTAAGGCCGGCATCCTGGCTGGCACCAGGAAGAGCCTTTAAAGTGACTCGGCTGCAGCTAGATCCTTCCCTTGCGTGATTCCATATCCTGCGTTCTTTATCTTCTCCTTATCCTTAGTTTCCTCACTCGTAACATGAAAATGGTATTTTTGCCTAGGCTCCCCGAGTTTGTGAAGATTAAAATGCAATGACTATTGGGTGGTGACAGCTCTTTCTCCTTGTTCTTTCAGGCCTAGCGGTGGTAACCAGCTGTTGCTAGTACCTGAGTGGTTTACCGTCCTTTGTCGGCTGCCATGAATCTGACCCGACCCGTTGCCGTCTAGTCCTTTCCGACTCCTAGCCACCCTATAGTCAATCTGAGCACACTCTGCTAAATAGTTCCTTCATTAAACCCTCCTCAGCTACCCTTTAAGCCCAATATCTGCGCGGCTCCTTCCTCCTGCGCGGTCGAAGCCGACTGACCAGTTGTACAAGGCGGAGAATGCTGAGAAATCAGACTCTTCTCCCATCTGTGTTGGAGCCAGCCTGGGTATTCACTCTGTATAAGATTCTGCTCACCTATGAACCCATCAGAGAAATCGCCAGGTGAGTTTGAGTGCCTTTAGTTCTGAAATATAACGGGGAGAGGTAAGCCAGGGTCAAGGTCAGGCCACATAAGCCTGTTAACTCTCATCAGTCTTGGGCCAGAGAAATGTGCCCTTTATTTCCTTTGGTCTGGCTGCGAGAACGGACATTGGCCTTGGCCCAGGCCACGTTCCCCCCCCCCCCCACCGCCTTTTCTCTCTCTTCTTCTCTCACTTAACCGACTGCTGGTACTCCCTCAGCTTAAAGTGCAGAGACCGGAAGGTAGCTGAGGTCTTATATCACCAAGACCTGGCCCTTGCTCACCTGCCTCCATTAATAGACTTTTGAGAGAGGAGAGACTGGAGTTGTCTCAGTCCAGTGATTTTACGAACTGTGTTCCTAGAATCTCTCAAAAACCATAGTTCTGTGGCAGGAGTGAGGGGGCCAGGAAAGTAGAGCTCTCTTGCCTCTTACCAAGTTCACCCCAAAGTCAACCAGAGCAGCTCTGCTTTTAGTTGTTTCATTTGGTAGGGTTTTGTTTGAAAATAGGATTTCCCTGCTTTAAAACAATGTTTGGAACCATTGATTCTAGAACAAACCTCTCCTTTGAGAAATGACCAAGAAAGCCACAGGGGTCCTAACACCCAATTTCAATCCCTTTCATCTGTTTTAATTAGATGAACATTTCCTAATTATAGAAATAAAGAAGAGGTTGTTTGCTGAAATCTGTAGAATAAAAGTAAAGTCAAGGCTCATCTGGGAGCACTACTCCATGAAACTTTCCCTGTCCATTCTAAGAACTTAACTTCTCATTTATTCAGTCAACAAATATTTACTGAGCATTAATTATGTGCCAGGCACCGGGAAATAGCATGCAGAAAAAATGTTTCTCTTCTAAGGGAAGTTCCATTCTAGAAGAAATGGACAAGACAGTAAGTAAAGCAATCTATGCCAGTGGTATGATGTGGTGGGAATATCCTTATATTATTGTGTAATAGGTCCTATGCTAGACCAAGAATGGTTGAGCATTTAATTTTGTTTACGGGCTGATGTTTTGTGTGTTTAGCCTTGTATTCCTAACTAGACTGTGAGACCTCGTCATATACTACTTGGGCTGACTCCATAGTAGAAATTCAGTAAATATTTAAGTGCTTATCTCCAAACAATATTTTTGTTAGGTAGAAACCTGAGATGGTGTCCTCATACTCCAAAATAAAAGTACAGCAAATTACAATCAACAAAGAGTATTAATAAACACAAATTTTATAAACTTATGCAATGTTTTGGAAACCCTGGTGGCATAGTGGTTAAGTGCTACAGCTGCTAACCAAAGGGTCGGCAGTTCGAATCCGCCAGGCGCTCCCTGGAAACTCTATGGGGCAGTTCTACTCTGTCCTACAGGGTCGCTATGAGTCGGAATTGACTCGATGGCACTGGGTTTGGTTTTTTGTTTGGTTATACAATGTTTTACCCCAGAAGGAATTCCCGGGGGGGCCATATTAGCAGAGTATAGACTTTGCCCTAGAAAGTGTGAAACAGGGAGCTGTACACAGCTGAAGTTAGCTTTTTCTCAGTAGAGTGAAAAGAGTCATGTGGTTTTGGTATCAGGCCAGTGAGGGTTTCATCACTTAAGCAACACAAATTTGGTAGTTTCAATGCATCAGCCCAGAACTGTGCTCTACAGGTCAGAATATGCTTAGACCATTGGGTTCAGTTCTGGGTACTACCCTTCAAAAATGGTATGGTCAAATGGGAACCTGTTCAGAGGAGATTAGGGAAGAGTGTCCGGTACATATTTGGTACATATGACTAACCTTTAAAAGATGAGTAACAGATTCACTTTATGTGAAAAGTCATACAATCATTTAAAAATTAAACCCCACTCAGTTAAATATTTACAACTTGTTTTTATTTAAAGTAATGACACGAAATCAAGATTATGCTGGAAAAAATGAGGACATGTGCGTACTATAAAAATCTCTTATTAAATGAAATCTCAGTCATTCAACAAGCATGGAACACTAACTTTGTGCTAGGCTCCGTGATGGTACAGACCTTATAGTGGTCTTCAGACTGGGGAACTTGTACCCATGGGGATATACCAAGACTTCCCAAGTGGTATTTGAGCACAGATGGGTGTCAAGTTTAAATGAAATAGCATGTGTTGGAAAGAGCTCAAATATAAAGGATCTTTCTTTAGGAATCATTTGGCTGTTTGACAAAGGAGCACGTTCTGTTTTACAAATGTACATTTTCTGACCTGAAATACTCAGGTTGGTATAGTGTCTTTGCTCCAGAGAGTGGCTAGGTAGCCATGAGATGAAGCAGAGCCTCAGGTCTAAGCATAGAGAGATGGAGCTCCAGAGGCACCCCAGGACTGTTCTCTCACTCAGTACCTAATGGATAACTAATGTTCAGGTTCCTTTTAGGCCATCCTCTCAAGTTCTGCACTCAGAAGCAAAGGGCCATTTGAAATTTTTCCTGTGATAAAATGGATCCTTGATCAGGAAAATAATAGCAGATACGTATGTTGTTGTTACTAGTTGCCATCCAGTCAGCTCCTACTCATGGCACCCTTATGTATAACAGAACGAAATGTTGCCCGGTCCTGTGCCATCTTCAAGATTGTTGGTGTCTTAGTTATCTAGTGCTGCTATGACAGAAATACCACAAGTGGATGGCTTTAACAATGAGAAGTTTATTCTCTCCTAGTCCAGTAGGCTGGAAGTCCAAATTCCGGGCGCCTGCTCCAGAGGAATGCTTTCTCTCGCTATCTGCTTTGGAGGAAGGTCGTTGTCATCAATCTTCCCTTGGTCCGGGAGCATCTCAGTGCAGGAACCTCAGGTCCAAAGGACACGTTCTGCTCCTGGTGCTGCTTTTTGGTGGTATGAGGTCCCCATTCTTTGCTTGCTTCCCTTTCCTTTTTTGTAAAATAAAAGGTGGTGCAGGCCACACCCCAGGGAAACTCCCTCTATATTGGATCAGGGATGTGACCTGGTAAGTGTGTTACAGTCCCACCCTAATCCTCTCTCATATAAAATTACAATCACAAAATGGAGGACAACCACACAGTACTGGAAATCATGGCCTAAGTTGATAAACACATTTTGGGGGGACATAATTCAATCCATGATAGTTGGTATCTTTGAGAAACAAGGAACTTCTAGGGGAAGTGGGGAGGCTTGATCTTGGAAGGGTTTTGAGCTCCAGACCTTTCAGCCCAAGGGATAGAGGCCGGGGAAGACCCATGGGGCCTAAAGCAGTGTTCTCAAATCGTTTTGAGTTTAAGAATTTGTCGTGGGATGGGGGGCTTAATATACAGAATCCTAAATCTTCAACAAAATATTAGCAAACTGAGTACAAAAGCATGCTAAAAGGATTATGTACCATGATAAGGTGGGATTTACCCCAGTAATGCAAGGGTGGTTCAACATTACAAAATCAATCAACACAGTACACCACATAAATAGAGCAAAAGAACAGAACCACATGATCATTTCTATTGACGCGGAAAAGGCATTTGACAAAATCCAACACCCTTTCATGATAAAAACACTCAACAATATAGGAATAGAAGGGAAAATTTTCAATGTAATAAAGGGCTTTTATGATAAAACCACGGCTAATATACTCGATGGAGAAAGACTGAGAGTTTTCCCCTTAAGACTGAACAGACAAGGATGCCCACTCTCACCGCTGCTGTTCAACATTGTGCTGTAAGTTCTAGCCAGAGCAATTAGACAAGAAAAAGCAATAAAAGATAACTAAATCAGGAAGGAAGAAGTAAAATTATCCCTTTACGCAGTTGACATGATCTTATGTATAGAAAAATCCAAAGATTCTACAAGAAAGCCATTAGAGCTATTAAATGAATTCAGGGAAGTGGCAGGGTACAAGGTAAACACACAAAAATCAGTTGGATTTCTATATTTTAGCAATGAGCAAGCTGAAAAGGAAATTAAGAAAACGATTCCGTTTACAATAACATCCAAAAGAATAAAGTATCTAGGACAAGGTACATTTCCAAAAGAATTAAAAGCAGCACAAACAGAAACCTGTACACCAATGTTCACTGTAGCGCTACTCACAATAGTCAAAGGGTGGAAACAACCTGAGTGCAAAGGATGCATGAATAAACAAAATGTGGAATGTACCTACAGTGTAATATTACTGAGCCATAAAGAGAAATCAAGTCCTCTAATACCTTCTGTGACATGGATGAACCTTGAAAACATAATGCTGACTGAAATAAGTCTCTCACAAAAGGACAAATATTGTATGATCCCAGTTATACAAAATAGACAAATGTATAGAGACCAAAGCTGAATAATGGTTACCAGGGTGGGAAAGGCGGGGGGTCATTACTTAGGGGCATGAGTTTCTGTTAATGGTGGTGGAATAATTTGGAAAAGGAGCGTGGTAGTGGTTGCACAACACGATAAACATAATCAGTGTCACCGAATTGTACATGTAAAAATTATTGAATTGGCAGATGTTTTGTTATATGTTTTTTATCACAATTAAAAAAAAACCAGAGTCCCAGGCCCCATTCCAGAGGCCTGAGAATGTGCAATTTTAACAAATACCCCTTGGCTGGGGCCCAAACCCTTCTCAATTTCCAATCTGACACAAAGGGTCCTTGTCTTTTCCCAAGTGAGAATGCACACGAAAGACAAACTTTATCTGCAGCAAGCTTTATTTTGCTTGAATCAAGCAAAAGGAGTTGGGGGGATCTAAGCCTCTCCATAAGACTGACTCAAAAAACGGAAGCAAGGCTAGGGCTTATATGGGTTCAATGGAGACAATAGAGCAACAAATATTTAGTGGGCTTCTTTCAAGGGGCACGTACTTCTCAGAATGGGGGTGTATGTTAATTAGGTTGTGCTGGCATCTGGAATCTAAGGTGGAACCTGCTGATATTCAAGATGGAGTCCTCTCGGCAGGCCCTGGCATCACTTATTATGGGATATAGCTCAAGCGCACTTGATCTTTGGCACTACATCACCATCTTCGGAGGGCTAAGGAAGGTCAAACAGCAGTCACACTCTGCTCCTCTGCGCATATGGAGCCTGCAAAGGAGGGGACTAGAAAGACACTAAGAAGGAGATAGTAATTCATGGGGTGCCCCAATCCTATCTCATGCTGATGGGGTGGGTTCCTGTTTACCCAACTTCTAGATGATAATCTTTTATAAGCTCTTTTGAGAGATTTCATACTCTTTATTCTTAAAGGGAACATGGGTGAAGGTCTCTTCTTCTGTAACTTCTTCATGCTGGCAAATGGGTGCTGTCCTGCCTAATAGAGTAGAAATCACTCCCTACCTGGTCTAAAGTTTTGTAAGGACTGGCGGTCTCACTTTCAGGAATGGGCTGGAAACCCTGCATCATCTTGGAATTGCTGTAACCTAGAGGACACAAACTTTATCAGAAGCTTGAGGAGACAAGGCCCAAAAATCAGAAGTATAGCGACTAAAACTAGGGGGCCTGAAATGGTAGAAACCAAGTAACAGAGGGGAGTGCCTCCTGCATTGTCCACTAAATATCTTGGCCTCCCTCTCCTTTGTTTTTCAGTCTTACACTGTTCTTTACATTTTCTGTGTTTCTGTCTCTCTTTTCTTATGGGCTCTCTCCTCACTCTCGCTTTCTAGAGGTCTCTCCCATCTCACTTTCTCTCCAGTCTTTGTCTCTTTTTGTCTTCTCTCACTCATTCTGTTCTCTTTTATCTTCTTGTATCACTTTCTCACCCAATCTTTTTGTTTACTTTAGTCTCACTTTTTCTTCACTAACCTGTATAGGGGCCGTAGGCTGTGGCCTACATGAGGTATGAAGGGGCACCAGTATCCTAGGAGCCCAACAAATGCCTGTGGTTACTTCACAGTTTCTGGGCGGGGGTAGGCTTGGACCTTATCACCACGTCAGGCATCACTCCTGTCTCACCTGACCAGATGACACTCAAGTACTTGACTGACAAGCCAGGTCCCTGTATTTTTCCTTGTTTACTGCCCATCCCCACAACTGGAGGTGCGTGACTATCTCACCAGACACAATCTGGTCCTCCATCCAATTTCTGGAGTTTTTTTCAGATATCTGTAGAGCTTTGTTCTATGAAGATGATATTAACCATTCGTCGATTTTCAGTAACCTCAGGATCTATGTCAGTGCGTCTCCGGAAGGCCTGAAAAAGTCTTTGAAAAAACTCGGGAGGGGCTTTCTTTAGGTCCCTGAATTCATAAATTTTGAGAGGTTTTTCTGTTTTTGTATCCCAGTTTTAAGGCCTTTTAGTGAGTACTTTCTGTAATGCCTCAGCCTGCTCATGTCCTCCTTTGAATATTAGTCCCACTCTGAATCAATTCCAGGGACTGTGTTACTGGCTGGCAATTTGTCAGGATTTTGGGGGTTTTATTGTTCCAACAAATTTTCTATTTACTAAATGCTAATAGAAAAAAAATTTTTAATGGAAAGTCTTTTGTGTTCTGTTTGATTGGCTTTATGTGAAAAGTTCTCTAAAAGATAATTTTCAGGATTGTCTCATCTATTGTCTTAAAAACCACACTTTGAGAAACCTCAGTGGTGGAAGCCAAGGACTCACTCTACCCCAGTGGCTGTGGTGATAGGAGCCTGTGCCTTTATTTCTCAAGGTCTCTTTTTTAGGCTTCCTCTAACTGCCACCACTTTCTCCCACAGGGAGTCACTACCCAGCCTAGGCGTCCTAGGAACATTGAAGGACTACAGGGAGGTAATCACTGTCCTGCTGGGCTTGTCTCTGGGGGCTGGTGGTGACCCCAGATCTTCAATTAGAGGATGTTGTTAGTTGCCCTGGAATGGGTCTGACTCATGACTACCCCATGTGTGTAGAGTAGAACTGCTCCATAGGGTTTTCAAGGCTGTGACCTTTCAGAAAAGGATCGCTAGGCCTGTCTTCTGGAGTGCCTCTCTGTGGGTTGGATCCACCAGCCTTTAGTCTAGTAGTCTAATGCATACCCGGTTACATCACCCAGGGACTCTGAAACTGGCATTCAGTCTTCACCTTGATGTTCAAGGAGGCAGTCAGCAGATGGTGCTAACTCACCATGGCTTACCTCTTTGAATCCGTGGGACCGAGGGAGAGTAGAGGGGAAAAAAAAGCACATGCTCTTGAAGCTAATCGATCAGATTTTGGTGCACTAAATCTTGAAAACAGCTCTAGAAAATGCATGTTCAGTGTTTCCAAAAGGGCAAAAGGGCACAGATGTCAAGGGTAGAAGGACTGGCATGTTAATCCCAGGTAGGCCACTTACCAACTGTGTGACTCTGGCAAGTTACTTAACTTCATAAGTCTGTTTTCTCAACTATAAACTGGGGTAATATTGACCTCCTTGAGTTAATGTGGAAACCCTGGTGGCATAGTGGTTAAGTGCTATGGCTGCTAACCATAGAGGTCGGCAGTTCAAATCCACCAGGCACTCCTCGGAAACTCTTATTGGGCAGTTCTACTCTGTCCTATAGGGTCGCTATGAGTTGGAATCTACTCGATGGCAGTGGGTTTAGAGTTAATGTAAGGAACTCTGGTGGTACAATGGTTAAACGCTTAGGCTGCTAACTGAAAAATTGGCGGTTCGAACCCACCCAGTGACTTCACAGAAGAAAGACCTGTCCGTCTGCTCCTGTAAAGTTTATGGCCTAGAAAACTTTATGGGGAAGTTCTACTCTGTTACATGAGGTTGCTATGAGTTGGAATTGACTCCACGACACAACGACAAGGGTTAATACAGGAGTGCTGGGGGGCAAAACGGTTAAGTGCTAACTACTAACCAAAAGGTTGACTGTTTGAACCCACCCAGAGGTACCTCCAAAGAAAGGCGATTTGCTTCTGAAAGGTCACAGATTCAAAAACCCTGTGGAACACAGTTCTACTCAGCAACACATGGGGTTGCCATGAGTTGAAATTAATTTGAAGGCAACTTGTTTGGTGGTTTTTTTCTTTTTTTTGGTTAGGGTTAGTGTGAGGGATAAATTTTTTTTTTTTTTTTTTTGGCCCTTAAGGAAGCCCTGGTGGCGTAGTGGTTAAGTAACTACAGCTGCTAACCAAAAGGTTGGCAGTTCAAATCCGCCAGGCGCTCCTTGGAAACTCTATGGGGCAGTTCTGCTCTGTCCTATAGGGTCACTATGAGTCGGAATCGACTCGACAGCACTTGGTTAGGTTTTTTGGTTTAGGAACCCTGGTGGCGTAGTGGTTAAGGGCTACAGCTGGTAACCAAAAGGCCTGCCGTTTGAATCCGCCAGGAGCTCCTTGGAAACTGTATGGGGCAGTTCTACTCTGTTCTATAGGGTCACTATGAGTCAGAATCAACTAAATGGCAACGGATTTTTTTTTTTTGGTTACCCGGTAGATACTTAATAAATGTTAAAGGTCTTTTTTTTAAATTGGATAATGCTGTGGTTTATGACTTTCCATTTATGCCTTCAAAATTTTCTTTTTAATTGTGCTTAGCCAACTTATTGAAGACTCCACCCTACTCCATTGTACCTTTTTGCATTGTAAGAAACTGTCGCGGTTTCAAATGAAAAGCTGGAGAAGAGAGATGGAAAAGGGAGGATATGAACCCATGGTTTATAAGTAATTTCCAACTGGCAATTAACTGGTTATTAACCATAATATTGGATAATAAAAGTGATATTTGCTTCCTTAATACCTGTAATCATTTATCGCTTGCAAGCAATATTTATCATACACGCCCACTGTACTGTGGGTGTGAAGTATTACCCAGAGATAAGTTAGTCAATGACAAGGAAATAAGGAGACAAAGGCTTCTGAGCCACTGAAACAGGTGTTACAAAGTTGGCACATCAAACATCATGTGCTTTGCTCATACCTGTTGTGTGCCATCAAGTTGATTTGGACTCATAGCAGCCCTATAGACCAGGATAGAAGTGCCCCATAGGGTTCCCAAGGCTGTAATCTGTATGGAAGCAGCCTGCCACATCTTGCTACCATGGAGCAGCTAATAGGCTTGAACCACTGACCTTTCAATTAGCAGCTGAACACTTAACCACTGTGCTACCACAGCTCCTCTTTACTCGTACACAGGCTTTCAGAATCTCACTCAGTCTGTTTACTCTTATTTGAAATACTGATTTGGTCATCCTGATCCCCAACCCTCAAGTGAGTAAATTAGAAAGGGGAAAGGGGCTAGAAGCCAGAATTAACCACAGCCAAAAGGATTCTCTCAGAGCCTGACAAAAAAGGAGGAAACAGAAAAGTTGATGCAAGAACTCAACAAGAAGAATTGTGGTCTGGAGCCACTTGGTGTTGGACCCTGGTTGCCATTTCATAACATCACCATAATAATTGATGATCATAACGGTGTTCCTGATATACCAAGAAAAGATTGAATTATGTTGTTACCAGTAACCAGTTGCCATGGAGTTGATTCCAACTAATGGCAACCCCATGTGTGTCAGAGTAGATCTGTGCTCCGTAGAGCTTGCAATGGCTGATTTTTTGGACAAAGGTTGCCAGGCCTTTCTTCCGAGGGACTTCTGGGTATACTCGAACTTCCAACCCCTTTATTAGCAGCCAAACGCATTAACTGTTTGCACCACCCAGAGACTCAAATTATATTGTTGTCTCTGTTTAAAATATATGGCACTTACATCTAAAACAAAATAAAATATTTTTTAAAAGTAATGCAAAGAATTGGAAATCAGTAGTGTTAATGCTTGTACAACGTGATGAACATAATGTCTCTGAACTGTATCTGTAAAAATTATTGAGACAAGAAATATGTATGGAAATATATACTTTCATAAAGATTTGACCCAAAACAGGCCAAAATAAAAGTTATGAAGTTTTGGAGCTTAAATGGAATAAGATTGAATTTCCTGAAAAACTACTTCTCTTGAACAATTTGTTTCCCTAGGTGTCACAAAAATGAAGCATCACCTTATTAACATACACAAATTTTCTGTCTCTTCCAACAGTGTGGTGCACAGTAATAGCAGCACTTACATGGTGGTTACAAAAAAAAAAGAAGTTGCCATGAAGTTGATTCCAGCTCATAGTGATGATATACGATAGATTAGAACTGCCCCTTAGGGTTTCCAAGGGTTACCACATCTTTCTCCTGCAGAGCAGCTAGTGGGTTCAAACTGCTGATCTTTCAGTTAGCAGCCGAGTGCCTAACTACTGCACCAACAGGGTTCTTTATATGGTGGTTACCAAGTCTTGCTTACTTTGAACAAGTAACTGTGAGGGACCAGTCCCTGGAGAAAGACTTCATGTTTGGTAGAGGGTCAGTGAAAAAGAGATGGTCAGACATAGTGGCTGCAACAGTGGACTCAAACAGCAATTGTGAGGATGGCGCAGGATTGGGCAGTGTTTTGTTCTGTTGTACATAGGGCCGCTATGAGTCAACTTACTCGACAGTACCTAACAACAACATGTGCCAGTGAGGAGCTCTGATGGGGCAATGGTTAAGCAGAAACAGCTATGCAAAGCCTGGGGGTGAAGGCTGGGAAGTGATGGTAGACATCTCTTTCAAGAAAAGGAAATTCTGTTCAGTCAAGCTCACGACACCTTCTAATTTTTTTTTTCCTCATTTTTTTTTTCCTCCTAATTCTTAAAGCCATTGACTGCTAACTGAAAGGTTGGCAGTTCAAAACCTCCAGTGGCTTTGAGGGAGAAAGATGTGGCAATCTGCTTGCATAGAGAAAACCTTAGAAACCTTATGGGATCTCTATGAGTCGAAATCAACTTGTCAGCAGTGGGTTTTTTGTTTTTGCCTCCAAAGGCAGCTCTGTCACCTGCAAGCTGTGTGACTGGTCAAGTCAGTTTTCCCTGGGCCTCAGTTTCCTTATCTCTAAATAAAAGAGTTGGCCTAGATAAGAATCTAGGTACTTTCTAGAAGTGCTTTCTATGATTTTCAGTTAGGCTAAGAGCACAGTGTCCAGGATGACTTTGGTTTGCCAAACCATTGATGATTCACTGGGTGTTCCCTTCCCCAGTGGAGCTTCTTCCTACTGGATGGATAAAGCATCGATCTCAGAAAAGCTCTGGTCTCAGCCTGCTGTATACTGGTTGATCATCAACCACCCAGTTACCAAGTATGAACTGTATGAAGGCGTACACCAGATGGTAGGGAGAAAGGGCAGAGGGGCCAAATCAGACTGCTTCTGCTTCCAGCCAAATGAGTTTTCCAGGCAGAATGCTCTCTGCAGGCTCAGATAGTTCTAGCAGCTGGGGTGAGAGAGGGAAACGTCACCATGTCAGGACAAGAATAGTCTTGAAGGACTGAGAAGACTTAGACAAGTTGGAGGCAGTACAGGGATGGGTGGAGTTTCAGGCAAAGGGAACAGCTAGAGCCAAGAAGCAGAGGTTGGACTGCACACTGGAGTGGAGTCTTTGGGCTACAAGTAACAGGGATGCCACCAGACATCAGGAAGCACTGGAACCAGGAACTGCAAAGCAATTAGATTCCAGGCCATCACTTCCCCCTGGTTTCCTCTGATTCTCTTATTTTCTCTCTTTCTCTCTCTCACACACGCACACACACACATATATTTAATTTTTACTTGGATTAGTCATTGGTATACACCAAAACCGAAACAAAACAACCATTGCTGTTGAGTCGATTCCAATTCGTAGAGACCCTATAGGACAGAGTAGAACTGTCCCATAGGGTTACCAAGGCTGTAAATCTTTTTAGAAGCAGACTGTCGCACCTTTCTCTCGCAGAATGGCTCGAACTTTTGAACTGCTGGCCTTTTGGTTAGCAGTCGATGGCTTTAAGAATTAGGAGCTGTCATGAGCTTGACTGAACAGAGTTTCCTTTTCTTGAAAGAGATGTCTACCATCACTTCTCAGCCTTCCCCTCACCAGGCTTTGCACAGCTGTTTCTGCAGCAGGCTAGCTCCTAGCTATCATTCAGACCTCAAATGAGATGTTACCTCCTCCAAGAAGCCTCCTCTGACCACCTCTTCCAGGTCTGGTACCACTTTACGCCATCTCATACATGCCTGTTTGTGCACATAGCCTCGCATGGCATAGGCATTCAGTAAATGTTTGATGAGTGAAGAAAAGAGCTGCTGCCTGCTAGAGTCCTTTGTTCAGGCCCTCATCGATAGGGAAGGGTATGGGCTGGGGGCCTAGTCAGTCCACCTTTCCCAGAGCTGCCTCTCTGAGTTTGAAGAGAACTACACAGAGTGTTCAGGTTGAAACAGCATAAGCCCTGGCTCCTGAAGCAGCTGGGGCGTCTGTGGTGGAGATGACGGTACAGTGGCCCCTCAGTAGAGGCAGTCAAGCCCACCAAGCAGTTGGTGAAGCTGCTTCCTGGGAGCAGTGGGACAGAAGTGAAAGTTGGAAGTGGGCCCAGGCAATCACAAGGCCGCTAGGCCTCAGCCCTGCATTCGCTTGCTTTCTCAGAGGTGATGGGGATGGGGCTGCTCAGCCAGAGAAATTTCTAATTGATTTCAAACTGAACCCTCAGGAACCAGGCAGATGCTGAGCCAAGAGCACACAACCAGCCCAGGCCAGAGGCAGCCAAAAAGGAGTTGTACTGGGCCAGTCAGAGGATTAGGGAAAGCTTTCTGTCCTGACTGTAAACTCCTTCTCCAATCCTCTTTGCCTCTTTCCTGACAGATTCTGCAAAGGTTGGGAGAGGCGCAGTCATTGCTTCTTACCCAAACCGACACCCCACCACCCCAATTGTTGGTGCCTCCAAGATCAATCTGGCACCATTCACTAGCCTCTGATTGCTATTTTAAACCAAATACCTTTTCCAAAGACAAAACCAAAACCCTGTTCATTTGGACTGGTTGTTTTACTCAAGGGGACAGGGGCTGTTACAACTGAGACCTGGTGTCTGGGAAAGCTGGGCATCTCTAGAAAAGCTTGGAAAAAAAGTGAAAAGCCCATCATTTTTGAGTGAGGTCAGCCAGCCCAGCTGGAGAAGGCAGCAGGCTGTGGGGTAGCTGAAGGACCACTTGGCCAGCTTGCCATACCCTGGCCTAAGCCATTGTAATCAATAAGCTCCTCAGTATTGGAAAAACAGGGGAAAAAAAAAAAAGAAAAATCAGAGCATGTTTTTAGCCTCACTCAGGAGCCCAGAACATGCTCACAACTCCAGGAATCTCAGCTCTTTCCTGCGTGCGGAAAATATGATCATGAGAACAAACTTGGCTGTTGAAGTGTGTGCATAGTTACCCAGCCCTTTAACTTAGGGACCTGGCTTCACACCACCTTGTGACTACTTTCCAGAGTTGCCTTTGCCTCTCTGAGCTGCTGGTTCGCTTTAATGGATAAAAGACAGGACACTGGCCTAGAATCAAAGTACAAAATGTGCATTTATTGACATCTGCTCTGGGCTACACTAGGCTTCTAGCAAGAACAAAAAAGCAAGTGGAAGTGAAACATGCTAATACCGTTAGTAACCTAATGTGGTTGTGGATACAAGGAGATGTTCTGTCCACACTTGGTGGAGGAACTCTGATCACCCTACATTCAATAGTTTAACATTAGATGTGCATTAAAGTTCCAAATTGAGCAAAGAAATAAATAAGTTATTTACATTTCAAGTAAAAACATTATAGTTTATCCCTTTATTTCACCACTGTTTATACAATGACCTGTGATGGAGTGCCAACTTACATCCTGTGGAGTAAGACCAAGAAATATGCTTTGTATTGGTTATTTGAACTTCAAAATCAGATTTTTATTATTGTGAAGGTGGGCAAAAGCATGCAAAAAGAAAAGTACATTTCCATTGATGGCACTAAATGAGAACGGTCAAAGCCACAGTGTTTTCCTAGTGCCCAATTTCTTGTGTTTCTTTGAAAGAACAAGACAAAGGGGCTTTATTCTGCCGTTTTGGGGGCTCTGTGCCAATCAGTATCATGGGACGAGGTAACTAAAAGCATGAAGAAACAAACAAGCAAACTGCACCAGAACAGATGTGCTTAAATTAACCGAGTGACAGTTTGTGCGTGAGTCTCACAATGGCTGTCAACGTGAGGTGAGGGGAAAAGAGGACGGAGCACCAGGAGACTTAATTGCTCAGCGGCGGTTGAGCAATCCCAGGAAGCCTCAGAGAGGCCACCCCTCCTCGCCTACGCAGGCCAGCCCTTCTTGCTCGTTGCTGCCTCCTGTAGGCCAATGTTCCTCGGATATTGCCTGCGGAAGGTAGCCGGGCTGGGGTGCTCTGGAGATACTGGAAAGTGCTCTGGCGGCCCACCTGCCTCTCTACGCAGTTAAAGGTGAGGGCCACTCCCACGTTGCTTTTCATGATTCTGGAGGAGCCATCAGATGTGCCATCGAAACACCGACCAAGTGCGATCTCCTTGGCCGTGCGAGGGTCCTGGTCAGTGACGGTGTAGATGCCATAATTATGGCCCAGTGGGTCCAGGGGCGCCAGCATGGTGTACTCGCTGGTGTCATTGTTGACAGCCAGTGGCAGGTGGTTGACCAGGTACTCATGCAGCATAGAATTCACACTGACTCGATGGCAGCTGCCCTGGGGAATAACCTTCACCAGGGTGCGGTCCACCCGGTCCTGGTCATACAGCATGCCGCTGCACTTGAACTCCAAGCAGGCAGATGAGACATTAGGCTGATCCCTGTCCCGTGTGCTCTTCACATCCCGGATTCCATACAGCTTCCCCACTGTCCGCCGGTGGGTGCCCCCCATATTGCGGGATCGCACGTTCACCTCCAGTGGCCCCACAATCTTTACCTTAATGTAGCAGGCTCTGAATTCCATTGGTTTGGGCCACCATGCAAGGTAGTCTTCAGTCCAGCTCATGGGGTCATACTCATTGAAGGGCACGGTGTTATAGTCATATCGATCCCCCTCAATCTGGTAGAACCGGAAGTGGGCTGCACTGGGTGGCGCCTCCTCACATGCCCGGAGGTTTTCAAAGGCATAGATAGGCCCGTTGCTCTCTTCCGCTGAGTTGGGTCTTGGCTTGGCCATGCTGATCTGGAAAGCTGTCTTTTTAACTCGTGGGTCCTCATGGTCTGTCCGTCGGTACTTGAGCTTGTTGAGGTAGGGCTGAGGGACGCCAATTGCATTTGGATTGAATTTAGGAGAAGATTCTACTGCTTCCAGTTCCTCCCCAGACAGACTTGCCAAGACATAGGCGGAGTAGGCATCAGGGGACTGGTCATCACAGAAGGCAGGCAGACAGGCCCCATTGGGGCCTGTAATGACACTGTCAAAGCGGCCCCAGGCCCTGGGGTTGGTGGAGAAGCCAGTCCTGGGCTCCAGGTTGATCACGGAGACCACAACCCCCTGGATCTGCTCACTGGGCAAGAACCTCTCACTCCGGTAGGCCCTCACCTTGATAAAGCACCTCCTGTTTTCAGGAACATCCAGGTTAAAGAGTCTCCTCTCACGGATCTCCATGTTGCCCACCAGGAAGGTTCTCTCTTCCCTTTTGTTCCGCCTTTGGCTTTCAAATTTGAAGTCACTTTCCTCCTCCCACAGCCCTGTGTCTGGGTTGAGTGACCAGAGCTTCATCATGGGCACGTGCTCTGGCATCTTGACCTGAGCTGAGTCGAGGTGGACCTTCACCTTGCCAACGTTGAGTGACTCTGAGGTGGCCTCATCTGTGAAGTCCACAGAGAACATGCCATATGTCCGAAGGGGGAAGGTGTCTCCTTCATCGTTGATGAAGTTCAGGTCACTCTGGGCGGCAGTGGCTGTGGAAATATTACGGGGATCCAGGAAGGTCACGCTAGCCTTCACTTTTCCTATGTAGGGCTCCCCATTCTGCCTGTAGAAACTCTTAGATGGAATCTCCAGCTCAGCCACAGGATCTTCACCAATCATCTCCCCCAGGGGGATAATATTGGTCTCCAGGGCCTCCAAGGTGATGGGCTCTTTCCGCCGAAGCATCTTGATCTCATGGAACACTGTGCTCCCCTTCTTGTTGAAGGGCAGCACTTTAGTGGTATTGATGAACTTCTGCAGCCTGTCCACAAATGTAAGCACCAGCCTCTCAGTGTCCTGGGGGACATGGAGGGTGAAAGTTCCTTTGTAGCCAGTCATGCTCACACGGTTGCCCCCCATATACACGTGGCCAAAGCGCATGGGCTCCCCATTGTCAGCAGCACTGACACGGCCCCGCACGATACTCCGAGTCTCTGTACACCGCTGGCAGCTACACTGCATGGCCACTTTTGTGGGCAGTGTGTACCCACTGCACTGGATCTCCCTCTCCTCTGTCTTGGAGATGCCACAGCAGTTCACAGCATCCTTACATCTGATCCCATTATCCTGCCGCCCTGCACAGATCTTGATAGGGCAGTGGCCCACGTCATAATAGAAGGAGTTGGTGGCATTCTGGAAACAGTCATGGGGCAGCCGGATAAGGTAGCTCTCAGGGGTTGGGTTGCAAGCCGTCTCATCAGGGGCTGTGGAGGGAAATGGTGTGGACATTAGGTGTAAGTTCATATCCTACACAAATTTTGCCTGTGTCTCACCTCTTTCAGTGCTTTATAGTTTTCAAAGTACTTGCATATCCATGATCCTGATTGTCATAGCACTGCTATGAGAGAGATGGGCAGCTATTACTAATCCCATTTTATAGATGGGGAAACAGAGTTGATTGCTGAGACCACTAGAGTAGTGTTCTTAATGGGGTTGTGTTTAGGGATATCACCAAAATTGGGGGTGCTACTGGCATCGAGTGGGTAGTCATTGATGCTGTATGTCTTCCCAGGCCTGGCACTGTCCTACATAAAGAACTGTTCTGCATCCTGCGTGACTTTCATGTATCTCACCAGACATTCATGTAGGTGAAAAACCTGTTTAAAATTATTGAAGCCTATGTGTTTTTTGCATGACCTTAACATGCACTAAATTTTTCAAGAATGGAACTACCACGTAAACTGAGCTAAGATTGTACTTTGTTTAGCTTGGAACAATACTAAGTATTGTTCATCTCAGAAGAATCACATACCTATGACCACATCTTGGCTAAGCCATGATGCTCAGTGGTTTGGCAGTTATATAATAGTGTAGTCACCCTTCATTTTGTAATCTAATATAACTATGTATTATAAGTCCTAAAACCTCTATGAGGTAGAATTAGAGTGGGGTATAGGTTTTATACTTTAAGTTACCACCTTGCTTGGGCCACACCCTTGCTTGGGTCACAGCTTTTATTGTACAAGAGATAACAGTAAAGAATTGAGCAAAGAGAAGAGAGGGCACTACTACCACCAAGAAAGAAGAGTTGGGTGTGGAGCACATCCTTTTGACCTAGGGTCCCTGCATTGAGAACCTCCTAGACCAAGGGGAAGATTGATGGCAAGACACATGGAGATCTCCAAGGAACACCCACAGATGTTGAAAGGAGACACGGACCTTCCTCCAGAGCTGACAGAGAGAGAAAGCTTTGCCCTAGTGCTGGCGCTCTGAGTTCAGACTTCTAGCCTTCTAAACTGTGAGAGAGTAAATTTTTGTTTGTTAAAGCCATCCACTTTTATTTCTTTTATAGACCAAAACAAAACAAAACCCATTGCTGTCAAGTGGATTCCAACTCATAGAGACCCTAAAGGACAGAGTAGAACTGCCTCATGGGTTTCCCAAAGAGTGCCTGGTGGATTTGAACTGCTGAACTTTTGGTTAGCAGCTGTAGCTCTTAACCACTATGCCACTAGGATTCCCCCTTTTGTAGAAATACTAGATAACTAAGACAGGACCAGATATATTTTTTGGAAATTATATGTAGTTATTGCCTATAAATTTAAATGGTCCATAATAAAGAATAGTAAATAAAAAAGAATAGTAAAGACAGTATTTTTTAAAAAACTGTTAAAAAAAACTGTGACAAATGGGTAGCATTGCCATGATGGGTTGAGAACCCCTGCTGAGGGGGCTCCCCATCTCCTCTGCCAAGGTCCAGAATGCCCTGCATCCTGCCTGTCCTGAGGTCTGTTGCTCAACTTTCTTGGAGCCTGTGAAATATTTTAGGATCTTTCCAGTAAAATCTCTCTTCCTCTACCTTTTGTTTTATTTTATTTAGGCTAATTACTAATATATTCTACTCCCAGCCCTCACTTTTCAAGTGCAGGTTCCTAATTGCCTTCAGCCTTGAGTTGTTCCTGCCACAATTCACTGCTTGAAGCCATCTCTGATCAGATCACGCTTTCTTGTAAAGCCCCTCTGGTTACCCACTTTTGTTCTTTTGCTTGCTCTGGCACTTCAGTCTGGAATGTTCCCATCTCCATACACACAGCCCTGCCTATTCTTTAAAGCCAGGGGTTCTCAAACTTGGCTGCAAATTAAATCACCTGAAGAGCTTTTAAAACTCATGATGCCAGGCCACATCCCAGACCAATTAAATTAGAATCTCTAGGGGTGAGAGTTAGGTATCATTATTTTTTTAAAAACTCACCAGGTGATCCCAGTAGGCAGCCAAGACCCAGCTGGAAAGTTGCTCCCTCAA
Source organism: Loxodonta africana (assembly GCF_030014295.1). Lineage (NCBI taxonomy): Eukaryota > Metazoa > Chordata > Mammalia > Proboscidea > Elephantidae > Loxodonta > Loxodonta africana. The sequence goes on along the minus strand of NC_087354.1, from coordinate 50,675,094 downwards.
GCATCCATCTGGGATCGTTCCCACCTGAAAGTTATCTGTCTCTCCTCTATAGAGACCACAGCTCCTTATCTCCCATTTGTTTTAGCTGCATTTTTCTATATTATTTACATCTCTTCACCCTTCCTAGAGTGATACTTGGTGAGGTAGGATTCACATCTCTACCATCTTTGCTTCCCAGAGGGCACAGCACTCTGCATAACACAGAAAAGATTCTAGTGCCCAGTTATGCAACCTGGGGTGCTCAGCCATCCCCAGCCAGCCTTACCTATGACAGTCAGCTGGGCGACCTGGGACTTCACAGCCCCAGCATCACTCTGGGCCTTGCAGAAGTACTCCCCACCTTGGTCCCGCTGCAGGTTCCTCAGCACCAACTTGCTCTCGTGCTTGTAGAGAGAGGGGTCAAGCAGCGTGTCATTGTGATACCTGTAAGGGATGGAGAAGTGGAGCCTGAGGGGTCATTGGGAGGGCAGGTATCCCTGGGGGGCAGTGCCTAGGAGCAAGCAGCTAGAGAGATAGATGGTGAATGGATCCCTGCAGATACCAACATCACCTCTGACGTAGCTCACCCAAGAGCGATGACTGGCTGGGAGTCAAGGAACTTGGTTCTGAGTCACAGCCCTGCTACTTAACTGTCTATGGATCCTTGAACAAACCATCTCACCTCTCTGAGCTTCAGTTTCTTGGTCTATAAAATGGGAACAATGATCCCTAGTGGACCTCACGGGATTGTTGGGAGGGTCAAACAAGACAATGGCTGTAAAATGTTTGTGAAGGCTAAAGGACTCATAACCATTGGGGATTCTATCCTTGCTTGCCTTAGTCAGGGCTGAGGAACTTTGTTCTGTGTCCTGAGGATATGCAGTTGGGACCCTGAGACCAGAGATGCTCTATGGGTGCCCCACCTTCGAGAGGACAACCAGAGAGTTTGATGATTGTCTGGGCAACTTCAACCTTGACGGCTCCCTCTTTCAAGTGCCAACACCTGGGCTGTGTACCTGTGTCTGGCTTGTAACCTTATTCTGTTGATTATTATTATTAATAAGTCCAGACCCAATACAAGAAAGCTCTGGTTTCCAAGAGGCGAATTGGGCAGGGTAGCTGGCAGAACACTCACCAGAAATATTTGTCTGGACTGGGCTTCCCCGTGGCCTTACAGCATAGGGACACACTCTGTCCAGCTCTCCGTGCTTTGGTCTCAGGATTCATTATGATATATGGAGTCTCTGGGAGAGGAGATTATAATAGCAAATGAGAAGTAGTGGTTTGGGTTTTTCTCTGTGACAGATTCTACAGAGCCTTCCTCCCTTAGGTTCTTTGGCTTGCATTAAAATTGTGTGACTTCACCCCCACCTCCAACCCCTCTTGAATGACCCTAATACTAGTCAAGAGTGGAGTCCACCCCTTCCACACCATCTGCCTGGGATCTGCTCCCATGGCCTCTCAAGCAGCACCTGGAGGGGGCAATGGAGAACCCCGGGGACCTTGTGCCAGTCCAAGATTCCTAAGCAGTGCCATTGGGACAGAGCTGGTTGTTTTAAACAGTGTAATATACCCATTCTTCTTCCATTAGCAGAATTTTCTGGCCATTCTACACTGTTTTTTCACTCCTCAAGCCTCTCTCTTTATGACCTCCAAATTCCACACTATACTGTAATCAACTGTTTTAGATAAAGTGACCGTAGAAGGCAGACCTCATGCATTTGAGGAAACAAGCCATGCTGATATCTGGGGGTAGAACACTCCAAACAGAGTAAATAGCAAGTGCAAAGGCCCTGAGGCAGGAGCGTGTGTTGAAGGAACATAAAGGAGGCCAGTGTGGCTGCAGTAGAGTGACTGCATGTGCAGTAGTTGGAGAGAAGATCAGAGAAGTACTGGGGGGGCCAGAGGATGTAGAGTCTCATGGGCCATGGTAAGAATTTTATGTTTTACTCTGAGTTAGCTGTGAACCCAGCTCTTAGTACTTGTGACCCCTCTATTTAAAAGTCCAGCCCTGGAGTTCCAGCCAACATGGTGGCTTAGTCAGACATTCCACACTGTCCCACTACAGCAGAGATGCAAGAAACCAAGTAAAACAGATATAGATGACAATCCTGGAACCCTGAGCATCAAATGAAAAGATAAAGAACTAGATCAAACACCAACTGGAAAAAGAAACTGAAAACAGCAAACAAGAAGAGACAGACCAGAGGGGCCCTGTTAACCACCCCAGGACAGAGTGGCCATCTTGAGACAAAGACAGCAGCAATCCCATGTGAGAAGCACAAAAGGCAACTTCACAGAATTCCCAATAGGACACAGATTAACTGTGTAGATATTTAAAAAAAAAAACCAAAACCTGTTGCCACTGAGTCAATTCCAACTCATAGCAGCCCGACAGGACAGAGTAGAACCGCCCCATAGAGTTTCCAAGGAGCCCCTGGTGGATTTGAACTGCCGACCTTTTGGTTAACAGCCATAGCACTTAACCACTATGCCAGTGGTTTCTAACATACCTGGAGTGAAATAAGGTCCTGATTGCTGGAAGCAGCCAATGGGAAGAACCCAGGCACTCTTGCCCAGTGACCTAAAGGAGCACATTCCCCCTCCCTCCACCCTCCTGGTGATTAGCAGCACAAACTTACCCGCACTCCCTGCAGCCCCACCTGCTGGGGGCCAAAGTATGAGCCCTGCCTTTCTTTCACAGCCCTGACCACCACCCCTCCTCTGCCTGATGGCCCCACTGAGCAGCAGCAGGCCGATCCAGTGTGGCCCCAGCTGTTCCTCACACCTCTCTCCCTCCACCTACTCTGCCGAGTGGTAGCAGGCCACTCCATGTGGTGCCAGCCACCTTCCCTGTCCCTCCCATCCTCTGACCCCTGCCAAGCAATGGGTAGGCCACTCTGGCACAGCACTGGCTGCTCCCAATCAACCACATGGTGGCTATTGTATGCCCACACACTCGAATGCTTATCACCCACCCCCTCACCTGGCAAGTGGCGGCAACCACGCATCTGTGAGCTCACCCACATGTCACCCGTTCCCCCCCTTCCCCTACCCAGTGACTGGTGGTGATTGCATTCCCACACACTGGCCCACTTGCCACCCAACTGCCCCACCCTCTACCCCCACTTGTCCACCACCCCCATCACACCTGCAGCCCTACCCACTTGATGAGTGTAACTGCCTGCTCCCGTGGCACTGGACAGACAACAGACAACAGCCAACACTCACCCAGACAGTCCCCAGCTGCCGGGCACAACCAACAGAGACCCATACTCATACTACCAGCCACTGCCCCACTCACCCAGAGACAAGTGGCGAGAACTCCAGTGCTGCCAGACTTGAGACCAGTGAACCACACAAGGCCCGCCAGCCCAGACAAAACAAAAAATCAGAAGGAAGCAAATAAACATATAATCAATAAATAAATACAACAACACCTGAATGCCTCAAAGACAACAGACAATAACAAATCATATAAAGAAACAGAACAAGATGGCTAAAGCAAGTGACAAAGAAAAAGAAAACCTTCCTGAGGAAAAAATGATAATTGAACTACCTGATAAGAAATCCAAAAGACTTATATTTAGGATCCTCAAAGAAATCAAAGAAAACACCAACAAAGCTCTAGAAGAGTTCAGGAAAATGATACAAGAAGAAAATGACAAAATAGATAGAAACCATACAAAAACAATAACTAGAAATCCAGAAGATTAACTCTAAAATTTCAGAAATAGAGAATTCATTGGAAGGACAAAGAAATAGAATTGAGTCAATGGAAAACAGAATCAGCAAAATAGAGACTCACTTGATACCAACCTGTTGAGGAACAATCAGAAAAAAGAATGAAGAAAGTCTAAGAGTTATGTGGGTCACTATCAAGAGGAATAATTTATGCATGAACAGAATTCCAGAACAGGAAGAGATTAAAAGAAAAAAAAAAGAACAGAAAAATTTTGAAGATTTGTTGGCAGGAAACTTCCCTAATATCATGAAAGACAAGAAGATATCCACCCAAGAAGCCCAGTGAACCCCACTTAGGATAGACCCCAAAAGAAAATCACCAAGACATATCATAATCAAGCTTTCCAAAGACAAAGAAAAAATCCTGAGAGCAGCTTGAGAAAAATGAAATATTACCTACAAACAAAGGGGAACCAATAAGACTAAGCTCTGGTTTCTTGGCAGAAACCATGCTGGTAAGAAGGCAATAGGATGACATATATAAAACCCTGAAAGAAAAAAATTTCCAACCAAGAGTTATATATCCAGCAAAATTGTCTCTCAAATATGATGGGAAAATTAGGACATTTCCAGATAAACAGAAATTAAGGGAATTTGTGAAAATCAGGCCAACCTCACAAGAAATACTAAAGAGAGTCCTTCAGACAGAGAACAAACTATGTCAGACAACAACCTGGGATTAAGACACATGACAACATCACCTGAATACCAACCCAGATAAAGAATTTTCAAAAATAAAATAAAATAAAGCTACAAGGCTGAAAACAGGAAACCAGAGATGTCAACATGTAAGTGCCAACAATATCAAAATAAAAAGGGAGAATAAATGGTGTAGTTACAGAACTTCCATATGGAGAGGAAGTCAAGGCTATATCAAGAGTTTTAAACTTAGGAAGATGCAAGTAAATTTCAGGGTAACCATAAAAAGCACTAATAAACCTTCTTACCAAAATAAAGAAAAAAATCAGAAAGACTCAGTAAACATAAAAACAATAGCAGTGAAGGGAATGAAAAAAGAAAACCCATAAACAAAGAGAACTCAGCACAGAAAAGTATGGAACAAAGAAAACATCAACACTACAAAAAAAAGTACAACAAAATGACAGCAGTAAATTCATACCTAATGAATATAAATGTATTAAATGCACCAGTCGAGAGAGAGAGTGGCAGAATGGATAAGAAAACACAACCCATCAATATGCTGCCTACAAGAGATATACCTAGACACAAAGATAAAAATAAGCTAAAAATAAAAGGATAGAAAAAAGAGCAGGAGTGGCAATATTAATCTCTGATAAAATAAGACTTTAAGGCAAAAACCAGCATGAGAGACAAGGAAGGGCAGCATATAGTTATTAAAGGGTCAATCCAAGAAGAGGACATAACCGTAATAAATATCTACGCACCCAACGAAAGCTCCCAAATATATAAAACAAATTTTAACAGAATTGAAAAGAGAAACAGCTCCACAATTATAGTAGGAGACTTTACCATACCACTTTCGATGAAGGACAGAACAACTAGGAACTCAGCAAAGATTCAGAAGATCTAAACAACACAATCAATCAACTCGATCTCATATACATAGAGAACATACATAGAAACACTCCACCCAACAACAGCACAGTACACATTCTTTTCCAGTGCACATGGATCATTTTCCAGAATAGAATACATTAGGCCACAAAGCAAGTCTCAATACACTCAAAAATATTAAAATAACACAAAGCATCTCAGATCACAATGCTATAAAATTAGAAATCAATAACAGGAAGAACAAGGGAAAAAAATCAAATACATAGAAACTGAATAACATCCTGCTTAAAAACCACTGGGTAATAGAAAAAATAAAATTCCTAGAATCAAATGAGAATGAAAACACAGCATACCAAAGCCTATCCGACACAGCAAAAGCAGTGCTCAGAGGTCAATTTATAGCAATAAATGCACACAGCAAAAAAGAAGAGTCAAAACCAATATCTTAACTCTACAAGTCCAACAAAGAGAAAAAGAGCAGCAAATAAACCCCACAGTCACCAGAAGAAAGGAAATAATTTAGATTAGAGCAGAAATAAATGAAACTGAAAACAGAAAAAACAATAAAAGGAATCAACGAGACTAGAAATTGGTTCTTTGAAAGAATTAATAAAATCAACAAACCACTGGCCAAACTGACAAAGGAAAAGAAGGGGAAGATATAAATAACACAAATAAGAAATGAGATGTGTGACGTTACAACAGAACCAATTGAAATAAAAAGGATCATAATGGAATACTATGAAAAACTATATTCCAACAAATTTGGAAACCTAGAAAAAATGGGCAAATTTCTAGAAATACACTACCTACCTAAACTAACACAAACTGAGGTAGAAAGTTTGAACAGACCCAGAACAAGAGGAAATTGAGGAAGGAGGTCATTAAAAAAAAAACTCCCAAGAAAAAAAAAACCGTGGCCCAGAAGGCTTCACTGGAGAATTCCACCGAATACTCAGAGAAGAGCTGACACCAATTCTACTCAAACTACTCCAGAACATAGAAAAGGATGGAATACTCCTGAATTCATTGTATAAAGCAAGCATAACCCTGACACCAAAGCCAGGCAAAGACATCACTAAAAAAGAAAATTATAGACCAATCTCTTTCATGAATATAGATACAAAAATTGTCAACATAATCCTAGCCAGTAGAATCCAAAAACATATCAAAAAAAACAATGCATCATGACCAAGTGGGTTTCATACTAGGTATGCAGGGATGGTTCAACATTAGAAAATCAATCAACATAATCCACCACATAAATAAAACAAAGGAAAAGAACCATATCAATCAATGCAAAAAAGGCATTTGATAAAATCCAACACCCATTCCTGAAAAAAACTCACAGCAAAATAGAAATAGAAGGGAAATTTCTCAACATGATTAAGAACATGTATACAAAACCAACAGCCAACATTATTCTCAATGGAGAAAGACTGAAAGCATTCCCCTTGAGAATGAGAACCAAACGAGGATGTCCCTTATCATCACTCCTACTCAACATTGTACTGGAAGTCTTAGCCAGAGCAATAAGGCAAGAAAAGAGAAATAAAAGGCCTCCAAATCAGTAAGTTAGAAGTAAAACTATACCTGTTTGCAGATGATATGATCCTATTGTTGTTGCTCTTAGGTCCCATTGAGTTGGTTCAGGCTCATAGAGACCCCATGTACAACAGAACAAAACATTGCCCAGTCCTGTGCCATCCTCACAATCATTGCTATGATCCTAAAAAAAAAAGTCATAGAAAATCCCAGAGATTCTGCAAGAAAACTACTGAAAGTAATAGAAGAATTCAGCAAAGTGGCAGGGTACAAGATCGACATACAAAAATCAGCCAGATTCCTCTACACTAACAAAGAGAACCCTGAAAACAATACCATTTACAATAGCCCCCCAAGAGATAAAATACTTAGGAATAAACCTAACCAGGAATGTAAAAGACTTATACAAAGAATACTACAGCAAGAAACCAAAAGAGACCTACATAAATGGAAAAAACATACCATGTTCATGGATAGAAAGACTTAGATTGTAAAAAATGTCAATACTACCCAAAGTGATCTATAGATATAATGCAATTCCAATCCAGATTCCATCAACATTCTTTAACGAGATGGAAAAACTAGTCATCAACTTTATATGGAAAGGAAAGAGACTCCAGATAAGCAAAGCACTACTGAAGAAGAACAAAGTAGGAGGCCTCACACTTCCCGATCTCAGAACCTGATATACAGCCACAGTAGTCAAAACATCTGGTACTGTACAATGATAGACACATAGACCAAGAGAACAGAATTGAGAACTCAGAAGTAAATCTATCCACCTGTGGACAGCTGATCTTCAACAAAGGGCCAAAATCCATTAAATGTGGAAGAGATAGTCTCTTTAACAAATGATTCTGGCAAAACTGGATATCCATTTGCAGAAAAATGAAACAGAAGCCACACCTCAGTCCATACACAAAAACTAACTCAAGATGGATCAAAAAGGGGGGACCTCATACCACCAAGAAAGCAATGCCGGGAGCAGAGTGCATCCTTTGAACTCTGGGGTCCCTGTGCAAACAAGCTCCTAGTCCAGAGGAACATTGATGAGAAGGCCAATAGAGACAGAAAGTCTTCCCCTGGAGTTGACACCCTGAATTTGGACTTTTGGCCTACTTTACTGTGAAAAAAATAACTTCTTTTTGTTAAAGCCAAAAAAAAAAAAAAGATGGATCAAAGACCTAAATGTAAAACCTAAAATTATAAAGATCATGGAAGAAAAAAATAGAGGCAAACCTAGGTGCCCTAATTTATGGCATAAATAGCTATCAAAAAAAAAAAAAAAAAAAAAAAAACACACAACTAAAAATGCACAAACAGCAGAGGATAAACTAGATGACTGGGACCTCCTAAAAATTAAACACTCATGCACATCGAAGACTTCTCCAAAAGAGGAAAAAGGAGAACCTACAGACTGGGAAGATTTTTTCAGCAATGACATATCTGACAAGGGACTAATCTCTAAAATTTGTAGAAATCTTCAACATCCCAGTCACAAAAAGACAAACAATCGAATTTAAAAATGTCCTTTGCCCATTAGTCTGAGACCAGAAGAGCTAGATGGTGCCCAGCTACCACTACCAACAGCTTTGATGGGGATCACAATAGAAGGTCCTGCATACAGTGGGAGAAAAATGTAGAACAAAATTCAAATTCTTAAACAAGACCAGACTTACTGGTCTGATAGAGACTGGTGGAACCCTCAAGACTATGGACTTTAGACACCCTTCAAACCTGGAACAGAACCCACCCCTGGAGATCACCTTTCAGCCAAACAATAGGCCCATAAACAATGACACCCTTGAGGAATGTGCTCCTCAGAACAATCATCCATAACCTGAGACCAAAAGGGCAGCATTTGCTCAAAAGCAAAGTTCAGAAGGCAGGAAGGGGCAGGAAAGATGGGCAAAAGGGAATGGGGAACCCAGGGAGGAAGTGGGTAGAGTGCTGTTACATTGAGTGGATTGCAACCAGGGTCATGAAAGAAAATGTGTATAAGTTGTTGAATGAGAAGCTAATTTACTCTGTAAACTTTCACCCAAACCACAATAAAATATTCAAAATAAATAAATAATAGTGGAGCCCTCTTTCCCAGCCCTACACCAAAGAACTCAAGTACCTGCCCTCATGAACTCTGCATTGATGGTGACCACCTTCAGGCTAGTCTTTGGCATTGTGAGCATGATGGGGGCAAACTTGGCCTTTGTGATCTTCAGGATGCTTTTGCCATCGGGACATAAGCCAGGGACTCGGAATCTTCCACTACTGCCCGTCTGGGTCAGTTGCTTAGGTGTCTTGGTCAGCAGGTAGACAGTAGCCCCTGAGGCTGGGGCACCCCCGGGGAGGGAGACAGCCCCTTGCAGCACGAAGTCCTGGCACATGCAGGCATCACAATCAGCATTCACCTGGCCCATGGGACAGGTCAGGTCACAGGCTGTGGGAAACAGGTCCAGATCAGCACGGGTACATAGATTCTGGCCCCTCCCTCAGCCACATCCCAGCCTGTAGACTCACATCCACTCCCCCTCTTCCTTAGGCCTTTGTCACTCTTCATCAGCCTGCATGACTAACTCCTACTCATCCATCAAGAATCAGCACAGGACACTTCCTCCAGGAAGTCTTCCTATGGTAACTAACCCTGCTGTGTGTGCCCACCAAAAAAAAAACCCAAACCCATTGCCACCTAGTCGATTCTGACCCATACCAATCCTATAGGACGGAGAAGAACTGCCTCGTGGAGTTTCCAAGGCGCAGCTGGTGTGTTCAAACTGCTGACCTTTTGGTTAGCGGCCAGGCTCTTAACCACTGTACCACCGGGGCTTCTGTGCTCCCACATAACCCTGTATATCTACCATCAAAGTATTTAATGAACGCTCAATTAATACATGGTGAATAAATGAAGCATCCGTTCCAGTCTGGCCTTCCAGCCCTTCCTCCTAGGCTGCTTCATACTCACCCCCCGGGCCCTGCCCTGTACCAGGAGTGAGGGTAGTACCTGTACACTCCTGGCTCACGCACAGCCGGCCCTCCTCAGTGGCCTCATTGCACAGTGACATCGTCTCTGCCAGGCAGGTGCGTGTGCGAGTCTGGACCCCGGTGTGACCGCAGGCAGCTGAGCACTTGCTCCAGGGAGACCATGGGCTCCAGGTGCGCTCTGTGTCTCTGCGCAGGGACCCTGCAAAGCAAGATCAGCTGATGGTCTGACTTCCCTCCCAAGGGCACTCTGTCCGGAATCTAACCAAGAGGCTATTTCTTCTCTGATGAGGAGGGATCAGCACCTCCATTTACGTCATAAACGCCACTGATATTTATATTTATTGCAGTGATTCTTCCAAAAGATGGAAGTCAAGAATCCTGAGGGAAGTGGTCTCTTTCTAATTTGCACAAAGGCACCATATGGGCTGGGGGTGGCCCTGAGAAGGGCTTGTTGGCCAAGCACTGAGAATTTGATATGCTGCCTAGGATGTGCAGGTATGGCGCCATCTTCCATCCCCACCAGCGTGGAAACAACCACGTGCTCCTGGGAAGTTGGGACCTGTGACCTGCAGTGACTTAGGCATCAAGCCCCTGTCTGCCCACACTTCTCAGCTTTAGTCTGAGGCCTGTGTTCAAGAATTGGCCTCAGACCTTGCCCAGGAGTCCAGCCTGAGCTCCCACTCCAGATGACCGCCACTCCCACTTGGGCCTGCGGGGTCAGGTGGTGTGGACTGACAGGACCCACAAGAGGAGAGGGTGTGTGTCCAAGAAGTGGGCAAGCCTGTAGCTGGCTCCCCTCAACATCTATATTGTCCAGCATGGGGGGTTGGAAAGAGCGTAGATTGCAAACACAGACCTGGTTCAAATCCCGGCTCTGTATTTACCAGCTGTGTAATCATGAGACGTCACCTAGCCTCTCCAGGCCTTGAGTAACTTGTCAAAACAGATTCCTCAGAAGCCGGTTGTAAAGATTGAATAATGTAGACAATTAGCATGGTGTTAGCGAACATTTACCGTGGATTAACCCCCTTTATCCATTTTCTCATTTAATCCTCCTAAAAACCCCTGTGAAGATTTACTAGTATTACTTCTGCTCTACATATAAGAAACCTGAGAATCAGAGACTGTCAGAAAAATTTGCCTAGAATCGAATCCAAGCAGCCCATGGTCTTAACCACCGTGCCACATGCACTAAATAAAATGGCTCTAGTGGAGGGGACCCAGAAACACAGACACTTTTGGGAAGACCATGGTACTAATGATGCTAATGGGTTATTACCAGAAAGTTGAGTGTGAGTATTTGTGTGATGTCCAGAGTTCCTGTGACCAGAGGCAGGTCCAGGCCTCTTCCTGGGCTTGTGGGAGGGCTCACCTGGAGGGCAGAGGAAGCGTACAGTGTAGTTGGAGCAGTTCCGGCCAGACCACTGCTCCCTGTTAAGGCACCAGAAGCCCTCTCGGGGGCTTCCATGGACCACCTGACCAGTGCTGCCTGCTGGTATCCAGTTGGTGGTCCGAGCCTCTAGCCGCAGGGGCCGGGCACACACACGGTCTCCATAGTAGAAGCGAATGGCGTCCAGCCGCTCATAGTCACCCTGCCCACCTGGATGGTCGATGTTGAACCATGTTGTCCACTCACCAGGACCTAAGAGATCAGAGCCAGCTTGGCCTGCAGCCATGCCCTGGAGCCCCAGGGATGCTGCAGTTCCCCTTTCCTGCTCACCATCTGGGAGTCATCCCTGATACCTGCCACCCTCCCCAATCAGTCTCAGGCCCTGTTGTGTCTCTCTCTTCAGCATCTCCCTGATATCTTACCCCTCTGCATCCTCCACCACTGAAGCCTCCGTTCAAGCTCTCATCAGCCCCCTGTACCATGTCAGTAACTTCCTGCCTGGTCTTGGTACCTCTAGGCTCCCCCTCCACCACCCTCTCCTTTCCACCTCCCTGCAACCAGGGTGAACTTTCTCTGTATGGCTTGGACCACAGCACTCCCCAGCTTAAAAAATCCCTTAGCCAGGCATTCAGGGTGCTAGCGAGCTGGCCTCTGCTATCTGTCCGTCCTCATCTCCCTCCTCTCCCCATTAGCCTGTGCTGTGGCTACAGCAAGCTCTACAGCACTCTTGGAATCTGTCAGCCAGCTCCGTGAGTCTGAGCTATCTGTATACTAGGTCCCTCTGCTTGGGCAGAGGCATAGGCCAATGCCTTGTAAAAGTGGGTTTCCATGGAAACCTAACCTAGTGCCCTGGCTTCAGAGATTCTCTTAGTAGCTAGGTAAAGATACCCCCTCCCAACACCTCCCTGCTCCAGCAACCACTCACTCTCCAGGGGGTCAGCAGGCTTAACAAAGATGCTACGGGTCCCCTTCCCAGGCTGGACTCTTCTCACGGACTGGGTGAGCAGTGCCTGCCTCCCTGAGGGCCAGGAGGAGAAGAAGCTGAGTGAGAAGTCAGGACTTTAAGATATGGGGACCCACATCTAAGATGCATCAATTGGTCTCAACCTACCTGGAGCAAAGGAGAATGAAGAACACCAAAGATACAAGGTAATTATGAGTCCAAGAGACAGAAAGGGCCACATAAATCAGAGACTACGTCAGCCTAAGACCAGAAGAACTAGATGGTGCCTGGCTACAACCTATGACTGCCCTGGCAAGGAACACAACAGAGAATTTCTGATGGAGCAGGAGAGCAGTAGGATGCAGACCTCAAATTCTCATAAAAAGACCAGACTTAATGGTCTGACTGAGACTAGAAGGACCCTGGAGGTCATGGTCCCCAGACCTTCTGTTAGCCCAAGACAGGAACTATTCCCAAAGCCAACTTTTCAGACAAGGATTGAACTGGACTATACGATAGAAAATGATACTGGTAAGAAGCAAGTTTCTTGGCTCAAGTAGACACATGAGACTATGTGGGCAGCTCCTTTCTGGAGGGGAGATGAGAAGACAGAGGGGGATAGGAGCTGGCTGAATGAACGTGGAAATACAGGGTGGAGAGAAGGAGTGTGCTGTCTCATTGAGGGGAGAGCACCTAGGAGTACATAGCAAGATGTATATAAATTTTTGTACGAGAGACTGACTTGATTTGTAAGCTTTCACTTAAAGCACAATAATAAAAAGGAAAAAGATATGGGGCCCCAGCAGGGTCCTACTACCAGATTTCCAGGACTCCGGAAAACAGTGAGATGTGGTAGAAAGAGCATGTGCCCAGGACATAGGTTCAAATCCCCACTCTGCCACTTGTTGACCTTGGAACCTATTTCTTCCCCTGAACTTGTTTCCCCATAGAATAGGGATGCATTAATAATGACTACATCATAGGTCATAGTGCACATTCAGAGTGGTAGTGAACCTAAAGGCGCCTGGCATATAGTACGTACTCAAAGAACGCTAGCTCCCTTTTTGCTCCCACTCTAAAAATGCACAGTAGGATGCTGCTGAGCAGCCAGTGGGTTCGGGCTCCTGGTTTGGGATCTGGACCTGTCCTCAGAAAACTAAGCCTTATTTTTCTGCTCTGCAAAATGGAGATATTAGTCCCCACCTCACAGGGCAGTTCTGTTGACATGAGGATTCCCTGAGGTAACACTTTCCATAAGAAAGCAGCTCTGGAGTACACCATTGAGACTGAGAGCGTGGGCCTCAGAGGCTCTGCTACTTCCGGACTGTATGACCTTGGGGAAGCTACTTAACCCATCTGACTCCCTGTTCCCTCACAGAAAATGAGCATAGTAATAGTTCCCACCTCAGAGGATTGTGGGGATTAAATAAGCTCATTCATAAAATCCAATTAGGGCACTGCCTAGCACATAGTGTATACTGAATCAGTCAGTGCTAGCAACTCCTTTTAGCTCAGTGCCTGACACAACAGATGGATTCCTCTCCCCTTAGCAAATTTGGCTTTAGGAGTCCACCCTCCCATAAAGGAAGGACTCATATGGCCTAATTGGGGCAGTGGTCCTCAATTTTCTAACCCCAGGCTGGAAGGATCTTCCTGAGGGTGGGTATAGGGTCCTCAGGACACAGGGAGCTTCAAAAGCCAGCCCACTTGTGAGTCTAGATTGGAAGGGAAAGGGGAAAGGAGAACAGAGAACTGCAAAAGCTTCCAAAGGCAATTAGCTCTCTTGTAGAGACCCAAATCACAATACTCTGTCTGCTTAATTGGGGTGATAGGAGCTCTTTTAATCAAACTAATCTGATTTCCCCTCTGATGGCTGAATGTTAATCATCTTCACAAACAGCAGCTGTCAGGGTGGAATGAGCAAGGCGGGTGGAAGGCACACACAGGATTTGGCAAGATGCTGAGACAGCCTTTATTCCTGCATCTGTGGTCATGAAGCCTGCAGTGCATGCGGCTTTAAAAGAGGGCCTTGAGTTGAGCAGTTTTGCTTTACCTGAGTATGTGGTTAGAAATCAGGAGAGGAAGGGGAGTGGGAGAGTGTGCAGGGTAATGCTAGAGCTCTGATGCTTAGACTCCTTGGGTAGTCAGCTGTCCCACCAGGCAAATCCTCTCTACTTGTTCCTTTGAGGGAGTCTCTAGGTAGTGCAAATGGTTGACACCATCAGCTGCTAACTGAAAAGTTGGAGGTTTGGGTCTACCCACAGGTGCCTAGGAAAAGAGACCTGGCAATTACTTCTGAAAAATCAGCCATTGAAAACCCTGGACGTATAAGTTCTACTCTGAAAAATGTGGGATTGCCATGAGTTGGAATTGACTCAAAAGCAATTGGTGGTTTCTTTGAGAGCTCATTGTCACCAAAGGATGGGGTCAGAGGGCAGGGAGACCAGACGCCCCCTTTGAATGACTGATCGAGGAGGTGCTCTGGTGCTTATGTCTCATTGAAGGGTCTAACTAAAATTGAGCTTTAGGTCAGAAGCATTTTCATGAAACTAAAAACACCCCAAACCTGCTAAACCTGCTCCCAAGAACTCAATGATGCTCTGTGATTCCCTTTTTGCTTTGGTTGCCTGGAAGCTCAGACCTAAATTCAATACTCAGGGGCAATACTCCTTCCTCTAAATGATTGCTCATCCCTCTCCTCATTTAAAAATTCTGTTCTTCCCATCCAGGGCAAAGGAGAATGAAGAAAACCAATGACACATGGGAAATGTTAGTCCAAATGACTAATGGGCCACGACTACCACATCCTCCACCAGCCTGAGCCCAGAACAACTAGATGGTGCCTGGTTATCACCACCAACTGCTCTGACAGGGATCACAATAGAGGGTCGCGGACAGAGCAGGAGAAAAATGTAGAACAAAATCACAAAAAAAGAGCAGACTTACTGGTCTGACAGAGACTGGAGGAACCCCAAGACTATGGCCCCCAGAAACCCTTTTAACTCAGGACCGAAGTCACTCTTGAAGCTCACCCTTCAGCCAAAGATTACAGAGGTCTCTAAAACAAACAATAACACACATAAAGAACATGTTTCTTAGCTCAATCATGAATATGAGACCAAATGGGCAAAACTGCCCAAAAGCAAAGATGAGAAGGCAGGAAGGGACAGGAAAGCGAAACGGATAGAAATGGGAACCCCCAGGGTAGAGAAGGGGAGAGTGTTGACACATCGCGGGGATTGCAGCCAATATCACAAAGCAATTTGTGTATAAATTGTTGAATGAGAAAGTAATTTGCTCTGTAAACTTTCATCTAAAGCACAATAAAATAAATTTAAATAACAAAAGGTTCTGTTTTTTGAGTCTTAACATTGGGAACTATCTCAAATCCTTTGGGAAAATAAGCAGGACATAAATTATGATTAAATTCATAAACGATCCTCAGGCCTTGAAGCCATTGCTGTGACATAAGGCAGATGTGTAGCTGGACGGTAGACCAGACATGACTTCACTATGGCAGATGGGGACTTGGGAGCTACCAGATACTTAGCCTGTACCCAACACAGAGGTGACCTCGAGGACCAGGAGTAAGACTATGCAGGCCTTGGTCCCCAACATCTTTCCCCCAGGCCCTGTGGGGAGCATGGCAAGAGATGGACGAGGGTGCTTCACAGTGTCAGCTTGTCCCTGGAATGTGGTCTCCCAAGAAGTTTCTCAGATTCAGTGACCTGCAAAGAAACAAAACATGTCAGGTTCCATGTTTCTGAGTCACCTCTTACAGATCTAGTGGGAATATTTCTTGAGCTGTCAGGAATGGAAAGGTGGACGGAATGAAGTCTTGTGGGAGGTGACACCTGCTTGAGTTGCAAGACCCGGCAGCTTAGGTGGTACAGAATCTGAGTTCAAATGAGGCAGACTCCTCTGGGGTCCAGGTTCCAGGGCCTCAATCAAGCAGCACCTGAGGGAGAGTAGGGTGGGGAGGATCCATGATAATGAGCATCAGCCAGGGCTTACTCCCAGCAGCCTCTGGGTGACTTATCAATCACTTACAAGACCTGGGCTTGGCGGGCAGTTGTTTTTTTACCCTTTGGTGGGGTTCACACCCTTGGGCTGTGTGTTAGGACCATGCAGCCCCAGCCCCCACTCCGGTGGCCCCTCACAAGCAGGCAAGCTGGAGGGCAGTGCCTCACACACCACACCTCAGGGAACCCATTTCCAGATGCACACGGGCTACAGCTGGAATACATTCTGACCTGTTTGGGACCTGGCTGGGAGTTACACAGCCAGGAGCAGCTGGGGGAAGCAGAGAGGATGTGTTGTGAGAGGCCAGGGTTCCCCAATAATTGCTAAAGGGGGGCTAGGGGCTGCAGGAGCGGGGAGAGGAAGGTAGGCACAGTAATAAGGGCAAGGAGCCATGGGGTGTGGCCCAGGCTTTAGCTCAGCTGGACACTTTTTCTCTCTCCCCAGAGCTCTGGCAAACCCAGAATCTGACTAGTTTCTGGAGATTCCAACGTGGTTCCCTTCAACTCCCAAGCCTAGGGTTTGGTGGGAAAAAATTTCAAAAACACTTGGATTTCATGGACCCCCCAGGGTCCCAGGGAAAGAGCCAACCAATCCCACATTGCAGACCATCTAGCTCTAAACCTGCTTCCTCCATCACCACCTGTTTCTCAGATGAGGTAGCAAAGGCCCTGGGAGGCCCCCAAGATCTCCAGCTATTGCACGTCTTACTCCAAGTGGCTGGGCTCTGAGCAGGGAGCTGAGTGGGCATGAACTCAGCACTCAGTCTGAGACGGCTCTGAGGCTGTCTGAGAAGCCAAGGTGGCCTGAGGCACCTTGTGGAAAAACCATTTCCCATCTGGCAGACCACAGAGGTTTCTCTCAGCATCG
Source organism: Loxodonta africana (assembly GCF_030014295.1). Classification (NCBI taxonomy): domain Eukaryota; kingdom Metazoa; phylum Chordata; class Mammalia; order Proboscidea; family Elephantidae; genus Loxodonta; species Loxodonta africana. Next base: position 50,658,088 of record NC_087354.1, on the reverse strand, counting down.
CAGTCGTTTCCTGAGCCTATGCCCCGTCCGTTAAGTTCTTCATCCCACATACCTCAGAGCTCTCAGACAAAGCAGACTGGCTAACCAATTGAAAAATGCAGGAGCACGCAGAGGTACCGAGACCCTAAATGGGACCACTTGGGGAGCCTGAACTCAGGTAGGAGAGAGGAAGAGGCTTGGGACTAACGAATGGAGGGAAAAAGAGAACTGCAAAGCCGAAAGGGGCGTCTACTCTGTGGGAGACGAGGGATGACCCAACAAAAGGAAGAATAGGGGTAGTCAAGGAAGGGCAGGCAGTGGGGTGCAGAGAGGGGGTGAGGGGAACAGGGATGGAGCTCACCGTGTCTCAGCAGGACTCCTCAGCTGGGGGTCCCAGTCTTTGCGTCTCCAGCAGTCCAGCTTCCCGGGCCTTATATAGCACAGCTGGTGGCTCAGCCTGTGGCAGTGAGCCACAGGGAAGCAGCAGCGAAACCAGATCTGAGCATGAGGAAGCTCAACCTCCCTCTCCCCTCCCCACATCCCCTGCAGCTCACAGAGGCTCAATTTCACTTCCAGATCCATAGGGGGAGATGCAGCAGGGCCTGGTGATGCGCCAGGTGGGCAGCTGCCTGGGGATCCAGAGGCTGGAGCAGAGCGACAGGGGTAGAGAGGTGGGGTGGACATTGGGAGCAGCCCTGGGAAGGGGCCAAGGGGAACTCTACACCCTGGACAGCATTTCATGGCTCAGGGGTTGGTGTGCTCTTGCCTAAATCTTCTAGCTGATCCCCTCAACTCCCCTGGCCCTGCCCGTCCATGCAGAGAAAGAACTTTGCTGGTCTTAGCACATACCCCAAACTCTCATGCATGCACAGCTGGTTGGGGGAGCCTAGTCTGTTTGGCAGCTACTCAGGTGCCCTGGCCTCCGAGGGAGCACTCAGGGAACCTCAGAAGAGACAAAGGACGAAGGGATTATGAAGCACAGGATGTAACCTGGTGAGAACAGTTCTTCCCCACCCTTCCCCACTTCCCTGGGGCTTGCCCCAGCTGGGTGCCTGCCTGTACCCATTGGGGCCCCAGAGCCCCAGCCAGACTCTCACATATGTGCTTGGGTGAGTTACGTGTCTGACTCTGGGCATGAGCGCCCACAAGCGTATGAACAGTCAGCCTTACCCGTAGGTGGCAGAAGCAGGGGCCGGTGCTTCAGACCTTACCTCCAGCGTGAGGTTGCCTTTTGTCAACAGGCAGTGGCTCTCCAATTTAAGCATGCATCAGCATGACCCAGGGGCCTTGTTAAAACACAGATTGCTGGGCCCTACCCCCAGAATTTCTAATTCAGTAGGTATGAAGTGGGTCCCAAGGCTGCATGTCTAACAAGCTCCCAGGCGAAGTTGATGCTGCTGGTTCATGACCACACTGAGAATTACTGGTCACAAGGATAGAGCCCCAGCTTCAGCATGGCTTTGATGGCAAAGGTCTGAGCAAAGCCCATGTGAACTCTGTTGGTCCAAGGTCATCAGCTGACTTAGGAGGAAAACTGGAATTTGGGTCAGAAGCCTAGTCCTGGCTCTGTCCCTAATTCGGATGTGTGGCCTTTGACAAGTGACCCTGAGCTTCAGTATCTCCATCAGTGCAATAGGAGTTTAGGCCAAGTGAGCTTTGAGGCCCCTGCTAGCTCTGGGATTGTAAAGTTTGATAAAATGCTGACAACAAACAGAACATGGAGAAGAGAAAGGAAGGAATGACAGCTCCAAGGAGTCTGGCCAGGGGTCAAGAGGCAGGCCAGAGGAGCAACGTGACCACTGAGGATGGATAAGGACAGCAAGACAGGCAGGAGAGGAAGGGGAGGAGGTAAACCAGAGAGCCAGAGGTCAAGGTCAGGGTAATTGGCTTCTCTGCAAGGCTCCTATTCTATACTAACCCAGGGTGTGTGAAAGAGGCCTCTCCAGCCTCCCAATTGCACCCCTCTCTTCTTTCTGTAGCAGGAGGCAGGATCCTCTATGGGGTGAGGGTTTGCCCTTTAGGCCAGGATGTCTGCCTGGGTCTCCTTGTTGGCCCAGTTCATACCGAGGCCCCATTTAGCCCCAAATGCCAGAGGGTATTGCCATGGTTGATACAGAACTGAGAGCTGTGAGCTAGAATCCCTGGGTTCTCATTCCAGCCCTGCCATTTTAGTCTCTCTAGCTTATCTCCAGAGCCCTTGTGGCGCAGTGGTTAAATGCTTGGCTGCTAAACCAAAGGTCGGCAGTTCAAATCTACCAGCTGCTCCTTGGAAACCCTATAAACCTTATAGACAGTTGTACTCTGTCCTATAGGGTTGCTATGAGTCAGAATCAATGCAATGGATTTGGTCTTTTTGACTTAGCTCATCTCCAAGGAGCCCCGGTAGCTCAGTGGTTAAGCACTCGGCTGCTAACCCAAAGGTCGGCGGTTCAAGCCCACCAGCCTCTCTGGGGAGAAAGATGTGGCAGTCTACTTCCATAAAGATTACAGCCTTGGAAACCCTTAGAGGCAGTTCTACTCTGTCCTATAGGTCTCTATGAGCCAGAATCAACTCCAGCAATGGGTTAACGGGTTAGCTCATCTCATCTCTGCCTGCTTCCATCAAAGAGTCCTTTCCTGCCCCCAAGTGGAATTGAGCTGTGAGCTGCAAAGGGTTAGATTGGGGGAATCTGAGCTTAGCCTGCCCTCTCCTCCCAGGACTCCTTTGAAGAAGAGGCTGCTGCTCTCCTCACCCAGGACCCCAGGATAGACAGGGCTTGTGAGGCAGTGCAGGTCTGGAGTGTCTAGGGCCTGGCCTAGATGGGTCATTCCCAGCCATGAGTGTCCACTTGGGGCCTCAACAGACCAGGCTAGTCTGTAGCAGCTCCAAGCTCCTGCCTGGAACCCACTGGAAACCCATCAATCATTCCAATTCCTGCCCAGGGGATTGAAGATCTTGGAGCCCAGTTGAGCCAGGCCACTGTGGCCCAAGCCTACAGCCAGAGGACTCCACCCTGCACTGAGAAAGAAGCTTGAGCACTGGGAGGGTTCTGACCTGGTCCTGGTAGGTCCAGAGGAGGGTGCTCTATCTCAGTACTCTCTCTTCCACTTCCCCCCTGCTCACCTTGTCACCACTTGTGGCTTGGGAGGCTTTGCAGGCTGCGATGTGGACAGTCAGCTGACAATCTCTGGGCATTGGAGGCCTTGGCTGAAGTTCTGAGTGACCATCAGAGGCTGCTGACCCATGCCTGAGTTGGGTAGTTGGGAGCTCACCACCTGACCAAACTCTCTCTTCCCTGTCCTGGGTACAGGTTAATCACTGTTCCACCTCTGCGTTTTTGTAGTTTCATTCCTCAGCTTTCCATCTTAAAATACAACCCATACTTCCCACCAGTGTGAATGCCCCATCTTTCAAAGTCCCATCACAGTCTCTCTCCTTTGTAATGCCCTCTCTGACCACCCAGGCCACCTTGATTATTCCTTCCTCAGATCTCAGGAAATAACATTCAGTCTCATGTGCTTGGCAAAGCACATTCATGATCTTTATCCAATCTTCAGCTTCACAGCTGATCTGCAAGGCAGGGATGAGCACGCCCATTTTACAGAGAATGAACTGAAGCTCAGAAAGGTGAAATCATTCAGACACAGTAGGTCTTCAGCTCAAAGTTGCCCCTGAGAACAAGGGGTCTAGGGTAGACCTCGTCATGGAGCTCTCAGCTCAGAGGAGCCACCGTGGAAATCACACTCCAACTGGATGTTCCTCAATGAGAACATCCTAGAACAGGCTGGTCCTACCTGCCCTGGTGCATCTACCAGACTCTGTTGCTCTGCCTCCCAAGACCGAAGACCTCTTTTTGTGGCTCCCCTGAGAGGCCCAGGTGGCTCCTGGTGTGATGCTGCTTTAGCTCTGGCCAAGGTATTGGCAGCCCAGAAAGCCCGCGGCAGTGAAAGATGGCCTTGGGCAGGGATGAGGTGAGGTGGAAGCCCTCCCTGGCTGGCTGTTCCCAAGACACCAGGCTGTTTTATGGGCCAGAGCTGCGGAAAGTTGAGTGAGGGGAGCCTCCCTCTTTCCAAGCGGAATCTCTTGGCCACGCAGCACCTGGGCCCTGAAGATTTGCTGCCTTCCCCAGGTCACCATCAGGTCTCCTAGACAAGCAGGCAGGAAAGGGGAAATGGAGGTTAGAAATGCTGGGCTGGGCCTGGTAACGAGACCTAGGCAGATGGGATGGGACTGAGACAGACACATGGCCCTGCATGGACAATTCTTAGTGGGTTGGCCTTTTGTTCCCAGAAGCAAAGCCGAGTTCAGGGTGGCCAAATCAGGGATTTCTTCCTAGGCGCTAAGCACAGGATGTTGGGCAGGGACACAGAAGGCAAAGAAGGGAAAGAAGGAAGTTGAACTCAACCCTGATTTTTTTTAATTGGGGAATAATTTTTATACTGTAAAATTCATCCTTTTTAGTGTACAGTTCTGTGATTTTGACAAATGCAAAACAATCACATAACCACCATCACAATCAAGATATAAAACTTTTCTGTTGCCTCAATGTAATCACACCATATAAGCCTTTTGAGTTTGCTTTCTTTTACTTAGCATAATGCATCTGAGATTCATCCATTCTCTTGTATGCATCCATAATTCATTTCTTTTTATGGGTGAGTAAAACCCGTTGCCATTGAGTCAGTTCTGACCTCTAAGGAGATTCCGACTCCTAGCAACCCTATAGGAGAGAGTAGAACTGTCCTGTAGGATTTCTGAGGCTATAATATCTATGGAAGCAGATTACCACATTTTTCTCCCTCAGAGCTGCTGGTAAGTTGAACCATCAACCTTCTGAGTAGCAAGCAAGCACTCAACCGCTGCACCACCAGGGCTCCTTATTGCTGAGTGCTATTCCATTTTATGGAGGCACCACATTTTGTTTATCCATTCACCAGTCGAAGGACAGTTTTTTGTTTTTTACTGTGGTAAATATATGTTGTTGAAATTTGCCATTTTGACAATCTTCACAGGTATAGTTTAGTGACATTAATTATGTTCATCATGTTGTTCAACCAAAATTGCACCCAAATTTTGAACAATATTTAGCAATTACATTTTAGCTATAAATACATGTGTACATGTTTTTGTGTAAAGTTTTTCATTTCTTTTGGGTAAATACCTAGGAGTGGGATTGCTAGGTAAGTTATATTTAACTTTGTAAGAAACTGCCAGATTGTTTTCCAGAGTGACAGTACCATTTACATTCCCAGCAGCAGTGGATGAGAGTTCTAGCCGCTCAGCCTGCTCATCAGCACTTGATATTGTCAGGGTTTTTGTTTGGTTGTTTTGTTTTGAGCCATTCGATTGGGTGCGTAATGCTATCTCCTTGTGGTTTAATTTGCATTTCTGTATTAACTTCAATTTACTTGGATCCACAATCAACACCCACGGAAACAACAGTCAAGAAATCAAAGGACCCATTGCCTTAGGTAAATCTGCTGCAAAAAAAACTCTTTAAAGTGTTGAAAAGCAGAGATGCCACCTTGAAGACTAAGGTGTACCTGACCCAAGCCATGATGTTTTCAGTCGCCACATATGCATGCAAAAGCTGGACAATGAATAAGGAAGACCTAAGAAGAATTTTTTTTAAGAAGAATTGACGCTTTTAAATTGCGGTGTTGACGAAGAATATTGAATATACCACGGACTGCCAAAAGAACAAACAAATCTGTCTTGGAAGGAGTACAACCAGAATGCTCAAGGACAACTTAGAAGCAAAGGTGGTGAGACTATGTCTTACATACTTTGGACATGTTATCAGGAGGGATCAGTCCCTGGAGAAGGACATTATGCTTGGTAAAGTAGAGGGTCACCGAAAAAGAGGAAGACCTTTGACCAAATTGACACGGTGGCTGGAACAACGGGCTCAAGCATAACAACGATGGTGAGGATGGCACAGGATAGGGCAATGTTTCGTTCTATTATACGTAGGGTCGCTATGTGTTGGAACTGACTCAACAGCACCTAACAACATTAGCTAATGATGCTGAGCATCTTTTCATAGTTGCCATTTATATATCTTCTTCGGTGAAGTATCTGTTCAAATATTTTACCCATTTCATATTTGGGTTGTTCTCTTATTAGTGAGTATTGATGGTACTTTATATATTCCAGATACAAGTCCTTTATCAGATATGTGTTTTGAAAATATTTTCTCCCAGTCTGGGGTTTGTCTTTTCATTTTCTTAAGTGTCTTTTTTTTTTTTTTTTGGTGAAAATATAAACAGTGTCTTTTGAGAACAGTTCTTCATTTTTATGAAATTCAATTTATCAATTTTTTCTTTTATGGATTGTGCTTTTGCTGTCAAATCTAAGAAATCTTTGCCTAACCCATTTTAAAAACAGCTTAGGGAGGTGTCTGACCTCCTCCAACCCTACAAGGTGGAAGGAGAACCAAGATGAACAGCCCAAAGCTGATTCCTGTTAGGTGGAGGTCAGACACGCCCCCTCTCTCTCCACCATCTGACACCAACTGTCCCTCCCACAGCACTCAACTGGGTTCAATAATTCATTGCAATGGCCATACAGAACTCACAATTATGGGGTTTACTAGGGAAGTAACAGTTACAATTCAGGCTCAAGAACACTCAGGATACAGTTCTTCCATCAATTGCCTCTCTCCAGCTGTGCTCACAGGCACACCTCTCCCTGATCCTCAGTCTCTCCCTAAAGGCACTCAGTATTTTCTCTCTGGGGGCAATGAAGCCCATCTTGCTGTCTCCTGCTGCCAGGTCTCTGGTGCCAGGTCTCTCCTGCTTCTTTCCTTCCTTGGTGGTGGTGGGCTCTTCTCTGGAATTGTCTCTGTTTTAAGGCAAAACTGACCAATCCCCTTGATAGGCCCCAATAACCCTATCACACAATCACCTGGGTGGGAGTTACAAGACCGTGGCTAGAAAGGCCACACCCAAAAGTAATTAATTGTACCACACCCATGATCACAAAAATTTTCTTTTTTTTCTAGGAGTTTTGTAGCTTTAGGTTTTACCTTTAGGTCTATGACCCATTTTGAATTAGTTTTTCATAGTTCATTTTTTTGCATATGGAGGTTCAATTATTTCAGCACTGTTGTTGAATAGTCCTTTCTTCATTAACGAACCTCTATTTTTTTAGCACCTTTATTGAGATATAATTCACATACGATAAAACTCACTCACTTGAAGTGAACAATTCAATGACTTTCAGTAAATTTACAGAGTTGTGCAACCATCACCACAATCTACTTTAGAACATTTCTATCACCCCAAAAAGATCCCACAGACTCATTCACAGTCTCTCCCTATTCTGAACCTCAGCCCCAGGCAACCATTAATCTATTTTCTGTCTCTTCAGTTCACATAATCGAACAATATCAACCACTCCTATTTTTAAAAGACCTGAAATTTATGTCACCTGAGCATTTTGAGGCCTTGCCAACCCGTGGGTACAGGTGAGGGCACTGTAGTAGTAGAAATGGCCCCATTTCACCACGCTTGGCCCACCTGTGCACAGGGATAGTCAGCTCCCAGGGTTTCATGTTGTCTGCCCAGGAGTTCCCAGGAGACATTTTATAGGTACTCATGGACACGTCTACTCCCATGGTGCACTGTCAGTTCTTTCCACCCACTGAAGTCTTTATAGTACCACTGCTCTGTGACGCATTGACCCCAGTACCCCAGAGCTCTCCTGGTGCCTAGCGACACAGAGGTCAGTAGCATAGTGGGGACAGGTGCCTCTCTTACATGATCCCAAAAAACAGGGCTGCTTATGCCCAAGTAAGACACAGGCTTTTCAGTGGAACAGCCCTTTTGGCTTTTTACCTTCAGCACTTTGCTCTCCCAGGTCTCAGACGTGAGTCCACTGAGAAGGGTGCCAGGAGGCTGATGTGATAGATGAGCACATTTCTGAGTCCAAAACTGCCCCTCCACTCCAGTAACTCATATCTCCCAGAAGGTTCCTCGACCAGGCTTGATTTGAATCCCCTATGTGAAAGTGGAGCCCTGGTGGCACAATGATTAAGCACTTGGCTGCTAGCTGAGAGTTGGCAGCTTGAGCCCACCTAGCAGCTCTGTGGAAGAAAGACTGGGAATCTGCTCCTGTAAAGATTACAGCCAAGAAAACTGCCCCTATGGGGGCAGTTTTACTCTGTCACATAGTGTCTCTGTGAGTTGAAATTGACTCGACAACACCCAACAACAACAACATACTCATTCAGCCTCCATCCAACAAAGAAGTGGAATGCTCTGAGACCGTTCAGTTGCCTTTACTTTTCTGGTTGCTTCATCTGTCAAAACTGATATTGATTTTCATTCCAGGGCCCTGGAATGCCCTACTTCCTGTATGGGCCTCTACTTCTTGCTATGAGCCTCGTGTCCAGGGAGATGGGGGTGGGAGGGGGAAGTAGGCAAGCAGGCATGACCAGCCTTCCAGTTTAAGAGGGACCTGAGCAGCCTCAGTGTACGTGACAGCAACCCAGGGGAGCAGTACCTACTTCTGTCTGAGCGGTTGTGTGCATAACCTTGTGTGTAGTGTGAGTGGCTGCGTGGGAAGGTGCATTTTAGCCTGATCAGGATCAGTGAAGAAGAGGAAGGTGTATGAGACTTCTGCCAAGACCTGGTTCCTGGAGAAGCTTAGGAACCCAGGTCTACTAATTTCCAGTCCTCTGACTTCCATTTCACCACAGTGGCCTCACAGGATGATGGAGGGAGTTGGTTGCTCTCCTTATCTTCTGTCTGGGAGCCAGGGAGACAAGAGCTCCTTAACTAGCTCTGCAGTTCTGGGAACAAGGATGATGTCTCACTCAGGCCATCCTTAGTTTTAAAAAAAAGGCGGAGGGAAGGGGGTTTCTTGTGAAGATAGGGATGGTCAGGAGCTGGGGAACTCTCACAGGCCTCCTGGTGTATGTCTCCTTCTCTCTATGTGGCAGCTCCACTTGTTTTTTGGTCCTGAAAATGATCCATCTTCTGCATTTCCTTAGTTCAAATCCTCACTGGAACCAGTCTGGCTCAGTTACCACTCCCACCCGTCTTGGGCAGAATCTTCCCCATTAAGCTGCCTCACCTGTCACCAGCCAGCCTGTGAAAGGTCTGAGTTTAGGCCAAACCCCACAGTGGCACTGCTTCCTTGAGCAGGGGCCTATGTTTGGGGCAATTACAGCTAGAAGGGGATGTGGGGTGTGGTGGCACCAACTGGGTTACCAGCACCTTTTGAGGGTTTGTCCTCACACCTGAAACATGCGCACACTCTTCCTAAGCACCACCGTCCCCACATCTCTCCTCTCTCTGAGCTTCCCCAGCTTGCATCTCACCTTTTCCCACTTGGCTCCATGCCCTGAATTGAGTTCTCCCCTCCACCTGGGAATACTCCTTCAGTCACTTGACTGTGAGTTTCCGAAAGGCATGGACTGTCTTATTTGTGTCTGTGTTCCCAGTACCTGGCTCAGTGTCATAAATTCATAGACCCCCAGAGAAGAGGAAGGGCTTGCCCAAAGCTACTCATGAAGGGAGGGCAAAACCAGAGCTGGAGCCAGGTCTCCTGTTCCACATTCAGGCTCCACTCACCACTCCAGCAGCCTGCTGGCATTTCACTGAGATGTGAAGCTAGGGGCCTGAAGTCCCATTTCTGGATCTGGTGAGGCCTCTGGCTTTGCCTTGAGACACAGAGACATCCTCCCTTGAGGATGCAGGCCCAGCCCTCACCCCTGACATTCAGGCAGCTCTGAGTCAGTTCTGGGGGTGAACCTGCCGCCCTGCTTGTAGGATTGGGGGAATGCTCACAGCAGGCCCACAGACATTACCCCAGGGCCCCGGAATGCTCTACTTCCTGCTATGGGCCTCATGACCAAGGAGATGGGGATGGGAGGGGGAAGTGGGCAAGCAGACATGACCCAACCCTTGAATTTAAGAGGGATCTGAGCAGTCTCAGTGTACATGACAGCAACCCAGGGGAGTAGCTCCTGCATCTGTGGAAGCAGCTGTGTACGTAACAGTGCGGGTATAGTGTGAGTGACTTTGTGGGAGTGTGCATGCCCAGCTCTGACTCCCAAATGTAGTGTGGCCTTAGGCATTTCACGCTGTTTCCGGGCCTCAGTTTCCTCCACAGTAAAATGAGGGGATTAGCTGGGCTCCAATGCTATGACAGTGTTACCATAATGTCAGCAGCAACCTCCCTGCCCCTTCAAATACAGGTGAAATTGCTTTGAACCTCACCGTCCGTGACCAATGGGTACAAGAGCCCTTCCAAGGATCTCTTAATTCCAGGACGCCGCCTCTGCCTCTGGTGCTGCTCCATCTTGGGCTCAGGTTTTCCATCCCATTCCACATCAACTTCAATACCCACCCCTTTTAGTTTCCAAAACAAGCAATCATGGACACTAAGCTTCTCTGAGGCTACTAGACTTGACAAAGGGGGGTTACCCTGTCACCAACTCCCTCCCTTTTCTTTTTCCACCACTGCTCCTCACTCTTCCTTCCAGAGCTTTCTCCTTCCTCTCAGCAAAGAACTTTTCCCCGCTGTGATGGCTAAGGTCGTATGTCAATTTGGCTAGGCCATGATTCTCAGTAGTTTGGTGGATATAATGTGATCATCCTCCATTTTGTGATCTGATATGAGCAGCCAATCATTTGAAAGGGGAGTTTCCTTGAGAGTGTAGCCTGCATCCAATATATATAAACATTCTGGCAAAGCTAGCTGTCTCTGGATCCTGCACCCAACTTATCATCCTCTGACCTCCAGTTCTTGGGACATGAGCCAGCAGCCTGCCATCTGACCTGCAAATTAGGTCCATCAGCCCCTGCAACCACATGAGTCAGGAAAAGCCCCCAGCCTGAGGTCTGACCCACATATTTGGGATTTGCCAGCCTTCACAACTCTGTGGACTATTTCCTTGAAATAAATCTCTCTCCCTCTTTCTCTTTATACACACACACACACACACACACACACACATATGTTTGTTATGAGTCAGAATCAACTGTATGGCAACGGGTCTGGTTTTGCTCCTCTAGAGAACGCAGTCTAAGATATCTGGCCTCTGAAGCCCCAGTCCTGCGGATCTCCACCCACCAGGGGCCTCATCTCCTACCCCCAGCTCTTATTAAAACATTTTCTTACAAGAACAGCTCTCCGATGGAGAATGATCCTGGTCTCCACCACCTGGTACATGTGTAGTATGGGTATGTGTGTAATTATTTATGACTACATGTCTGTCTGTACCATCGTGTGTACATGATGCTTGAGCAACGGGAGAGAGATGGAAGCGTTCCCATGAGGAGACTGAGTCCATCTGCTTGTGTCTCTGTGTCTTTTTTTCCAAACACACAGACTCCCAAGAACCTGTACCCAGACACTGGCATGGTGCGCATTCTCTCAATATTCATAGCAAGGCTCAATCCAGGTACCGCCTCCTCCAGGAACCCTACCTCACAGCCCCAGGCTGAGCCAACTGCCCCTCTTCTGCATTCTACAGCCCCTGTGTCCTCGTCCAGCGGAGCATTTATCACCTTACACTACATCGTCTGCTTTCTTGCCTGCCCCATCTCTACAGGTGAAACCCCTAGAGGGCAGGGATTGAAGCTCCCTCCCCTCAGTGTCCCAGCACCTTGAACACACAGAACCCAGTGTGGACTGGGCTGGCTTGACCTCAGACACTCCCAGTAGGATATTCCACCCTCAATGGCCCCACACCTCCATGCCCACCACCCCCACCTGGAGTGCAGGTTAAAATGAACTTAGTACATACAGTCAGCCCTCCGTATGCACGGGTTCTGTATCCACAGATTCAATCAACCACAGATTGAAAATATTTGGAATAAAAAAAAGAAAGTTCCAAAAAGCAAAACTTGAATTCGCCGCATGCTGAGCACTACGCAGAATCCATGAGAATGAAGTGACGTGTAGGCATTCCCTGCTGTAGCTTCCTGCCCTTTCATGGATCCTCAGCCTCTCTCCAGCACACCTTGTCTGAGCATAGTTCACCTTGGGTCTGATGTGTTCTATGTAGTTAGGCCTGTGATGGTTGTCTGTACTGAACACATACAGACTTTTTTTCTTGTCATTATTCACTAATCAATATAGAATAACAACTATTTACATAGCATTTACATTGTATTAGGTATTATAAGTATACAGGAGGATATGCGTAAGTTATATGCAAATACTACACCATTTTATATTAGGGACTTGCACGTCCTCGAGGTTTGGTATCTGTGGGGGGTCCTGGAACCAATCCCCTGTGGATACCGAAGGACTACTGTATACCCAACTGGACTTTCCTTTGAGAGCCACCATGCCTGTACCTTCCTGTGGCCCTAGAAGCTTTCACTAACCCTGAAGAAGGAGGCAGGTTAGGGTACAGGAAGTGGGTAGCCCTCTGGCTGACCCCCACCACGCCCCGGAGCCCTCTACTGCGGGGAGCGGTCCTCCACTTTTCTGTTCTTTCTGGCCCTGGTGCAAACCTTTTTGGCACCAGTGGACTTTTAATATTTTCCATTCCTAGCTGTTATACAACATTTCACCTCAAAAATGCTTCCTCTCCCTCACCAAAAAGCACGTCTTGCCAGCAAGAGGCAGTGTGTCTGGATGAGCCATGGCGACCCACCCGAGAATTCCGGGGCATGAACGAGCCACAGCCCAGCCATTTGGGGAGAGAAGGTGGCAGAAATGTCTTCCCAGCAGACTGGAGCCAAGCTCGTGGGCCGGCCTGAGGCCTCGAGGTCCCACAGGAAACCTATATCTACGCGGACGGTAGGAGGCTGCTCTGGAGTTTCCATCCGGGATCCCATTCCCATCCCTTCCACTTGCCTTCCTGACCATGGCCATGTGGCTTTATCTCTCTGAGCCCCAGCATCCCATCTGTACAATGGAGATAACTATAGGGCCTTTCTTACAAAGTCATTGTGAGGTCCTAATGCTGCCCTTTCTAATCACCTGAGCTGCTTTAAAAAATACCCATGCCCAGGCCTTGCCTGCAGAGATTCCAGTTTATTTGATGTGGAATGGGGCACAGATATCAGTCCTTCTTAAAAGCTCTGTAGGTGCTTCTAACTCACAGCTGTGTTAAGAGCTGGGTGCTCTGATGGAAAAGTACATTCTACAGTGACTCTCTTTACAGGTGCTGGCTGCTGTTTTGATTATCAAGAGCACCATAACCCGTATTTTCTCAGAAATATGATGCCCACGGATGTCTGAAATTCCACTGATATGATGTAGAGGGCAAAGCATTTCAAAAAGGAAGGTGAGGGATCCTGGTGGTGCATTCTGTGACGTCACAATTTCCAAGCCAGCCCTACCCATAAACCGGCTACCAGCTCTGCCCCAGGCCAGGACCCCACAAACCTGCCTTGGTAACCATCCTGCTGGGTGGGCCAGGTTCTCCTCTGACGGTACCCAGCCCTATGGCTGCCCAACAGCTTCCACTACCCAGACCCAGGCCTGGAGCCTGGAGAGTGGGACTGTGGGGTCAATGTCACCCTGTTCCTGTCACCTCCCTCTCTGCCCTCTGAGGTACAGGACAGAAGTCACTGGAGAATAAAGCATGGAGAGAGCCAGTTACCCAATACAGGGCAAGGAGAGAATGGGGCCCTGGTGGGCAGAGCCAACATCTGTTTTCCTCATCCTGAGGAGAGAGGATCTGCAGAAGATTCCTCAGCTGAGGAAAGAAAACAGACTGGGGAAGGTCGCAGAGAGTAACACCGCTGGCCCAAAGAGGCTCAGCCTCTCACAGCGATGAGTGGGTCCACACCGACCCCGGTACCATATCCCAGAGTTATATGCTCTTAGAGAAAGGAGAACAGGTTCTCTCCAGGGGAAAGCACAGCCCCCAGCCTGGGAGAGCTTCATCCAAAGTCCAGGCCCCCCAACAGAGGGCCAGAGCCCACCGATTCCCCAGGCCCAAGGATCTTCAATGGAGCGGTCAACAAGCCTGGGGGCTAGAGACTCCAGTGGCAGACTTTGGCCCATGGGAAGAGGCAGCTGTTTTTTCCTTAGACAAGCTGGAGCTCTCTGGAGATTTGGAGATCTGTTGGAGGTTTCTCTCAGCCCTTGTCAATGGCTTCACTAGGGGAGGTGCAGGGGGTGTGGACCACACTGGGTGACACTGTCAGAGGGCGTGACACCAAAATGACTGTCTATAAAATTTTTGTGCAGTGTTTCAGCAGAAAAGTATTATTTTTTATAAAATAGCCCTGTAGTTAGTTATACCAAAAAAAATTTTTTTTCATAAACCCATATTAAGTGTATCAATATACTCGTTGTCATTGTTAGGTGCCGTGGAGTCAGTTCTGACTCATAGCTACACTATGTACAACAGAATGAAACACTGCCCAGTCCTACAAGGCTAAAATTCTATGCTAATTTACTTTCTGAACCTTCTAAATTGTATGGTTAAAATAGCAAATTTTATGTCATATGTATTTTACTACAACAATTTTTTTTTAAAGGAATTTTGGATTCCAGGCTTCTAGAAGCCCAATTCAGAAACTCAAAGATCTAAGCTCCTCAAACCCACCCAAGGGGAGACTCACAGAAACTTTGCACCCAGGACAGAGATCATGGCAAAGTTAGCTTCTTGGGGGACCCCAGAGATCATTTTGTCTGGTCTTCTTAATCCTGGATCCATGATGACTTTAAACCTGTTGCCGTTGAGTCGATTCCAACTCATAGCGACCCTAGAAAACTGAGAACTGCCCCATAGGGTTTCTAAGGAATGGCTGGTAGATTCGAACTTCTAGCCTTTTGGTTAGCAGCTGAGCCCTTAACCACTATGCCACTAGGTCTCTATGATGACCTTAAAGGGGTAAAAAATATATATATACATAACATTTTGAATGTGTGTACGTACAGTTTTCTGGAGACAGGGTCCAGAACGTTCACCAGATGCTCAAAGGAGTCTATGTTGTAAGTCAGGTTGTCCCAGAAGCAAACCCTGCATTGAAGTTTCATGTGTAAGTGTTTTACTAAAGAAGTTTTCTCAGGAGAAACCAGTAAGGGAGTAGAGGAAGCAGGTAGGAAAAGGGAAGAAGCCAGGGAAGGGTGCGATTTTGTGTGAAACCTCATACTCAGCCTGATCCCATGAAGCTCAGGAGCATAAATTACACCTCTGAGTTTGTCCCTATTCCAGACAAGGCAGCTGGGCTTCTGTACTTCCACAGCAGTCATCGACCATTGGGTGGCCAACAAACAGGCCCTGATTCACTCACTAAGGGGAAAACTCAGGTGTTATGAACTTGACACAAGGAGAGTACCTTAGTGTTGGTGGAGGTGAGAAGAGGGGAGGAAAGAATCTGAACTCACTTCTGAGTCTGCATTCAGATTCACCTCCGAGTCCAGGCCCACTGAACTCATGTCTGAGCCCTATGGAGATAAAAAAAAAAAACAAAAAAAACAGTTGCCATCGAGTCTATTCTGACTCATGGTGGCCCCATGTATGTCAGAGTAGAACTGTGCTCCATATGGTTTTCAATGGCTGATTTTTTGGAAGTAGATAGCGAGGCCTTCTTCTGAGATCCCTCTGAGTGGGTTAGCAGTGAGTGGGTTAAATGTTTGCACCACCCAGGGACACCCCTATGGAGATAGCGTAATGAAAAACTCCAGGATTTCAAGGAACAAGCAAGTCTTCTTTGAAAACTCTAAAAGCAGAGAGAAGCAATTTCCCTTACATAATGGTATTCCCCTCAACGTTGGCCTCTCAAGTGCTCTGTCTCAACAAAGGTAGGAAATATAGGGCCGTGGAGAGATACCCTGCTGGATCAGGCTGGTTGTGAGCCTGTACAAACTATTCCCTTAGGACTCTCAGAAATGTGTGAGTGGGCTTTGCAGGGGCTGGAGGGGCTCCTCATCACCTCAGCAGGTGGATGCAAAGGACAGGTGGAATTTGGGTGCTTATTTTATTTTTCTTCATGTAGTTCTTTTTAGTTCTATTGGTGTGCCCAAACCGTTGAGGTCTAGGGGAGCTTGGGTTGTAAAAAAATATCAGCTGGGTTTGGTAATTGGTAGGTTCTTGGTGTTTTTAGCAAGAGAAGTTTCAGTGGAATGGCGGGGGCTGAAGCCAGACTGCAAAAGCGTGAGGAATGAAGGTATGGGAAGTGAGGAAATGGAGACGGTGTTGACCGCTCTTTGGAGAAATGTGGCTGGTGAGGGGAATGAAGTCTTCTTATAGTGGCCAAAAAGGATACGTGAGGGTCCTTTTTAGAATGGAAGAGCCTTCAACAACTTGTTGGGCTGAGAAGAAGTTGCCAAGAGAGAGTTGTAGATATGGGGCTGAGTGGGGGCTGATGGAAAAAGTTTCCAGAATCTAAGGGGGAATGGGATTCAGGGACCAGGAGAATTCTGGGGCAACTTGCCCTGGGGAAAGAGGGCAGAAATGGGTGTAGGAAAGTTTGGAGAGTGAGGAGTGCTCACGTTGAGGGCTCAGTGTTCTCGGTGAAGTATGAGGTTGAGTCATTTTCTGAGACTGTGGGGCAGGAACTGAGCTGCGGGTTTGGAAAAGCAGCAGAGATGGGAGAATGAGCTGACCGGGAACAGGGAGGACTGATGAGCCAAGGTGAGACAATGAGTCTGTAGAAACTGGTGATTTTCTCCAGCAGGGCTCAGCAGGAGGTCAATCTCAGGAAGAGGAAAGGCAGATTAGATGGGTGTTATGGGAGTGAGCTGGGCCCAGGACGACAGGTGTGCAAAAACTTAAGGGGGCTGGGAAGGGAGGTGTTCAAATGACCTTTCTGGGCTCCAGGCTGTGGAAGGAAGGAAGAGTGACAGGAGGGAGTGGGAAGACTGATAAGTCTCCAGGTGGTCAAGGAGGTCAAGGAAGAGGTATAGGGGGATTAAGGTTGTCCAAGAGTGGGAAGGTACAAGCTGTGTTAGGGAGTGGGATTTGACACTTACAATTTCTGAGGAAGAGCACCTTAACCAAAACGGGACTATTAATTCCTACCCATGAAGGTAAAAGTGTTTTTCTCTCTTAGGATCAAATGACAAAACATAGAAATGTAGTATCTGGGATGTGGCAGGCATTCAATGTGTTCGTGGAAAGATGAAGGAAGGTATGCTACTTCCCCTCTATGGACCTCAGTTTCCTAATCCTTACTGATTGTTTGTTTGACCTACAGTTACCGACAGAAGTGTGTTAATATCTCCCACTGTTAATATCTCCAGAATGTGTCTATCTTTGCCCTTGCTTTCTTTGCGTTTTCCTTTTGCTTTATATATTTTGAAGTTATGTTATTAGGTGTACATAAATTTTTTAATGATTATTCTGTATTTCTGATGAATTAGACCTTTTTATCATGATGAAAGGATGCTTTTATCTCTCACAATGCTTTGTGTTTTAACATCTATGTTGACATACCATATCTTAGTGTCCGTGATAATAACAATCATTTATTTTGTTAAATACTTTATTGTGTTTTGGGTGAAATTTTACACAGCACTTAGGTTCCCATTTAACAAGTTTTATACAAATTGTTCCATGGTATTGGTTACATTTTTCACAACGTGTCAACATTCTCATTATTTCCATTCTGTTTGTTCTGTTTCCATTAATCCTGCTTGGTGCCCTTCCTTAGCTTTTCATCTTTGTTTTAGGGTAAATATTGGCCGTTTGGTCTCATATAGCTGATTATTTAAGGGAGCACAGTACTCACAGGTGATATTGTTTATTTTATAAGCCAATCTATTATTTGGATGAAAGGTGGCCACTAGGGTGGCTTCAGTTCCAAGTTGAAAAGGTATTTTAGGATTACTGTCTTCAGGGCTCCTCTAGTCTCTATCGGTCCAGTAAGTCTGGCCTTTTTTTAGGAATTTAAGTTTTGTTCTACATTTTCCTCCTTTTCTATCCAGGACCTTCTATTGTGTCCCTGGTCAGAAAAGTTCATAGTGGGGTCAGTGGTGGTAGCCAGACGCCATCTCGTTCTTCTGGTCTCAGGCTAGATGAGACCGTAGTTCATGTGGCCTATTAGTCCTATGGACTAGTTTCTACTTTGAGTCTTTGGTTTCCTTCATTCTCTTTTGTTCCAGATGAGTAGAGACCAATAGTTGTATCTTAGATGACCACTCGCAAGCTTTTAAGATCCCAGTCACTACTCATGAAACCAGGATGTAGAACATTATCTTTATGAACTATGTTATGCCAATTGACCAAGTTGTCCCATGAGACTATGGTCCCAAGCCTTTAAACCTGGTAAACCAATCCTGTGAGGTGTTTGGTTATATCTAGGACGTATCCATAACTACGCCTTCTATGCGGTTTATGATATACGTGAATATGTATGCAGCATACACAAACGTGTATACATATGCCTACAGATACACCTATACATTCATACTCATATACTCGTGTGTGCTTACCTATACACATATATGCATACATATCTACCTGTGTAACCACACACATTTTTTTTAGTTATTGTAGTTGTCAATCATTTATTTTTATCTCTTGCAGTTCTAGAAGTAACTTGGCTCAGCTAGGTGGTGCTCACTCAGGGTCACTCATGGGGTTACAGTCTGATGGTGGTTGAGGCTGGAGTCATTTCAAGGGCTTCCTCAGTCACCAGTTTTCTGTAGGATAAGATCTCAGTGGGGGCCATTGGCTGGAACATCTACACATGGCCTCTCCATGAGGCCTGGGCTTCCTCACAGGACAGCAGCTGGATTTTGAAAGTGAGCATCCCAAAAGAAACAAGCCAGGAGGAACCCATATTACTTTCCTGTTGTTGTTGAGAATATACACAGCAGAACATATACCAATTCAACAAATTCCACAATGACAGTGATTACATTCTTCGAGTCGTGCATCCATTTTCACCCTCCTTTTCTAAGTTGTTCTTCCCTATTAACATAAACTCACTGCCCACTAAGATTCCCATCTAATCTTTCAAGTTGCTGTTGTCAATTCGATTCCATAGAGATAGATCTTAAAAGAGCACAATGCTCAAGGCAGACATTTTTCACTAGCTAAGCTAAACTATTGTTTTGTTTTAAGAAGATTTCGGGGGATATTTTTGGTCATACTACCTTTTTCATTTTTTGGTCTAGCCTCAGAAGTCACACAGCTCATGAAAAATGGTTGAAATGGCAAATTTTTTATTACATATTTTTTATCACAAAAAACTTTGTTGTAAGTAACACAGTATAACTTCTACCACATTCTATTAATTAGATGTAAGTCATTAGGCCAACACATATTTAAAGGGAGGGAGGGCAATTAGACTCTACTACCTCTTCATAGGAGGAGTGTCAAAGAATTTGCAGATATGTTTTAAAACCACCACATGCCCCTTCCATGTGCTGAATACTGGTCAAGGCACTTGGGATAGAGTTGTGAATAATACAAACCCTACTTTTATGGTAGCTTACAGTCTAGTGGTAGAGATAAACATTAATAAAATAATCTTACAAATATATGCACAATGACAAACTTTAATAGTTCTATGAAAGTTGAGTACAGACAGCCATCACAAATTTGTATGACAGGGACCAGGGAACCAAGGAAGAATTCTCTGAAGAGAAGGGAATCTAAGTTAAGACCTGGAGAATTAGTGGATGTTAACTCAGTGAAGGAGGTGGGAGGAAAGTCTTCCATGCAAAAAAAGCAACAAGCCAAGGCCCCAGGGCAGGAGGGACTGTGGCCTAAAAGGCAGCCAGTGTGTCTAGAGGCAGAAGCAGGGGCGGCAGGTGGGAGACAAGGTGCAGAATTGGTTGGGGCCAGCCCCATCCCTGGGCTTTGTAGGCCAAGTGAGTTTATTGGTCAAAAGCTGTGGGAAGTTGTTGAAGGGTTTTACACTGTAGAGTGATTTGAGCAGATCTGAATTTTGAATATCACTTTGGCAGCTGTGTGGTTGGCTTAGAGGGGGCCCCTCAGCCCCTGTCAGATGCTGAATCAGGCAGGGATGGGAGAGCTGAGACTGTCTGCAGCACCTCCTCTCCCAGTGAGACCCTCCCACACACATGCTTAAGCCAGCAGCTGCCTGGGTCCTATACCTTGTACGTAGCCTGGGACTCCCGACTGGGCTCTTGACCTCCTCAGTCCCTCTTCCCAGACACAGGAAGTCCTGCCATCTTGCATTATTCAATTAGTCTGTCAGTTGAGTGCCTCCCTAGCTGTTCTTTCCTGGTAAGCTTTACTGGCTCATCCTCCTTCGGTTGACCTTTAAATGTTGGAAGGCCTCAGGCCCAGTTCTCAGACTTCTTTAATTTCTCTATTCTCTCTGCCAACATGATCACATCCATTTCCTTGGCTTGAAAATGTCATTTATTTTCTGATATCTCCCAAATTTTTATCTCCCACCCAGACCGTATTCGTGGAGCCTCAGCCATCTCCACAGGTAGATGAAACAGAACTCTTGATCCATACCCACCCCCACATGCCAATTTGTTCTTCACCTAGGCTTCCCCAGCCAATTGGTGCTCAAGCTGGAAATGTGGTGGATTTCTCCACTTCCCTCATACTAGCAAGTCTTGTTTAGGTCTCAAAATATACTTCAAATCTGTCCGATCCCCTGCATTTCCAGTGCCACCACCCTGGTCCTAGCTACCAGCATCTCACCCAGACAACTACAACTGCCTCCTAACTTGACCCCCAGCTTCTGCTCTGATCCCCTCTCAGTCCATTCTCACAGAAGCCAGAGAGTTGTTTTTAAACAAATAAATCAGATGATGTTGCAGGGATTTTTTGTTTGTTTGCTTTTTCAGCTTTATTGAGGTATAGTTGACATACAATTAACTGCACATTTAAAGTGTAGAATTTAAATAGGCACACCAGCCTAGGGGCAAGGATGAGAAGGCAGGAGGAGACAGGAAAGCTAGTTATGGGGAACCCAAATTCAAGAAGGGGAGAGCGTTGACATGTCATGGGGTTGATCACCAATGTCACAAAACAATATATGTATTAATTGTTTGATGAGAAACTAATTTGCTCTGTAAACCTTCATCTAAAGCACAATTTAAAAAACAAAGAAAAACAAAATTATTAAAATAAATAAAGTGTAGAATTTGATGAGTTTAACATACGGATGCACCTGTAGAATCGCCAGTACAATAAAGATAATGAACATATCTATCATCCCCAAAAGTTTCCTCATGCTCCTTTATAATCCAACCTTCCCTCTCCCACTCCCCATCCCCAGGCAATCATTGACCTGTTTTCTGTCACTATAGATAAGTTTGTATTTTCTAGAATTTTATATAAATGGAATAAACTCTTTTTTGTATAGCTTAATGATTTTGAGATTCATCCATGTTCCTTTTCATTGCTGAGTAGTATTTCATGGTATGGATGGACCACCATTTGTTTATCCATTCACCTAATAATGGCGATTTGGGTTGTTTCAAGTCTTTGTGTGTACACATGCTCTCCTTTCTCTTGAGTGGAGTAGAATGGCTAAGTCATGTGGTAGGTGTATATTTAACTTTTAAGAAATTGTCAAACTGTTTTCCAAAATAGCTGTACTAGTTTACATTCCCACTAACAAAGCAGAAAAGTTATTGTTGTTCCACATCCTTGCCAACACTTGATATGGTCAGTCTTTCAATTTTAGCGTAGTGGGTCTACAGTGATATTTCATTGTTTTAATTTGCATTTCCCTGACAACCAATGAGCATTTGAGTGCTTATTTGTCATTTGGCTATCTTGTTTGGTAAAGTGTCTGTTCAAAATTTTTTCCCATTTTTTAAGAAATTTGGTTGCTTCCTTGTTGAGTTGTGTATGTACTTTGTGTGTTCTAGATCCTCTGACTCATGGCGACCCCATGTGTGTGATGTTAGCAGTAGATTTTTCATAAATGCCATGAATCTCAAAAGAGAGTTCTCTTCTTTTCCCAGTTTTCTAGGGTTTTTATCGGGAATGAATACTGGATTTTGTCAAATGATTTTTCAGCATCTATTGAGGTGATCGTATGTTTTTATCTTTTTCAGTTAAATGTGGTGAATTACATTGATTGCTTTTCAAACATTAAATCAACCTGGCATTCCCAGGTAAATCCCACTGGATCATGATGAATTATCCTTTTATACATTGTTGAGTTTGCTCTGCTAAAATTTTTATAAGAACTTTTTGCATTTTTGCCCTTGTGTTCATGAAGGATATTCGTTTGTAGTTTTATTTTCTTGGAATGCCTTTGTCGGATTTGCTCTCAGGGTAATGCTGCCCTCATAGAATGAGTTGAAAAGTATTCCTCCCCCCACCTTTTTTTTTTTTAATTTTCTGGAAGATTTTGTATAGAACGGGTATTATTTCTTCCTTAAATGTTTGGGAGAACTCACCAGTGAAGACATCTGGGCCTGGAGTTCTCTTTGTGGAAAGGTTTTTAACTATAATTTCTTTAATGGATATAAGGTTATTTGGGTTATTTATTTCTTCTTGAATGTGGGTCACACTTTTGCTCAAAGTCCTCAGGGTCTTCTTCTTATACCTACCTAAGTCCTTACTGTGGCTTACAAGGCCCTACCTGGTCTGCCCTGGCCCTCCTCTCAACCTTGTCTTCATGCCACCTTCCCCTCTCTTACCATGTTCCAGTCACATGGACCTTCTGGTTATTCCAAAATTATGCCAAGTTCTTCCCACCCACAAATGTCCCCATGCTCCAAGGTCTTGGCATTGCTTTTCCACAGCTCTTCCATAGGCTCTTTGCATGCTTCTCAATCTCACACTTCAGGTCTCAGATTATACATCAGAGAGGCCTTCCCTAACCACTATATCCAAGGTAAGGCCTGAGGGATACCCTCTCCCACAGAATACTGTTTGTTTTCTCTAGGATTTATATATCACATTGTGTCATCGTCTTGTTTGTTCATTTTTTTCTCTGAGAGTAGGAACACTGTCTGTTTTTATCATGGCTGTATGCCCTGCACCCAGCACAAGACCTGGTACAAACAAGGTGTTCAATTACTATTTGTGGAATAAGTAGACTCTGTTAGTAAGTTTGCCTGTTGGTCAGTCAGGCTGTGTATCAGGCCAGCAGTGAATCCCCTGTAGGCCTGTCCATTAGGCTGAGATTTCTGATCAGCCTAGAGTAGGGCAGGCAGACACTGAGTGGGCCGGTCACTCTGTGGGGTGGGCCTGTGTGACTGCTGAGCCCACTGTGGGTGCAGCCCAGAATTCTGGGGGACAAAGAAGTGAAAGATCCAGGCCCATCCCCAACTCTCCAATTAGAGGCTCACTGCTCCCCATTCCCTGGCCAGGAGGTGAAGTAGGGATGGGACAGCAGGGGGTGGGGGTGGGGAGGTGGGGGGGTGGAGTGCAGGGGCTGTAGAACCAGTCTCTAGTCTGGCAGCTACTCTGCAATAACTTTGCTGCAGGGCTTTCAAACTCCATAAAAGCCTCACCCTGCGGACTTCTATGCTCAGGGAGAGCCTGTGGAAGCGGCACAGAAAGGGCTTTGTGACTTCTCCCCTACCGCACCCCCAACTTCCCCTGACGTGGGCTCTCTTCTCATGGAAACTCCCCCCTTGGACCTGGCTGTTTGGCCTCAGGAGACAGACCGTGGCACACGTTGCCACTGCCTGCTCTCCATTGGTACAGGACAGGGCCTGGTACAGGTCTGAACTTTCAAGGGCTACTTCTAGCAACTGAGCCCACCCTAGGTGTCTCTCTCCTAGACCAGGCTGAGGCATGCCTCTCTGGTTCAGGGAAAGGCTTTGCATGGAAGCTGGGAGTTAACCCCAGGTTTCCCCAGGAACACCCCCAGCTGTGGGGTCAGGGATATGGCTGGAACCCCATCACAAACATGTATGTATAGGAGGGTATCAGCCGCCTGTGTGGGAAGCAGCTGTTTCCAATAACTAGGCAGCAGCGCCCAGACCACTGGTGATCATGGAGCCTCCATCCTGCTCACTGACAAACTCCATGACTAGGAGGCCCCACTCATGGTGACATCATCCCCCTCACACACTGCTGAGGGAAATGAGCTCAGGGCAGCCATCAGAGGCAGGGTGTTTACTCACAGAGACCCTGGCCAGCAGCAGGTCTTTGAGCAGACATTCCATGTCCTGGCCAGCATGAAGCACAAATTTCCTTAAACACATTACTTTGGCCACAACCCACTACTTGCTGCCTTGCTCTCAGTTTTTTCTTTTTTTCAAGAGGAAAATTCCCAGTTCTGGCCCCAAACAGAACAGGCCAGAGGTGGTAGGGGACAGCAGTAACAAGAATCCTGAGAGGGTCTTTCCCAGTTTAAATTGCTCCCAATTCCCCAGTAATCCCAGGAGCTGAGACACCACAAACCAGTTCTCAGGCATCTGTGTATGTGTGTGTGTGTGTCAGAGGGAAGGCCAACATGACCTCAAGAGCAGACTCTTCCCAGCCTCCTCAGAGTCTCTCCCACCCTCAGCTCACATTCACAGCATTTCCCAGCTCAGCAACCCTGACTGACCCCAGACCCCTCCCTCATTCTCCCCAGGCCGGGGATATTTCAGGAGAGCCCAAGAGCCGCCAGCTTTGACAGCCTCCTCCAGGGGATTCCCGGATGGTCACGCCCACCAGTCCTGCTGAGAGGCACTGTTACCCGCCCTCCCCCAATTCTCTTTTTGTTGTACCTGCTGTAATTCAGCTATTCTAGAGTCCTTTAAGGGAAAGGGTCATGGAGTTCTCTCCTCAGCTTCCCTAATGCTCCAGAACCCTGAGATTGCCTTTGCCAGGAGCCCGGAGATGCTAGGAGTATCAATCACGGTGGACAGGTGCCCTCTGCCTGGCTGTATCTGCCCACCACTGGGGTGGGTCAGGCAGGCCAGGACATGTCCGGGAGCCTGAGGCCTTACCTGACCCAGCTCTGCCCTGTGGCTGGATCCTACTGAGCTCAGCATCTAGCCCACACCAGGGAGGAGCTCAGGGACAGAATCAGGTTGGAAGGGGGTTTTGAACCTGAGTTTCACAGTACTTTACATGAGACTGAGAAAATGTTAAGGGTCCACATTGAAGAATGGGGTGCGGGAGTGGCACACAGATATGAGTTGGCAGCTTCTTAGAAGGCACTGAAGAAAGGTCCAGATTTTCTCCCCCATTGCTATGACAGACAAGTATGAGTAGAGAAACACATACGGTAAAATCTGCAAAAGCCGGAACCTATATAAGGCAGAAACCTATCAGAGAAGAAAACTCAAATATTTTCCACTAAGAGAAGTGATAGAAAAGTGGTTTAAGACTGCACACTATCAAAGGGGGAAAACTTGTGAAACCCAGAAAAACAAGGCAGCCCTTTTGAGTTCCGGCTCTCACGGGTTTCATTGTACTTAAGAGCACACATGTGCACACACATACACACACGGCCATTTAAACCGATGCACTGTATTGCCTTATCTCCGTACTTGCTGCAGTTCCTTTCCAGGTTGCAAGTTCCATGAGGAAACAGGCAAGAAGGGCCCTTGCCCTGGGCCCAAGCCTTAGAAGGCCAGGCTCTGGCTCTACCCTGACTACACCCCTCCCCACACAGTGAGAAGCCCATCTTCAGGCACTCGATAGGCCCACCGAGAGACCCCCTTCTAGAGGACAAATTGGGCACACGGGACCCCATTATTTCCTACACCAATAGCCTGTGCCTGCTTCCAAGTCTACACAACCTAGCAGACTTTGACAATGGTGTGGGCACTCCTGGCCTGAGGGGTGGCCAAGGGCAGCTGTTTTTGGGTGTGTGGGTAGAGTCTGGATATGAGTAGACTGAGAAGTCATACATGTGTGCAAGGCCCCTTGAGGACACAGCTGGGGTGGGGAAGGAAGGAGCTGGGGCCATTCCCTGTTGCTGTGTTCCAGAATGGAAATCCAAGCTGAGAATTCAAAATCAAACCTGACCCTCCTGGTTACTGTTGTTCTTCTTAGCTGCCATCGAGTCAGCCCCTGGGTGGTGACTCCACGCACAATGGAACAAAACACTGTCGAAGCCTGCGCCATCCCCATGATTCGTTGTATATCAGATGGTTGTGATCATTAGGGTTTTTAATTAACTGGATTTTGGAAATAGGTCACCAGGCCTTTCTTCCTAGTCCATCTTAGTCTGGAAGCTCCACTAAAACCTGTTCAGCATCATAACAACATGCAAGCCTCCACTGACAGACGGTTGGTGGCTGCTCATGAGGTGTATTGGCCGGGGGCTGAGCCCAGGGCTTCGGAATTGAAGGTTAGAATTCTACCACTGAACCACCGTTGCTGAACTGGATATTTTAGTAAACAGTTTATTGGCTTGATTTTTAACTTTAAAATATTTAGACAGACAGGCATGGGCCTTCCTTGTACTCTTGCCCTGAGACCCACAAGTGTTAGGAGCTGCCCTGGACACCTCTCAAAATCCCCAGCGCTCAGTGCAGGGCTGATCCCACAACAGGCACGTTAAAGATGTCTGTTGAGTAAAATGAGCCAATCAAATCCCTTTACAAATGAATCGTCAAGTGAGTGAATGAACGCTTCCTCACAAATTAAACAGGCATACGCGCTTTCAGAGACTTGCCAACATATTGACAAACATAAGCACACACTCCCAGAGACACACATGCCTGAACCTGCATCTGGAAAAACAAGCACAGTGTACACCAGGGTAACCCACATGCTCCACACATACTCCCATGGACACAACAGGCAAAGACCCACTCATCTATGCAAAGACAAAGAGACCTGCACTTCTCTCAACGATATCCACATACATGAGCTTACAGAGATGTGGGCACTCACATATAAGCAGGCAAGTATACAAGGACGCACTTCCCGCAAAGAACCCAGCTCCAGTATAGACATGGAGCAGTCACAGAAACCCACAGTGATCCACTCAGCCAGACGAAGGCAAAGCTATAGGCCCGAGACTGACAGGGAGTGAGACACTGCCCACAGAGGCCCCGGCCAGCCAGGCTCCCACAGTCTGCCTCCCTCCCCTCCTGTCTGCTGCCAGAGGGGCTCCTAGAGGAATTCCTTCTGCAGATGCTGAGAAAGGCTGCTGTCCCTCCTCCCCCCGCAGTCCCAGGCCAGAGTCACAGGGCCAGGGAAGCATTTGGTTTATGTTAGGGGCTCCCCTTCCCAAGTGCCCTGCCCTCAAGCCCCAGCTGCCTCCAGTAGCCTGGCCAAACCCAGGCTAGACACTGGATGGTGGCAGAGCCCCACTGAGGTCTGGCTGCCCCAGCGGTACTTCTGACAAATGATTTAGGAGGGCTGGTGAACAGTGCTTTGCCAGAGGCTTTGGTTCCTCAGGAAACGGCTGGGCCGCAAGCCTGATCTTCAAAACAGGCCTAGGATGAAAACACCCCTGCCCCTCTCTAAAAACGCAGGCCTCCCCTCTTGCTCACAGCCCCTAACGTCATTCTGGCCACAGCTTGCACAGCACCCCCAGGAGCTGAATGGGAATTAAAGATCCGGGTTCTAGTCCTGGTTCAGCCACTACTTAGCTGTGTCCACAGCTGTAAAGTTATTAGGCGTGATGATTTCGGATCTGGCTAGGATGTTACGGGAGTCTCAAATTCCCCAGGCAGCCCCTGAGCAGAGGTGAAGGGGTTCCAGCCCCAGGCACAGTGGCCTCGTGGGGGCCTCCTCTTAGCTCAGTCATTAACAGCACAGAGCTTGTGACGGGAGTGGCTTGAGGCTGGGCTTCCTGGTGCTGGAACAAAATAGGGACCTAGGGGAGGGAATATCCTGTCCAGTCTGGAGACAGACAGCAACCTCCCCTCTCCCTCCCACCCGCTCCCAGGTCCCCCAGGCCTCTGCTGGAGGTGGATACAGGGCTGCAGCCCCACCCAGCCAGGCAGGCCCAGAGACAGGAATGCTGCTCGGCACAGCTGGCCAGACAGGGGAGACTGTTTATTCTCTGATGTCGGGAACATCTCAGACAATCAGGGGGATTTGGCTGCTGGCAGCCCCTGGCTGTAAAGTCTTGAAGAATTCAAGTTAATCAGAGCAGACTGATGGTCCCAGCTGAGCAAGAAGTGGGGCTGGGGCCTCCCTCCCTGTCCCACATTCAGTGCCCTTGCACCTCTGAGCTCACCACCAGGGTCTGCAGTGATAGGGCTAGAAAGGTGGCCAGAGCCGAGTTCAGAGCTCTTGTTAATATTAATGTCAGCATCAGGGGAGACTTCCCATAGTCTTCTCATTCTGGCATCCTGGGTGCCCCTGCTTATAAGACAGGGCAGAGCTAACGGCCTTAGCCCAGGAAGGAATCTCACTTTGTATCCACCGGGGCTGATACTGCCCATGCCGGCCCCCACCACTACCAGCCCAGATCCTTTTTGCTCAGGCAGCCCTCTGGCTGAAACCTCACGTGCCTGCCCCACCTTTGTTTCAGCTCTGGCTCTGCCTCTTTCTGACCGTTTCATCTTGGGCAAGTCACAAGACTGTTTCCTCTCCTGTAAAACAGAGGGCAGTGGTGGTTCAGTGGTAGAATTATCACCTTCCATGCGGGAGACTCAGGTTCGATTCCTGGCTAATGCACCTCATGCACAGGCACCACTCATCTGTCTGTGGAAGCTTGCATGTTGCTGTGATGCTAAACAGGTCTCAGCGAAGCTTCCAGATTCAGACAGACTAGGAAGAAAGGCCTAGCAATCTATTTCTGAAAATCAGCCAGTGAAAACCCTATGGATCACAATGGTTCACTCTGCAACCCATCATGGAGATGGCACAGGACCTGGCAGTATTTTGTTCTGTTGTGCCATGAGCCAGGGACCAACTCAACAGCACCTAAGAACAAAAGTAAAGATAACAGCATCTGTGCCACAAGGATAATGTAAGGATTAACTGAGATAATTCCTGCAGTATGCCCATCATGCAGGAGGCCATAAATGGTAGTGCCCTTTTCACCTCCTTCCTTCTCCCACTGCTGTAGACCCACCTCTGGGCTTCCTGAGGGACAGACCCCTCCAGTGTTGCTTATAATCCCAGCCCTGCTCACATCTGCTTGTTGCTGCTCCCAAACCTCAGAGTGCCCTTGGGTTGCCTAGGCTGAAGCCCTTCTGGAGAAGAGTTCAAGTTGACCCAAAGAGGCACTTTGATGCGGAGGCTACAGAAGGCCCTGAAGCATGGCGGGTTTTTGTGTGTTTTGTCCAATCTCTCGTTTTGCACAGGTTTGAGTGCCTTATGAGGATAGTCCAGGGGTTAAACCCAGTGCCGTCGAGTCTATTCAGACTCATAGTGACCCTACAGGATAGAGTAGAACTGCCCCATAGAGTTTCCAAGGAGCGCCTGGAGGATTTGAACTGCCGACCCTTTGGTTAGCAGCCGTAGCACTTAACCACTATGCCACCAGTCCAGGGGTTAGGACAGTCAAACTTCATCAATTCAGACTCTTATTTGGAACTCACATATTTCTATCTTTAATAAAGGCTTTACATCAAGAATAATGAAGCCGCAGGTTGGCAAAGGGTATCAATCAGGAACCCCTGTTTACTCCCCACAAGACCCATTTTGAACCCTTTTAAATAAGAAGGAAATGTCCCTGAGTGACACAAATGGTTTGCAGCAGGGCCAGTCTCTCACATTCAGGACCAGCAGAAACACAAGACTTTCTTTTCCAAGGCCCCCAGCAAAAAGCTTAGTTCATCTTCTTGACTCTGATTGGGTCACATGTCCATACCTGAGCCAATCACCGAGGCCAGGGGAATGCAACTTGCTGATTGGCTGGGGCCAAAGCCACTCTCTACCAGTAGAGTGTGGGTGGAGGGGGCAGTCAGTCAGCTTTACCAGCGTCCAATGAACGGAGATCAGGAAAAGGAGAAGCTGGGTCACCGTACCAGGAGGGCTACTGACCACTGGGGACAAGAACAACACATGTTATTATCCGAGAGAAATCAGTGGTCAAAGAGCTAAGATTATAAATATTTTTCAAGCACCGTCAAGCCCTCTAAAAATTTAATTGATTTGCTAGTTTTAAAACCCTATAGACCTCTGACAGAAAAATGCTATGGGACCTTCTGGGATAGCCGGTACTTGCTCAAAAACAGTAAAGCCGCACCTTTAAGCCAGTCTGCAATCCGTACTTCCCAGTAATTCAGACTGGCCTAGTCTCTTTCCGGCCCCAGTTTGGCTGGACTGACCAAGGTCGGCAGGGCTGGAAGGGCCTGCCGGCACCACACACTGCTTTCTCTGGGGTCCTCCCTTGGCCAAATGGGGATTGAGCAAAGCTTGACTCCAGTGCCCCCAGCCGTCCTTTTCTTCTTACCCCCCTACCACGGTCAAAGCTCCTTTTGCCCTTAAATCTCCTGTGACTTCTTACTATTCACTCATCACCACCCTATCCCAGACCCCCCACCCCCAACTCATTATGTTACAGGGCAAGGCTTCCCAGCTCGGGACTAAGCCCTGCCTAGGTTCTTACCTTCTTCCGACCAAGAATGACCAGGAGAGGCTCAGAGGTTCCACACGAACGAAGATTACGGACAGAAAGAAGGTAAAAAGGCTGGCGAGGGAAAGATGGAGAGGAGTTCCCACCTATGCTAGCCTCCAGTCTCTCCTGAACAAAGGATTTCCAGGGGTTTATTAAAGGTTTTCTTCATTCATTACATGGGTGGAGATCTCCAGGAGAAGGGGAGGGATTATGAAAATCAAATGAGCGCGCAACTGAAATTCAAGATGGATTTCCTCGCAGAGGTTGTCAGAACTAAAATGGAGCCTGTCGCGCGGGCTGCTGGGGTGTCGAACAGGACTTATTCTGGGATGTTGCACATGCGTAATGTCTCTGGATCCTGGTTCGAGTCCCGGCAAGGGATTCCTGTTCATGATTATCTCATGTGGAAGGTCATTCATGGGTTACCTCGATTTTTACTGCGCATGCTCTGCACCTGGTGGGGGACTTGAAAAACAACTCAGGAGGGTTATCAGTGATTTACAGGTGGTCAAGCATGTAGGGATAGGAAATATGGCCCCTTATCTTGTCTAAGCACCTAGTTTGTTAATCACAGGTAGTCCTCAAGTGCCAGCAGTAGAAGTTACATGGTGGTCTGCACTTGGGTTTAAATTCCAAGAATACTGAGTCAGAGCCTATGTAATTTACAGCTGGTCAAGCACATAGGGCCTTAGAATGTAGCCCCTTATCTTGTCTGAGCACCTAGTTTGTTAATCACAAGTAATTCTTGGGTGCTAGCAGTAAAAGTTTAATTTTTATTTATATTTTTATTAGCAGTAAAAGTTATATGTTGGTCTGCACTTAGGTTTAGATTCCAAGAATACTGAATCAGGTTATTTAATTATAGCCAGTCCGATCTCTTACCTGTCTCAATTACTGTTCTTAAGAAAGAAAGTCTTAGTTAAATCGGTCATTTACACTGTATATGAATAAGCATCAAATCAGGACTCCTCTCAGGACTTTAAGTCTGATCCTTTCCAAAGAAACAAAAGGCTGTGTCCTACCCACACTCCATTACCCCCAAAAGGTACTTTTGGTGACAGAGAACAAATGGAGTTTCCTGAGATCAAGTAACAAATGTCCATGACCTTCACTGAAACTCTCACCCACCCACACTGCCTTGCCAATACTTTTTTTTCTCAAGTCTAGCTCAGTCCCTATGGGGCAGTTCTACTCTGTCACACTGGGTTGCCATGAGTCAGAGTTGCCTCAGTGGCACCTAGCAATAACTTCAATCCCCGTTGCTGCCATTCAATCATTACCCTCAACTATGGCAGAGAAGTTTCTTGCATCCTTTCATCCATTTTTTCACTCAAAAAACTTCTTGAGCACCCACTATATCTTAGATACTTGGGTATTCAAAAAAGATCTGAGTGCTGCCCTGAAGCAGCTTGCAGTTGAGTTTGAATGCAGGAAACATCATCTTCATCACCAGGTTTTTAACACGGGAAAGCCTAGCCCAGTGGCTGGTATACAGAAGGTATTCAATAAACTATGCTTCCCCTTCTCAGGGCTGCACTATAGGGACATTGCAATAGAACACTGGAAATTTTCTAAAAACCCTTTCCAGGTGGACAAGGCGCCAGTTGGAGTGGGTGGAGATGGTGGTTTGTATCTTGCTTTAGAACATCGTGATTTATTTTGGATGTTCCAAATGTCATGTTGGAGATGCATGTGAAGGAGAGGGGCTTATTCTAACCAGATCAGGGCTAGAGGCAGCCTGGGACACTGTCTCCATGGTGCGTAGCCCCAGACAGTTTGTAAACAAACAGAAACCCGTCCAGAGGAGGGAGACTGACAAAGGCAAAAACAAAGGCCAAGAGATGGAAAACTCAGGAGGTGGAGAAGGGGAGTGGGGAGAGCAAGCAAGTGGGGGCTGGAGGGAGACTTGGGGAGGGGCAAGTCCTGTTTTTGTGTGAAGTGCTGAATCCAGCCTCAGGGTCCGCCTAAGAATCACCATGGCAACAGAGAGGGTGCTTACAGCAGATTCCAAGCCAACACAAACGTCCCGGGTTTAGCAGAGGGAATGGGCTCAGATGGGGGCCATGTCTAAAGAAAAATCTGAATTGGGCTCTTCAGATCACAAACTCCCTACCCGCTCCCGGTTTTGTAGGCAATCAATGTTTAATGAATTAATCAGAAGCCACAAGGAACCATGTCCCCTACTCCACCTCTCATATACACACACGTGTACTTATCAATAGGCCCACAGAGTAAAACCTCCTACCTTTGTGCTGGAAACTCACGGCTTACGGGGCCCTTGACATCCTGGAAGCAGGTACCTGGCCCATGGGAGGCCCACTTGCCACCCCTCCCAAAGCTGTACCCCTAGACCGTGGCATTAGTGACAGAGGGCAGACAGGGCTGCTTTTACAAGACCAAGGCATCTGGGGCCCTGGTGTGAGGTGGCTCCAGATGAACCACCGTCTGGTCTCCTCTGCCATCAGCTGCCTGGTGAACTGGGCCCACTGGGTGTGCATCAGCAAGGAGACTGCTTCTTCCTCCCCCAGCAGAGGGGAAAGAAGACTCACAGCATGAGCCTCCTGAGTGCCCAAACCCCCAACCCCAGCACCCCAAATTTGCCCTTTCTGGGACCTAGTTGGCTTTTGAGAATTTTCCTTAGATGCAGGATCAATGCTAAATAGAATTGTGTGTCTCATTCGGGGTTTGTCTCCTCCCACCTCTTATTCCAGGTCCCCAGAAGCCTCACACTACCCGCCATTACCCTGGGCCACGGCTAACTCAACCATCAGGCACAGCAGACACAGTGCACCTGAGGCCCACATTATTCCTGGGCATTCATGAAAACTTTTTAACATATATTTTTGTCTTTATACCAACACAGTTGTAGATACAATTTTCAATACTTTTTTATGGAGGGAAGGGGCCCATGAAGGTCCAAGTGTGCAGCACTTCCCTCCTGCCCACTCCAACCGTCTAGGCTCCAGCCATTTCTTTCCCTATATCAAAATGTACTTGTCCAAGGTCACCCCACTACCCTGAGAGCTCTCGCTGATCCTCATGTCCCCAGCACCAGGCTCAGTGGTTGCCCCCCAGTCATATCATCCACTTTTGGGGGATGGGCAGGGAGGAAGCAAAAATCTCAGTGTGACCCTAATACTACCCAGCATGTTTTCTCCTTTTTCAAAATGGTCAACTGAGAGCTTGACATAACTAAGGCCCTGATGAACCTGTAAGTTTTTCTCCTTCTTCTGCCTGCCTCCTCCTTTGCATTCCTTTGTAAATGACTTTGTTCTTTGTTTTAATCTGATGCAAATAACTTTGTTTTAATCTGATGCAAATAACTTTGTTTTGTTCTGTCCTGACAACTTGTGACTTACAACCCCCCACGGGAAAATCAGAGCCCAGGTGCTTGATATGTATCTCTTTAGCCTGATAAAATCTTTTGTCACTGTCCTGTAATGAATACCTCCTCTGGCCAGGCTATCTGCAGACTACAAAGACACTTCTAACCCTTGTAAGATTCTATATAAGCTCTAATGTTAAATTGCTCTTTGGGACTCCATAGAGACAGCCTGTGTTGCTGCTGGGCCCCCAGTGATGTATAAAAAATAATTTTTTTTTTTTTTTTTTTATGTATACATCCCCTTAATAAACTTTCTTACTCTTTCTGACTCGGAGAATGTTCATTGGCTCGACTGCTCCAGGGCATAGACCCTAATCAGGTAACATCAGCCAAAAAAAAAAAAAAAAAAAAGGGCTATATTTTCAATAGAGTCCCTGGGTGGCACAAACAATATGCTTAGCTGCTAACTAAAAAGCTGGAGGTTTGAGTCCACCCAGAGGCACTTCAGAAGAAAGTCCTGGCAATCAACTTCTGAGAGATCACAGCCATCGGAAACACTATGGAGCACGGTTCCACTCTGACATGCATGGGGTCGGCATGAGTTAGAACTGGCTCAATGGCAACTGGTTTTAACGTGTTAAATATTACCTGAATGAAGGAGACCCACCTCTCAGCCCTGCTCTTCAACAGTGGCTAAGGTGACAGCAGACTCAAGCTAAAGGAGGGGCTCTTCCCTTGGCACGTGGGGCCTGCCTCAGGAACTGCGGCCCCTAGCAACTGTGTACCACCTTCTCCATCTGCAGTGTGCCTCTGCCTACACCCGCTGCACGGAACCGCATGGACACTGCTCCCACCCAGTCCACCAGTGATCTGCAACTCAGTGAATCCAATAGATATTTTTCAAGCATAATCTTGACTCCTCAGCAGCATTTGACACTGCTGAGCAAGCCCTCCTTTCCGGCTTCCATGGTACTTTGCTGTCTTGCTTGGACACTCTGCTGCCTCCTTTGCAGGCCCATCTTCTCCTTGGGGCCATTAGAGGCAAATAATAAGCAACCAAAGTCACAAAGCGATTTGCGTACACATTTTTGAATGAAAAACTAATTTGCACTGTCAACTTTCACCTAAAACACAGTAAAAAAAAGTTTTTAAGTAATAATAATAGCAGCAGACACATTTTGTTCCATGCTAGGCACGACTGTATCAGTTCTTTTAATCCTCAAAACAATCCTGAATCCATTCTCCAACCACCACACAGAGTGATTTTTCTGAAAACCAAATCTAGTCATATCAGTGTTCCTGCTCACAGCTTTTACAGCCTTCCACGATCTGGCCCTTGCCTACCTTTCCAGCCCTTTTTCTTACCACCAGCCTCTTCCTTTATAGCCCTTCTGCTTTGGGCTTCTCCAGCGAGAACACTGAGCCTTTGCAAGTGCCGTTCCCACTCTTCCTTCACCTCTGAGCCTAACACCATGTCATCGTCCAGGCTTCTGTGGAATACCACCCTTCCGGGAAGCCCAGGAGGGGAGTACAGGTAATGTGGTGATTAAGAGTGTTGACAATGAAACTAGTCTGCTAGTTCAAGTCCCATCTCCACCACTGCCTGGCCATATAGCCTAGGGCAAGGTAGTAAACCCTCTGGGACTTCAGTAAGAAGCCCTGGTGGCTCAGTGGTAAAGCACTCAGCTGGTAGCCGAAAGGCTGCTCTGCAGGAAGAAGACATGGCAGTCTGCTTCCATAAAGATTTACAGCCTTGGAAAATCTATGGGGCAGTTCTCTCTGTCCTACAGGGTCCTTGAGTCAGGATTGGCTAGACGGCAACAGGTTCGGTTTGGGTTTGGGACTTCAGTTTTCTTATCTGTAAAGGAGACAATAATTGTACCTACCTCTCAGGCTGGCTGTGAGGATTAAATAAATCCAGACATGTAAACCGCCTGGCAGGGTCTCACGCGTCAGCTCCACGTTTCCTGACCCCAGACCACTTCCGAGTATTTTCTGACTCATGGCAGCTTCACGTCAGAGGAGAACTGTGCTGCACAGGGTTTTCAACAGCCGATTCTTCAGACGTACACCACCAGGCCTTTCCTCTGAGGCACCTCGGGGTGGACTTGAAACTTTTGATTAGCAGCCAAGTGCTTAACTGTTTGTGCCACTTGAGGACCCCAAAACTCTCTTCCTACCACTGTCCAGTCAACTCCGACTCATAGGGAAGACCCTGTGGGTTTTCAAGGCTGTGAATCTCTACGGAAGCAGACAGCCATATCTTCATCCCACGGAACGGCTGGTGGTTGACCTTCTGGTTAGCAGTTGATCGCTTTAACCACTGCGCCACCAGGGCTCCTTACAATACCATATGATACCAATCTCACTCCTGGGATTGTTTGCTATCTGCCGCCCTAGCTAGACTGTCAGCTCCATGAGGGCAGGGGAGTTTTGAACTTGATCTTGCTTAAGTTTCTGGTGCCTGGCACACAGATGCTCACATATTTGTTACCTCGATGACTAGGAATCCAGCACCTACTAGACTTCCTGATGGTAAGACACGCTCTCCAGTAACCAGCCGCCCTGAACAAGGAAGGGAAGCGAGGTAAGACTGTCCACGACTAACGAGGCACACACAGCAGGCTCACACCGAGGCAGCCAGCAGTCACCAAGGCGAGCTGCTCATTAGAAAGTACCTTTATTGTTTTTGAAATGTTCCAATATTCAATGGAAAAACCATGAGAGCGGCTTTCTCACAACTTTACAAATTAATAGAAAAAGTGATTTTTCTCCTTCTTTACAGAAATCTCTCC
The DNA here is from genome assembly GCF_030014295.1 of Loxodonta africana. NCBI lineage: Eukaryota > Metazoa > Chordata > Mammalia > Proboscidea > Elephantidae > Loxodonta > Loxodonta africana. Next base: position 50,621,716 of record NC_087354.1, on the reverse strand, counting down.
CTTGAATCAGACAGGGTTCCATTGTGGCTGAAACCCAGCAGGAAGGGAGATGAAAAGAATACAGCAAAGAGGGCTTTTCCTCCACATTTAAAGCCCAGGCTGAGTCCCCACAGACCTGCCATCCCTCTGAGGGAGGTTCAGCCCATTCAGACCATGGCACTCTGTGGCAGGCCTCTGTCTCAAAGGCCAGCAGCCCCCTGAATGCCTGCGGGGGTCAGGCAGGTGCAATCAAGGCAGCTTCATGAGAATGAGAACAGGAGGCAAGCCTGCTGCTCAGGTCCCTTTCTCTATAAACAGCCAGGAAACAGGCTATGGGCACTGGCCAATAGTGCTCTAAGTTTAGAAACTTCCCCTTTTCCTTAGCTCACAAAGCCTAATTTGTCAAATAGCTTTCCAAAAAAAAAACAAAAAAATCAGAAAACAAACATTTGGTTCCATTTCAGCTATAATCAGCAGTTGGTAATTTTTAGAAAAAGATGCCTTGAGTTGCTCATTGTTACGTTGGTGTTTTTTATGAGGCCTCTGGCTCCTTCCTTTCTCAGCCATGATTTGGGGTTGGGGGCATAGCTGCAGCAGAAAGTTGTTTCTGTTGATTTGAGAAAACTACTGAGATGTTTTGCACTCACATTCAGAGGCTGATGGAATTCAAAACCGATCCCACTGATTTTTATGAAAAACATAACTGTTCCTCTTGGGTGTCTCGAGTCAAAACAAGGCAACCGCTTCGTGATTTATGGCCCCCACTACGAATTTTCCGCCTTCCAGAAAGCATTAGAGAAACTGCCGACCTCTGCCAGGAGCATTGTAAACACACCCCTGACAGCTTGGACACTTTGTTTTTAAACACAGCAGGACTTTTCCCTTGGCTCTGGCTGGAAAGCCACCTCCCTAGGATGGATTGGGAAGGAGCAGACAGGATGGCTCCCTCAAAACCTAAACGTGAGGGACCAGTGGTCCCCCATGGACCAGTGTGGCTGGGAGCATCATCAAAGGCAATGGATACATTTATGGCATACAAAAATTGCCCCGTGGTCCCCAAGTGGCCTCCAGGCTCAGCCTGGCTGGACGCAAGGTGCACGGATACAGAACAATGTATCATAAGGCACGTGTGGCTCCCACACCAGGCCCAGGAAGATTATCTCTTCGCACGATTCCAGAAGTGCTGGAAAGCAGAGGAGTTGATGGCACTGACTACGAGGAGCAGCAGCAGGTACAGGGAGATCATCACCATAAACCAATGGCTGGAAAACCAGGACAGCTGGCTGGAAGCCCTGTGGAAGGGGGGAGAAAGAGCGATGTTGGCAAAGAGAGAAAAACATTTTTTTTTAAAAAACTATGCAACAACTTCTGGCTCAAAGCAGACTAAATGATGAATTCCATCCTCCGCATGAGCCATGAAATAAAGCTTCTTCATGTTCTTTGCTGGAGAAATCTGGAGCTGTTTGCCTTGGCACTGACATGCTTTTCAACAGAACAGTTTCTAAATGTACAAAGACAGCTGTGCAATGAGCTCACCCTGATCTTCCCTTTTTTAGCTCCCCCTTTTACCTTTTATAACCCGTCTGTTCTTCAGCAAGGCTTTGGTATCTAGAGGGGCCTAGCCTGAGGTGTCTGTCCAGATGGAGGCGGGCAGAAGGGTACTCAGCTAAAGGCTTCTCACTTTTAGACACCCACAGGTATCAATCTGAGCTGGGGAAATCCTCTTTGGCCCACTGGGAGGTGACGTGAATCATCCAAGTGAGCGCTAGAGGCTCCAGGGAGAAGTGGGAAAGGACTGGAATTTTCAAACAGAAAAAGCGCAATGATTTTAAACCAAAGGACAGAGTTCCCTGTGCTCCGCAACCCTACACAGGTTTCCAGAGTTTGAGGGAAAGTTTTACTGGTTTATGAAATCCTGAAGCCACACAGGAATAGAGATTATAAAAGTCACCCCTGCCCCATCTCACCTGCTCACCTGCTGCAGACTCCCAGAGAGGCCACAGAACCCAACAATGTGACAAGATCTCAAAGTGACCCCAGGCCCTAGAGCATCCCGCATGTAATCCCACTACCACTCTGCTGGGTGAGAGGAGGCATCCGCCCTGGGGCTTAGGAGCAGAAGGTCCCCCTCTGCTATTAGGTTCAATACCCTCATTTTAGAAATAAAGAGGAGACATGTGAGGTCCAGAGAGGGGCAGGAAGGGGTTCGGTAACTACTGTGGGAAGTGGCTGAGGTGGGCTGCAAACACCCCCAGCCAGCACCCACTTGCTACCCTGCCTCTTGGCTTAACCTAGCCAATGGGTTTCAGACTGCAATCTGTGAGCCTAGGTGGCTAAAGGGCCTCAAGGCTTGGGCGGCCATTTGGCTTTGCTAGTTGAGGGTCAGCAAAAAATAGGAAGACCTTCCATGAGATGGACTGGCACAGTGGCTGCAACAATGGGCTCAAACAGCAACAATTGTGAGGATGGCACAGGACCGGGCAGTGTTTCATTCTGTTGTACACTGGGTCACTGTGGTCAGAACCAACTTGATGGCACCTAACAACTGTTCCTCGTGCTGTTTATGTTTACAAATCCCTTTCTACCTTCTCCACTAGAATGTACAATCCTTTTCGGACCAGGACCCCATCTTATTAACCCCTTACCATATCTTTCATGGTGCTTTATACATAGCTGGGGTCTAACAAGTCTGTTGTACATAGCGTTGCTATGAGTTGGAACCGACTCGATAGCATCTAACAACAACAAAAGTCCATGGTGGGCAGAAGAGACTGATAACTAAGAAATCCAATACTTTGAACACAACCATTAAGCTCTTCTGGACCTCACGCAGGGATCGTCCTTCTTACCTCTTGGGCTGCTTCTGCGAGTACACCAGCAGGTACTTCACTCGCAGGAGCTGGTTATTGGTGACCACAAAGTACTTTGGAGGGATTTCTCCTCCTTCACTATGTTTGATTCTTGCTCTTCTGCGATCTATCTCCTTGGAATCTACATAAGGAGAGACCAGTCAACAAGCACAACTTTACTGGGGTCGGGGGGAGAGACACAATAAGCAAAGAAGCAAATTATAAACAGGAACAGGGCCAAGCCTCCTGGACCTGAAGGCAGAGCTGCCCCAGTGGGCTGAGGAGTGGTCCTGAGTAGGCTGATGCAGCACTAAAACCATGGGAGAATCCAGCAGACAGACAGACAGGAGGAGGGAAAAAGGAGTAGGAAAACTTCGGGGATAAAAGGGAAGAAAAGAAGAACTCAACTGAGTGGGCAAAGTAGAGGGAAAAAGCAGACTCGTACCAAAAGCAAACACAAGAGGCTCTGAGACTAGCAACTAGGAACTGACTTGACCTGAGACAAACCTCTTAGTAGGCATTTTAAATTAACCATTCTGGATTCGAGCTCCTTAGAATGCTTATCTTCCACTCTTCACACTAAGACTTATTAAAGGAAAAAAAAATTTTTTTTACCAAAAAATAAAATGGGGGGAAAGAAAAAAAGGGGGAAAAAACTCCAAAGCTGTGAGACAGCAGAGGTTACAAGGTTTTGTTCGATGCTTAATGTCACGGTTTGCAAACTTCCAAGAGTTATAAATGCAAATATTTATGCCATCTGGTTTGGGAGGGTGGTGTCAGAACTGGGCCTGTTCCCCAGGATTCCAGTTGTTTTACATTAGCAGCCAGGAACAGTCTTCTGGATTCTCTTTTTCTAACAGAACCATGGGCCAGTTCTGGAGACTGGATGACAGCTCTGTGACCTCTTCGATCTTCGAGGTGGGCTAATACTTTGGGGGCGGGAGACATGGAGAATAAGCTAAGGGACACTTTGGGGGAGTGGCTATGAGATGCACAGCTGGTGAGTCAGCTCCATGGATTCTCGCCCCTGGCCTTGGCTGTCCCTCACATCATCTCTGGGCTCTTGCACTCACCCGAGTAGCCTGGAGGGGCAGTCTGGAACCAGAGTCTTTAGCTTCAGGTCAGGTCTCTGCTGACACCAGGCACCCAAAAATGAGTGAGATTATTCAAACAGCTTTGCTTTGTTATATATATATATTTACCACAATTTAAAAAGAAAAAAAATGCAATTAAAAAAAAAAATGAATGAGTCTCAGTTCTTATCCTCAAGGAGCCCACCTTCTGCCTCACACCCACCTTCATGTATCAAATCTCACCTTCTTAAGATGGCATATGTTTTGCTATATTTTCACCACAATAAAATAAAATTCAAAAATCTTACCTTCTCCCAGAAGCTTTCACTGGGACCCACCAGGACTGCCCCTTCCCCTGAGCTGCCCCCATGGCCCTAATCAGCTCCTCACCTAATACTCCCTCCCTTACCATTTTCCATTTTGTGTCTAATCCCTAAAGAGACTGACTGGTCACTCCTTGAAGGCAGGCCCTTGTCCTGCATCACTGTGGACCCAGCCCATCCCTTGGCATGGAAACCGTGCTCCACGCAAGAGCTGGGCCAACAGCAAGAGTCTGCATACCACACCCAGGTCCAGGCTAAGCACTCACTCACCTTTTTTCTTGGTTTGGCATTTGACATCTGGGTGATCAATAACCTCGCACACGGCCACACAGCTGAGGAGGGGTCCGAGGAGGCTGCGCTGCCACCCGTGGCCGTGGGGGCTGTAAATGAGGGCCAGGCTCAAGTCGCTGGTGAGGTAGGTCCCCTCCCCAAACAACGATGTCTGGAATGGCAGAGGGCAGCAGAAAAGAAACATAGCCAAGTGAATACAGAGCTGGGAGTCGGCACAGTTAGATGCCAAGGCTCTTTATTCAACACAGAGTTGTAAATGCAAAAGTTTCAAGCCTTTTTGTTTCCCAGCAAAAGAGGCAGGATCAACTAATCCTGGGACATTATCATACGGTTATTACTAAACGCGTTCCGTACTGATGACAGTTCAATTGCGGAATTAGCCGTCTAACTGAACTAACCAGCAGTTTCTGGTGGTTAAGCTCCAATGGGAAAGGCAGAGTTATGAGTCCAGACAGACCTGAGTTTGAATCTTGCCTCTGCCCCGCCAAGCTGGCAAGTTATATAAACTCTCTGGGTCTCGGTTTCTACATTACAGAATGGGGGTAACAGTACCTCCTTCAGAAGGTTGTGGGTGAAGACTGAAGGAGACAACGTACATAAAGTGGCAAGCAGGACACCCGGCACACGAAAGGTGCTAAATACATGAGGCATGGGTCCTCCATGGAGTCCCTGGGTGATGCAAATGGTTAACACATTCGGCTGCTAACAGAAAAGTTGTAGGTTTGAATCCACCCAGAGGCACCTCAGAAGAAAAGGTCTGGTGATCTCCTTCTGAAAAATCAACCACTGAAAACCCTATGGAGCACAGTTCTACTCGGACACCCATGGGGTCACCATAAGTCAGAGTCAACTTGACAGCAGCTGGTTTTGGGTCCTCCATCACAAGCTCCTGTGTTGGAGCATATATAATGCCTCTGTTACATGAATGTATTTAGAATAGTTACATTGATGGGCTTGCGAAAATAACCTCATGCCCTTATGTGCAAGGAGGCGCACTGAACGGGAAGGTAATCCAAGACATTACTTGGGAAAGAAATGAGTCTCTCAGACCAGAAACTGTACCCGAATGAGGGAGGCCTACATGGGGCAGGGTATGTTGCTCTATTTGGCTTGGTGTTAACCAAGAAAATGGCCAAAACTCTAGGAGGCAGCTCCCTGGTGGTAGGTATTTAAGATAGTGCTCTCCATAAGGAAGCAGGCTAGGTGATAGCAGTAAGGATTCCAGGTGAGAAACCTGCAAGCTGAGGCAACAGCAGGGAGAGCAAACACATCCTTTGCCCTTGCCAGACACCGATAATCAACCATGATGACTAACATACAAATATCAATCATGGCACTCATTCACACTGAGCTGAGGCGAAGACTCAGACTCTTTCTCAGCATAACATCCTGGGTAGCTGAAGCCAGTGGATGGAATTTGACATTCATGTTGAAACTCATTTGCTATCTCTGGGCCACAGTATCCATGTCACCAGATGATAAGTGGACTTGAACAGCTCACTGAAAAACACCCTATCCTCTGGAAATGAGAACTGTCCTATTCCATGGCGTCAGGCTTCCACAATCCTTAAACCTGTTAAGCAAAGCTTAGGAGAGATGAATCAAGCCTTTGCTTGGCCTCTGAGAAGCCCTTACCAGGTTAGGCAGTGTCCTCATCTCTCAAGTGCTGACATAGACCTCCAAGGACTGGACGCCCTCTGATCTGACTCGACACCCATTTTCCTGCTCACACATGCCACGAACGCACCCTTCCCTAGACTCAAGGACCTTGTGCAGGGCTGCCAGGAGCACAGCTGCACAAAGGTGGGAAACCTGAGGTACCTCTGCCACAAAAGCAATCTCACAGCTTCAACTGGCAGGTGGGCTCCCTCCAAGAGGTGTTACGGATTGAATTGTGTCCCCCAAAAAGGTGTGTCAACTTGGCTAGGCCATGATTCCCAGTATTGTGTGACTGTCCACTATTTTGTCACCTGATGTGATTTCCCTATGTGTTGTAAGTCCTATCTCTATGATGTTAATGAAACAGGACTCAATCTACAAGATTAGGTTGTGTCTTAAGCCAACCTCTTTCAAGATATAAAACAGAGAATCAAGCGGGGCGGGGGGGGGGGTGAACCTCATACCACCAAGAGAGCAGCGCCAGGAGCAGAGGGTCCTTTGGACCCTGGGTCCCTGCACCGAGAAGCCCCTAGACCAGGAGAAGATTGATGACAAGGATCTTCCTCCAGAGCCAACAGATATAAAAAGCCTTTCCCTGGAGTCGATGCCCTGAATTCAGACTTCTAGCCTCCTAGACTGTGAGAGAATCAACTTCTGTTTGTTGAAGCCATCCACTTGTGGTATTTCTGTTATAATGGCACTAGATGACTAGGACAAGGCCCTTCACTGAAAACCCAGAAGAGGAGGAGGCCAGAAGGGGATTTGCTTTACCAAAGAACTCTCCATCAGATGTCTCTAAGCAGCTAACTCCCTGGGGCACTGAAATGAAGGTTTGCTGTACAAGAATGTCATCTGCAGGCAATTTCTCCAGGCTGGCTCTTGGGTGATATAGAGGCCCCCTTGATTCCAGTAGCCTGGTCGTAATACTAAGCTGAACCAGTGTAAATAAGCCTGTTATCCTCTCCAAAACCCAACTATGCTAATCACATTCAGTAGTGTTAAAAAATGTCACTCTAGCCTTGGGCTGCTGTGTCAGCCACAGCCGAGTAAGTGGTTCACGATCCAGACAAGGCAGATGCTGCTACAACTAGGGGAAAGGCCTGTAGCTCCAGACACCCTTTCCAAGAGTCTATTAAACCAGCTGCCCCTTCCTAAGTGGTTATTATTTGTGGAACAATTTTCATACAGGATGTTTCAATCTCCTCAGCATACCTGAACATGGGTTGTAAGGCCAAACCAACCCATTGCCATCAAGCCGATGCCAACTCATAGCGACCCTAAAGGACAGAGTAGAACTGCCCCATAGGGTTTTCAAGGCTGTAATCTCTATGAGAGCAGACTGCCACATCTTTCTCCCACTCTGCTGGTGGGTTTGAACGGCTGACCTTTCAGTTAAAGTAATCCGTGGCCGTCGAGTCGATTCCGACTCATAGCGACCCTATGAACAGAGTAGTACCCCCCATAGGGTTTCCAAGGAGTGGCTGGTGGATTGGAACTGCCAGCCTTTTTTTGGTTAGCAGCTGTAGCTCGCCGGAACTCTTAACTACTGCGCCACCAGGGGCTCCTTCAGTTAGAACAGTTATCCCTATTTTACAGCTGAGAAAACTGAGGCTCAGAGAGTTTACGTAAACTTGCCCAGTGCCACAGAGCTGGTCAGTATATCTTTTTGGCTCCAGTGTCTGTCTGTACTCTTCTTCCTACATTTCACTAGAGGGTAAAATAAGTACTAGCAGCGAAGGGGTGGTTGACTCTATTTTAACTCCCGAAAAAGTGAGGAAAGGAACTTAAGCAGGAAGGGAAAAAGGAAGACTTCCCTCAGTTTCCACTGCTGGAGTGTCCCTGAGTGTAGGGCTTTCCAAATGTCAACGTGCACGCAGATCACCTGGGGTGTTGTGAAAGTGCAGGCTCTTTTCTAGCCTGAGATTCAGCACTTCCAGCTAGCTCCCAGGTGATGCCATTGGTCCAGGGACCAGGCTGAGTAGCAAGGAGAGGCCATACATCCGGATCCTCTGGAGAGCTTTTAAAGAATCCTGATGCCGGGACCCCAGCCCTAAAGATTCTAGTCTAATTGGTCTGAAATGCCGCCAGGCTCCCCTCGTGATTCTAACGTGCAGCCTGGGCTGGGACCCATCCTTAAATCGATACTTCTGTAACTGTAATCTGCATAGGAATCTTGGAGATCTTGTTAAGACCTAGGTTCTGGTTCAGAAGGTCCCAGAGGGGCCCCTTTAACAGGCTCCCAGGTGCTGCTGTGATTTGTAGCCCACGCTTTGAGAGACAAGGCCCTAATGCACCTGCCCACCTGCCCCCACCAGCAAACTCCCAGGGTTCCGACCCCCGCGTCAGCAGGGTGCCCTCAGGCCCCACCTTGTTCAGGTGACAGTGCAGGCCATTGTGGATGATGGAATGGAAGTTTTCTAGGCGGCTCCCGTGGAAGGCGTAGATTAGGTCTCGTTCTCCTTTGGTCTCATAAAATTTGGCATTGGCTGGATCAGAATACTCAATTTCAAACAGGAAGTCCGGCGTGGGGACAGGCGTGTGAGAGGCACCTGTCAGCTTTTGGATCTTTTCAAACTTGAAAACATGAAGGGAATGGCATTTTTATTTGGGAAGCCAGAAAATGTGCTGCAAAAAATGCCTCTTAAAGGCTTGGCCTTAACTCCCATGGGTTCTGCTCACAGGAACAATTGATTTCACAAGAATAAAACCAAAAAAACCAAACCCATCGCCATCGAGTTGACTCCAACTCATAGCGACCTTATAGGACAGGGTAGAACTAGGATTTCCAAGGGGTGCCTGGGGGATTCGAACTGCCAACCTTTTGGTTAGCACCCATAGCTCTTAACCACAACGCCACCAGGTTTTCCTCATGAGGACAAAGACATCAGTTTATAAACAGGCTCAGGGCTTATCGCTCAAGACTGCTTTCCTCTATTAACATTTTTCCTTACGGTATGCTAACTGAGTGGCATTAGCTGTACCTTCGAACTAGAGGTCAACTTTTAATTTCCATAACACTTTCACAGGTTTCCTGCATTCTATCTTTACGATACTCCCATGAGCGGGGGAGGTGTGATAAACTGCAAAAATAGCCACATATTTTTCCTCCCCTCCATCTGTGCACCCTTCTGCAAGGTGCCTTTGTAGGTGGAATTCCACCAAGATTCCATCAAGAGGTGGGATCTAGTTCCCTACCCTTTGAATCCAGACTTGGCCATGGCTTTGGCCAATGGGACCCTAGCATACATATGGCAAGCAGAGACTTGAAAAGGGCTTGCCGTTTTCTCGTTTGCTGCTGGGAACCCTTCACCTTTCACTGCCATGTGAACAACCCCAGACTAGCCTCCTAGAGGATGAGAGCCTCAGAGAGGAAGGACCCAACCTTCACAGCCATCCCAAAGGAAGTGAGGCTACCCTAGATCAACCAGCCCCAGCTGAGCCAGCTCAGACCAAAAGAATCACCAACACACAGAATCATGAGAAGCAAGCAATGTTTGTTGCTTGAAGGCAAGTTCTGGGAATGGTTTGTTACACAGCAAAAACTAACTGATACAGGACGGTAACCTCCCTCCTAAATCTCTTCAGGGCGGAGACTATATCATTTCAGTGGTATGCAAGACAGGAAGTCACAGACCAAAGGCAATCTGTGGCCAAGCTGTCTTTGGGCTATGATTAAATGAGAAAAATAAAAGGAACATAGCATGTATTTATGTTGATGTAAGGTTGCCATGATCCTTTCTTTGGAAGACATGTCCTTTATTCTAAGATTAGGACCATCATCCTTTTTTGATGTTAAAATATCCTTTTACAAAATTATGATAGATGGTAGGCCAATGGTTTGACTTGGGGCAAAATAAAAAGCTGGCAACCATGGGTCCCAACACCCAATGTTTTAGTGGAAATTTAACTGGTCTTTAATCAAAAGCCAAGGAACAAAAACAAAAAAGCCAAGGTGCCATTGCCTTATCCACTTCAGTTACCGCGCCTGACATCTACTAGGTGCTTGGTGGCCATATGAGGAATAAATAAATGAACTACAAATGAGCAGATGAGTAAAACGAAACCCAGAGATCATACCAGAGTTAACAGCCCAGACCGAATGTGAATACAGGTCTCCTGACTCCTACTCTGGGCTCTTCATGTTACTTTACCATCCAGCACAGAAGGATGTCCCTTAGACACTAAATTCCAAGATACCAAATTCTTAAGGGAGATTTTTGTCTTCAGCAGGAGCTTATAAAATTGGATGCTCTTAAAATTGATGAATTAGATGAAGAGCGGTACAGATAAGCCACTGCTGTCGGTCAGAGGGAAGTGCACCAGGTCAGGGGTCAGATCCTAGCCTGCCCCTGGGAGGTCACACTGAGCTGGGGGAACCACCATTATGGAGTGTCTGACCTGTGTCAGAAACTGTGCCAAGGGGTGACACATATTCTGTCAGACCCCTTCTCTGAGGTAACCATCAATATTCTCAATTTAGAAATGGGGAAAAAGAGTCTCAAAAATGGATGGAAGCGGGATTTAAACCCTGGGCCTGAGGTATTCCACTCTTTTGAGCTCTGCTCATTTCCTAATAGAGAAATGGTGGCACCATGGTTAGGAGCTCGGCTACTAAAAGCAAAAGGTTGGCAGTTCAAATCCACCAGCTGCTCCCTGGAAGCCCTATGGGGCAGTTCTGCTCTGTCCTACAGGGTCACTATGAGTCGGAACCAGCTCAACAGCAACAGGTTTTTTGGTTATGTTCTTGACACCTGGATTAAGCAATGTTTCTTAAGGTGTGTTTTCAGGGCCCACCCTCATCAGAATTACCTGGGGTGCTTGTTAAATAAAGTGATACCTGGCATTTACTGACCCCCCCGCCTTTTTTTTTTTTAGTACACGTCAGGCATCGTTCTAAGTGCGAAAATTCATTGAATTCTCATAACCAGTTCCTTGATGGGAGTATAGTACTACAATCTCCATTTTACAGAGGAGGAAACTGAGGTGCTAAAAGGTATCCAGTAACCTACTCAAGGTCACACAGCTAGTTTAAGAGGCAGAGTCCAGCTTTGCAGGGTTGGTGTGCATGCTGGGCCTCACTCACTCCAGACCCAGAACGAGAGTCTCTAGAGGAAAAGCCCAGGAACCTGCGTTTTCAACAAGCTGCCCAGGTCACTCCGGTGCACGAGGAGGTCTCAGAGGCCCTGGACCCGGCACCGTTCCGGAGCTCCTGGGCCCTAGGAATCTGTGATGCTATAGACCAAAGTCTCACCTCTGCCTTCCCTGCGCTGTGGATCGTCAGGACCTTTGAAGATAAGATCCAGCTCACCAGGTCCTGGGCCCGTTTGTCTTTGTCTCCGGATGACTGGAGAAGTTCCTTCAGGTTAGGTAACGTGCTGGCATCTGCAAGCTGAAGTGGTTGGGGTAAAACCTCTATGAGCAAGGATCCCGACAAAATGATAACCAAGGGCCCTCTAGTGTTGATGCTGGTGACTTTCACTTCTTTCTTGTTTCAAGGGATTTTTAAACCAAACCCGTTGCCATGGAGTCGATTCCACTTCCTAGCAACCCTATAGGACAGAGTAGAACTGCCCCACAGGGTTTCCAAGGCTGTAATCTTTTTTTTGTGCCTGTGCTTTAGGTGAAAGTTTACAGCTCAAGTTAATTTCTCGTACAAAAATGTATACCCATATTGTTTTGTGACATTAGTTGCAGTTTCTGCAATGTGACAACACGCTCCCCCTTTCCTCCCCAGGTTCCATGTGTCCATTCAACCGGTTCTTGTCCCTTCCTGCCTTCTCATCCTCCTTTTGGACAGGAGCTGCCCATTTGGTCTTGTATATCTGATTGAACTAAGAAGCACATTCTTCACGTGTATTACTTTTTGTTTTATAGTCCTGTCTAATCTTTGTCTGAAAAGTGGGCTTCGGGAATGGTTTTAGTTCTGAGTTAACAGTGCGTCTGGGAGGCCATAGTTTCGGAGGTTGCTCCAGTCTCTGTCAGACCATTAAGTCTGGTTTTTTTATGTGAATTTGAGTTCTGTTCTACATTTTTCTCCTGCTCTGTCCGGGACTCTCTGTTGTGTTCCCTGTCAGGCCAAGGCTGTAAATCTTTACCGGAGCAGGTTGCCACATCTTTCTCCTGTGGGGTGGCTGGTGGGTTTGAACCACCGAACTTTCAGTTAGCAGCCAAGTGCTTTACCTCTGTGCCACCACAGCTCCTAAGGGATTTCCTTAGAGGGGGAAAACGCATAGTTCTGCAATCCCGTTTCCAAATAATACCCAAACCCTAAAGCTCCGAGCATGCAAAGTGTTTTTGTAACTCATCTGATTCAAAACCTGATCTGAACCGATGAAAGGTTCATTTCTGTAGCATTTTGCTACAGGAATTCCGATGTGTCTGATTACGGGATGCTACCCCATTGGAGGTGTTACTGAATACATTTGTATACGCAAGTGAGGGTATAGGGTTGTTGTCCCTGGGTGGTGCGGTTAACACACTTGGCTGCTAACTGAAAGGTTGGAGGTTCAAGTCCACCCACAGGGGCCTCAGAAGAAAGGCCTGGTGATTTACTTCCGAAAAATCAGCCACTGAAAATACTATGGAGCAGTTTTATTCTGACACATGTGGGGGTCACCATGAGTCGGAATCAACTCTATGACAACTAGTGGCATTTTGGGTAAAAGTGTAAGAAACCATTTTCCCTTTAGCAGGAGAACATGACCTTCAGTCCCGTTAACCTGTTCTCCTGGCGACCTGCTAAAGACAGCGCAGCAACTACATTATGGCAACCCTGTTTACAGGAAAAAAACGACCCTGAGTGGTAAGCTGCATCTGGACTGGGAGGAATTGAAAATAGGGTAGCCATGGCTTTGGGTTTTCCTGAGTGTGGTGGTTTTGTGGAGGGACCTGGTAGCTATATCCAGCCTCTGTGGGACATGGGGCTTCGCTTAAGCCACAGCAGTACCTATTCTCATCAGATGAGTCTCGTCTTCTCATATCTGAGTTGTCGGGGAGAGAGGGGGTGGGGTGACTAGCTCTTGGGCCACTGCATGAGCTGCTTGCAAGGACTCCCGCAAAAAAAGGATGGCCCGATGCAGCCCTGTCCTGGAGCCTTCTGATGATGCTGGTCCCCAGTGTGGCCGGTGACAGGCTTCTAGGTCTGCAAGCTTAACTGCACGTTACCCCCTTTCTAAAATCAGGACAAATCTGAATTCCAGACTGCATCTGGCACCAGAATCTCTGATAAGAACTTGGGGACCTGGACTGACAGCGGCAAGGTATCTTAACTTCTGCTTAGAAATTTAGGCTGGTTAGAGGCAGCACCTCACCAGCACAGCACCTAAGTAAGACACCACTCACCTCTCCCACTCTGCTCCCCAGCAGACTGCGGCTCTCCCTGAACACCCTGGGTTGTACGACCTCCAAGCCTTTGCTCAATCAGCTCCCCACAACTGGAACGCCCCTTCTCCCACCCCTACCAACAAGGGGGCCCCTGACCCAAGACACCCCATTCCTCTAAACCCCTAAGGCACTCAGCCCCAGTACTCTCTCCCCAGTTTGGCCCAACTCCTGGAGGCCAGGATTGCCCTGTGTTTCTCTAATTCTTCCCTTTCCTGAACGTAGAAGAAAGAGCACGAACTCTGGAGTCAGCTTGAGTCTCTGCTCCTTATGCAAGGCTGAACCTGGTTGAGCCTCTCTTTCCTCATCTCTAATGTGGCAACCCCACTACCTCCACATGGGGTTGTCGGAAGCCTGGTGGCGCAAGTGGTTTCCTACTGGCTGCTAGTTGAAAGATTGGCGATTTGAACCCGACTGGTGGCTCCATGGAAGAAAGGCCTGGTGACTTGCTTCTGGAAAGATTACAGCCAAGGAAACCCTATGGAGCAGTTCTACTCTGTAACACATGGGGTCGCCAAGAGTCAGGGCCAACTCAACCACAGCTAATTCCTCCCACATGGGGTTGTCAAGAAGATTAAAGAAGGGAATGTACTCTCAGGGCCTGGTCTATACCTCTCTTGTTCTTTTACTTCTCATCTATATTTCTCCTGCACACGTCTCCCCCCACACTTTTCCCGCAGCTTTGCTAGGGACGTAGCTGGCACTTCATAAATACAAACCTGTGGTTCCTTTCCATTTTTCTAGAAAGCTGGCTGTTGCTGACTTTTAGGGGCTTTATTTCTTAGGTCTGAAGTTGGAAATAAGAAAGATTTCAGGGCTGATTTATCTCTGTCTCTATTTCCAAAGACTCAATTCAGTAGCCTCAGACTTTAATTAAACTATCTCTACACGCCTCATGGAGTCCTGGTGGCACAGTGGTTAAGAGCTCGGCTGCTACCAAAAGGTCAGTGGTTCGAATCCACCATTAACTCCTTGAAAGCGCTGTGGGGGCAGTTCTCCTCTGTTTTCTCCTCTGTTCTATAGGGCCGCTATGAGTAGGAATCAACTCGACGACAACGGGTTTCAACAGGTTACATGCCTCACAGGACATCAGTGAGGAGAGAGGAAGTGAAAATGTTCTATAAGCATTGGTGTCATCTCTTTGTCTAGTTTACTGCTCACCCCCCGCCCCGCCCCCAGCTGCACCCCAGCCTCAGATCCTTGCACTTACTCAGGGAACATTTACTGAGCCTTTGACTCAGCCAGACCCTGTGCTGGGGGGAGAGGAGGGGAACCAGGGCTAGAGACGGAAAAAGGGGCTCTCAGTCCGGCGGGGAGAAGGAAAGGGAAATAACTATGACTCAGGAGTCCTCATTATAACGAAGGTGGATACAAACTGCTAAAGGGACAAGGGGCAACTTTTGCTGGGTTAGGGCTGGGTGGAAGGGGGTGCCCAGGAGAGGCTCGGCAGAGGAGGTACCCTGCGACCTGGGTTTGATGTGCCTAGGCACAGAAGTGTGAAAGTGCAGATTGTTGTCAGAGAAGTAGATGGTGACGTGGTTAATTGTGCAGGCTCTCCCACCAGTCCGCTGGGGCCAAACCTCCTAGCTGTGTGACCTTGGGTAGGCTGCTTGCCACTCTGTGCCTCGGTTTCCTAAACTACATAATTGGGATATTAGTACCTACTTCATGGATCTCTGTGAAGGTTAATCAAGTTAAAGCAAGTAATGTGCTTAGAGCAATGAGGACGGTATTAAGTACTCAAGGATGGTACTAAGTACTTTGACATAGCTGTGATTTCCATGAAGGTCATCATCATGAACTGCAGGTGGCTCTGTGTGGCTGGAGGTGGTCACCATGAGGAACAGGAGTGGCAAGGTGACTTGAGACCAGCCTACGAAGGGCCTTGTACCCCACTTGGGGACTCTGGGTTTGTTTGGTAAGCAATAGGGAGCCACTGAGGGTACCTAAGGAGTCCCTGGGAGGTACAAATGGTTAAGCACTCAGCTACTAACTGTAAGATTGGTGGTTCAAATGCACCTCGAGGTGCCTGGAAGGCCTGGCAATCTACTTCTGAAAGATCAAATCCATTGAAAACCCTATGGAGTGCAGTTCTACTCTAAAACACATGGGTTGCCACAAGTCAGAATTGACTTGATGGCAGCTGTTTTGGTGTTTTTTGTTTGTTTGAGAGTTCCTGAGGATGTGACCTAAATGACATGCCCTCAGTGGTCGCCCAGCTGGCCTGCTGCCTGCACAGTCCAGAGGACACCCAGCAGCCCTTGCATCATCTCAGCCTCCCCTTCTTTCTTTTCTACTCCTGGTCCAACTTGTTACCCCAGAGCCCAGTTGCCTTCTCTCCCACAATTACTGTCCCCGCCACTCCTGTTCTCAAAGCCCACTTGTGAGCCACAGCTCTTGCCAACAGTCCAGACCTGGGTGCAGGGAGCCCACAAAAGGACGGTCAACTACGCCAGGCCCCCTTCATGGGCTCTGTCTGGGGAACTGAGAGAGATCCCTCCCAGGTGAGCTGAAGCCAGGCCTCCCCTGAGCCTCCTGCAGGGCTCAGGCCTCTCACAGCAGCCACCTGCCCAGATAGAGCCCCTGCTGTGTCCCGACGGACTGGCTTCCTTGCCCTCCCTCATTCTGCTCACACTCTTTAACCCCTCAAATAACCTCCGTTATGGTCCATATCACTTTTCAAACTACTCTGAAAATAAATCTCCTCCAACCAGTTAATGGGATTCTTCTCTCAAGACCGAAACCTGCCTGCATCTGATCAGGCACACAGGTAGGATTGCCAAATAAAACACAGGCTACCCAGTTAAACTTGAATCTCAGATAAACAACAAATAAATTTCTAGTATAAGTATGTCCCACACAATATTTGAGGCATACTTACGCTAAAAAATTGTTTGTTGCTTATCTGAAATTCAAATTTAGCTGGATGGCCTGTATTTTTATTTGCTAAATCTGGCAACCCTACACTTAACGAGGCCCTGGGAACCTGGTCTGGCCTCCCTCCCCAATTGTGCCTTCTGCCACCAGCACACCCACCACCACCACCACCACCAGTGGCCATCTAGTCAATTCCAGTTCAGCCTCCACCCCCATGCTATTCCTCAAGCTGCCCTATGTCTGTCCTCCTCCAGGCCTCTGCACTCCCTCCTTCGCTGCCTAGCAGACATTCCACTCAGCCTTCAAAACCAAGCCAAACCAGCTACTGTCAAGTCAATTATGACTCATGCTGACCCCAAATGTGTCAGAGGACAGCTGCGTTCCATAGGGTTTTCAATGGCTGGGATCTTTTGGAGCTAGATTGCCAGCCCTTTCTTCCAAAGCACCTCTGGGTGGACTTGAATCACCAACCTTTACGCTAGTATCTGAGCGATTAAACATTTGTGCCACCCAGGGGCTCCATTTAACCTTCAACGCCGCCCACCATCTCTGAGCTCCCCCAGTGCTCCACAGAGCCCCATCTTGTGACTTGACACTCTGGGGGAACCTCATATCTGACTGGGTTGAGCACTCCCTGAAAGCCACATCTTACTTGTCCTGAAGCCTCAGTGCCAGCGTGGAACCTGGCATGGAGTTCAGAGCAATGACAGTAACAGCTGCTATCTATTGAGCCTTCACCATGTGCTGGAGCCCTGGTGGGCCAGTGGTTAAGAGCTTGGCTGCTAACCAAAAGGTCAGCAGTTTGAATCTAACAGCCTCTCCTTAGAAACCCTAAAGGGCGGTTCTCGTCTGTCCTGTAGGATCACTATGAGTCGGAATGGATTTGAAGGCAACAGGTTTGGTTTTTTTGTTTGTTTGTTTAGGTGCTGGGCTAAATGTTGTATATGCAATGTTGCATTTTATTCCACAACTACCAATTTTATAGGGGAAGAAACTGAGACTTGACAAGTCAAGCACCTTGCCTAGGGTTTCGCTGCTATTCAGTGGCAGGGATATGAAGCCAGGCACCCTGACGCCACTGTCTTAGCCAAGATGCTCTCCTACCAAAAGAATGGAGGAATTTAGTGATGGACTGAATAGTTTAGCCCTAAGGAGCAATTCCAGCAGAATTTTAAGAGGCTGCTCAGGAAGCTAACCTGTTTGGAGCTCCCCCCACCTCCCAAATAATATAACTAAGACCACTATTAGCTGCCTAAGCTCTAAGGTTGGGAGAAAGCTGTATTGATGTATATTATTGGTGGGGGGGAAGGGTGACAGAAAACTCTTGAAAACAAGCCTGCCCTGGAGTGCAAAGAAGATGACAGCCAGCAAATGGTACGTGTGCAAGGGCCAGGAACTGATGGTAACTGTGCACGCCATCAGCCAACCCCGTCGTTGTGCAAAGAACCAGGAGCCAGCTGCCTGATGGGGGAACAGAGCAACCAGGAGAGCTGATGGATCTGGGCAGGAGTCCAGGACAGAGGACAGCATTTACCAACTGCTGGGTCCAGACAGTTCTACTCTGTCCTACAGGGTCGCTATGAGTCAGAATCGACGACTCGACGGCATTGGGTTGGGTTGGGTCCAGGAGAGTAAGCTTTCGGGAGGAAGGAAGGCATTTCTGGGGGCTGGGGCTGAAGGCAGAGGAAGCCAGTAGGATGGAAGTGGAACCTGCAGAGAGGGGGAGGACTTGAGAGGCAGAGTGGAGAGGATGCTCAGTGGGAAAGAATAAGGCAGAGAGGAGTAACTAGCACCTGTCCCAAAACAAGGGCCCCTGCCCTCAATGCCCTCAAGGGCCAGAGAGGTGATGGAAATGAGTAAGGGGCCCTCTGGGAAAGAGTGGCGAGGGCTGTGAACTGGAAACCACTGGCCTGACCAAGGGCCCAGCCACCAACTCGCAGGGCAACACCCACCCAGTCTGCAGAGCCTCGGGTTCTCTCTGTTTTTTCAGAAGAAGTCAGCAAGCTGCATTTTTTTTTTTTTTTAGTTTTCCAATTTCTAAAAGGCTAGAGGACACAAGAACTCTGTCAGCCCGCAGACCACACACACGCAACCACTGCTTTGGAGAATCAGGAAGGAGGCAGCTAGAGAGGTGGCTAGAGGGCCCGGGGGAGGCCTGAAGGGTGGGCAGAGTTGGGCCATCGCAGGGATTTGAAAAGGACAGTCTCTTGGGAAAAGAAGACAGTGACAAGGGCAGGGAGCCAGCAGGTGCAAGCAGAGGCGGGAGAGGCCCAGTAGCACTGGAAGGAGACAACGCAACCTCCTTGTCGGAGTCAGGAGGTGGCAGGGCAGCCCAGCAGACACTGCGCAACCACCTAGATCGAAATCTCCTGGTGAAGGGGCCCAGGAATCTATTTGTGCAGAAGTTGTCACAAGTGAGGCTTATCATCCGGAAAGTCAGAGACACTCAGGTTTAAATGTCAGGCAATGTTCTCCTAGAAGGGTGTACGGCAATAGGAAAGAAAGAACATCTGAAAGAACACTTGTCTAGGAAGACGCCAGAGGTCATGATGACTGTATGTAGGTGGACGTGCTCAGAAGGAAATGAATCAAAGGCACAGCCAAGGTCACCAACCCGACACTGAGATATGGGGTTTGAGAGAACAGTGATGAAGGATGGAGGGTGGACACCACAGTCACACCTTGCTTTGCACAGACCTAAGGTACGAAAATGTTTTACTACAACAGATTGGGGGTGAGGGGCTACTTTACAAGAGCACTCTTCACAAAGGAGTCATCATGAGGACCCTGTAGAACAGTGGCTCTCAGCCCTGGCTGTGCCTTAGCCTCACCTGGGAGCTTTGAAAGACCCCAGTGCCTGAGAGAAAGTGGGTGACAGGCCACCAGCACATATTCTCTGCAAAGACACAGAAAATTTCTATGCCCAGGCTGTAGCCCAGACCAATTAAATCAGAATCTCTGGGGGTGGAGCTCAGGCATCAGTAGTTTATTAAAGCTTCCAGATGATTCCAATGTCGCCAAGACTGAGAACCTTGTGAAGAGTGCTCTATCTCCCCCAAATGTCAACATTCAATCTCCAATCTGGAAATAAGTATCGAAAATGTTCCTAAGAAAGGTTAGCCTTTGAGCCAGCAATTTCACCTCTGAGAATTCACTTCAAGCACATAACCAGGGATACGAATAATGATTAATATACAAACATGTTTAGCATAGCATTATTTATAATAGCAAAGAAAATGCATGAAGGAACCCAGAAGACAAAGTCCTAACTGCTGGGGGAGTGACAGGAGGGGTTTTTGCTGAAACAAAGGAGGGGAGGCACCAGGAAGGCAGGCACACACTACCATCAGGACGGAGAGGAGATTATTCCATGTTTTAACGCAGACATTGGGTGGGGAGGAGTGGCACAGTGGTTAAGCACTGGGCTGTGAACTGAAAGGTCAGTGGTTGAACCCACCAGGTGCTCCACGGGAGAAAGATGGGGCAGTCTGCTTCCATAAAGATTTATAGCCTTGGAAACCCTATGGGGCAGTTCTACTCATGTTGGAATCGACTTGATGGCAATGGGATGGAGTGGGACAGGGGTCATCTTGTCTAGACAGTGTAAGCCAGAGACCAGAAAGAAGAGAAAACAGGGTGGATCCTTATTCCTCCAGTACCAGGAGATTCCTCGAGAGCAGTTCAGGCCCCTAAACCCTAGATGAGAACAGGGTAAGTTAGATAAGTGCCTCCCAAGTAACACTGCGTGCAGGAAATCACCCAGGATCGCGATAAAACCCTGATTCCAGAGGTCTAGGGTGGGCCTGAGATTCTGAGTTTTTGTTAATTTTGCTGTTGTTAAGGAGACTAAACACAGCAAAACATACACCAATTCAACCATTCCTACATGTACAATTCAGTGATAATGACTACATTCTTTGAGCTGTACAATCATTCTCACCCTCAAGATCCCGCCTCTCTAGTAAGCTCCCGGGTGATATGGCACTGCTGGCCACTGCCCAGGCTCTGAGCAGTGAGGGACAGGAGTTAACGCGAAGTATCCATTTCCACCCACCAGAAAGAACCTGCAAGCTGATGGAGAACTAAAACCAAAAAACCAAACCAGTAAAACTGTTAAATGGGAACCTAATTTGCTGTGCAAACTTTTACCAAAAATACAGTATTATTTAGAAAAAAAAATTGCCATTGAGTTGATTCTGACTCATGGCAACCCCATGTGTGTCCGAGTAGAGCTGTGCTCCACAGGGTCTTCAGCAGCTGATTTTTGGAGGCACCTTTCTTCTGAGCCCCCTCTGAGTGGACCTGAACCTTTTGGTTAACAGCCAAGCACTTAACCATCTGCACCAGCCAGGGACTCCCAGGGTATGTTATTTTCCAGGGGAAAAAAAAACAACTTTACAGCTGTTGACACCACTGGCACGATACCATATCAAGTGACTCAGGAGTGTGAACCATGTACTGGAAAGTGCAACTCTAAAGTTTAAGGTTCAAAGGTCAAGAGCTACAGGCTATCCCAAGAATGCCACAGGTTCTCTGATTTTGATTCCTCAAACCTTCAGTAAGCATCTCCCAGGCCCGGGATACAAAGAGTTCCCAGTGTAGGATTGAAGCAAGAACTCCGCATAGAAATGTTCCCAGAACAAGGCCCTGAAGAGATGACTTGGAATTCTGGGGACTGTGGAAGGATCCACCCAACGCTGTACCTTAGCCAAGAGTTTGGTTTCCCAAGAGGGCATTCTCAGGAAAGAAACAATAAAGTAATTCAGCCATAGCTATAATTTTGGAAGCTGCCACACATGTGTGATAGTTTGTAATGACACCTCACAGTGTGGGGAAAATTAATTTAAAATGGCTGAAAAAGACACTTGTTTAAACATTACTTCAAGTGCTTTTAGCTAAACAAGTAGAAGCGAAAGACTTTTTAACCACTCCATACCTTCTTTTCACAGGTCAAGCCCAGGCTGATTCCCTTTCTTTTGAAACGCAGCCTTTGAGTCAGATACAGGTCCAGAGACCAAATTACCTGTTTCACTTCAGAAACTCATGTAATGTGGCAAAATGAAATCTAAAGTGTGTTTAAAAACATATGCACGTCACACAGAGATCCTGGTGAGTGGTCTTCTCCTGGGAAACTGCACACAGACAGCCAAAATCCGTGCAGCCTGGGCCACTTCCTTTAACAATAATGCCCAATGAGGAATGTGTCCACAGAACTGGATGGTAAGAACGTTCTGGGTGTCCATGTTTCTCCAGTGGCCCTTGAGATAAAGGATGCCTTGTCTGGAGCTAGAGCAATGAGCCCCACACTAGGGGCAGTCTGCCCCTATTGAGGAGGTAATGGGGCAGTGGGGGTTCAGTGGCAGAATGGTCATCTTCCATGTGGGAGACCCAGGTTCAATTCCCGACCAAGGCACCACATGTGCAGCTCAAACAGGCCCCCACCTGAAGACCACAGTCTGGGTGGCTTTGATGTCTTATTATATGCGACCCACCGCCATGGAGTCAATTCCGACTCATAGCGACCCTGCAGGACAGAGTAGAACTGTCCCACAGGGTTTCCCAAGGCTGTAAATCTTTACAGAAGCAGACTGCCACATCTTTCTCCCCTGAGGCGGCTGGTGAGTTTGAACTGCCCACCTTTCGGTTAGCAGCCAAGCTCTTAATCTCTGCGCCACCAGGGCTCCAATTATTTGCAAAGGAATGGGTAAATACCTATTTAGCAGACCAGCTGAATCAGATCAACATCCTATTGCTGGCCACGCAAGAAATTTTTGTGGAGGGCTATACATGTATTAGATTACTCACGTTGAAACTCCTGTCATTAACAAGAGCAAGCAGCCACGAAGTGCCTCGGGAGTGCCTGCATCAGGGGTCAGGAGTGTACTTAGCTCATAGAAACCTTCTCCAAGGCCAGGCTGGCGATGGAAAGTCTAGTGGCCGGCATGTTTACTAACACGGGTGGAGCCACCTCTGCCTGTGGTTCCACCGGCCACGTGGCCAGGGACGCGGGGGGCAGCGCTGGGGAAAGCACACTCACCAGAGCCTCAAAGTCCTTGCAGTCGTGGCGGGCATAGGAGGCGGGGAAGGGCCGCAGCACCGAGTCGCGCTTGTAGCTCTGTAGGGCTGAGGCGAAGAGGCTGCACCGGAGGTCGGCGGCCAGCACGTCGCGGCCGGCCGCCTCCCTGGCTGCCGCCCAGCCAGAAGGCTGCATCTCAGGCTGGGGCGTGTCGCTGGGGAGACGCGCCGGTCAGGGGCGAAGACCGAGCTTGTGGACAGCGCGGGGCCGGGCCCAGGGACAAAGGGCCAGAGGGCCCGGAATTCCCAGGCCTAGGGTGGAGCTAGGCAGGGGGATGACAGCGGTGAGAACGTGCTGACGAGTGTCTTCCTGCGGGGGTCCGAGCCTGGGCGCTCGCTGCCAATGGTGACAGGAGAGGGTCTGGGCCGGACTGTGGGTCAGCGCGTGGGGGTGGGCCCAAGCATAATGGGGCCGAGGTCCCAGGCCTGGGGGAGGGGCTATGACATGGGATGAGATGACAACGGCGGGAACGTGCTGACACGTGTCCCTTGCAGGGCTCTGGGGTGCGGGGCTCCCCAGAGGAGACGGCAGGCAGAGCCCTCTCCCCGCGCCGGGCCAGGCTGCGGTGCCACCCGTGCCTTCCTGTCCCGCCCCCGGCCGGCGCCACCGAAGCCCCAGTGCCCGCCCGGCTGTCCTCGGCGCCGCCTGTGCAGCCAGTCCGCTCGTCTTGCCCGGCCCACCAGGTGGCCCCCCGCGCCCTGCCGCGCGCGCCCGGGCCTACCTCCCCACCCGGCCGCCGGCTCCCCAAGCTGCCCGCGCCCCGCCCAGCCTGCCGAGGGTCCGCCCCTTCCCGTACCAGACCCCGCCCCCGTCCCCGCCCAGCGCAGGATGAGCCCGCCCTTCCCGACCAGGATCTTCCCAGCTGTGATGCGTGAGGCCACCAGCGTTTGCCAGGTGAAGTCTTCCTCGCCACGGCCGGGAGCACGAACTGTTCTGGGCACCCTCTTTACCCGCCCCTGGACTTACCTTTGTCCCAGCTGCGCGGACTGAACCTGCTTCTCTCGCCTTGGGAAATTGCTACTACCTGCTGTCTCCCTCGAGTCGTTTCCATCCAAGACTCCGGCAGCTTCTGACCCATTTGTTGTTGTTGTTGTTGTTAGGTGCCGTCGAGTCGGTTCCGACTCATAGCGACCCTATGCACAACAGGACGAAACATTGCCCGGTCCTGCGCCATCCTTACAATTGCTGTTATGCTTGGGCTCATTGTTGCAGCCACTGTGTCAATCCACCTCGTTGAGGGTCTTCATCTTTTCCGCTGACTCTCTGTACTCTGCCAAGCCTGATGTCCTTCTCCAGGGACTGATCCCTCCTGACAACATGTCCAAAGTATGTAAGACGCAGTCTCACCATCCTTACTTCTAAGGAGCATTCTGGTTGTACTTCTTCTAAGACAGATTTGTTTGTTCTTTTGTCAGTCCATGGTATATTCAATATTCTTGGCCAACACCACAATTTGAAGGCGTCAGCTCTTCTTTGGTCTTCCTTATTCATTGTCCAGCTTTCACATGCATATGATGCGATTGAAAATACCATGGCTTGGGTCAGGTGCACCTTAGTCTTCAGGGTGACATCTTTGCTCTTCAACACTTTGAAGAGGTCCTTTGCGGCAGATTTGCCCAATGCAATGCGTCTTTTGATTTCTTGACTGCTGCTTCCATGGCTGTTGATTGTGGATCCAAGTAAAATGAAATCCTTGACAACTTCAATCTTTTCTCCATTTATCATGATGTTGCACATTGGTCCAGTTGTGAGGATTTTTGTTTTCTTTATGTCGAGGTGTAATCCATACTGAAGGATGTGGTCTTTGATCTTACCATTTAACACATGGGAAAACTGAGGCTCAGAATGGTGCAATGCTTGCCTAAGGCCCCACAGCCAGGAGGGTGAAACTGGAGCTCCCACCTAGGTCTTCCGAAAGCCAAAAGGCCTTTCTTCTGCTTTTCAGCCATCAGAATCCTCTGACTTGCCAAAGTCGCTGGCCTTGCAGATTTCCCAAGATCCTCCTTTGGGGCTCCCTCTGACAGGGAACCTGGGGATGGGGCAATGGGGAAGGAGGAAGAGGAGCTCTGACCTAAGGCTCCAGGAAGGAAAGGACTACACTCCCAAACCCTCCCCATACTCAGAACACCTGGTGACCTGCTTCTGTGAACACTACAGCCAAGAAAACCCTATGGGGCAGCTCCGCTCTGTCATATGGGGTCCCTTTGGATCGGAATCGACTGGCTGGTACCTAACAACATGAGCCGGGTCCATCTTTATTCTTTTGCGTTTGGCTATCCACTTGTCTCCTCAGCACCATTTGTTGAAAAGACTGTATTTTCTCTGTTGAATGGACTTGCCACTCTTGTCAAAAATCAGTTGACCTTAGACACATGGTTTTATTTCTGGATTCTCAATCCTAATCCATTGATCTATATGTCTATCTTACACTAGTACCACACTGTCTTGATTAGTGTAGCTTTGTAGTAAGCTTTGAAATTGGAACATGTAAGTCCTCCTACTTTGTTCTTTTGCGGGATTGTTTTGGCTATTCTGGGTCCCTTGTAATTCCATATAAATTTTAGAATCAGCCTGTCAATTTCTACAAAGACTTAGCTGGGATTCCGATAGGATTATATTGAATCCGAAGATCAACTGGAGAGTATTGCCATCTTAACAATTTTAAGTCCTCCAATCCACGACCAAAACAAAACCAAACCCAGGGCCGTTGAGTCGATTCCGATTCATAGTGACCCTATAGGACAGAGTAGAACTGCCCCATAGAGTTTCCAAGGAGTGCCTGGCAGATTCAAACTGCTGACCGTTTGGTTAGCAGCCGTAGCACTTAACCACTGGGCCACCAGGGTTTCCTCCAATCCGTGAACATGGGATTTTTTCCATTATTTAGATTATCTTTTATTTCTTTCAACAACATTCTATAGTTTTCTGAGAGTAAGTTTTTCACTTTTTTAAAGTTTCTTCCTAAATTGGAAACCCTGGTGGCGTAGTGGTTAAGTGCTACGGGCTGCTAACCAAAGGCTCGGCAGTTCGAATCTGCCAGGTGCTCCTTGGAAACTCTATGGGGCGGTCTACCCTGTCCTCTAGGGTCGCTACTCGACGGCACTGGGTTTGGTTTTTGGTTTTGGTTTATTCCTAAATTATTCTTTTTGATGTTATTGTAAATGGAATTATTTTCCTTAATTTCATTTTCAGATTGTTCATTGCAAGTATACAGAAATAAAATTGAGTTTTATACATTGGTCTTGTATTTTGCAGCTTGCTGAACTCGTTCATTAGTTCTAATAATTTTTTAGCATATTCTTCAGGATTTTTCTATATATGTAATCATGTCATCTGTGAATAGTTTTACTTCTTCCTTGGATGCCTTTTATTTGTTTATTTATATTTATTTTTTGCCTAATTGCCCTGGCTGGAACCTCCACTACAATGTTGAATCTAAGTGGTGGAAGTGGACATCCTTGTCTTGTTTCTGATCTTAGGGATAAAATATTCAGTCTTTCATATTAAAGTATGATGTTGGCTGTGGACTTTTCATAGGTGCCCTTTACCAGGTTGAGGAAGTTCCCTTCTATTCTAGCTTGTTGAGTGTTTTTGCCATGAAACGGTGTTGGGTTTTGTCAAATGTTGAGATGATCATGCTTTTTTTGTTTTTTATTCTGTTGATACAATGTATTATATTAACTGATCTTCAGATATTTGAAATCCTGGAATAAATCTCACTTTGTCAAGGTATGTAATTCTTTTTACATGTTGCTGGATTTGTTTTCCAAGTATGTTGTTGGGGACTTTTGCATCCCTATTTATAAGAGATATCGGTCTGTAGTTTTCTTGTGGTTTCTTTAACTGGTCTTGATATCAAAGTAATAGTGGCCTCACAGAATGAACTGGAAAGTGTTCATTCCTCTTCTATGTTTTTGAAAAGTTTATGAAGAATTGGTATTAATTCTTCTTTGTATGTTTGGTGGAATTCACTGGTGGAGCTATCTGAGCCTGGGTTTTTTCTTTGTGAGTAGCTTTTTATTATTATTGTTATTACTACTAATTCAATCTCTTCACTTGTTATAGGTCTATTTAGATTGTCTACTTCTTTTTGAGTCAGTTTCAGCAGTTTGTGTCTTTCTAGAAACTTGTCTATTTCACCTAAGTAATCTAATTTATTGGCATACAATTGTTCATAGTATTCATTTATAGTACTTTTTTTTTTAATGTTGGTAATAATATCCCCCCTTTTATTTCTGATTCTAGTTATTTGATCTTCCTTTTTTCTTGGTCAGTCTAGCTAAAAGTTTATCAATTCTGTTGCTCTTTTCAAAGAAACAGCTTTTGATTTCATTTTCTGTATTGTTTTGCTACTTCTATTTCATTAATTTCTGCTCCTGTCTGTATTATTATTCCCTTCCTTTGGTTACTTTAGGTTAGTTTGCACTTCTTATCCCAGTGTCTTAAAGTGGAAACTTAGGTTATTATTTTGATATCTTTCTTCTTTATTAACATTAGGCATTTATAGCTATAAATTTCCCTCTAAGCACTGCTTTAGCTGCATTCCATAAATTTTGATATGTTGTGTATTTTTTCTGCTCCTTTCTTTCTCTCCTGTCCTTCTGGTTTATCCATTTCACATACATTGGTGTGTTTAATGGTGTCCCACATGTCTCAGGCTCTGTTCATTTCTCTTCCTCCTTTTTTCTCTCTTTTCTTCAGATTGTATCTCTATTGATCTGTCTTCAAGTTCACTGATTATTTCTTCAACCAGTTCAAATGTACTGCTGAGTCCCTCTAGTGAATTTTTCATTTTAGTTGTTGTACTTGTCAACTTTAGCTATCCCATTTGGTTCTTTTTCATATTTTCTATCTCTTTATTGACATTCTCTATTTGATGTGACATTGTCATCATACCTTCCTTTACTTCTTTAACCATGGTTTCTCAAACATATTTAGAGTGGTTACTTTGAAGATTTTGTTTGTTAAATCTGACATCTGGCCATCATCACAGATAGTTTCTGTTGCCTGCTTTCTTTGTGGTGTATGGATCATACTTTCGTATTTCTTTGCATATCTCATTTTTTGTTGTTGGAAACTGGACATTTTATATAATATATTGTAGCAAATCTTGATACTGTTCTCCCACTCCAGGTCTTTTGTTATTTGTTCGCTTATTTGTTTAGTGACTGGCTTTATTATTTTAGTGGAGTCTACCCACCCTGCCCCTCCCCACCCCGCAGTGTTAAGTGTCTGATGTTCTTAATGGGGTACAAAAAACAGAAACAAACCCATTGCCATCAAGTCGATTCAGACTCATAGCGACCCTATAGGACAGAGCAGAACTATCCTATAGGGTTTTCAAGGAGGAGCTACAACTGTGGATATTCCCACAGTCACCCTGGGATGATAGTGGTTTTCACAGGGCTCTCTTTGACTGTCTCTTTCCCTGACCACATTTAGCTGTTCACCTGCTAACTATGGGCTAATTACTCTATCATTTATAAGTGCCCTGGAGCATTAATTGCTCCACAGATCAAACCAACCAAATTTAGGCTCCTTTGACGGGATAGTTCCCAAGGTCTGTGTTTGAGATTTGTTGTGACCCTAGGTTGGCTCCCCCAGCTGCCTCCCTTATTCTCTAGCCAACCTGTAGTTTAGCTTATATAACCAGTGAATCTACCATTCTTCTAATTGCCCTTCCCACATCCTCCACACTGTTTGTGTGAGGACCTGTAGACTTGAATTTCTCTATGCTCTGTTGTAAATGATATCAGTTCTTTTGGTAAGAGATCAGATGTTGTCTATTTTATGGTCTGCTTCTCCCCCCAGGAAAAATCTCTGAGCCTTGGCTCTGGAGCTGTGGTGGGGACAAATGCCAGCTTCTCTCTGAGTGACACTCCCACTTTAGGAGCTGAGTAGAGGGGAAGTGGTAGCCTCAGATGTTCCTGACTTGCCTTTCCTGGCTGGGACAAGGGCAATGGAGGCCCTAGTACTCTCAGTAGCTCAAGGGCCCAGGGTAGCGCCTCCATCCCATGAGTGGGAGCTGGGTAGAAGAAGGGTGCCCCCACCTCTCAGCTACACTCATTGGGAACCTAGCCTTAGCAACAGGTACCTGAGGGCAAGATGAGAAATGCTGATGCCCTGTTCTTCCTGAAAAAATAGTCCTCTGACTGTGAGTTGAGGGGAGAGGAGGCCCTGTGTTCTTGGCTGCTCCAGTCTGGAGTAAAGTTTCTATCTCATTGAGCTGGGAAAGAAGAGGAAGTGGGTGTATCTCAGTTAAAATAGTATAGACTCATTGTTCTTACCAAATTTTAGTAAATTTTCTTAAATAAACATTTCTTCATTTGCTGTATGTCCTTAGGCCATTTCTAGAAACACTGAATGATTGTTTTTCAAATAATTTTCACCAGTTTCTCTGGGGAGTGGGTTGGTGGAACTTCTCAAGCTGTCATGCCAGAAGTCCCCCTCCCTGTGTTTATTTCCTTTTAATACCTTCAAGAATTTAGTGAAGTCTTATTTTAACACCAAGGACTTCAAGTGGGGTGTGCAAAGATTGCCCAAGAGGTAAGCAGACAGTCATTTTAAGGAATCCAGTTCTTTGACCTCCTCATGGACTAATTGTTAAAATGGATCCTTGGGGGAATTCTGTCCCACTTACCCTTTCACACAATGGCCCTTCTTCCACTTCTCAAAAGAACAGCCACAAATCACACTGTGGAGCACTGGCCCAGGGTATAAAACTCCCAGGGCTCCAGAGAGACAATGCAAAATATTGGTGTTGAAGTACAAGGCTCTACTAACTGGGAAGTAAATCCTTTTGCAAGTGAAATGCTTTGGAATCTAATTCAGTTGAATATTATATGGCATACAACTCAGTAATGAATTGCAATGTTATTGCCATAACTTCTTCCATTCCCATCTACTCATTTATAGGAACAAGAATTCTTAGCACTTAACATCTATAAAAACGAAAAACAGAAATGGAAGAGATGCTGAATCCTGTCTCATCATGACAATAAGCATATTTGTTCATGGATGCAGGCATGTCATTAAGAGTTTCACTTCCAGTAAAAGTTTACTTTTTATGCTTAATAATAATCAAAGTTTGAAAAATATATGTATTTATCAAGTATGTACTACTACTAAGAATAACAACTCAGTCTAAAAGAAATATTTTTAATATATAGAGACTTGTGGCAATAGGAAATAAAAAACAAATTTAATTTTGATCTAGGTATATACTTTTTATCATAGAGCATATGATATAATGTGCAATAAAAGACTTTTAATAACCAGAATATATAAAGAACTCTTAAAACTCAACAGCAAGAAAAAAAATTTTTTTACAAAGGGCAAAAGACTTGAATAGATACTTCCCCAAAGAAAATATATGGTTTATAAATAAGCACTTGAAAAGATATTCAACATCATTAGTTATTAGGAAAATGCAAATTAAAACCACAATGAGATACCACTACGCATCCGTCAGGATGGCTTAAATGAAAAAAAAAAACAACCTGACAACACCATATGCTGGAGAGACGACAAGCAACTGGGATTTTCATCTGTTGCTTGGTGGGAATGCAAACTGGTACAGGTACTTTGGAAAACACTTCGGCAGTTTCTTATAAAGCTAAACATCCACTTACCATATGGCCCAACAATCCCACTTCTAGGTATCTACCTTAGGAAAATGAGAACTTACATTTATACAAAATCGTATATATGAATGTGCTTATATCCACTCTATTAGTAACAATCACTAAAAACAGTAAATAAGTGAATGGATAAACAAACTGTGGTACATCCATCCACACAGTGAAAAGCTATTCAGAACTCCAAAGGAATGAAATACTGATACCTGCAACGACAGGACAAATCTCAAAGGCGTTAATGTTGAGTGAAAGGAACCACATTCAAACGTGTACATACTGTAACCATTTTTATGACAGTCTGAAAAAGGCAGAATCACAGTGATGGAGAACAGACGGTGGGACTACAAAGGGGAGGCATGAGGAGGGGTTTGGGGATGACGGGGCTGTTCTGTGCCCTGATTACAAACCCTGGTGGTGGTTATGCAAATCTACCTGTACACGTGTTGGAAATCATAGAAGGATGCACCAAAAAGTCAATTTTACTATTAGCCCAGAGGAGCCTAAGGAGACAAGACGATTAAATATAACATGATTTCCTAGATAGGATCCTAGAATCGGAAAACAACTAAGGAAATCTGAATAAGCCATGGACTTTAGTTAATAATACTGTATCAGTCAATGTTGGTTCATGAATTGTGACAAATATACCATGCTAATATAACATGTTGGAGCCCTGGTGGTGCAGAGGTTAAAAGCTCGGCTGCTAACCGAGAGGTGGGCAGTTCGAATCTACCAGCTGTTCCTTGGAAACCCTTTGGGGCAGTTCTACTCTGTCCTATAGGGTCGCTATCAGTTGGAATCAACTGGACAGCAACAGGTTTGGCAACGGGTTTAATGTAACCTGTTAATAACAAGGGTAACTGGTGGAAGATGTGGGGACTCTCTATATCTTCTCAATTTTTCTGTACATTTAAAACTATTCTTAAAAAAATAAAAGTTTATTTTTAAAAATAATACATCATTACCAAATTGGGTTTAGGTGATAAATGCAGGGATAATTGATCACAGAAGATCTCTTAATGCAATTTTCAACATTAATGGATTAATCTCAACACCCATACATACTATTCAGCAAACCAGGAATAGAGCAGAACTGGCTTAATCAGAATTTCTACCAGAAGCCTTTCAAGGCCCAGTGAAAATGAAACTGCAGGGCCTCTTGTCCAAAAATGATTAGGAATTTCAAGAAGACAAGAGCAGAGCACTAAACCAAGAGCCAGGCCTCTGGCCCCAAAGCCTTGTGAGCGCACAGGCCATGTGGCGAGGAAGCTGGCCCCAAGTATACAGGGAACTTCACATTTAATGAAAGCTATAAAAAAAATTTTTTTTTTTTTATCAGAACCAGAACAAAGATACCCACTATCACTGCTTCAGTTCTGAGTCTCTCTACCAGAGTTCCCAGCCAACAAAGTAAAACAAGAAAAAGAAATTTAAAAAAAAGTACAAGAGTTGGAAAGGAAGAAACAACGTTGTCGCTATCTGCTGGTATGTTTGTCTACCTATTAGAAGTAAAGAGTTTAAGAATGCTGAATCGAAGAGCAACAAACAAAACTCAACTGCCTTACTAAAAAAAAAAAAAAATAGACACCAGCAATTCTAAACTGTCATTTAAGAAATCTATGCTAGCCACAAAAACTGTATTAGGAGTGTATCTAATAAAGGAGCCCCGGTGGCGCCTCCTGGTGGAAGCCCTCCGCTGCTAACTGAAAGGCCGGTGGTTTGAACCCACCAGGAAGCTGCTCAAGGGGAGAAAGACGTGGCAGTCTGCTTCCGTAAAGATTACAGCTTTGGAAACCCTATGGGGCAGTTCTACCCTGTCCTACAGGGTCACTATGAGTCGGAATTGACTCCACAGTAATGGGTTGGATTTTTTTTTTTTTCTGGTGTATTTAACAAAAAATTTGTACGGTAAAATTATAAAATATTGGAAGACAAAAGTAGACGTCAATAAACAGGTAGATTTACAATGTTTTCATGAATGGGAAGACAATATAATGAAAAATGAATCAAATCCCTGAAGAGTTTTCTTTTTGAGGTTAAATTCTCACTGAAGTTTAAGTGCTCACTGAAATGTTTTTTGAAGTAATACTTTTGTTGTTATTAGGTGCCACTGAGACGACTCCGACACGTAGTCACCCCATGTGACAGACAACTGCCCCATAGGGTTTTCTTGGCCGTAATCTTTAAGGAAGCAGATCACCAGGTCTCTTTCCCACAGAGCCAGGTTTGAGCCCGGTTAGCAGCGGATTGCTTGACCCTTGGCATCAACACTCTGGCTGCATGGAAGTAGAAAGTGGCCACACAGTGGGACCGTTACACTTTGGATTCGGAACTCTGTGAGCCCCCATGACTGTCCCTGGGCTGCAACAGCTAAAAGCTTAACATTAAGCTTATTTCTCATTTTTCACTCTCATTCTTTCCTTAGGGATAAGTGCCTCTGTGGAGCACAGTAAAGCCTTAAGACCCAGGAGCGATGAAACACTTTCTACAGACGCAATCTTATCAAAGGTGAGATGGTAGGGAGATGTACAGAGAAACTACCCCCCACCCTTGTTATATTTATGGTGGTCGCTTCACATCGCACCGGTTTTTTTTTTTTTATCTTTTAAAAAATTTTTATGTAAGTATATCCTACAGATAAAAGAAGTATATCTTGTATACATAATTTAGAAAAAAAGTAATAAAATGAAACTCTGATGCCACACTCCCAATTTAAGACAAAAAGATATTGCCGACACAGGATCCTTACTCCCCACCGAGGGTAACCAATACCCTGAATTTTGTGTTAACAATTCCTCGTTATTCTCTCCCTACCCCCGCCCCAACTATTAGAAAATTGCTTTATCTAAAAGAAATCACTTTTTAAAGTCCCAATGTATGAACAAGATAAAATCAGAGCCTCAGGTTGACCGGGACGGGGTTTAGATCCCAACCAGCCAAGCCTCCCATTCGCCCCCTAGTGGTGGCCCAGAAGCATCGCGTAATAGCAAGGTATTTCCGGAGTCCAAAGTGCAAGTAAAAAAACAAAAACAAAAACCCTGTTGCGGTAGAGTCTATTCCGACTCCTAGCGGCCCTATAGAACAGAGTAGAACTGCTCCATAGGGTTTCCGAGGAGCAGCTGGTGGATTTTAACTGCCAACCTTTTGGTTAAGAGACGAACTCAACCACTGCACCACCAGAGCGATTACTTAGGCTTATTTGCATACCCATAATACACTGCTCATAGTACAATTTTTTTATCCAAGTTAAAAAAGCCTTTCTACTCAATTTCTCTAACATTCATGAAAGTGCTATTTAAAGAATTCCTTGGATGAACGTCTATGGGCAGAGATCTTGTGGGTAAGTAGGCACCATCACCGCACTAGTAGTTGTAGTTACCTGAGGCATGAATCAGGGGGTAAGCATTTCCCCTGCTTGAAGACATGAAAGCAGGTGTAAAAATAGATGTTGTCTTAAGCCAGTTTTTGGAGGCTTTCCGTTTTTGCAAGGCTGATAACTGTGTTGAAGCTTAAAAAGAAAAGCTGCTATAATTGTTACCCGCGATTTTTTTCAAATGCTTTCTAAGCATATAGGTCATTTTCTCAGTGGTTAGTGTTTTTAAGCTATGCTGTACACTGCATGTTAATCGGTTTTTCTCCATTCTCTCTTAGTTGCAAGCCTATCTTTAGCCAGTAAATTGAACACTAACCTCGTTTTGTGTAGTGGTGGTGCTGTCTTTATTTCTCAACTCTTTTTGCATTTCAGTCAGTCTCTGGGTTATCAAGGTCTGAGTTACTTTTGACAACGGACTACCATAAAGCCTATTAAAAATTTTAGTTAAATATGGTGGTTCGTGGTAAGGAATGCATGCACTACTTTGTTACGCTCATAAAAACATTGCATGGCTTCAGCGGTTCCTCGCTGGAGCCAAGAAAACGCTGCCATCTTAAGTTGTATTTTTTTTTTTTCTATCTAAATTTTTTTTTTACAATAGTGTATACGTACAGATTCTATCATCAATACAGTACCGTATGTAGTTACGTTTATTATTACTGTATTATTATTAGTAATTATGTACTGTATTATTAGGGTCACAGTCGTTAAGAGCTTGACCACTAATCTAAAGGTCGGCAGTTCGAATCCACCAGCCGCTTCTTGGAAACCCTTTGGGACAGTTCTGCTCTGTCCTATAGGGTCGCTATGAGTCAGAAATCACCAGATGGCAACAGGTTTGGATTTTTTGGGTATCATTAGAAACTCTGGTGACAGAGTGGTTAAGCGCTGGGCTGCTAACCAAAAGGTCGACTGTTCAAACCCACCAGTTGCTCGGTGGAAGAAAGATGTGGCAGTCTGCTTCCGTAAAGATGTACAGCCTTGGAAGCCCGATGGGGCCGTTCTACCGTGTCCTATACGGTTGCTATGAGTGGGAATCAACTCCACAGCAGTGGGTTTTTTGTTTTGGACTGTATTATTATGTTTACGGTGTTTTCGTGTATTTGGAAGTGTTTCTTAAGTGTTTTATATACATAAAATAATATATACTGTATACTCAGACAAACATTTGACTAACTGACGCTAAGTAAGAAACGCATGTACCTGTTCCAACTTACCTAACAAATTTGACTTAAAGACAGCTTTAGGAACTGATCTCGTTTGTAACCCGGGGACTGCCTTACTAGAGTTTCTTTGGCCGATTTTTGAAGTTAATGTAAATACAATCATACTCTGTTATTTTGTGTTCAGCTTTTCCACTCAGTAGTGCATTTTGTTTAAAACGACAAGCAATTTAGTAATGACACGTGTCAGTTTTATTTCAACCTACTGCAGGGGAAAAGTCCTCTAGCAGATCGATTAAATGATTCAGTTCTCCGTTAAGCATTTTATAGGGAAAGATACTAGTTACATTATTGTTATGCTAGATACAAAAGTAAATGATGGTTAAAAGTCACTAGGTGTCATCTTAACTTAGTAAAAAGGACCTTAACTAAATGATCATTGGTGTAGTTCTACTCTGTCCTATGGGGTCGCTATGAGTTGGAATCGACTCGACGGCACTGGGTTTTTTGGGTTAAATGATCATCTAAGGACCAAAACTCAGAGCATAGCGACGCTATAGGACAGAGTAGAACTGCCCCATAGAGTTTCCAAGAATCACCTGGTGGATTCGAACTGCCGACCTTTTGGTTAGAAGCCATAGCACTTAACCACTACTAAGGACTAACCATAAAAAAAAAAAACACCCAGAAAAAGGTCTAATCATATCTAAGACCAAAACTAAAAAAACCAAACCCGTTGCCGTGGAGTTGATTCCGACTCACAGCGACAGAGATGTGTATAAACAAACAGCTTCCCAGAACAAGTCTTAATCGTACTAAATTTTATCACAGAATTGCTTAAACATTCTTTTCCCCAGTAGAAGATCGTGAATTCTATCATGTAAAAAAGTTATGTCTTAATTCAGGTTCGGGCGGTTTTTATTTTAGTTTGTAAAGATTCTGCTTTGTTGCTTCGTAGCTCTCTTTGGCTCGTTTTCATTGTGTTAATTCCAGTTTCCAGGTTTTAACTACTAAAAACATTGCTGCTCTGAACATTCCCGTACACATGGAGGTAAATATGCACCAGGTGTTCCAGGGTTTACACCTGGAGTGGAGCTGCTGCATACGCATTGCTTCCACTTTACCAGGTAATGCCCAATTGTTTCCCAAAGCCGTCAACTGGGTATGGTCGGACTTTGTTTTTTGCCCATCTAGTGAGTGTAAAATGGTATCTTATAATGATTCTACGTTTTATTTTTCTTAATCCCTGAAAGGTTGAAGCATCTTGTAAAGGTTTATTTGGCCATATTTTCTTTTTTAAAGTTTTGCTTTTCACTTTTACGTCCTTGAACTTGAGCTGGGCAGCCGCTGAATGGCGGCTGGGAGGATCTAAGCCTCCATTTTCCCTCCGTTTTGGCCCCAGTGCTACTGGCCGACCCCATGATGTCAGCATCATCACAGGAGTTGTCCATCAGTCCTGATAGACAACGCTCCTGAGCACACCCTGAAGAAGAGCCCACCCCTGCTCTGTTTCCTCCCCTGATAAACCTCACAGGCCTGCCAACTGGGGAGCCGTCTTGGCGACAAAGGTCCTGGTGTGCTCCTGTGCTTGGCCAACCAAATAAAGTTTTCTTCTTTCACTTTCACCTGTCTTGTATCTCAGTGTGGCGCCGAGCAAGACTTGGAGGACCAGTAACAAACTTTTCAGAACAAATTTTCTTGTGCATGGTGTGAGGAAGGGATCCATCGTTATTTTTTCTTATGAATGACCAATTGTCCAGCACCATTTGTTGAATTATCTCTCCTTTCAGCTCTGTTCTGCTTTGGCATAACTGTGAATCTGTGCCTACCCTGCTATTCATTTACGCATCTATTTGACTGTCCCCGAGCCTAATTACTATAGGTTTATAATGAATCTTGCTCTGTAAACTGAGTCCTTCCATTTGGGTTTTCTTTTCAGAAATGGCGGGGCTCTTAACTGTTTGCTCTTTCATATAAATTTTAGAACTAGCTTTTTGTTAAAAACAACAACATATGCTGAAGTCTACTCAAAATCAAACAATAGTTTATCTTAACTAGCAAAGAATATCTCCCTTAAGCATGGTGCTCTTTTAAGAACTATATGGGATCAGATTGACAACAGCAACTCCAAAGATTAGACAGGAAACTTAGGGAGCAGTGAGTTCATGTTAATGAGGGAGGAACAACTCAGAAAGTGAGGGCGAGAATGCTTGCACAACTCGAAATGTAATAAATGTCACTGAATTATGTATGCAGAAATTATTGAGTTGGTGTATATTCTGCTGTGTGTATTCTCAACAACAAAAATAAAGTGTGTATATATATATATATATATAGTTATATTTAAAAAAAGAGGCTTGCTCAAGGTCATAAACCTTGCCAAGAGCAGAGCTAGAAATCTCATTGTAGTACAGAGCAAACTTGTATAAGGGAAAAATAACGAAGCTGAAAAAGCAGGATGTCTTTCTCCAGTGAATGGTCTCTCCTGATGATGCGTCCGAAGCAAGCGAAGACGAAGTGTTGCCATCTTCACTTCTAAGGAGCACTCTGGCTGTACTTCCTCCAAGACAGATTGGCTCGTTCTTCACCAACACTCCAAACCTTATTGTTGTTAGTTGCCTTTGAGTCAATTCAGACTCATGGCGACCCCATGTATGAAGAGTAGAACGGCTCCATAGGGTTTTCAAGGCAGGTTGCCAGGTCTGTCTTCTGAGGCATCTCTGGGTGGGTTCAAACCGACGACCTTTGAGCTAGTAGTCGAACCCTTCACCTTTTGCGCCACCCAGGAACCTACTCTAAACCTTACCCAGGTGCAACGCCTGGGAGTGTGAAAACCTTCAGTGCTTCAAACAAAATGTCAATTTAAGATATTTACATCTATTTTGAAAAAGTGAACAATTTTGGCCAACAAATCCTTTTGCAAATTAAAAGATTCCCAAATATCTTCTTTCAATCAAATTTGAAGAGGACTTAATCCGGTTGTCACCTGATGGATCATTATATGATAATGACATTGTTGAAACTCTTCCATTTACCGATTTATGGGAACAAGTTTTCTTAGGTTCAGCTATAAAAATGAAAAAAGGAAGCACTGAAACGAAACTCAAAGTATTCATTCTTTGAAACTATTTAAACTTATGATTAAAAACTGTATCATAGTTTAAATGCACAAGAGGAACATAGTTTTTCAAAATTCTTCTAAGAGGTACAGGAGCAAAACTTTTGACGTTATTAACAGGTCTGCCTTGTGGCCAGAACTGACGCTAAGGGAAGTAGCACCCCCTTGTGGCCAGAAAAGAGGCTGCAGCAGAAATAAGCAAGGACTCCCAGACGATTTTTTTCCCAGACAGACGGTAAAGCTGAGGACTAGACTTAGGGGCTGGTTCTTCCCTCCCCACAAAGACAGTCTTTCACCACTTGCAAAATTGAAAGGGCTAGATTTTGTTACTACACTCAGAACTGCCCCCTTGTAGCTGTGGACCCTGGGATCCAGCTACAACAAAAAGAAACCAGAGAACAATCTGCAAGAACAGGCAAGGATGATTTAACATTAATCTCAATATACATCACTATTGTAAGAGATTAAAGATAAACCACTGAATCATTCCCACGAATGCAGAAAATGTATCTGACAATATCAAACACCCATTCATTACATACATATATATATATATATCATACTAGAAATAGAAGGAAACCTGCTTAATCTAATGAAGAATACCAGTCAGAAAACTCCAGCAAACATCACAATTAACAAAAAGTGTTGTAAACTTTCCCTTTAAGGCCAGGAACAAGACAAGAATGACCAGTATCACCGGTTTTATTCAGTGCGGCACTACAGGTCCTTGCCAGCAAAGTAAAACAAGGGGGAAAGTACAAGAATTGGAAAACAATAAAATTATTAACCTGAGCCAATATGATTACGTTTGTAGAAGATCTAGAACGGCACTGTCTAATACAGGGGCCACCGGCCACACGTGGCTTTTGAGCAATTGAAACGTGGCCAGTCTGAATTCAGATGAGCTGTTAATATAAAAATACCACTGGATTTTTAAGGCTTCTCAGGAAAAAAGTAATGTAAAATATCTCATTAATAAATTTTATATTACATGTTGAAATGATAACATTTGCATAACTAGATTCAAACAAATCTTACATAAACAGATAAATATAATTTTACCCCTTTGTGTTTACGTTTCTTAATGTAATTACTAGGAAATGTAAAATTCACATATGTGGCTCATATTTCTGTCGGACAGTGCTAATCTAGAGAATCCTTTAGAACTAAAAGTATATAGTTCAGCAAGGTTATTGGATGTAAAACTGATAGACAAAAATAAATTGCATTCTTAGACAAATAGTAAGTTGTCTGAATAATCACAACTAATTGCAAAATTTAATTTTAAAAAATCTCCAGTTTACTCGGGGCACATCTACACCTATCAACATGTCATAGTTCTTAAAGACAATGCTCTACATCCTACTTTGGTGAGTAGTGTCTGGGATCTTAAAAGATTACTAGTGGCCACTTAAGATACAATTATCTTTTCTAGTTCGGAGCAAAGGCGAGGTGAAAAAAACTAAAGATTCAAGGGAGCAATTAGTCCAAAGGACTAGTGGAACACATGAACCACAGCCTACACGACCCTAAGACCAGAAGAACTAGGTGGTGCCCAGCTACCTCTACCCACCACACTCTGACCAGAATTACAACAGGAGCTCCTGGACAGAGCAGGAGAAAACTGTAGACCAAATGATCAAATTCACAAAAAGACCAGACTCACTGGTCTGACAGAGACTGGAGGAATCCCTGAGAGTATGGCTCCCAGACACACTTCTAACTCAGAACTGAAGCCACTCCCGAAGCTCACTGTTAAGCCAAAGATTAGGCCGTCCTATAAGACAAACAATAATACACCTGAGGAACGTACTTCTTAGATCAACCAAGTATACGAGATCAATGGGCAACACCTGCCCAAAAACAAAGATTATAAGGTGGGAAGGGACAGGAAAACTGGATGAATGGAACTGAGGAACCCAGGGTGGAAAGGGAAAGGGGAACAGTGCTGACACATTACAGGACTGCAGCCAATGCCATGAAAAAAAATGTGTAGGAATTTTTGAATGAGAAACTAATTTGCTCTGTAAACTTTCACCTAAAGCACAATGAAAAAAATTTTATAATAAAAGAAGGGAGAAGAGAAGACATATTAGGTAGGCAACTAAAAAAATAATCTACAATTCATAATAACAGAAAAAACTCCTAAGATATTAGGTGTAAATATAAGAAAAGATTCCTATGGAGCGAGCTATACAGCTTTATCAAACCAAAACCAAACCAATCCCATTGCCGTCAAGTCAGTTCTGACTCATAGCAACCCTATAGGGCAGAGTAGCACTGCCGCATAGGGTTTCCAACGCTGTAATCTTTATAGGGTCACTATGAGTTGGAATCTACTTGACAGCAACAGGTTTGGTTTTTGGGTTTAATCTTTATGGGAGCAGACCGCCACATCGTTCTCCCACAGAGGAGCTGGTGGGTTCAAACCACCAACCTCTCAGCACTTAACCATTGTCCCGCCAGGGCTTTATAGAAAGATGTAAATAAATGAAGAGATATATCAAGTTCATAAACTGGTAGACTCAATGTCATAAAGATGG
This sequence comes from Loxodonta africana, assembly GCF_030014295.1. Lineage (NCBI taxonomy): Eukaryota > Metazoa > Chordata > Mammalia > Proboscidea > Elephantidae > Loxodonta > Loxodonta africana. The sequence goes on along the minus strand of NC_087354.1, from coordinate 50,581,375 downwards.
GAAATTCTTCCCAAACAAACCTATAAATTCCAAACCACTTCAATCAAAATTCCAACAAGGGGTTTTTTTGTTTTCTATTTTGTTTCTTAGGTTATGTCTGGTACTAAGCTTCAATGTGAATTGTTGCCAGAAACGGAAGTACAGGGTGCACCATAGACAATGAAACTTGTAAAGGCCCCTCTAACTCCACATTTTAAATCAGGGATGGGCCCACACTTTGGATTCAGAAATCCTTGAAACTCCATGGCTCCCTGTGGAATCTGGATAACATAAGTTATCCTCCTTGTGTTTCTCTAACCAGTGAAAACTGCCCAAAACGAAGAAGAGTAAAGACCAGAAGGTGAGTGTGTAAAACCCACCAACGTGGAAGCACTCTCCAAAATTCCAAAGTCTAGAGTGTTCAAAAAGCCTCTCTCCCCTGTCCCCTTAGCCCCTCAGCCCTTCGCACAGCACAGTGAGGTATAGCTGTCATCATGTAGTGGAAACGTGACATCTCATTGGTCTCTTTCCTTAACCTCCTATTACGCTGTGAAATATGGCAAGCGTGCAAAGCTGCATCAAAAACAAATGTATTTGCTGTCTCGGGGTAGTTCTGGCTGCTTCAGAGGGGCAGAGCTCGTGTGCGGTGCTGGGGACCTCGGAGGCTGGGGCGGGAGAGGGTGGTACCCTCGACCACGGTCCCACAGAGGAAGCAGGTGAAGGAATGCTCCCCGTGGCTGTCTAAAGCCCTCTTCCCCAGACAGGGGCCTCACCTTCCTCTAGAGACTTTGTTGTTGCCATTGCTGCCATGGACTTGGCCTTGGCTCATGGCGACCACATACACAACTGAACAAGCACTGCAGATCAGACCCTTGTAATCCATAGGGTTTTCATTGGCTGATTTTTGGAAGTAGATTGCCAGGCCATTCTTCCCAGTTCCTCTTAGCCTGGAAGCGCCGCTGAAATCTATCGGCATCACAGCAACATGCAAGCCTCCGCTGACACACGGGTGATGGCCGCACTTGGAGTACTGAGCCGGGATCTTCTGCATGGGAGGCAAGAATTCCGCCACTGAGCCACCCTACCTCCCTCACTAGTGACGACTTCCTGATTTGTCTGAACTGCTTACTCTGTCCATCAATTGACAGAAGATAAATGTGAAAACACACGTGGTATCATTAAAAAAGAATGTGTTCTGGCTGCAGCCAAAGTGATTCCAAAGAAGCGCAGAGGTTAAACGCCAACACGGTCTTGAAAACTACGTGATGCATTATTTTAGGTGGTGACAGTGCTTTTTATATATCTATTAATATTGTGGATTATTAAAATATTGGCCAGTTGAGTGATGTGTGCATTTGTACACTTTTTACTGGTACTGAAGTATCTCAAACATGTGGAACTATTTGACCTTTTTAAAAATTTTTATAGAAATTATATTTTATTTACTTTAAATGACTTCTATTTTATTTTTGTTTCCGTTTTGTTGCGATTACAAACGTTTTCTACATAAACAAAACAAAAGCTTACTATATTAAGTAGCTTCACAAGGTGTTCTGGTTAGAATTAAGTGTATCTGCATTTAGATCCAGCCATCAGGAGCTATGGAATTAATCTCCGAAGACAACATGCAGCCAAATCTAGGTTTATTTTAAATGTTAATTTTATAATGTTTTTGTATAAGGAATGCAATCTACTTTTAAACCAAAAAAAAAAAAAAAACAACTCACTGCTGTCAAGTCGATTCTGACTCATAGCAGCCCTATAGGACAGAGAACTGCCCCATAGAGTTTACAAGGAGCACCTGGCAGATTCGAACTGCCGACCTCTTGGTTAGCAGCCATAGTACTTAACCACTACGCCACCAGGGTTTCCAAATCTACTTTTATGTGTCCATAAAAACCAAAAAAACCAACCCCTTGTCATCCAAGGAGCAGCTGGTGGATTTGAACTGCTGACCTTTTGGTTAGCAGCCATAGCACTTAACCGCTACACCACCAGGGCTCCATTGTGTCTATACTAAAAAAAAAAAAAATCAATTGCCATGAGTCAATTCTAGCGACCCTACAGGACAGAGTAGAACTGCCCCATAGGGTTTCCAAGTGCGACAAGGAATCAGACTGGCTGAGGTAAATGAATTCTGGCTCAGTCCTCCTCGATTCCTGGATTGAAGCCTATGCACAAGCTTCATTGCCCCTCCCCTCCTATGGGTTGTTAGAATGTATTCCTTTCTGAGTAAATAACCTTTTCTTTATACATTTCCTTAACAGACTTCCTTGACTAATCCAGTAAATAACTACTTTTTCAAGGTTGTTTTTCAAGTCCCTACCAGGTGCAGAGCATGCTCAATAAAGAACAATGGATGACCTTCTGCAGGAAATAAACATGAGCAAAGACCCCTTGCCAGGACTCAAACCAAGGTCCAGAGGCATCACGCATGCACAACATCCCAGAATAAGTCCTGTTCCACATCCCAGCAGCCTTTGTGACAGACTCCATCTTGGTTCCAGCAACCTCTGCAAGGAAGTCCATCTTGAATTCTAACTGCACACACGTTTGATTTTCATAATCCCTCCCCTTCTCCTGGAACTCTCCACCCATTTCATAAATAAAAATAATGCCTTTTTTCCCTCCTAAAAACATTTATAAACCCTAGGGAATCCTTTGTTCGGAGACTGGAGTCTAGCATAAGTGGAAGCTCCTCTCTGTCTCTCCCTTGCAAGCCTTTACTGTCTTTCTGTAGCTAATAAACCTTTGTTCGTGTGGAACCTCTGAGCCTCTCTTGGTCATTCTTGGTCAGTAGAAGGCAAGAACCTAGGCAGGGCTTAGTCTCGAGCTGGGATGCTTTGCCCTGTTAACACAAGGAGCATCTGGCAATTGCAACTGCCCACCTTTTCGGTTAGCAGCCGTAACACAACCACTACACCACCAGGGTTTCTGTTGTGTCCATAGTAATTATAAAATTTATCAACTGTGTACTAATGGCGTGGGGCACCATCTAAGCTTCTCTAACTTCACAAGGGGGAAGAAGAATCAAGATCAACAGCCCAAGGCTGATTCCTATGAGGTGGAGGTCAGACGTACTTCCTCTCTCCGCCATCTGTACCAATTCTGACACCAACCTTTCCTCCCATGGCACTCTCTACTTCTCTGCTGGGTTCAATAATTCATTGCAATGGCCACACAAAACTCACAGATAATACTCATGATTAAGAGGTTTACAAGGGAAGTAGCAGGTTACAATTCAGGATCAGGAACACTCAGGGTACAGTTCTTCCATCAGGACTGCCTCTTTTCAGCCTTGCCCGCTGGCAAGCCTTTTTCTGGCCTTCAGCCTCTACTCTGCTCCAGCGAGTGTTACAAATCTCTTTTAGCTCCGCCAGTAAGTGCCCAGAGGCACCCCGCTCCTCCAGGAAGTCTTGGCCTAAAGGCACTGGGTCCGCTCCACCAAGTGCCCAGAGGCACCCTGCTCCACCACCAAGTGCTGGAGACACCCTACTCCACCAGCAACCCTCCTGCCCAAAGGCACTCCGTTCTCACACCCGGGGCAGGGAAGCCCACTGCGTCATCTCCTGCTGGTCTCCTGGTTCTGCCAATGCTTCTCCCCTGGCTCCACTCTGTTGGTGGTGGAATTGGCTCTCTTCTAAGCCTATCAGAATGGCAAAACTGACCAATCCCCTTGGCGGGCCACAATTACCTTATTTGGACAGTCCCATCCAATCACTCATCATTATTTTTAATTTTTAAAATTTTTTAAAACTAACTCCTTTCTCCTTCCCAAAACCAAAAGAAAGAAATTATGGAACAAGTTAACTTATTTGTTTCAAATCACACAGGTTTAATAGAAGGATTTACCCTTTAGAAGTTTATTGTATATTATATCCAATTCAAACCAAAAAACCAAACCTGTTGCCATCAAGTCGATTCTATCTCATATCGACCCTCTAGGACAGAGTAGAACTCCCCCAGAGTGTATAGGGTTTCTTTTTCCGGTGACGGAAATGTTAGAAAATTAGGTCGTGGTGATGATGGTACGACCTCGTGAATATTCTTAGAAACATGGATTTGTTCGTTTTAAATGGGTGCATTGTAATGGTTTGTGAATTATAACTCAATAAAGCTGTTTTAAAAAAAAGTATTTGACAGATTTAAATCAAATACGTGCCAAATACAATTGACTTGCTGGCAAAAGAACCAGCAAAATGAAAGTGAAAAACAAACGCGCCAGTTCAGAGAAGGTATGAGGGTGGCTGTAGAGCCGGGAAGCTGAATGCTTACAAAGCAGCTGGAGAAAAGCAAAAAGGATCAGAGAGCCGCAGTTAGCGTTCCCCAGACTGGCCGGTTCCCACGTGCGTGCAGGAAACCCGAAGCCAGCGCGCAAAAAGCTCCCAACAGGCTCTCGTCAGGAATTGTTCTCAAATTGCAAACAAAAATGCATAATATTCAAGAGCGTATATTCTGTAGGTGTGCGGTTTAAAAGAGTAATAAAATAAACACCCACGGGCGCACCACTCTGTTTAAGAAAAACGATGTTCTCAAAATTAAGCCTGTGTGCTCTTCCCCAGTTACACGCCTCACTCCCCATCCGAGGGAGGAACCACGATCCGGAATTTTGTGTTAACCGTTTTTTCACTGATTTTTTTCTTTTTCAATCTAGTAATTAATTCTTTATTAAAAAAAAAAAAAAAGACACTCAGACATAAAAACCTACAAAACATAAAACCGAGACTCTGACCCGGACGAGGTTTGATCCCAGACAGCCAAGCCTCCGCTTCGCCCCCTAGTGGTAGCCCAGAGGCATCGTGTGAATACGAAGGTATTTCCGGAATCGAAAGGGTGGTGACTCACTTATTTGCATACCCAAAATGCACTGCGCACAGTGCAAGTATAAAACTGCAAAAATTTTTAACTTCGTTAAATTTATATTTTTAAAAAGTGTAGGTTTTATTACAAAATTTTGTAAAAATTTTTATTCAGGCATTGGTTTACGTCGTTAACTAATCACCATCAGTGCAATAAGAGTTTCTGTTACCCGACGCTTGAGTTACGAAAGAGGAAAGTATACTCTGGTTTCTCTTCAGATCGTATAAATCTTTCGCCTTTTACTAAAGATTTCCGTGGAGAGGAACAACTCTGAGTCTTAAACCAATTTTTTGAGGCCTTGTTTCGGCAAGGCTACATTAAACGTGTTTAATGAAAGAGCGGAATTTGTGTTGTTATTAGAAATTGAGCTTAAAAAAACTGGTGTTGTGTAATCACTGCTAGTAAAAGGTGGTTGCATTATTACGATATACGTAAAAACTCACTTATGAGTAGGTAAGATGGGGAGGTTTGTACTTTCCGGTTACTCGCGAGAAGTTGTTTTGGGACGTTTTCAGTTAGTGCCATAGATTGTGTAATTTATTTTTGTGGCGTAGTCGTTGAGCGTTATGACTACTAACAAAGGACTTAACAGTTCGGATCCGCTAGGCGCTCGTTGGGTATTGTGTGGGGCAGTTCTATTCTGTTCTCTAGGAGTTGAGATTGACTCGACAGCAGTGGGTTTTTTTGGTAAGATGGATAAAAAAATTTTACGAGCCGGAATAGAGCACGTTTGGTTTTGCATCAGTGGGGCGGGGGGGAGGAGGTGAAGGGGAAAGCCCTGGGTTTTCTACGGACTCGCAGAAGTTTGTGATTCTACACGATTTTAAGAATATGGCAGCTGGGCTGACCCAGAGGTGGTTCTGGAGCGACGTCGCTGACCCACGTGAGGTCGCTATGAGTGGGAATTCACTCAAGGGTAACTGTTAAGCCTCCTAGTAGCTGCTCATGTGTTCGTCACCCTCCAGGCTGTCAGCCCTTTTCAATCTGTTGTTAGATGCCCTCCAGCCGGTTCCAACTCATAGTGACCCTACATACAACAAAACAAAACGCTGCGGGTCCTAAGCAGTCCTTAAAATCGTTGCGATGTTTTAAGCCCATTCATTGTTGCAGCCATTGTGTCAATCCATCTTGTTGAGAGTCTTCCTCTCTTTTGCTAACTCTTTACTAAAAAAGATGTCCTTCTCCAGGGACTGGTCCCTCCGTAGAACATGTCCAAATTCTGAGAGACAACTCTCACCATCCTCTCTTCTAAGGAGCATTCTGTCTGTGCTTCTTCAAAGACAGACGTATTCATTTTTCTGGCAGTCCGTGGTGTATTCATTCTTCGCCAGCACCGTAATTCTAAGGCGTCAACCTTTCTTGCATCTTCCTTATTCACTGTCCAGCTTTCGCATGCATCCGAGGTGATACGAAAATACCATGGCTTGGGTCAGGCACACCTTAGTTCTCAAAGTGACATCTTTGATTTTTAACTCTTTTAAAAAGGTCTTTTACAGCAGATTTGCCGAATGCAATAGGTCGTTTGATTTCTTGGCTGCTGCTTCCATGGGTGTTGATTGTGGAGTAAAATGAAATCCTTGACAACTTCAGTCGTTTCTCCGTTTATCACAATGTTGCTCATTGGTCCAGGTGAGGATTTTTGTTTTCTTTATGTTGAGGTGCAATCCATACTGAAGGCTGTGGTCTTTGATCTTCATCAGTAAGTGCTTCAAGTCCTCTTTCAGCAAGTAACGTTGTGTCACCTGCATATCGCAGGTTGTTAATGAATCTTCCTCCAATCCAGATGCCCCTTTCTTCTTCCTGTAGTCCAGCTTCTCCGATTATGAGTATTTGACGTTTATTGTTATAATTTCCACCTTTTGAACTTTACATAAATGTAATAATATACAATAATATTATTTAATATTCAAGAATATTGAATGGACTGCCAGAAGAACGAACAGATCTGTCTTGAAAGAAGTACAGCCAGAATGCTCCTTAGAAGCAAGTATGGCGAAACTTCGTCTCATGTACTTGGACATGTTATCAGGAGGGTTTAGTCCTTGGAGAAGGACATCATTCTTGGTAGAGTGTCAGCTAAAGAGAGGAAGACCTCCAACAAGTGGATTGATGCAGTGGCTGCAGCAATGAGCTCAAGCATACCAACTATTGTGAGGGTGGCATAGGACCAGGCAGTGTTTCATTCTGTTGTACATAGGGTCGCTATAAATCAGAACCAACTCGACGGCATCTAACAACAACACTACAGATTGTGAGAAAATTAATTTGTTTGTTAAAGCCCCCACTTGTGGTATTTCTGTTATAGCAGCTCTAGATAACTAAAAAGGAGCCTTGGTGGTGCAGTGGTTAAAGCACTCAGAAGCTAACCAAAAGTTCGGTAGTTTGAACTCCCCAGCCACTCTGCTAGAGAAAGATGTGGCAGTCTGCTTCCATAAAGACTACAGCCTTGGAAACTCTATGGGGCAATTTTATTCTGTCCTATAGGGTCACTGTGAGTTGAAATGGACTTGACAGTAAAGATAACTAAGACACTCCCCTTTCTCTTCTCTCTAAGTATGTCTCATCTCTTCTCTCCTTCTCACCCTTCTTTGTATCCAACCACCTAACCCCCTCACCTATCTACTTATCTAGCCAGGTACGCATTCGTTTGTCCTAGAACCATTTCTTGAGCCAGGAGGTGCTAGGCCCTGTGAGAAATGCTGGGGGTACAAATATAAATATTAGGGTTCTCGTCTTGGAGGAGTCAATACAGATCAACTCCTGTCATCTTTCTGCTGTCTGTTCATCTGTCTGACTTCCCCTGGCCCCTTCCCCCCAACCCAGTCTGTGACAAGAGCCCCCTTGGTAGCCTCCCTCCACCATCTTCGGCAGATCCTGGAGAACGAGCCAAACCAAATCCATTGCCTTCGAGTCCATTTTGACTCATGGCGACCCCATGTATTACAAAGCAGAACTGCTCTGCAGGGTTTTCTTGACTGCAATGTTAACGGAAGCAGATTGCCTGGTTTGTTTTCTGTGGCACTGCTGGGGGGGTTTGAGCCGCCAGCTTTAGGCTAGCAGTCGAGTTCAATCTGTTTCCGCCACCTAGGGACTTTTCCGATCAGTTACAAATGGGAAATGAGTAAATTCTGACTTGACAATTGCAGCAGGCAAAATTCTTCCAAAATGGGGGATCATGAGAAAAAGTCATAAATTGGGTCTGTGGTGAAACTCTTGGGGGAAGTTTGTGGAATGAAGGAAGGAAAGGTGAAAGCATGGCAGGGGGCTCTGGGGGATATTGAACTTGAGCGGGTTTTTGGTCTCTTCCTCAAAAGAAAGGGCCAGAAAGTCCTGTGGGTCACCTCAGGAGGTAAACTACCTTTGAGAAAATGAAGGGGCTCCTCTAGACAACAGCTCTATTGTTCTAGAAAGGGGATGTGATTAGAAGCCTTATGTGGTCCGGAGGGCCATCCCGGGACTGCCCTTAGGAAGGCTGGATAGGAAAGGGATCTTAGAAGGGCTCTGCAAAGGAGAGGTAGCCAGCCTTGCTTGTGTGGCATCCTGTGGAGAGCGAGGATGGAGGCTCTGTGCTGTGAGGTGGCTCTGTGCACTGAGGCTGACCCGTGCCCTGTGGAGACCGAAGAAGTAAGTGCCTCGGGCTGGCTTCTTGGCCCTGTGGCAGGCTGAGCACAGAGGGAGGGACCCCTTGAAGAGGTCCCTGAAGCCACCGAAGGAAGGTGCCATCACTACTGTAAAAGCAAACCAAACCCCCTGCCGTGGAGTTGATTCTGACCCACAGTAACCCTATAGGACAGAGTAGAACTGCCCGTAGGGTTTCCAAGGCTGTAGTCTTTACGGAATCTGACTGCCACATCTTTCTCCCGTGGAGCTACTTCTGGGTTCCAACTGCCGACCATTCGGTTAGCAGCCAAGAGCTTAACCACTGTGCCAAGGGCTCTAGGATCCACATATATAGGGTTTAGGATTTACAACACATTTTGGGGGAACACAATTCAATTTATGACAGGGAGGGAGATAGGGAGACGAGGAGGCAAAGACAGGGAGAGAGGGTGGCAGGTAGGGAAGTGAAGATGGGTGGACAGCCTGATTGATGTACTGACTGACGCAGAAGAGCGCGGGGACAGGTGGCCACCAGGGGAGCTTTCCTTTTTACATCTTTATTAAAAGCTTGGTGGATGACACTCTAGAGTTTGGGAAGGACATAGCTTGCGGACATCACATTTCCTCTTGAGACCAAATCTGTGAGTGAAATCTGTCTCTGTTGTGCTTTCTCTCTGAGCCTCAATTTTCTCATCTAAAAATTGGGTTTTCTCTTCTCCCTTAGAGACATGGAGTGATTTAAGTGAAATAACAGAATAATAACAGTGATTTGGAAAACACTCATTCCCAGAGGAGGGGGTGGTATACCCACATTAAAGCTAAAAGGCAGTGCAGCAGAGTGGTTACCATCCAGCCCCAGAGCCACGTTGCCTGGGCTCTGATCCCAGCTTTTCTACTTCCTGTGTGGCCTTGAACAAGTTACTTAAATTCTCTAGGCCTCGGTTACTTCACCTGTGAAGTGGGTGTGATGATAGTAGCGTCTACCTTACACATTTAGTGTTAACTGTGTTAGCACAGGTGCCTGGCACTTAGTCTGTGCTATATAAGGAAGAATATTATACATTGGAGCCCTGGCAGCACAGTGGTTAAGAGGTCAGCTGCTAACCAAAAGGTCAGTAGTTCGAATCCACCAGCTGCTCCTTGGAAACCCTATGGAGCAGTTCTACTCTGTCCTATAGGGTCGCTATGAGTCAAAATCAACTTGACGACCATGGGTTCGGTTTTTTCTTTTTGGTTGTTAAACATTATGGAAATCCGACACTGGCTCCCTCTGTTGGTCTGAATCAAAGCAAAAAAAAAAAAAAAAAATCTCAAGGAGGAGAGCTGTGGGAATATGAAGAGACACTGTTTTAATTAAACATTTTTCTTCAACATTTTCTATGCTAAGTATTTTTATGCATATTTCATTTCCATTACATGACCATTTCATTTTGTGATTTAATTTTTTGTCAATGATTTTGAATAGGTAATGCATCCACAGGCCACAAAATCTGGAAGGTGTCTGTGAAAGGGCTGGCTGCTTACGCCTGTCTCTTGTACCCCTTTTGGCCAGCGTGAGGGGCGTCAGAATGGAGTGGAGACTGCGCCTGTCCCCGGGGCTGCGCGTTCATCCCTCACCTTAGCTTCAGGGGCGGGGAGGAGCCGGGCTGAGGAGGGTGGGAGGGTCGGGAGAGGCAGGTGGGCAGGTACCGGAGCAAGTGGAGAAGAAAGGGCCCAGGGAAACCAGGAAAAGGGACAGGCTGGAGGAGAGAAGGATGACGCCAGCCTGCAAACGACAGAAGTATGTAGCCATTGAATCATTTCTAAATCAACTAAGACCCATAGATGGGTGTTTACGGATGGGTAACACCTCCGGAGATCCTTTTTTTTTTTTTTTAAATAAACTCATTTAGTAAATTTTTTTTTATTGTGGTGGAAATATATATAATAAAATATTTGCCAGTTCAACACTTTTTACCTGTATAATTCAGTGACATTGTTTAAGTTCATCATCCTATGCAACCATCACTACTATCCTTTTGCGAATTATTCCACCGCTATTGTCGCTCAGAAACTCAGTGCTCCTCTGCTGGGATCCTCTCTCTGAAGCTCAGTGCTGACTTGGGAAAGAAGGAAGCTGGTGTGCAAGACAAAAACATTCCAGGTCCTCTTCGCTGCTATGAATCTCTGAGCGGTGTGAACAGTTCATGTGCTCAGCTGCTAATCCAAAGGTTGGAGGCTGGAGTCCACCCAGAAGTGCCTTGGAAGAAAGGCCTGGAGGCTTACTTCCCAAAAATCAGCCATTGAAAACCCTACGGAGTTCAATTCTACTCTGACACACATGGGGTCTCCATGAGTTGGAATCACCTGGATCCCAGCTGGTTTTCCTACACTGCTGGTGGGAGAATAAGGAAACGCAGCCATCTAGGAGGAGAATGCGGTCAGCTTGGTTAAACGTACAACGTGCAGGCCTCATGTCCGAGCAAAGTTCTGTTATTTCTGCTCCAGAGAAACACGTGCCAGTGAGCACGAGGAGGCAGTGCAAAGATGATCCTTGTACATTGGACAATCATGTCCCAATGCATAAGCATTGGAAATTGTAAACATTTTGAAAATATACATGGCATTATTTAGTACACTATATATTTTATTTAGGTGTATAATTGCATGGAAAAACGCCTGGAAGGATACACTAAGCTGAAAACAATGGGAAGGGGGCTGGGAAGGGGCCTGGGCTTGAGGGGTGGTTGAGAAGGGACTTATTAACATTTTACTTTTTTTTTACAAAGAGAATGCTTTCATGTACTGCTTATTTGACCTAAAGTAATAAACATTTTTTAAAGGAAAATCATAATGAAGAACACCAAAGACACAAGGAAAATATTAGCCCAAGAGACAAAAGGGCCACATAAACCAGAGATTCCATCAGCCTGAGACCAGAACTAAATGGTGCCTGGCTACCACCAATGACTGCCCTGACAGGGAACACAACACAGAGAGTCCCTGAAGAAGCAGGAGAAAAGTGGGGTGCAGAACTCAAAGTCACATAAAAAGACCAGACTTAATGGTCTTACTGAGACTAGAGGAGCCCCAGAAGACATGCCCCCCAGATACTCTGTTAACCCAGAACTAAAACCATTCCCAAAGCCAACTCTTCAGACAAAGATTAGACCGGGCTAAAAGATGTAAAATAATACCCGTAAAGGGTGTGCTTCTTAGTTCAAGCAGATATACAAGTCTAAACAGGCAGCTTCTATCGGGAGGCAAGATAAGGCAGAAAGGGACAGGAGCTGGTTGAATGGACATGGAAAACAAGGGGTGGAAAGGGGGAGTGTGCTATTATATCATAGGGATTGCAATCAGGGTCGCATAACAATGTATAAATTTTTTGTATGAGAAATTAACTTGAGCTGCAAACTTTCACTTAAAGCATAGTTTTTTAAAAAAAGGAAAATCATAGAGCTACTTGAAGAAAAACCAAATTGATCTGGAAGAAGGAGGGAGGGTCGGGAATGAGAGAAAATCCAGTACAGGCTGGAGTTGGGGAGAGAAAGGAGAGAGGTGTGGAGGCGAAGGAGGAACCATGGGACTTGGGAAATAGGCAAAAAGAATATTTAGTATCTTCAGTGTGTGACGGACCATGGCATTCATGTTTTAGCCCCTCTTCCAAGGTATTCAGCAAAGATTTAAATTGCTTTTCAATTTGTTCTCGGGCGTTGGGCTTTTCTTTCAAATATAAAACTGAGACTGACGACAAGGCAGACGGGTTTTATTTGGGTTACAATTTATTTGGCAAACATTTATGGAGGACCTTCTATGCCGGACACTGGGCTGGGCCCTGAGAGTAAAGGGCAGTAAAGCCTTGATAATGAACTCTAGTACATTGTGACAACTCACTCAAGCCAGGTAGAAACAAACCGAGGGAACAATCGATTCTGCCCAAGAGGGTGAAGAAGGCCTCGTGGAGGCAGAGGCATGGGTGGTGGGCCTGACACGAACAGGAATTTTCCAGGGAGAACTGGGAAAGTGAAGGTCCCCGGGTGGCACAAATGGTTTGAACTCTGCTGGTAACCAAAAAGTTGGTGGTTCAAACTCACCCAGCACTATCATGGAAGGAACAGGCCTGGAGATCAGCTTCCATAAAGACCCCAACCAACCAACCAGTTGCCATCGAGTCAGTTCCAACTCATAGCGACCCTACAGGACAGAGTGGAACTTCCTCATAGGATTTCCAAGGCTGTTTTTTTTTTTTTTAATCTTTACTATAGGGTCGCTGTGAGTTGGAATCGACTCGACAGCAGTGGGTTTGGTTTTTGTTTGGAATCTTTACGGAAACAGATTGCCACATCTTTCTCCCAGAGCGGCTGGGGGGTTTGAACTGCTGACCTTTTGGTTAGCAGCCGAGCACTTAACCACTGCACCACCAGAACTCCTTCCATAAAGATTGCAGCCAAGAAAACCCTATGAAGCAGTTCTACTCTGTAACATAGGGAGTCGCCATGAGTAGAAACCCAATTGCGGCAACGGGTTTGTTTTTTGGGTTTTTCTGGGAGATGTTGTTTCCCTCCCTGCCCCCACCTCCTTTCCCACCAGCTCCAAAAAATAGGTGCTCCCAGCAAGACTTTCCAGCCGCAGGGTGCAGCCTGGATATAGGGCTTAGCTCCCCTTTGTTGGTTTCCACTAAATTAAAATTTATCTCTTAGGGAGGAAATGAGGAGTCGGGGGTTTTTCTTCTTCTTAATGGGCCCTGATGAAGGAAATGAATGCAGAGAAAGGATCAGAAATCCGATCCGCTTGCCGGCTCAGAAAGGTGGGAAGGGGGGCTCCCTGCCGCTCAGAGGGGGCAGCTGGGCCCGGTATGTTTTATTATATAATTAACCTTGACCCTTCTGGGTTCAAAGAGAGAGGTTAGTTGGAAATAAATCAATAGTCTGGTCTGGTCACTTCAAAGGCTACAGAACCCGCTGGAAAATTCCATATTGGTTCAGTGTGTAAATTGGAATAGGGTGTGCGATTCTTTTTTGGAAGGAGGGAGGGGGTTTTAGGTCTAAAATTGAAATGAATTGTGTATCCGCTTCCTTTAATCAGGCAATCAGGGGTCTTTACAGCATTTCTTGGGGGTGGGAGGAGGCCTAGGAGACAGCACTGTGACCATGGTCTGACCACTGGGCCTTACTGTAGGACAACAGGCGCCTCTCCCAGCTTAGAAGGCACTTCCTCTCTCATCCCAGCACTCAGTCCTGTATCCTGACATGTCTGGACTGCCTCACCATCGTAATACATACCTTTTATTGAGTGCTTACTGTGGACCAGGTGCCAAGATTTACCAGTTATTTTTTTACTGAATCCTCCTAACAACCCAATTAGATATGGTCCTTTGGACATGTGGACAATATATGGTGCTTTACCCCTGGCTGAGTTCTTTCACTCAGTACTACTACAAGGCTCATCCCTGTACCACTATTATCCTTATTACAGAGGAGGAAACTGAGGTTCAGAGGGGCTCACTATCAAGCCCAGGGCCACTCTGAGGTTCTCATAGTTTACATTTTTTTTTTTCCAGTGCCTGATTTTTTGAAAGTTGAGCACGAGGCCTTGTTTCTGAGGCAGCTCTGAGTGGACTGGAACTCCCAACCTTTCAGTTAGCAGCCAAGGGTGTTAACAATTTACACCACCCAGGTCTTCTCAAAATGTGTTTTAATGCCATTGTTCAAGGAATGAAAACAAGACCCAAGGAAGAGCTGCAAAATTACCCAAATCTTCCAGTCTCCTCAGTCCTTTCCCTGAAGTTCTTAGAAGGGAAATGGAGCTGGGGCTAGTCGCTCTTAAAGTGTCTTGGCTCCGTCTCTAGTTAATCTCTCTCTCTTCAGTCTTTTCTTTCTTTTCCTCTCCCTTCCTTCCTCCCTTCATTTCCTCCCTCCTTCCTCCCTTTCTCCCTCCATCTTTCCTTCCTTTACTTTTTCCACATTTATCAGCATCTAGTGCTATTCCATGGCTACACTGGTGGGGAATAAAGAGATAATGAAGGAGGGAAATTTTACGTCCTAAATTCCAGGAGCAAGGCGACAGACATGAGTGCTGAGCATATTATGCTGCAGAAGGAAATAGCTCTGTATGAGAGGGTTAACCGAGGTGCAGTGGCAGGCGGAGAAGTCGCCCTGCTCCTGGAGAGGGTCAGGGAAGACATCGGGGAAGCCTAGAGACAGTAACAGAGGGGTCAGCATTATCCTGGGGGCACTAAGGACCCCACAGAGGCTCCTCTCCTCCTCTGAGGACACTCCAGACTATTTGGCTGGCTTCCATTCCACCTGGAAAGCCTAGGATGGTATTTAGGAATCATTCACTCATACATTCCTTCATACATTAATGGAGCACCTACTGAGAGCGAGTAAGGTCTCATGCAGCAAATGAGAGCCTCCCGGCAGCTCAGTGGTCTCGCCAGGCACGTTCACACCTCCAAGCCTTTGCTGACGCTGTGCCCTCAGCCTTGGGTGCCCTTCCTCCTTCAGTTCTCCTCTGAAGCCCTCCTTATTCTTGTACTTCAGGTTTTCTTCTGTTTCCACAGCTCGTTGCTGGTCCCATCCAGGTATTTAGGTGGATTGCAGTTATTTGTATTCAGTCTATATACTGTCAGCTCGCTGGAGGAGTGGGGAGGGATGTGCCTATCTCTCGTGTATGGCCATTGCTGAGCACATTTTACCTGCTACGTTCATTCAGGGTCCGTGGGGATCAAGGTCTTTGCCTCCGTAGCCGTAATACGCATTGAGTCCACAAGGTGGCAGCAAAACCCTTCAGTCACAGCACTCCTTCCTGGGCCGCGGAGCTTCCTCGCTGCCTGCGATGCGACAAGAGGCTCCCTGCCATCCAAAGGTCAGGCCGGGTGCGGGGGTCTTCCAGCTCACGGTTGTCTGCCTTGTCGTGTCCGCCTTTGGGCCACTTTGGCCTCCCACCCCAGTTTCTCTGCCTGCCCCAATGGAATCATTTAAACGCTTAAACTGTGCTGAGCACTTCACTTACATGAACTGATTCAATCCTCTCAAAACCTTAAACAAAACAAAATAAAATAACAGCTTATAGAGACATAGTTCACGTGCCATACAATTCATTCATTAAAGTGTGTAATTCGGTTTTTTGTTTTTAACATATTCACACAGTTGTGTAACCATCACCATAATGCTTTTTAGAACATTTTTCTCACCCCAAAGAAACTCCACACTCGTTAGCAGCCACCTCCCACTCCCTCTGCCACCGCGCCCCCCAGTCCCCCGCTCTGGCAACCCCAAATCTCCTTTCTGTCTCTAAAGGGTCCCTCTTCTGAACGTTTCATGTGGGGAGAATCAGACTACGTGGCCTTTTATGACTGGCTTCTTTCACTTAGCGTAATGTTTTCGAAGTTCATCTGTGTTGTAGCAAAAATCACTAGTACTTCATTCCTGTTTGTTTTTTAATACATTCCTTCTAATGAGTTCCCTGTAATTCCTTTATACGGAGCCCTGGTGGTTCAGTGATTAAGCACTCAGCTGCTAACTGAAAGGTTGGTTTGAACCCGCCTACTAGTTCCTTGGGAGAAAGACCTGGCAATCTGCTCCCATAAAGATCACGGCCTAGGAAACCCTATGGGGCAGTTCTACTCTGTCACATGGGGTCGCTAGGAGTCGATGGCACCTAACAACAATGTCTTTATAATCCTTATGATTAATTCTTATAATTGTATTATAATTCCTAATAATTAATATACTGTTTCAAATATCCTATTGTGTGAATATATCATTTTTGTTTATTCATTCGTTGATGGTCTTTTGTGCTGCGTAAATGTTTTGGCTATTTTGGTGTTATGAAAATTTGTGTACAAGTTTTTGTATGGACATGTGTTCTCAGCTCTCTTGGGTGTGTAACTGTACCAAGGGGTGGAATTGCTGAGTCATGTAACAATTATAGGTTTAGTTTTTTGAGGAAACCCTGGTGGTATCGTGGTTAAGTGCTATAGCTGCTAACCAAGAGATCGGCAGTTCGAATCCACCAGGGGCTCCTTGGAAACTATCAGGCGGTTCTACTCTGTCCTATAGGGTCGCTATGTTGGAAAGTATCAGGCGGTTCTACTCTGTCGTATAGGGTCGCTATGTTGGAAAGTATCAGGCGGTTCTACTCTGTCATATAGGGTCGCTATGTGGGGAACTATCAGGCGGTTCTACTCTGTCCTATAGGGTCGACTGGAAAGCAGTGGGCTTTTTTTTTTTTTTGGTTTTAGCTTTTTGAGGAACTGCCAGACTGTTTCCAAAGCAGCTGCACCATTTTGCCCTCCCAGCAGCAGCGTGTGAGGGTTCCAGTAGGAAAAATAGGGCTACTCCTTTATATCCTCCCCAGCGTTTGTTATAGGGTTGTTACAGCCGTCCTAGTGGGTACAAGTAGTTATCTCCTTGTGGTTTAGATTAGCACTTCTTTGATGTCAAATGTCGTTGAGCATTTTTTCATATATTTATCAGCCACTGGTATGTCTTCTTTGGAAATATGTCTATTGAAATTCTTTGCCCATCTTTTAATTAATTTACTTGTCTCTTTATCATTGAGTTATAAGAGTTCTCTATGGATTCCAGACACACACCCCTTATCAGATATATGATTTGCAAACAGTGTCTCCTGCCCTATGGGTTGTCTTTTCATTTTCTTCATGGTGTCATTTGAAGCACAGAAGTTTTACATTTTGATGAAGTCCAATTTATCTCTTTTTTCTTTTGTTTCTTGTGCTTCTGGTGTCACATCTAAGAAACTATTACCTAATCCAAGGTCATGACAATGTATGCCTAAATTTTCTTCTAAGGGTTTTATAGTTTTAGCTCTTACATTTTAGGCCCTTGATCCATTTTGGGGTTGGTTTTGTATAGAATGTGAGATGGGGGTCCAACTTCACCCTTTTTCCGATGGCTGCCTAGGTGTCCGGCACCATTTACTGAAGAGATGATTTCTGCCCCATTGAATGGCCTTGAAACCCTTGCTGAAAATCATGTCATGGTAAATGTGCAAGTTTATTTCTGGACTCTCAATTCTATTCCACTCATCTAGCTCTCTCTCCTAAGCCAGTATCAAACTAAAACCAAAACCAAACCCACTGCCATCAAGTCAGTTCCAACTCACAGTGATTCCATAGGGTCCCCAAGGCTGTAAATCTCTATGGAAGCAGACTGCCACATCTTTCTCATGCGGGGCGGCTGGTGGTTTCAAACTACCGACCTTGCGATTAGCCGTCAAGCGCTTTAAGCACTGTGCCACCAGGGCTCCTTCATGCCGGTCTCACAGTGTGTTAATTACTGTAGCTTTGACATCAGATAGTGAGTCTTCCAACTTTGTTCCTTTTTTTTTCCAAGATTGTTTTGGCTACTCTGGGTCCCTTGAATTCCCTTATGAATTTTAGAATCATTTAGAATCACCTTGTCCATTTCTGCAAACAAGCCGGCTGTCTCAACAACAGCAAACAAGCTCTGGGCAAGATCCTGGTGGCAATGAGCTTGAGGGCATGTTGCCGACTGAGCCACCAGCTGGGATGGGGAAGATACTAGTTTCCTGGGGCTGTTGCAACAAAACACCACGATCTGGGTGACTTATAAGAACAAAAACGTATTGTCTCGTATCTCTGGAGGCTGGGAGTCTGAGATCAGGGTCGAGGTTTTGAGAGAGAATCTGTTCTCGTAGCTCTTGGTGGCTCCAGGTGTTCCTTGGCGTGCAGCTGCAATATCACATGGTGTCCTTCCTCTGTCGCCCTGTCTCCGTGTATCTTCTCTTCTTTTATAAGGACACCAGTCATATAGGATCACGACCCACCCTATTCCTGTATGGTCTCAGGTTAAGCTAACCTGTAATATCTTCTAGACCCTGTTTCCAAAAAGGATCATATTCACAGGTACCAACCAAACCAAAGCCAGTGCCATTGAGTCGATTCTGACTCACAGCCACCCTGTTGGACACAGTAGATCTGCCCCACAGGATTTCCAAGGCTGCAAATCTTTACGGAAGCACACTGCCACAACTTTCTCACACGGGGCGGCTGGTGGATTTGAACCATTGACCTTTCAGTTAATAGCTGAGCACTTAACAACTGTGCCACTAGGTCTCAGGGGTTTGGATTTCAACATATCTTTTGGGGGACATATTTCAATCCATAACAGCCCCCCATATAAGATGACACCCAAGTTGGGTATGGAAGGGCAATCCTCACTGTTCCCTGCTGTTCTTGGGGTTCTAGTTACCCACCCCAGCCACAGCCCCAATAACAGGGGACTCAGTGGCTCTGAGCAATAAGACCCCAAGCTTCCAGTAACAAAGCTTCCATTGTTTGACCCAAGACATACTAGCCAGGGGTTGGACCAAAGAACTTCTTCCTTTGTGGCTTTGTGACAGTGTCCCCAGTGCTCCAGTTAGACATCTGGCCTTTAGTCATTCATTCAAGAGCTACGCAGTGGGCCCAGGGGACACTAGTTCAGATAGGACCAGGTCCCACACTCAGTGGAGAACCAGATTGGGAGGCAAGGAGATAAACGCAGGGACCAAAGCTGCACAGGGCAGCATGGGCAGGAGGAACCTGCTGGGACGGGGAAGGGGACCTGGAGAAAAGGGCACAGAGAGGAGGAAGGCTGTGCGGGGGGCGGGGGGAAGCCTGCAGGCACTTGGGAGTGATGGCCAAGCCAGACCCTGCGTCCTGGCAGTGTGCACGTGGTGCAGGGTGACCAAGAGGCCACTCGTGTCCTTGGGAGCTCAAAGTCCAGTGTCCATTCCTCTTGGGCTCAAGGGAGCAAGGCTGGTCCCTCTTCTGTCAGCCTGATTCCTCCCTCTGCCTCTCCAGCTTTATGTCCTCCTTCCTTCCCTGCTCTGAGGCAGCTCCTTGAGGGCCTAGGGGACCAACAGAGCCCTCAAATCAGTCCCATTAATACCTCTCTGTGGAAACGGTGTGGATTTAGATGTCACCCTGCCTGACTCTAGTCTGACCAGGGTTCAGGACAGGCCCCCCCCCATGACTGCTTCCCTCCCCCATTCCATTTCCACCCCAGATTCCCCACCTACCCTGAACAGAGTGATGCCTGTGATTGCCCACCCCCACTCTTCAGGTACCAGCCCACCCTCCAAATTCACATGCTCACCCATCACTCCTCCCTCTCCCTGAGCTCTGGGCCCTGAGGCTCAGTCCCGTTCAGAGGGTCCTTCGGTGGCCAGGCAGGGCAGGGTGGAGGCTGCCAGGCGGAAGGGGCCCCACGTGGGGTATGGCTGTCCTGAGTTCCTGCCCTGGATCTGCCTCTAAATTCCCTGTGACCTTGGCCAACTCGTGCCCCTCAGGTTTCCTCCTCTGATGCATGAGTGGTCCACAGCTCCTTCCAGCTCTGTCATTCTGGGGTCTACCACCCCATGTGGGTGGGGACCTCAGGCTTGCATGGGCTACCCTTGGCCCCTCACCCCTCACTGCATGAGATAGCAGGGAGATGGGGGGAAGCAGGCAAAAGGGAAAACCCTTTCCAGACGTTTGCAGGGGCCTGGTCCACCCTTGGTGCCTCAGGGCTGAGGAGACCCCAGGGCCTTCCTGCACTAATAATAGGAAGGAAATCTATTAATGGCCTAGGGTAGGAGCTGGGAGTACTTCCTAGCCCTTCAGGCTGCCTCAGTCTCCCCCTCCCATGCACACCCCTGTGACCACTGAAAGGAGCTTTCATGCTCCCCAGCCTCCTGCCAACACGTCCTTCTCCACCTGCCACTTTGGGGTGAGCCTCCGGTGGTTTGAAAACATGTCCACAGTTCTTCGACTT
Source organism: Loxodonta africana (assembly GCF_030014295.1). Classification (NCBI taxonomy): domain Eukaryota; kingdom Metazoa; phylum Chordata; class Mammalia; order Proboscidea; family Elephantidae; genus Loxodonta; species Loxodonta africana. Next base: position 50,561,171 of record NC_087354.1, on the reverse strand, counting down.
TCCTTCCATCAAAAGGTGGAATCTAGCTCCCCTCCCCTGAATACGCGTAGCCTTAGGGACTTACTTCTAATGAATAAGAACCTGGCAGAAGTGTGTGTGATGCTGTGTGATGTCCAAGGCTAGGTTAAAAATGATGAATACAGTTCCCATCTGGCTCTTCCTCTAAGGACACCTGCCCTGGGAACCCAGCCACCATGCCGTGAGGAAGCCCAGGCCATCCAGAGAGGCTACCTGCAGGTGTTCAGGCTAACAGCCCCGGCTAAAGTCCCAGGCAACAGCCAACTGATGGCTAGCAACAGTCACCACACCTGTGAGTGGGCAAGGCTTTGATGGCTCCAGCCCCCAGGCTCCAAACTGTTTCAGGTGACAGCTGTTCCCACTGAGCACTGCCCAAACTGCAGATTTGTGAGCACAATCAATGTTAGGTCAAACCACTGTTTTGGCGTGGTTTGGTCCAAAGCAATAGATTGTTGGAACAGGTTCCAAGCCCTGGCAGCTAATTTCTGGCCATAGATGGGAGGCGTGGGGGAGCGTTCTGCAGCCTAAGGCCTCAGGACTATGTGCTATGATTCCAACCAGACCACTGAGCTGTAACACCCACGTCTGCTGAAGTTCCCAGTGGGAGCCTCCTTCTTCTGGGCTGTAGCTGGGGCCCAAGGCCTTGTGATGGTTGGAACAAGCCCTTCTTCATTTGCACGTGATGCGCATGCAATTTGCCTACATTTGCATGGACCATTTTTAAGTGGTTTCCAGGTGGCTCTCTGGGGGAGATACTAGCATTTTGGGCTCTTGGAGGGCACAGGGGCAACAGAGGCCACCTGGTCTACTCTCCCACCCTTGCAGGGTCTGCTGGAACAGGTGACAAACCCACCACCTCCCCAGGCAGCTCTTGGATGACTAGAGTTGTTTACAAATTCCTATTTGCAAAGCCCCAGGTAAATATATAACCCATAGAAAGGTGGAGTGTGGTATCTATATTTGGGTTTAGTTCTTTCCTCTGGGAAAATCAAGATGAGTCAACTCCCCCCACCCCTCACGGAGATGCAGAGCAGGCACTCTCTCAGCCTCAGCCATCACTGGCCTCACCTGACCTTGCCCCTGACCACCCCACAGCCCCATCCAGAGTAACAGGCCAGGTGTTTTCAAATGTTCTTACAGCGGGAGAACCTTGTTTTCAAATAAAATCTCACAAAGAGCCCAACAAACATAAGATGAACATGGAGCTGCTTTGGGTGAGGGTGAGTGGGAAGTCAGGATGCCCCCTGCCACAGCTGGGGAACCCAGTTTGCAAACCACTGTCCTGGTTTGCTCTTCTCAAAATGTGGCTCTGGGTACAGAACCCAGCCCTCCAGACCTGCAGCATCTCTGGGGTCTGAGCCCTGGCTTTCCATTTCAGCAGCAGAAAGGGTGTGGACATTCTAAGCAGCTGTATTAACACGGTTGCTTCTTACTAAGCTTGAGGTCAGCTGAGACCTCCAGATCTTTGTCAGCGTGACTGCCATTAAGCTAAGTCTGTCTTGGCCTATTCTAAGCCTTGATAGCCCCCAGACATTCGACTTCCATGGATCCTGGACTGAGGAGTGGACAATGGAAGGACAGAGAGGTCTGGGGTCCTGGCCGTGTGACCTGGAAAGTCACTCAGTCAGAGCCTCAGTTTCCCCCACTTTAAAATGGAGAGGAAAATAGTCCTTCCTCCTAGAGAATAAGGAGCCCTGAAAGTGCAGTAGTTAAGTGATCGGCTGCTAACTGAAAGGTCAGTAGTCCGAACCCATCAGCCACTCCATGGGAGAAAGATGTGGCAGTCTGTTTCCATAAAGATTACAGCCTTGGAAACCCTATGGGACACTTCTACTCTGTCCTATGGGGTCTCTGTGAGTTGTAATCAACTTGAAGGCAATGGATCCTAGAGAATGCGTGAAAAGCCCCATAGCACTGCCTAGCACTTAGAGAGGGCTCAGGAGTCAAGGTGAACCATCACTCTGGAGCTGAGGGGACTGGACTGGGATTTCTCACGGTCCTCTACGGAGGTGTGGAGCAGTGGTCGGAAGGCAGACTGTGCCTAGATTCAAACTTTGATCCTGCCACTAATGGGCTTTGTGAGATTTTGGACATTTCTTCCATTTCTCTTACTCTTCCTTCAGTCTCATCATCTGTAGGATGGAGATGATGGTAGTAGAGTGCCTGCCTCATGGGGAGGGTGTGAGGACTTGATGAGACCAAATGTGCAGAAGACCTGTAGGTGGTTTATGGGGGCCTCTGTTACCACCCCTCCTGCCCCCAGTCCAGGGTTGTTGGAATCTGGAGGAAGGATGGATTTGGCTGAGGTCAAGACGGGGGCAGGCATGGGCAGTATGCTCTGAGGTGGCTAGTTTGGGGCAACAATTTATACTCTGAGCAACACATTTCTTCTCATTTTTAGTTTTTTTTGCATTTTCTCTTTGACCAATTTCACCTTTATGTCTTTAGGCCCCAAGAGGCTACACTTGGTTAGCTGCCCTCCTGCCTGTTTTCTGGGGGGAGGCAGGTGGGGCTGCCAACAACTCCAGCTACCCTACCACAGCATCCCCACCCCCCAGGACCTGACACAGCCACCACAAAAGGACGTTCACTTTGGCAACAGACTTTTATTCAGTCAAAATGAGTACAGCGTGACAAAACCCAAGTTAGGTCAGGTAGCCCCGCCAACCCCTTCTGCCCCCAGACCCACCCTTCCCTAGGGAGAGGAGCTCCAGGATCCAGGGGGGTTGCAGAGAGAAACTGCAAAGGGGGCGCTGCCCTCGGGTTTGAGGTGCCCTCCCTCATCAATTGGGAGAAGGGGACGGACTGCCCCTCCCCGAGACCACACGAACACAACTCTAGTCTTCAGGGAAACACCACAAGTTCTACCTTCTTCAGCTAATTGACTAAAGTTGGGGGCGGGGTGTCCCTAGAGGGGTGGAGGTAAGGGACTTTATTGTCTAATCTCACACTTTAGGAATACTCTTTTTTTTCTTTTAAAAAAAATTTTTTTTTCTTTCTGGAATTTAAAAAAATGTTTCTGAGTATAACCAAAAATAGGTATTTGTTTCCTTGTTTTTTCTTTAACTAAGTATTTAAAAGAACGACACAACAGAAAAAAGAAATAAAAAGTCACAAGAACATAACCTTTTTAAACATACCTTGTATAAAAATAGCTTCCGGCCACATCTGAGGACACTGTTTATTTAACTGTCCAGAGGGCAGGTTCAGCGGGTGGAGCCCATGGGACAGAGGGCCAGGGCGCCTCTGCCGGGGGACACTTGCACCCACTCATCCACCCACCATGCACACACACACCCATCACACGTAGTACATTCCAAGGACCGACCTGCGCCTGCCCCGCCAGTAGGGGCTCTGCATCTGGGTAGGGCTGGAGCAGGCTGCAGGGGTGGGGACCGTCCACCTCCCCAAGGCCAGGATGGGGAGAGGGTGTCAGGATACAGAAACAGAATGGGAACTGAGAGGGTCAAAATGGGGTGGGTAGACAGAGCACAGGCAGCGTGCTCAGAGGTGGCTTGTTCAGGGCAACAATCTGTACTCCAAGGAACCCATTTCCTCTCATTTTTGGCTTTTTTTCACATTTTCTCTTTGACCAATTCTACCTTATTTCTGTAGGCCCCAAAAGGCTGGAGCTTGGTGAGTAATCTCCTACTGTTCCTGGGAGAGGCAGGTGGGCTGTGGGGGGGTAAGGGTAGGGGGTGGAGGGAGGGTCCAGTGAAACAACACAGGCCACAGGGAGCCTTGAGGTAGAAAGAAGCTTTGCCCTCACACCTGGAAATGGAGTTTTTTTTTTTTTTTTTCCCTCAAACTTCTGGACAACAATGTGGGGAGGGAGCGGGGGTGCCCACAAAGGGGGCTTGAGGTAGGAGTGTATCTGGGGCTCTGTGGGGTTGCGGGGGGCTGCAGCTCCGGCCCCTCCCCGCAAGACATTCATTACGGCCGAGGTAGGTGCTGAGAGCTAAAAGAGCAAAAATCCACCCTGAGAAAACAAGGTCGGTGGAGGGTGACAGTGTCAGGGGCTCAGCCACTGCAGGTCACATTTTTGGAGTCTAATTCACCTTCCTCTCTCTCTCTCTTTTTTTTTGATTTTAAAGTCATTTGTTGTTTTTTTGTTTTTTAAAGGAAAACATCAGTTCCAAGTCATGTGGGTACCAGGCAGGGGCAAGGGGGCATTAGCCCCAGGGGAGGGGCTTCTGCCAGGACCCTCCAGCTTCTTGGGGGTCCCTGCCGAGGCTGCCCTAGGCCTGCACAACCTGAGGGGCAGTCAGGAGAGAAATGCTGGGAGCCCTCCAGGACCACCCAAAGCTCATGTGACAGGAGAGATCGTGCCTTTGACCTGAGAATGGGGGCTGCCCCCCAAGAGCCTGCCAGACACTGACTACTGTCCCAAGCAAGTCGGCTGGGCAGCTGGTACCATGGGAGGCCTGGAAAGCTATCCTTCACCTAGGAGGTTGGGGCCTGGGTCCTGGGGTGTCGGCGTAGCTGCAGGGCCTGCACAGGGGGCCTCAACCTGCAATGCTGTCTCCTCCAAAAGGCTGAGCCCCTGCAGAGGCAGCTTGGGGAACGGTTCATCACACAGGTCAGGGCCTATGGGATCCTGCGGGGGGCGGCGGGGGGAAAGGCCAGGTTACAGAGGCATCAGCAGTGAGCCCCCAGGCCCACAAGCTCCCCACCAGAGGGTCAGATTCCAGATTACAATTCCATGCAGCCCTTGCCTGACCAGGGGTGCACAGAGAACCACCCGCCATATGCCTGGTGCCTGGAGATTGGCTGAGGACTAGGATCTAGGCCTGGGACCAGATGAAGGGAGGGCGGGATGGGGAGGTGATAAGGTGGAGGTTTGCTCACGGCTTGGGGACTCACCTTGGGTCTGGGGTCTGGCTGCCCTGCCGCCCCAGCTGAGAACAGCTGCTCCAACTCCTTCAAGTCCATGCGTTTCTCCTCTCGGCCCAGCTGACCCCACTCTCCCCGTCCCACCCCATTCAGAGCCAGGACTCCAGGGTCCCTCTGGCTCTGGGGGCCCTGAGGAGGGGAGAGCTGGTTTTCCACATCCTTACACAAGAGGACCCTGAAGGTGAGTCCAGAGTTAGAGGGAGACAGTGAGGCCAAGAGGATGGAGAAAAAGGATAGAAACCAAGACTCTCCTGTCCCTGTGGCTCCTCCTTCTTGAGCCTGTTTCCCAGCCCCGCCCAGCCCCCTCTCTCTGGCCCAGGACCCACCTGCCTCTTTGGCCGAATAGGAGGAAGAGGACACAGAAGATGATGCAGGTGACCCCAATGTGGATTCCGACGATGATGCCTGTGGTGGACGTCTGGTTGGTGGCCTCCTCCTTCTGGCAGTCACATGGTGGACTCAGGGCTGGGATGGGGTGGGCAGGGGCAGGTTGGGGGCTGCTGCTGTCCTGGCCTGAAGCACCCCTAGACACCAACTTCCTTATCCCTCAGCTGCTCCCAACCCCAAGTCCACATACCCTTTACGCTTGTCTATGTAACCCAGCCCGTCTTTTTGGTTCTTTTTACCATTTACTAAGAATGGCTTTGTGCCGGATCCAGCGCTTCAGTGCTATACGCAGCCATTTCGTCCTCACCAAAACTCTAATTAAGCAGTATTATTATCCCTATTTCATAGAGGATGAAACCAGGGCTCAGAAAGGTTAAATAACTCTCCCAAGGCCACACAGCGAAGAACATGGCACAGTAAGCTTCTAACTCAGGTCTAAGCCTGTGTTCTCAGGACTGCATTATTCCACTCACCTACTTTCCCTGGACTCCTGCCTCCCTCCCACCTCAGCCCCTCACCCACTTTCCTGAGTGCCCTTCCCTAGCCCCACACCTGTACCCTGTTCCTCACCTGTCCTCTCAGATGCTCCCCTCAAAGACACAAAGCGGACTGTGGCATTGCCATCCCCGTGCTGGTTGTAGGCGAGCAGCTTGACCTCGTACACCACAGCGGGGTCTGGGAGCAGGCAGGGCCATGGGTGTGGGTCACTGCCCCCACCAGGTAGCTCTGTCCTGGCAGGGAAACTGAGGTGGCCCCTGTACACACCCCTGGTCCCCATGCACTACACCCCTGAACATACCCCTGGTCTCCATGTACTGCACACACCCCTGGTCCCCATGCATGTCACCCCTGCACATACCCCTGGTCCCCATGCACTACACCCCTGGTCCCCATGCACTATATCCCTGCACACACCTCTGGTCCCCATGCACTGCACCCCTGCACACACCCCTGATCCCCATGCACTGCACCGCTGCACACACCCCTGGTCCCCATGCACTGCACCCTGCCCATTCCCCAAGGCCTGGGCTGTGGCTGCCTCACCGAGCTGGCTGAGGTTATAGGAGGAGACAGTTCCGGGAAGCAGGATGGGGCCTGTGAAGGAGGTCTTGCTCGCTGGGCGGTAAAACAGCTTGAAGCCGCCCTGGTGCTGGGCCAGCCGGGGCCAGGGCTCCCAGAGCAGCTGCAGGGAAGAACTGCCCAGGACCCTCACTGACAACAGGGGTGGGGCAGGGGCTGCCAGCAGAGAAGGAGTCCAAGATGCAAAGGCTCAGTGGAAGCCTCTCCTTTCCCACCTCCCACCTGTGAACCAGACCCCCAGGAGCCTGACAGCTCTCTGCCTCTGACCCAGGGCCTCCACTTGCTCAGACAGCATCTTTACATGACTAGAAACAGACATCCTTCCTCCAGGCAGACCCAGCCTCCTGTGCAGTGCACAGCCTGAATGAGTGTACCTGGTGGCACTGCTGTGCTCCCGAGTGTCTGTGCTTATGTACCCCACCCTCAGGCCTCACCTTCACCTGGGGTGCTGGCCAGGGTGGGGGCGGAGGCTGAGCTGGCCCCCGTCGGTGTGTAGGCCTTGATGTAGAAGCTGTAGGCTGTGGAGGGCTCCAGGTCGCTCACCAGGTGCTGAAAGGTGCTCTTGCTGACTGCTTCCTGATACTCCAGCTCTGGGGGGTCTGGGCAGGCGAAGGCAGGGCAGGGAGTGTAAAGGGCACGAGGGAGTCTGGCAGACATTGGTGAACTGAGAGCAGCCTCATGCAGGGGAGAAGGAAAGGAAGGCATTGGGTCAGGGCATGCAGACAGGAAAAGGATGGGGAATCGTGACTCAGGGGAAGGGACTGTGGAGCCAGCCTTGCCCTGCGGGCCCCCACCCACCAGCAGCCTTCCTGATGTGCAGGACATAGCCGATGATCTCCTTGGTGTTGACCAGGGGCTCACTCCAGGACACACGGACCTCTGTGGATGACACGGAGACTGCCCGCACGTTGCGGGGGGGCCCAGGCAGTCCCTCGGCCCACAGCACTGTCAGTCTGGCACTGGCCTGCGAGGAGCCGGCGCTGTTCTCAGCCACGCATTGGTAGATGGCCTCGTCCTCAGGGCCAATTCCAGAGATGGTCAGCGTGCTGCAGGGAGAGGGAGAGCCTCAGAGGCCCAGCTCCTCCCAGAGGCACCCCAGAAATCGGCCACATCTCCCCATTTAAAAGACAGAGAAACTGAGCCACTCCAGAAGACACGTGACCTGTCTGAGGTCTCCCAGCAAGTTATTGGCAGACCTGAGACTCAAACTTGTCTCCAAGCTCCCAGTACTGTTCTTCCAGGGAGGGAGATGACAGTCTGGTGAGGTAACTCATTCAGGCCCCCTTCCCCCTCTCATCCTGGTCCTCACCCTGCACACACGTGTACCTGTTGTTATTCTTGAGCCTGACGTGGCCTCCGGGCCCCAGCACCTGCCCATTCTTTAACCACGTGACATGAGGGGGCGGCTCACCCTGAGCCTGGCAGGTGAACATGGCTGTGGTCCCTGCTGGCCTCGAGATGGATTGGGGGTGCTGGACGAACTCTGCAGGGGCTAGGAGGGAGGCACAGAGAACCACAAGGGTCGTGAGAGTCAGATGGAGAGGGACAGAAATGGCTGTGAGTGAAAGGATGAAGAAAGGGGCCAGGGGACAGGACGGGAGGTCTGCAGAGGATGAGGAGGGCTGGGTACAGATATAACCCCCTGGAGAATCCTCCAGGTAGGATGCACCCTCCATCCTGGCCCAGGCTCCAGGCCCCACTTCCCTCCTGGCCGGGCAGACCCACGAGAGGATTCCATTGTAATGACTATTTAAAAGGCTGACATTTGTATCCGAAAGCAATCAAGCTGAGCTCCTGTTCAGGAAATTGTTAAATAAATAAATGTGCTAATAGGTTTGGCTGCGCCTGGAAGGCTGTAATGACGAGGAGATGGATGGGCCCTCCATACCGGCACCCCTGGTCCTCACTTTCAATTCCTCTCTCCACCAATCCCAGGCCTCAAGCCGCCATTAATACCCGAGAAATGAAATGCTCCATCACTTCCATTCGGACAGATTAACGGCACATGGAATGCTAAACAAACGGGCATTTAAATTCCTAATCCCCCCATTTACAGCCCCTTCCCCCGCTCTCAGAAAAATCTTGGAAACCGAAATCTAAGCCCAGTTCATTGGGGCAGTGGAGCCCAGGGCCAGAAGGATGGCCTGGATGCCCTGATCAGTGGCAGAGGCCACCTGCGGAGCCAGGGTGCATGGACAGAGCTGAGGTTGACTCCTATTCGTGGGAGGCGGAGAGCTGGGGTACGCAAGTGTGAAAATGCCAAACAGGCAGGTGTGAGTGTGGAAGTGCCACACATGTGAATGTAAACAGCACCTGTGGGGAGGGACACGTGTGTGAGCGACTCACCTGAGACTATAAAGTGGAAATGACTCAGCGGGGTGGGGGTGGGAACAGCACCTGGAGGGGTGCGCAGGGGTCAGAGGACCCAGAAGTCTTCCCATCCCCAACACACATTCCTGGGGAGAGAGCTGGCTTTGGCAGGCCTGGGGGCCTGAGAAGGGTCAGGGAGAGGAGAGGATGGGGGCTAGGGATAGGGTGAGTAAGGCAAGCAATGTACTAGCGCTGGGCTCGGCCAGGAATATTGATGAGACAAGAAATGGGGCTAGAGGAAGAGGCTGCATGGAAGCCCCTTGCCTCCCTCTATTGGGGTGGGTGGACCGTACCTTGCACCACCAGTCGGCCCTGCGCCGTCCTCCTCACCCGCGTTCCGGGCCTATTGGCTGCACAGACGTAAACACCTGAGTGCTGGACGGTCACGTCCGAGATGATGAGGTTCCCGGTGCCCAGCACCTGGATGCCCTCCACCCCAATGGGTCGGCCATCTAGGGAGAAAGGGGGGAAATGAGAGAGGGTCAGACAGATCTGAAGAACATTCCAAAACATTCCAGACTGTTCACTGCTGCACCAAACTCCCAGGGGCCCCTGATCTTGGACTCCACACCTCCTTTGCCACCATTGCTGTGCCGTGGAGGTGGCAGAGGGCAGCCAAAGACCTGGGTCCCCATGCTGGCACTGTCCCCGACTTATCAGTGACCTTCAAGTCCCTTCCCCTCAGTTTTCTATCAGAATGGATTAGATCAACATTTCCCAACCTGGTTTGTCTGTCAAATATCCATCCTACTCCTAGACTGTCACAGTGTCCGTTCACATAAAGGCTCTGAGAAGGCCCGTAGGAAACAGACCTGGCTAACTTTGTCTCCCAAACTTGTTAGACCACCAAGCCATTCTTTCCCACTTGACACATCTCACTTGTGGTGCCTAGCCGTCACTCGTCCCAACCTCTCCCAGGGACCTGGGCGCCATCCCCTCTTCCCCTCTGCCCCAGAATCAGATTAGCACTGTTCGAATACAAGGAGACAGCTCCCCATTCAGGACCTGAAGTGGTGAAATGTACTCCATTATCCCGCCTGCTGCCCCCTCGTTCACTGATCACTCAGCTGCTACAATGTGGCACAGTCTCCTTGTGAATGCAACTGCCCTCCCCAAGAGTTTCCTTCCCCGGAGTGACCTTTCCACTCGGACAATGGGGGCCCATCTGCACCCTTTCATTTTTCTCCTTCAGCTGCTTGGGGATTTAGGCTGGGGAACTTAGAGGGCTAGGGCAGAGATTGGGGGGGCCCAGAGGGAGGCTTTGACAACTAGCTGAGACCTTGAGGGGCTGGGGGATTGCACAGCTGGGGGGTATGGCCAGGTATAGAGGGCAGGGTGGCCGGAAGGGAGACAGACTGGGTGCTGGAAGCTGCAGACAGGTTCTGGGGAGCCTGGTGCGAGGATGAGGGGGCTGGGAGGGGGAAGGCGGGCAGAGCAGGACTGCTGGGCCTGGGCAAGGTAACCCAGGGAGCTAAGTCCTCTCCACAGGGGGAGGGAGAATTTAGTGGGCAGGCGGGGCCCCCGGGTCCTGCTGAGTAGCGGGGAAACTTATCCCCTCCCAGGCCTGCAGAGAGAACAGACTCCCATGGAGAACAAACAGGATTCAAAGTCTCCCCAGAGCTGGGTGATGAGACGGCCCTCCCAGGGGGTGGGACAGGGGTGGGAGAGGCAGGCACCATGGGGTAAGGCTTACCCAGGCGGCTCCAGGACACGATGGGGCGCGGGTTGCCCGTGGCGACACACTCAAGCACTGCCGTCTGGTGCACTGTTAGGGTGAGGTTCTCAGGCCCCACGAGGATGGTCGGCTCCTTGTAGGCCCTGGAGCCCGAGCCTGGAGGAGTTTCTTCATTTCAGCTGGGAGCCTTACCACCCTTCACTGCACCCACAACCCACGGCATGGGGTTGCAGACAAACACCAGCCCAGAAACCAGGCCTGGTGATGTCAGGCACCACAGCTGGTTCTCACACCCACCCCTCAGCTCCGTGCCCTTCAGGGCCTCTGTTGTTATTCAGTGCCCTCGAGTTGAACTGCCCCATAGGGTTTCCCAGGCTGTAATCTTTATGGGAGCAGATCACCAGATTGTTTTCCTGAGGAGCTTTGAGCTGCTAACATTTTGGTTAGCAGCACTTAACCATTGTGCCACCAAAAAATTTCTTGTTCCCGTTGAGTCGATTCCAACTCATAGCGACCCTATAGGACAGAGTAGAGCTACCCCATAGGGTTTCCAAGGTGCAGCTGGTAGATTCAAACTGCTGACCTTTTATTTAGCAGCCACATGCTTAGCCACTGCACCACCAGGGCCACCAGGGCCCCTTTTATCGGGAGTGGCACTGTGGTTAAAAGCACAGTTGCTAACCAAAAGATCAGCAGTTGGAATCCACCATCTGCTCCTTGGAAGCCCTATGGAGCAGTTCTACTTTGTCCTATAGGGTCACTATGAGTCAGAATTGACTCTACAGCACCTTTCAACAGCAGCAATGAGGAAAGCCCCGGGGTAAGCAGAGGGTGGCTTCCCTGGGGAGAACTGAACCAAGGACTGTGACTGTGGCCTGGGACCCTCACTGTGAGGCGCACACAGCTTCGTGCACTTGGCTGACAAGTTGCCAGAAGCCAGATTCGAGGGTGGGGAGAAGTTAGGAGGCCCAGGGGGGTGGCTGAGGTGGGTGGGTAGAACGGGGCAGGACAAATGACCCTCACCTGACACTGTGAGCCTGGCCCCGTGGCTGACTCGGACACTGGCGATGTTGGAGGCCACACAGTGGAAGATGCCACTGTCCTCAGCCCGAAGCCCTGTGATCTGCAGGACCCCCTTGGGCAGCAATGTGTACCTGTTGTGGGGAAGGGGCACAGTCGGTTGCCAGCACAGCCTGTGATACCATCAGCCACAGAAACTCTAATCATCTCAGACCCAGCCCAGGACCCGGGCCTGCCCCAAGGCCCCAGTCCTCATCATAGACACACCCAGGGACTCCCGCCGAGGACACACCCTCCTCCATTCCAGCTGGTCCTTCGCACAGACACATCCATGAGCATGGAGTCTGGGCTTGGCAAATCTCAAGGGTGCCAACTCCCGGCTACAATTCCAGAAACACCCGTGTCTCAGCTCCCAAGGACACCAGCTCCAGTTCTCAGAGCTGAAGCCAGTCCTCCTCCTCGGCCTAGCCACGCTCCACCTTTCCCACCTGACTCACCTCTCATTGTCCGTGTCAACGGGGACTCGGTTCTTCTCCCACGTGATCAGGGGTTCGGGAAGCCCATGGATTTGGCACTGGAAGCGGGCCACGCCGCCTTCCTCCCCCATAGTGGCTTGGGGATGCACGTGGAAGTCCGACATGGCTGGCGGAAGAAAGGAAGCACTGGAGAGGCATCCTGCCCAGCGAGGGAGGCGCAGAGGATGGGCGAGGGCAGGGTGCAGCTGGGTCACAGATGGGTGGCCTGGGATGACTGCTTGGGGGACACAGGACCACTTACCCCCTGAAACATCTCCTCCTGAAAGGTGGTATAGGCTGGATTGCGACAGGCTGAGAAAAGTCTGGAAAAATTCCTGGATGATAAACCTCTAACAAGGAAATTCTGAGCTGCTGGAGGCTTTGCTGGGAGCCATCAGTCCCCCAAAGCTAATCCGTGAAGTACAGTCAAAGGAAGCCCTACTCTTGTTTCCCACTTTTTCAGCTGGTTTCAGTTTTTTTCTTCATAAACTCACTTCAAGTTATGGAAGGCCTAAATATTATGCTCCATGTTTTACCGAATTGGAAACTGAAGTCCAACTTCACCCAGCAGGACACTGGTGGCCAGACCGCTGGTTACCAGAGCCCAGTGACTTGTTAGCCCTTCCTCACCGCCTCCCACTTCTGCAGTTTCTCGATGTACCCCAAGAGGGTGGTGTATCCATCCAAGGTGACAAGCCTCTCAGAAGACTGTCAGAGCTACCAATCTGCATTTCAATGTGTCATAAATATTCAGGGCCCTTCCCCACCTTTTGGGGATCTGATCTAACCCTCTGAACTCTGGTCCAAAGAGGCCTGTGCAGAGGGGCTGTGGTGGACACTCTCCACCATGCCCCTGCTTTTGGCTGGTTAAGTGTACCCGGGCACCCCTATTTCCTCCTGTCCCCAGGCCCCACCCTGTAAGGCCTGGGGAGTGGGCCGCTCCCATGCCGGTTCCCAGCTTCAGCACCAGGGCTTCGATTTCATTAAAATCCACTTTGCTTCAAGTGCGGGAAGGCGTTCACCATCTGTCCTGGCAGGCAGCCCCTCCCCACAGGCACTCCATCAACTGGGACAGTTGCTCCCCTCCCTGAGGGTAACCCCCCTACAGGAGCAGGACTGCTGGGCTCCTCCAAGCTCAGGCTCCTGGGTGTGGGGGAGCAGCCCACCCCTGGCCCCCACGCCCAGTCTCGGGCCCCCTCAACACGCCTGCCTGGACTCCAAGGCAGCCCCCAAGGCAGTGCCTTGTGCCCTTCTACCCAGAGCCGCTGGGGGCCAACTCTTTTGTGGCATGTTCCCCATCTCATTTGCATGTGGTTCATTAAATATAAACATTCATAAAAATCCCCCGCCCTGCCTCCTCTCTTTAAGGGCCTCCGGGGAGTGCGGCTGATGGGTGTATGTGCCTCTTTGTACGTGTGTGCAAGGCTGTGTGTTTGCCAGGAAGATGGGCTGTGTCTCCGTGTTTGTGGTCCGAGTGTCCACGTCTGGCTGTGGATGGTGTGTGTACCTGCCAGCTCCTGGGGCTGCCCTACGAATCTGGTACTGTGTGGGTAATCCATCACGAAAGTCCCCCGGTAGGTATGGCTCTCACAAACCGTGCTTTGGGGCCCTGGGGGCTGGAGGCGGAGGCAAGTGCCCCAGCTGGTGCCCCCATCAGGCTCAGTGTGAGGGTCCCCGGGGAGCCGGTGAGGTCAGTCTGCTTGTCTCAGGCCAAAGGCTGAGTTTGGCCAAGAGCCTGCAGATCGGCCCAGGCTCGGGGGAGGGGGCCGAGGCCCTGCTGGGGCCCTTCTCCTGCCTCCAGGCCTCAGCCTCTAGGAGGGCAGGGGTAGATGAGGGTCTGGGCATTGGAGAAGTCACCCAGGCTCCTCGGTGGGTAAGCAGGCTGTGCCCCCTGGGGCCGCGGCCATTGGGGAACTGGGGAGCTGCCTGCCCACTCCTTGCTCCAGCTGGAGAGGAGCTCGCAACCCCCCAGGGACTGGGGCGGGGACTAAGGGCTCTGCTGACTACAGATGCCTCCTCATTAAGGCACCGAATCCTTTTGTGCATCTAGCCCCCATTCTGGGCTCCCTGGAGGCGCCTCGAGCTAGGAGCTGGCCCTGGGGAAAGCTACAAGGCAGGGGACTGCTTCATATAAGGGTGCTGGGGATGGAGAAAGGTTGGCCTCGCCTGTCCAGCCCTCTTTCTCACCCCAGAACTAAACCACCACCACGTGGGTTGAATGTGATGTTACAGTAGGATCAATGGGAAGCGGTGAGGAGGTGAGGAGCCTGGCTGAAAATCTCTGCAGTGCACGGAGGGGAGTCCTAAGGGCCCCTGGGGCCCCTCAGATGCAGACGAGCTGCCCTCCTCCAATAGAGCAGCACCTCTGGGTACCTCCCTATCAGCTTTACTTCACTGTGGTTCTGCCGAACATTTGATCTGAAGGGTAGATTTTGCTGCTTTTAAAAGTGCTTCAAGACCACTAATCTAAAGCCTGCCACTTCATCTTATGAAGGGGAGACTGAGGCCTGAGCCCAGTTGGTGGCTCTACTGGCCCTGAGTCAGGAATGCCATGCCCCAGGCCCTCTGCTAGGATGTCTCTTCAATCTCCAGCCAATCTTTCACTCTCCAGGTGCAGGTCACCCCAGAGCCAGCTGCACATCAGGAAGATGGTCAGGCGTTGGGGTAGTGTTGCAAGTTGCAGGGGGGATAATGAGCCCCAGGGATGCGGAAATTTCTCTGGTTCCCCGACCCTGCCCCTCAGAGCCCAGCTGGCTGCATGGGTGTGGTCCAGGGGACGTGGGTGCAATAGGAGGGTGAGGCTCTCTGTATCTCAGGCTCCTTCTCCCCTCCCCCTCCTCACACCCCACCCAACCCTTGGCCAGCCCTGCATATCCATCAGGTAAGCCACGCAGTGTCTGGAAACACAAGTCTTCTCATCCATAAAATGAAGGGTGTGGACCAGCTACTCACTCTTCAGGGCTTTCCAGCTCTGACTCTCCACACGCCTTCCTAGACAGGCCCTTGTCTGGATCCACCATCTATGAGTGGGCATAGCTGGGGACTCTTGGGAACTTCCACTCATTCCTGGTTCATAGACAACAGTATTTTTCCTTCAGAACATCAGGGGAGAAAGGATCTGGGGGCCACTTAGACCCCCTCCAAATCTCTGAGGGTAGGACATGTTTGCTTCATAAGTCTGTCCTTGGCATGTGCTCACAGGTCACATTGGGGGGGAGTGGGGAGGTCTGCCCCTCATTGTGTGTCTCTTGGTTGCATGTGAACCTCTGGGCACCCGAGGTCCTGGACAAGTCATCATTCACTGGAGGCCACTGTGTGGGTGATGACAGTGCAGACGAATTGCTGCTGTAGCTGTAGACATTGTGGCTGGTGGTGATGGTACTGCGTCTGTGGCTGGTGGACAGCAAGGCGGTGCTGTGGCTTGTGCTGTTTATGCTTTATGTCCCTACTGACACCTGTTGAGCTGGTGGGGGCAATTTTGGGGCCCTCACTTCAAGCAGGGTGACGGGAGAGGCGAATGGGCAGAGGGAGGCCATCCAGGAGTGAAGGCCAGAGAGAGGGGTAGGAAAGACAAGAGCCTGCTTGGGGGAAGTTCTGGAGAAAAGAAGAAACCACCTTTGTCCCCAAGCAATCTGGGAAGGAATCTCCCAGAGGCTCCTTGCCCTGACCCAGGGCACAGGCAGGCTGTGGGGAGAGACAGCGGTGCAGAGGGCAAGCCCAGCTTCCACATGCAGGAAGGGAGCAGAAACAGGCAGGAAATGGCTCCTGGATGCCCCTATAAATCACCCTGAGGGGAGGGGTCTCCTGAGAGCCAGACCCAGGGCAGCTCAGGGAGGGGAGGGGGCGCTTTCCTCCAGGTTCAGGACCTCTAGTGAGGTCAGGCCTGGATCTGATTAGACAGGCTCCAGGGGGAGGCCGGGGGTTGGGGGGTGGGGGGTGGGGGGTAGGGGGGCGGTACAGCAGGCGATGAGGCAGAGTGCTGGGAAGGAAGCTGCAGAGCCCTCCAGGCCCAGGCCTCTGAGCTTTGGCTACAACCAGATTCCCATCTGGTGTGCGATGGCAGAAAGTCCATGGTCAGGTCTGGATGGGGAGCCTGAACACAGCCTTTGCAAAAGCCTGAGGCACTGGGGTTTGGGCACTGACTGTCTCCACCTCACACAGCCACTCAAGAGGAGCCACCATGGAACCACCGACTGTCAAAGGCCGTCTGGCGCCAGCCCCCTCCTTGCATCCTTTCCCACCAGGGACCAGGGACACTCAGCCTCCTGGGTGCCCAGCCTTTCTTTGGACAGCTCAGAGGATTATAACATTCTTCCATAAGCTTCTATCACTGGCCCCAGCATTTCCCCTCTAGAACCACACGGTCTAATACACTAGCCAGTTATTAAGCACTTGAAATGTGAATAGTGGCCAGATATCAAGCACTTGAGATACACACCAGCTCTCAAAGACCTGGTATTAAAAAACAAAAGAATAGAATGTAGTTCATTAATAATTTTTTAATATTGATTCCAAGTTGAAATAATATTTTAGATATCAAAGACTTAGTTCCCCCCAGAAAAAGAATGTAAAGGAGTTCTTTCATAATTTTTAAAATAATAATTATAGATTAAAATGATAAATTAAGATATATTGGATAAAATAAAATGTATGATTAAAATTCACTTCACCTGTTTACTTCTTTTTTATTTTTAATGTGACTGCTAGAAAACATGAAATTACCCATGTGGCTTGCATCATATTTCTGTCGGGCAGCATATTTCTATTGGGCAGTGTGTGACCTTTGTTCATCATACAAGAGCCCTCAAATACTTAACGTCTGAGGTCGCCCCCTTAGACACATGTTCTGAGGTGAACCACGCCTAACTCCTTCAGCTACTTGTGATGTGAAATAATCTTCAGATGCCTGGAGCCTGGAGACCCTCCAAGCTCCAGGTGGGCAAGGCCCCCCTTACAAGGTGGCACCTAGAAGTGGTGGCCTGAGCCCACAGGGCCGTCTATCACAAAAGCAAGTTTCAGCCACCAGCTGTAGTGAGCACAACCCTGTTATCCAAGACAGTAGCCACTGGCCACATGTGGCCATTTAAATTAATTTAAAGGAAATACAATTAAAAATTCATTTCCACGTGGTTCTTAGTTCATTCAAGTATAGAAGACCAAATGGGCAATGCCTGCCCAAAAGCTAGAATAAGCAGGCAGGAAGGGATAGGAACTGGAGGAAGGGACATGGGGAACCCGGGGAGGAAAGGGAAATGGGGAGAGTGCTGACACATTGTGGGGATTGCAACCAATGCTGAAAAACAATTTGAGTATAAATTTTTGAATGAGAAACTAATTTGCGCTATAAACTTTCACCTAAAACACACACACACAGAAAATTCCATTTCAAAAGGACGTGAGAATGGTTGTACAACTCGGAGACTGTAATCAATGTCACTGAATTGGGCTGGAAGAAACTGCTGAATTAGTATATGTTCTGCTGTATATATTCTCGACAACAACAAATTCAGTTCCTCAGACTCACTAGACACATTTCAAGTGCTCAATAGCCACAAGAGGCTAGTGGCTAGTTTGGACAAAACATTGCCCTCATCACAAAAAATTCTACTGGACAACGCTAGTCCCAGACCCAAGGCAAGGCCTCAGGCCCCAGCTGCCTTGTCTCCTGCTCCCTGTCTCCAGCTGCTCTACTGCAGAGGACCTCTCCTCTGTGGCAGCTCCCCGTCTTCACCCCCATCTTGATCAATAGCCTGGCCTTGCCCCTGCCCACTCCCACTCTCTTGGGTACTGGGACTCCCAGGCATACGACAAGGCCCACATTTGACCGAATCCTAGTGCAGCCACACTGCCTGGCAGAGAAGGCCTCACAATGGAAGATTGCCGCTCCTAGTGGGGAAGTCCTTGCTAAGAAGTTTTTGAGGTAGTGCTATAGTAAAGACATTGGCGGTACAGCCTCTAGAATCAGACAGAGCTAGGTTCAAATCCCAACACCACCACCAATTAGTAGCTGTGTGACCTTGGGCAGGTTACTTAGCCTCTCAGGACCTCTAGTTTCTCACTTAGAAAGTAGGGACAACAATAGCCCACGTCTCTAGGCCTGTTGCACTTGGAAGATTCAATAAGATGTAGTTGTAAAGTGCCTGGCACAGTCTTTGCTAGCTATCGTTGAAGAAAAATAGTAGGATCTGGAGTTGAAAGGGAGCTGAGAGGTGGTGGAAGAGCTGGTGTCTTTTCCAAGGGTCTTCTCCCTCAGAGAGAGTGAGGCTCAGTTAGGGGCAGAGCCTGGAGCCCTCTGGAGATGTGAATAAAGACAGAATTTGCAAGACCTGAATAATGGGGGCTGAGGGAAGAGAAGGGGCAGCCGTATATAAGTTAAAATTCAGCTCTTCTCTCTTCTTACTTCTGCCTGGAGGCTTCATAATGGCCTCAATAGACAGCTGTCAGTTGGAAGAGGCCACTGGGTAATTGAGGCCTTGATTTCTCTAGTAAAATGTTTACGAAGCCTGTAAACTCATGTCTTTATTGGCCAGGCTCATTCCGAGGGTTGGATGTAGCTCTCCGAGGTGTAGTTAAAACACCTGTCCAACTCAGGCACCAGACTGCCCTTGCCTCCACCAAGACCCACCAGGCAAAACCACTGGGGGTATCACAGGGTAAGAAGGCCAACCACATCCTGCTCACATGCTCTTTAAACTCCCAAGTCAATGTCCCATTTCAAGTCTGTGGAAAGAGAGAGGTGGTGGCAGAGAACCTGTGGAGGCTGGTGACTTGTGCTCCCGGTAGGGTATATAAGCTTTGTCATCAGGGTTCTGACCCAGGCTCACCTTCCCCAACATTCTGTCCCTGTGTCCCTGATCCAAGACTCTACCTTGCCCCTGACTTTGGTTCTACTAGGGAAGAATCCCACGGTGATTGGCTGTCATCATTTGTGGTGGGAAAACATGAATTTGGAAGACCATTATGTACTTCACTGAGCCTCCAAAGAAGGGTTTCAGAGTTGAATTAAGGTTCTGAATCCAAAGAGTTTTGAAGAGAAGGGTAGGGGGCCACGTGGGATATTCTACCAGAGTGAAGACAGGTCTGGGTTTGGAAATGGGTGTGGGTGGACGGGGTGTCTGGCATTTACAAACAACCTCAGCAGACTGGGATGGCTCAGAGGCCTCACTGGGGGCGATTGTTTCATCTGAGCCTTTGCCTGGTGACTCTGCTCTGAGAAGCCTCCGGATCCCTTTGTCTGCCTCCTTGGCTTCCTGAAGACCCCCACCCCCACCCCTGCCTTGGGCCCCGAATCCCAGCCCCTCCCTCCCACCCTCCCACCCCACCACCAGCTCTCCACTCCCCCGGCCCCAATGCTAACACAAAGGGCAACTTTGTCTTTCAAGTCAGCAGCCATAAATCCATGTCTCTCTCCTCTCTGCAGCCACCTCTGACAAATGGGGGCCTGGATGGGGGGGAGTCAGGGGCAGTGGGGGGACCGGATTCAGCTTGGGAAAGTCCCGCATCCAGCTGTTGGCCTGCTGTAGGACCAATTGAGCATCTACCTTTATGGCTGGTCTTGCTTCCAATGGACTGTAAAGCCCAAGGCATGGCTGCAGGAGCCACAGGGGCTCTCTGCGGCCTCTGGGCTGGGCTTTTACAACCCAAGGAGAGTAAAACCTCTCAAAGCCCTGCTGTTAACCACTGGGCCCCATAATTCAGGGACTCCAGTTCCTCCACCAGATCAAGCCATGAGGCCCCCACCCCTGCTGAGGCTTCCATGGGGGGTGTGAAGTGTGCCTGGGGGGGAACAGGCTGCAGGCCTGCCTTAGGTGGCAGAAGGGAGGTGGCATGTGCCCACTGCATTCAGGGAAGGCGGAAGGGAGGAAAGGGGCTGGAGGATTCAAACCACCAGCCTTTTGGTTTGCAGCTGAGTGCTTTAACTACTGCACTACCAGGGCCCCACTAATGTGCCCATGCATGCTTCCTGGTCCTATTAACATAAGTAAACAGACAACCAAGATGGTTGTTCTGGGATGGCTCTTGCTGGGCACTTTCAACTCCATCCTCCAGGAAATCAGACCTATGGCGAGCGCCTCAAGTGGGGGACCTCAGAGCCACTCCACAGGCTAGCATGTTCATTTATAAAACAGAAGTAATTCCTTTTCCTGGTTTTGGGGGGACAAAACATTGTGAAATGCTAGTGGCTTTGTGGGGTAAGTGGGGTGGAGAGGGAATAGGGAGGAGTGAGGTAGAAGTGATAAAAGGAGAGGTGGCCGGGGACCACGACTTAGCTCTTCTCATAACTGAATGTGTAGTTTTGGTTAAGTCAAAGCCCGTCTTTGGGTCTCTGTTTCCTTCTCTGTAAAATGGGGGAGTTGAGCTGACAAGTTATAAAGTCTTATCCAGCTGCAACCTTTGAGGCACACCGGCTTCCAAATGCCAGCCCAGGGTTCAGGGTTAGGGGCTGGGAGTCAACTTGGGAATTCCTCTTTGCTTCGGCCTTGAAAATGTCCAGGCCCGGCAGAGCCCCTTTCCTCAGACTGCCTGTCTCTGCCCATGTCAGGGTCAGCAGACTTCCTTATGTAAACCTACCCACTCCCACAATATCCTTAACTTCATAATTCTGGTCAGGATACCAGATTTCCGTCACCTCCCGGAAGGGTGTCTGGTTAGGGGGCCCAGGCTGGAGCTATTAAGTAAATTGTTTTCACATGACCACAAGGACAACTCAACAAAAACAGATACTTCTCCAAAATTTCCAGAGCCATATATTAGGATTTGTAGGGATTAATACAGTGGGGGCTGTGTAACAGCAAGGTAACCTGGGTCATGCCTGGCTCTGTCACAAGATTCCTGTGGCCTTTCAATTCCAACCTTGGTTTTCTCATCTGTAAAGTCGGAGTAGGGCAGGGTGGACAATATAATCTTCAAGGTCATTACCAACAGAATATGATGGGAAAAGTTGGGAATGGATAAAGGTGATGGTTGAACAACGTGACGAACATAATTAATGTCACTGAACCGTACACATGAGGATTGTTGAAATGTCAAATGTTTTGTTATGTATATATTTACCACAATAGAGAGAAAAAATTCTAGAAGAACACTGGGTAAAGTGGTCCTTTTCCATCCCATGGAAGGACTCTCTCCTACTCTCTAACCCTGATCCCATCCTGCATTTGTATCCCCTGGTACATGTTGCTCTGCTGTACGTGATTCTCTGGTGGCTCAACACTTGACCACAAGAGATCAAGGCCTGCAGCCTCTCGAACCCGACAACTGTCCACAATAAACCTTATCTGTTTTGGGAAAGGGAGGTCTAC
Source organism: Loxodonta africana (assembly GCF_030014295.1). Taxonomy (NCBI): domain Eukaryota; kingdom Metazoa; phylum Chordata; class Mammalia; order Proboscidea; family Elephantidae; genus Loxodonta; species Loxodonta africana. Next base: position 50,539,911 of record NC_087354.1, on the reverse strand, counting down.
ATTCCATGGAAGGACCATAGAGTTTCTTGGCTAGTATGGAGTCTGGGTGAAGCAAACAGTTAAGTGCTCAGCTGCTAATGGAAAGGCTGGCTGTTCAAACCCACCTGGAGCACCTCCTAAGAAAGGCCTGGCGATCTGCTTCCAAAAGGTCACAGCTATGAAAACCCTATGGAGTGCAGTTCTACTTTGCAACACCTGGGGTTGCTATGAGCCAGAATCGACGTAATGGCAACTGGTTATGGGGCTTGGATGTAGACTTATTTGGGGAACTCCATTGCTGTTCTCTAGGGGTCAGAGGTCTCCTAAAGCCCTAGGAACCATCTTCTGTATAACCAAAACCAAAACAAACCGGTTGAGTTGATTCTGACTCACAACGACACTATAGGACAGAGCAGACATGCTCCATAGGGTTTCCAAAGAATGGGTGATGGATTCGAACTGGCAACCTTTTGGTTAGCAGCCGAGCTCTCAACCACTATGCCACCAGGGCTCCCATCTTCCGTATGTTGTTGTTAGGTGCTGTTGAGTTGGTTTCGACTCATAGCGACTCTATGTACCACAGAAAGAAACGCTGCCCCATCCTGCGCCATGCTCACAATCGATGCTATGCTTGAGCCCATTGTTGCAGCCACTGTGTCAGTCCATCTCGTTGAGGGTTCTCCTCCCTTTCGCTGACCCTCTACTTTACCAAGCATCATGTCCTTCTCCATGTCCAAAGTATGTAAGACGCAGTCTCGCCATCCTTGCTTCGAAGGAGCATTCTGGTTGTACTTCTTTCAAGACACATCTTCTGTAGAGCAATTTTGAAAGGCTTCCCATAAATTCAAAGGAACCACCACGCCTGCCCCTAACCTAGATCTTCTTTCTATGTCTCTTATTAACAGCTTCATTATGCACCAAGTGCTCAAGCTATCAACCAGGAATCAAGGTCCCATCCTTCCCCCTCTCTCCCACAGCTAATTGGACACCAAATCCTGGTCCATTCCCTCTTTTCCATCCCCTTGATCTCATCACTCCCAACTATTTCAGTAATAGCTTCCCTTCTCCAGCCTTCCCACTTCCAGTTCTCGCTCTCATCTTTCATCCTGAAGCCATAATTACCCTCCAGAATATCCAATCTGGTCATTAATTTGATGGTTTTCCAATGCCTTGAAACAAGGTTACCCTCCTTGGGAAGGCATTCAGGGTTTTAATTATTGGATCCCGTTTCATCTTTCCAGCCTCAGATGCCAAATAATTCTGTTTCCACATGATTCATACTTCAATCATGCTCGACAGTTTGCCTTCCCTGTACACAGAGTTGTTCACCTTTCCATCCCTTTGCTGCTGCTGTACAATCTGTCTGCAACTCTTTTAGCCTCCTTCTCTACCAGCACCCCCATCCTCCACATTACCCAAACCAGGCAGAATTAATACCTACCTCTAACATGTTGCCCCTCTAGGCCTCTCTCCTAGTTTTTATCAGACCAAGTATTAGTCAGTGGTTCACACATTGTTCTGCCTACTAGCCTATGAGCCCCTTGAGGCAGAGAAAGATTAATTTAGCTTTCTATCTGCACCTACAACAATACTAGGTACATAATGAGACCTCATAAACTGTTTCCTTAATGCTGACTTTTTAGGGTTATACGCTCCTGCAGGGCATTCTCCAACATCTTCTCCTTCATGCAACTCCCCACCCTGCCACAACTCCATGGCCATCTTTGGGCAAGTCACTTCCTCTTCCTGAGTCTCAATTTCCTTAATGAAAATGAAGTTGGAGGAAACCAGTGGTTCTCAGACTTTGCTGTGTATCAGAATAACCTAGGGTGATTGGTAACAATGCCGATTTCTGGACCCCACTGCCAGAGATGCAGAATCACTGGTCTGTCTTGCCACCCAGGAATGTGTATGTGTGCGTGTTTTAAGGCGTCTGTCACCACACCCATGGGCACAGGCAGCATTGGGAGCCCCTAGGCTGGCTGATTCTTGAGGGCTCCAATCTTCCCTAGGACTCAGACATGAAAATGAGACAGGGGCAAATTCTTAGCCTGGCCCACTCCACCAGACCTTGCTCAAGCCGGCTGGCCCAGGCAGTCTGACTGCAATGCCAGAAGGGCGGAGTGGGCAGCAGTGCGGGTGGAGGAGCATGTGGGGGCCCAGCCCCCGCGGGGCCCCAGTTGAGGCATTCGGGTGGCGGGCGGGGTCAGGGACCCGAGCCTGGGGCCCTGAGAGCCGCTGGCTCGCGGCGGCCGGAGTAAGTGGGACCATCTGCTCCACTCCTCAGAGGTCAGTGCTTTGTGTCAAGCTCCCATCCCCCTCGCTCCTCCTCCTCCTTCCCTCCTTGGCCCTTTGACTCCTGGGACTCAAAGGAAGAAAGCACTTGAGGTCCCGTTGCAAGTGGGAGGTGACGGGGCGCCGCAGCGGCCGCCCAGCTCCGGGCCGGTCCAGCCCGCGGGCCGCGGCTGGCGGAGAGCCGGGCGGGCGGCTGCGGGGCGGCGGGCGAGGGCCGGGCCGGGAGGCGGCCCCGGGAGGCAGGCGGTTCCCACAGCCGGCGGCTCCGCCGGGCCCCTTTGAAGTGGCCGCAGCTGCCACCCCGCCCGGCGGCTAATCCCGGCCGACGCGGGCGTCCCGGCCCCCGGCATAGCGGTGGTGTCGGCGCTGAAAGGCGCGGGCTAATTACCTCGCTCGCACCACCGCGGGTGAATGAGAGAATCCGGCATTGTGCGCGGCGAATGGAGAAAATAAGACAGCCATTGTCCTGGCACGCCAAACGAGGGTTTGATGTCGCTGGGGCGATCGAGGCACCATTTCCCGCCACCCCCTCCCCCAGCGGCTCCAATTCCCCAGCCGGGCCTGCGCCCCGCGGACCCGGCCGGCAGAGGGAAACTGAGGACGCAGTACCTGTCTCCCCGGGGGAGATGGGCGGACGCACACCTGCCCTCGGGCTCCCCCCACTCCTCCAGTGGGCTCCTTACCCAGCCTTCTCTACCAGCAGGTTCTTGGGGCACCTACTGCGCTCGCCCAGTTCTGTCCTGCATTCAACGGCCTAATTAGATTTCGCTGGGGACACATGGGACAATTGGAAACCAGTAGGGAAATTATATACCTTAGTGACCAACTGTGTGCCACAACCTGAAAAGTCTGGAGAAGTTTAGAGAACCGAGAGAGGGCTGTGGGTAGAAAACGCAAAAGAGAAAAAATCTGAAAAGAAGGGCAAGGAAGATGGGGGAACTGCCTGGAACCAGGGCTGAGGAAGGAAATGGCATACTCAGGTAAATAGGGTAGAAAGTGTTGTGTGTGTGTGTGGTCGTGGTAGTGGTGTGTGTGGGGGGACCAAACGATGAGGGTCCAGAAAGCCAGGTCAGGCTTCAGAGTTTGGATTTAATGTCCAAGTACTAGGACTGCTGTTTAGATGGAAGGAGATCCAGATGAGAGTGGTGGCTAACCTCTTCTGATGGGCTCTTAGACAATTTCTGCCTCAAGGAAAAATATTATGTGTATGTTCCACTGTTCTGTCAGGTTTATCAAATCATAACGAGGTTTGGTTTGTTGCCCAGATCATATTGATCGCTATCCACAGCTCTGTCTTAGAAGGCTGTTGGGCGGAACCTTTAGGTAAACCAGTAAACCAGTTGCCATGGAGTCGATTCCAACTCATGGCGACCCCATGTGTTTCAGAGTAGGACTGTGCTCCATAGGGTTTTTGATGGGTGTGATCTTTTGAAAGTAGATGACTGAGTCGTTCTTCTGGGGCACCTCTGGGTGGATTCAAACCCCCGACCGACCTTTCGGTTAGTAGCCGAGTGCTTAACCATTTACACCACCCAGGGACTTAATTAATAGCACATCACAGAGCACCTTCTGAAGCTGCAATATTTTCTAATGTCCATGTCACCACAACTAGATTGTCAGCCCTTTGTGGGTGACCTACAAAGTCTTACACATGGTCATCTATCCATCCCCCCCTCCTGCCATCTTATTTGAAAACAAAATTAAAGAGTAGACAACACTTGTTGAGGGACTGAATGAAGAGCAAATAGTTCCTTGTTTTGACTCACCAACAGTCTCAACCACTAGTTGTAACAGTGATAGATGAAAAGCTTGCTTTTAAAGGGGAGAGAAATGTCAATATAGCTCATTGTTCTTCTGACCCAATCCTAATCAGAGTTTAATCTAACCCTAGTCATAACTTTAGACGTGATCATGACGTTTTTCTTTATAACCCTTAAATCTTTGTCTTACAGCTGTACCGCTTTGGTCTAAGACTCTAAGACTCACTTGGCATCATGGTACCTGCTGCTGCTGCTACTGCTGAACTGCTCCCCTGCTCAGGCCTTTCTGCCCGTTCAGTGGGTTTACTTTAGCTTACAAAACTCCAAAACAAAACAAACACAAAGAGATAAAAGTTGGGCTGCTGTGGATGAGGTAGAGGTGGGAAGCTTGGAGTTCCATCAATCTGGCCTCCCTCTTTCCCCCACCTCCAACCCCTAAGCCCCCTCCACAGACCCGAGGACTCCAATGATGCTTAAGTATCCATTGTTCTAGAAAGGTAAAAGATTTATCCAAGAAAACAACAGCTACTTAGTAGCTGATCAAAGATCATTCTTATGCCTCACAGGCCACTGGTTTCATCTTACAAGACTAAAATTGTCATTCAAACCTAAACCACAAATGTAATTGTTACTGTATATTACCATGAAGCCTTGGTGACCCAGTGGTTAAGACCTCAGGCTGCTAACCAAAAGGTTGGCCATTCAAATCCACCATCTGCTCCTTGGAAACCCTATGGGATAGTTCTACCATGTCCTATAGGGTCGCTATGAGTTGGAATCGGGTTATATGTTACTATACGTGTACCTTTATGGTTTGTTCAGATTTCGGCAAGAATGACTGAATGTCTAATCTTCAGATAAATTATACTTTGTAAAAAATGGTCCACCATTCAAAAAACTAAATTACAGACACAATACTTTCAACTAAAAAGGTATTGTTAAATGAAGCCTACTTCTCTTCATATCTCTCCCTTCCCCAAACCTGAGACCGTAAGTGACTTTAAAAATAGTGCTCCATGGGTGAATATTCTGATAGGATGATAATGAGTATAATAATGAGAGTGGTTTTTTTCTCTGCTTATCCATTTCCACAGCAACATGCACTCACGGAAAGCTTTGTTGTTATTGTGGCTATGACTTTAAAAAACAACAGGGAGGCAGGCATGTACAGGCAGGGATAGTCCTTCCACAGAGGATGCACAGGAAGCTGGAGGGAAGGAGCTTCTTCCACAGAACCTGCCCTGTTAGATCTTTGGGGGTGCCAGTTGTCTGGCACCCTGATTTTTCCAGCTTGCATGAGAAATCATCCTGAGATGACTGAAGGATGGAGGCCACCCATCTTGAGGTGGCAGCTCACCAGGCTGAGCCCTTCTGGCTCAGCACTTGGTAGGAGCATCTAGAGCTTTGTCTAATCTCCACCCTCCCCAAGGCAGCCAGTGGTAGAGACTTGGAAGAGGAGTGTCTCAGAGAAAGGTTATGGCGGTGCCCTTTAAGACCAGAAGAGGCTAGGATAGGGGAGCTGGGGTACAGTTAGAGGCAGAGAAACACACGAGACTCCTTTCAACCCCTACAAGCCAAGAGCAGCCAAGCATGGTTTGCTCTTAGCTCCTGACAGCAGGGGCTCAAAAGCCTGCTGAGAACGGCTTGGGTGGGACCACCCCTGCAGGCCCTTGGGAAGTAATACGTGGCTCAGGGTTATCTGCCCACCTTTACCCTCCCCCAGCCCCAGGCTGTTGAGAGTGAGTGACCCACAGCAGGTGGGAGGTGTTCCCATCCTCCTACTTCATATGCCCACACAGCTCCCTATTCCCTCACCTTCACCAGGCCATGCCCATGCTGAGCAGGGAGGATGCAGACAGGAACTAGCCCATCCTCCTAAGGAATCTGCAGACCAGTGGGAGGCACAAGCTATACTTTCATTGTCAAAGAATGGATGGTGTCTTTCTGACCCCCACCTCCAAAAAGCAAAGCTGCGCACATAGCCCAGAGGACCCTTCTTGAATTGATGTGGTAAAAGCAATATTGCTGTATTTCAGAAAAGTCTTGGATCCCATCAACATCACAACTACCAGCTTATTTGTAATTAGCTTGACTTTGTCACGGTTGGCAGGGAAATGACTGATTTGAGAAGTGAAATCAGAAACACAGGAGGGCAGGAATATCAAACAGGCTCTGTCCTGAGGCTCGTTCTATCTAACGTCTTTGTTGGTGATCTGAGATCATGGAATCAAGATTAATCCAATCTGCAAGTGGGACTAAATCAGACATGGTTCCTCTAAGGCGCTAGAGAATTGGAAAACAATTTGAAGAGACCTTTACAAAATTAGAATGAAGGAAACATGCAGAAAGAAGGCAGCATTTCGTATAAGGTGGGATGTAAGAGACAAAACAAAAATAACTCAACAAGAGGACTAGGAAAAGACAAATTAGGTGTAAAGATGACAGAAAAAGATCTGATAGACATTGTTTACCACAAGCCAAATAAAAAAAACCAAACCACGCCCATTGCTGTGGAGTCGATTCTGACTCATATGAGATGACAAGCCAAATCCTGGGGTTTCAATTCCCTAAGGTCCTATTCAGCTCTGGGCTCTGAAGTTAGAGCCCAAATCCCACTTGACCAATGAGCATGTTGGAAAGAATATCTGGAGGACCCCCTTCCAACAAGCTCCCCAGACCCAGGCTGGGGCTTGGGGTAAGGCTTTTTCTCTGGGTCTCAGTTTCCACAGCAGTGATATGAGAAATCTGGGCTAGACAGGAGGCTGGGTGGGGGGTGAGGTGCAGGGCAAATCAGCAAAGCCTGGGGAGGTACCCAAACATGTTCGGGATGACAAGCACCCACCCCTGTGTTCAGATCTGTCAAAGGCCTGGGGACCCTCTCTGCTTCCTCTCCGTAGTAGGGCTGGCCCATATAAAGGTTTGTCTACAAATTTTGGTCAGAAATCCTTGGCCACACCCCAAGCCAGTTGGGAGAAAGAGGGCTGGGAACTCTCCAGCTCCATTTTTTCCCTTCCCAGACCAATTCGAGGCTCCCAGCTGGTGGGGACGGGTTCCTGGGTTCCCAGGGCGGGCCAACGGAGTGGTGACTCTAGGAACCCAGGATTTATACTCACATACATATATACTCACTCACACCCACATGTACACACGTTCTCATTCACATCCACACAGACACACACGGCCTGAGCAGAGCCGTGACTTGACAGCCGAGGGACTGCGCGGCGCGGGGTTAATTGAATGCACATTGATTCTGCCGCCCGCCCACCAGCTCCGGCCGGGCCTCGCTTTGTGTTGGGGCTGGGGGTCGTCCCTCCTTCCCTGAGCGAGGAAGAGGGGTCGTTTTCGGAGACGGGCTCTTCTCGGGGCCACTGTGGACCCAGGGCGCCCTGCTCGAGAAGACCAGGGAGAGCGCCCCCGGGGCGCAGAGCGCAGAGCCCGGCGCGGACACCCGCTGCCCCGGCGGCGCGGCTCCCGGAGCGGACGCGAGACTGGCAGCCGCAGGCTAGAACTTCGCCTCCGCCGGCCCAGAAAACCCCAAAAAGCCGGCCAAGTCGCTTTGGGCAGGAGTGAGGACAGCGACAAAAATGGGAGAGCTAAAAGGGGTGAGAATGACAAGACAGGTTTTCTGAAAAACTTTGGTCCGGACGTTAAAACAGAGCGGAGCCAAGCCCAGTGCGCTAGGCAGGGACAGTCAAGATCTACCTGGCGAGGGCGGTGGCAGGAGGCAGCTAGAGCGAGCTCGGAGAGAGGCACAGAGAGGAACAGGCGGTGGTGGTGTGCTGAAGACCAAAAGATGAGCCAGTGTCCCAGAATTTTGGAACTGGGAAGGGACTTTAGAAATCTAATAGCTTACTGAAATGGGAACCAGGGAGGGCATAGGGGTAAGCCTGACAGTGTCTGGGTCATGCCCAGGCTCTTCCCATGAGCCTCAGTGGGTAAGGGTGGGGTTAGGAGTATTCCCTATTCAAGCCAGGCACCTCTGTGGGGTCATGTCTCCAGGACACCACCTCCCCCCCAGCTGTCTGCCCTGCAACACCAACACCCACTCAAGTCTGAACAAAGGGTGCCCCTTCTTGGTGGATGAGGGGGCAGGACCCTATACTTTATAAATGCCTGGACCCTACTCCCCTTCAAAAGACAGGCAGGCACTGCTCCCTCCCATTTCCACAAAGATAAACTGAGGCCCAGCAGTGTTAAGAGAGGGAGGAAATTTGAACCCAGAGTAAGTCCCGTGTGCAGGTTCTAGCTCCATGAGGGGCTCTGTAGTCCTACCACAGTACTAAGCGTATTGTCTGCACATGAGGTTTTTGTACAAGTAGGGTTTGCAGATGAATTCTAGCTTGTCACAAGCCTCCTTGGTTTCTCCCCCACAAAATCCTAGAGGGTCTTTGGGGATAGAAGCCCAGGTGGGAAGGAGCTAGGTTGGGAGGGAACATGGAGAGGTGCTACAGGACAGGGTACATGCCCCAGAAATTATCGGCCCCCAAAACCAAGGGTCTGAAGGCCAGGGAAGGGAGCAAGAACCAGGCCCTTCATTAGAAGTCAGGTTGCTGGAGAGGGTCCAGGTCTGCTTGCTGGATCTCTGAGGGTAATGGCCCCCATTTCTGGTTCCTACCCCAGGAGATCCAATGCCCACTCTGCTCCAGAAGCTCCCAGCCACAAAACTGCCACACTTTCCAAGAATAAGGACCCCTGACATGTGCTTGGGTTAGGCGCCCTTCCAGCAGCCACAGCCTGGCCCTCCTTGTTACCAAGCAGCCTGCAGTCCAAGCCATTGCTTGGTGGGGACCCACTGCAGACACCTCCCCCAGGTAAAGGGGCAGATCTCCCAGACTCCTTAGCTGGCAGCCTGGAGGGGGTGGGGTGCGGAACTCCATGAAGCCTTAGGCCGCTTTGCCCTTTGGGCTATGGCTACGGCCAGGCAAGGGACAAAACAAGGACAATCAGCTGCCTTGGCTCCTCCAGGCTGATTACAGCTCTTCCCCACCACCCCCTCTCTCCCCACAGGACCCCTGGGGAGAAGGAGCCTTCTCAAGCCACACCAGTGCCTCTCCTGTGATTTGTTCTGAATTTTCAAACAAAGAGTAATTATGACAGATGTGGAGCAATCAGCATCAGTATGCGGGAAACAAGAAAGGGAAAGGGAGCTGAAGGGGCCCCTGGGGGGGAGGGGAGCTAGTCTTTCCTCCTCAGAAAGCAGCAACTCCCACCGCAACCTCCAGCAGCCCCAGCCCCCTCCCAAGGTCCCTTCCTCCCTGGAACCTGTACCCGTCTCTGCCCCTGCCACAGGCAGAGCAAGACTTCTCTACAGGGAGTGGCCCCACCCAACTGGCCCTCGAGATTCTCCTGGGGCCTCCAGCCGCAGCTGGGAGGGGGCCCTTGTTGCCCTGACTGATGCACCCAGAAGTGGCTCCCAACTGGGCCAGAGTGCTCAGCTATTCTGTTCACAACTCGCTCCCCCTCTCCCACACCCTGCGTGTCCCCAGGAGCCTGGCTCTAGTTCAATGTTCTCAAGTGACTTTAGCCTTCTCAACACCTGAGGAGACTCAGGCCAGGGAGCTTTGGAGTCAAGAAGACCTGGGCTCAAATCCCTGCTTTTCTACTTACTCTGTACCCTTAACCCAAAAAACTCACTGCCGTCCTTAGGAAGTTAATTAACCATCTGGACTTCCATTTGCTTATCTGTAAAACTGGACTAGTAATACCTATGCAGGAGGCATTGGTGATTCAGTGGTAGAATTCTCACCTTCCATGTGGGAGACCCAGGTTCGATTCCCAGCCAATGTATCTCACGTGCAGCCACCACCTGTTTGTCAGTGAAGGCTTGCATGTTGCTATGATGCTGAACAGGTTTCAGCAGTTTCTGGATTACAACGGACTACAAAGAAAGGCCTGGTCATCTACTTTCAAAAACCAGCCAGTGAAAATCCTGTGGATCACAGTGATCCAATCTGCAACAGTTCATGGGGATGGCACAGGACCAGGCCATGTTTAGTTCCGTTATGCATGGAGTTACTCTGGGGGTGGGGAAGGGACAGAGGATTAAAGGGGGCTGGCTAACAACAATAATACCTACATTATGGGAATTAACTAAATTGACACACATAAAGGGCTTGGGACAGTGCATATTACTGTGGCTGGTATTACTATGGCTACATATTACTATGGCTACATCTCCAACCATTAGTCAGTCCACCACAAGGCCCAGCACACAGGTGGCCCTCAAACCACTTAGCTCAGCATCCAGTGTGCTGAATGTGGAAACTCAAAGGCCCTCCATAGTAATGGATGTCAGGAGCCCACGCCTGAGGTTTGCTGGTTAACAAGCCCAGATCCAGAACTACAACCACAGACAAAACCTGGGGCAGGCAGGACAAAAGAAAGACAAACGTGCCTGCCAGTCTGCCCTTAGTTGGGCAGGGGAAATAAAAGATCACTCTTTTTTAACCAGAGGGCAGTGTGGCACCCAGGAAGGCCAGATGCTTCCCCAGGTGGGGTGTTCAGAGGTGTGATGCACCTGAGAGGCTCCATTACCTGCCCCGGGTGGAGGAACAGCCATGTCCTTGGGCAGGTTACCCTCTGAGGGCCTCAGTTTTCAAATCTGTAAAATGAGAAGGGTGGACCTGATGAACTCCGAGCTTTCTCCCGCAGCTCTGGATGCCTGTGATCCTCCCCAGGAGCTGGGAGCTCCAAGGTCCTAGGTGGGCTGGGAATTTAGGATTCTTTTGCTGCAGCCTGTACCAGCAAATCTAGTGAAAGGGCCAGGACTTGGTTCTCTCTCACGGTGGTCTGTCCCCTCCTCTCCATTTAGGTGGTCTGTTCTCCATCTGCCCACCCCAGGTCCCTGAAGCCTCTAGCTGGTGCCTCCCCACCACATTCCAGTGGCCTTGGGGGCAGCAGCCAGACCAGAAAGTCCAGTTCTTGCCCATTATCACTGCTTGCATCTGCACTGCAACCCAACACCAGCATTCCAGACAGCAGCCCTGGGCTGCCCCCACCACCCACCGTGGTCAGTGTCCTGGCTCACAGGCAGGCCCCAACCGGGGTCCAGTGTTCTCAGATTCCTCTCCAAAGGAAGAAGGTCTAGGAAGGTCTGCCCCCAGGGAGGCCCTGGCTTGCTAGAGAGGCCCTCACCTCCTTCCTCTGGGGCCCTCTTTGGACCTCACCCTCTCAGGCTCTCCTCATCCTCCCTGCTTTCTGCAGATGACTGGGCTTACCTACTTCTGCTCCTGAAACAAGGGGATCTCCCTTGCCGCACAGCAGAACCTGGTGGCCAGGAGATTCCCACAACTGGAAAAGGAAGTAGGAGGAAGGACAGAATGAGCAAGAGAGAAAGAGGAGAGTGAGAAAGGAAGAAGATAGGGAAGTACTGGAGAGACTAGGACTGTCGCTGTTGTTAGGTGCCATCGAGTCGATTTTCGACTCATAGTGACCTCATGTGATGGAACAGAACTACCTCATAGGGTTTCCTAGGCTGTAATCTTTACAGAAGCGAATCACCAGGTCTTTCTCCTGCAGAGCTGCTGGGTGGGTTTGAACTGCCAAACTTTGAGTTAGCAGGGAACGCTTAACCAATGTAGCACCAGGGCTCCTGAAACTAGGACTGAACAAAGAACCCACTGCTGTTGAGTCGATTCCAACTCATAGCAAAACTAAGACTAAGACAAAGACCTTAAACGTGGTCTCATAGGAAGGCAGAGGTGGGGGGCAGTGGAGGGGTGTCAAAGACCAAGAAGCATTGGGCAATCCAGAGTAGAAGAGATGGAGGAAGGTTCATGGGAGGAGCTGAGACATTAGCCCTCTGCATCGAGTTTACCTCCCTTTGCCTGAATCAGGTGAGCCACACCCCGGCCCTACCAGTTCACCTGGATGAAGGGCCCACCCCCACCTCCTTCATCTCCCTGTGGTCTGGGGTCCCCCTGGGTGCTCTTCTGCTTGCCTCTTATTTGGGTCTTTGTTCAACTCCTGCCTTCCCAACTTCACTGAGGGTCCTAATATCACCCCCTCTGGGAGCCACTGGGACTGCTCCAGCATAAAGAGCTTACTCTGTCTAGCTCTCCCCCGACATTTGAGGGCATAACAGGTTAACCAAGTTGGGGGTAGAGGGAGCAAAGCACAGAAAGCAAGGTGAATTTTTTCAGGGGGATGGAGCAGCACAAGATAGCAGGGCTGGGTTGCAGCCAGAGTCAAGCCTTGTGAAGGAAGTTTTCATTTTAAGAGTAAGAAAACTGTGGCCAGAGATACTATGGCCACGTTCACATGCCCAAAATGTAAGCCCCACCCTCCACCCAGTGACCAGCTGGCCGATCAGGATCGATCCCTTGCAGGACCCAATAAAATTATCTATGGCTGCTTTGCTCTGTACTAGTTCAGTCCACTGTAGCCCTCTAGCCTGGCCACACTGCCCAAAGAGGGGGGCTCCCACAGGAAGGCCCTTCCATGAGAGGTGGCCCTGGATCCTGGGCCCATGTACATACATCTTTTACATATAAGCACACACTTGTATGCTCAGCTGCCTACACAGGTCCATGGGGACACACACACACGCACACCCATACATACACACAATACACACACACATACACACACACACACTCTACCACGGTGGGAGGATACATTCCTTGTTTGCAACAAGGCTACAGCCAGAAAATCTCAGGTGGGGGGCATGGGTTAGTTAAACAAGGCCAACATTTTTGGTAGAATCGCAGTCCAGTTCAGACAAAGACAGCAGTGAGCTGTTGTGTTTTCCATCCTGGGTGCCCTTCTGTTTCATTCTACTTTTATTAAAGGCTGTGTAGAACAGCCTTCAAGTGCTGTGGAAAAGTCTCTCTCTCAATCATGCTTGTGCACGCACACACACACACACACACACACACACATACACACACACACCAGCCTGCAGGGTCTCCTGAGAGGAGAGGGAAAGGCAATACAAGAAGGCCAGGAGTGAAAAAGTCCTTTCTCCCTGGGGGTGGGGAGAGGACAGAGGGCGAAGGGGGGCTGGAGGCCTGTTTCATTTGCAGGCTGCAAATGCCTCTCCTATTCACCGGCCCACATTCCCAGCCAAGACGCCAGGCCACGGACAATGCCGGGAACAGGAACAGAGAAGATTTGCACATTGTGTTCAAGGGGCCAGCTGGCTGCCTGCGACAGTGGAGCCAAGGTGTGGGAACCAGAAGCGATCGACTTCCACACTCAAGTTGTGGGGGTGGGGGTGAAGGGCGGCCCTGCACACAGAGGGTAAGGGGGGCCTCCCCCTACAGTTGAGGCCACTGGGCCAGGGACACAGGCCTTATCCAGCCAGGGAGTAAGGTCCAGGGCAGGAGACCCTGAGACCCAGGCATGGGCGGCGGGGGTCTCTGATTCACACCCCATCTGGTGGGGAGGAGAGACTCAGTTCCTTGAGGGATAGCAAGTAGCACTAGCCACCCATGATGCTGTCGTGTGTGTTATAGTCCCCCGCTGATCTTCACTGCTCACAAGCTTCTGTTCCTCTGAGGTACGCTATCAACTATGAGACAGGGAGAGAGCGAGCAACCTAAGGAGTGCGATAGACAAGCAGAGATGGAAACAGAAGAGAGACAGGGAGCTTTGTGCCCAGGAGGCCACATGTTCATTTAGTTTTTATCGAGCTCCACATGCAGGGGCATGTGAGAAATACGAAAGAAAGAGAAGCCCTTTAGGAGCTCGAGGTCCAGTTGGGGAGACAGATGGAATATCCAGCCACAAAACAGTTACTTAACAACGCAAGTAACCATCGCTGGGAAGACGGTTCAGCCTGAAGGCCACAGACCACAAACACTATTCATGTTGGGAAGGGGAAGAAGAAATTACCTAAGCTAAATGGTCTTTGGAGAGAGATGGGCTAAGGGAAGGCAGGGGCAAGAAGAGACTGGGAAAAGGCCCAGCAAAGGCAGGCATGTCCTGAGGACTGGCTGGCCAGCAGAGAATGCTCCTGGAGGGGAACATAGAGCCTTAATATGCGAAAGAAGAAATGAACCTGGGTCTAACCACCCAATTTTACAATGAGGAAAGCAAAGCCCAGAGAGGGTAAGGGACTTGCTCAAAGTCATCCAGGACTCCTGGTGTTCAGACAAAGCCCTTTCCATCAGAGCTCACAGCTTCTCAAGAGTCTCAGAAGGGGTTGGTTTGTGGGTGCTGTGACTGGCAGGTATAAGGGTCTGGATGTCACCTCTTTGCACCCAACCACTGGGCTATGGCATATGGACAGGTGAGCTCCCAGGCATGGGGGAAGCATAGGCACGGTTGCCTTCTCATTGCACTAGTGACATGTCAGCTGAGGTACCCGCTTTCTACCTTAATGGCAGGGGAGGGAGGAGCATGAGGAAAGGCAGATGTGTGTGCTTGAGGGACACGCAGGGAGACTTCCTCAGGGTCACCTCAGCTGAGCTCCTTCAGGGAGGAGAGGAAAGCTTGGGCTCCCCACACCAGGCCTGAGGACACAACCTGACAAAGGCCTCCAAGGTTACCAGCCACAACTCACTGCCCTGCACAGAAACCTCCCAGGGTCCCTAAATACACCGAGCCCCCCAGTGAGTTGTGTTCCCCCATAGCAGCTCCACCCAGGGTTTCCCTGACCCCTACCCAGACCTGGTCCCACAGAGCTCTGCCCTGAGCCTCCTCCAGATCCACACGGCCATGGATCTTGCTGCTGAGAAGGGATATCAGAAGGGATACTGCCCTCTCTCAGACAGGTTGGGATAATTCAGACTTTAGAAGTAGATAACTGAGGCCCTGAGAAGACAGGTGACATACTGAGATGGACAGCCCAGGGGACTAGAATCGACTTCCTCCTGTCTCCCCACACCCTGCTGCCTTTTTCTAGGAGCCTAGAGTCACCATGGGCCTTCTTGGGAGTCATGTTGTTGTGTGCCAGTGAGTCAATTTTCCACTCACAGTGACCCCGTGTGATGGAACAGAACTGACGCGTGGGGTTTCCTAGGCTGTAATCTTTTTGGCAGCAGATCACCGGAGGAGCCACTGGGTGGGTTTGAACTGCCACACTTTCAGTTAGCAGCCCAGCACTAACCATCGCACCACCAGGGCTCCTTCCTGGGCTCAGAGCTTAACCTTTCTCGTTTTTAGGGAATGTATATATATAATACAGCATTTTCCGATTCAACATTTTTCACGTGCACAATTCAGTGACACCAGTTACGTCACTCATGTTGTGGATGGAACACTTTTTTTTTTCTTTCTTTCTTTATTGTGCTTTAGGTGAAAGTTTACAAATCAAGTCAGTCTCTCAGACGAAAAGTTATACACACCTTGCCAGGTACTCCTAGCTGCTCTCGCCCTAATGAGACAGCACACTCCTCTTCTCCACCCTGTATTCCCCATGTCCATTCAACCAGCTCCTGTCCCCCTCTGCATTCTCATCTCGCCACCAGACGAGAGTTGCCCACATAGTCTCATGTGTCTGCTTGAGCCAAGAAGCTCACTCCTCACCAGTATCATTGTCTATCTTATAGTCCAGTCCAATCCCTGTCTGAAGAGTTGGCATCGGGAATGGTTCCCATCTTGGGCTAACAAAGGGTCTAGGGACCATGACCATCAGGGTCCCTCCAGTCTCAGTCAGACCATTAAGCCTGGTCTTTTTACGAGAATTTGAGACCTGCATCACACTGTTCTCCTGCTTGGATGGAAGACTTTTTATGTGCCCCACACCATGCTAAGCTTTACACACATTATCACAGGCAATCCTCACATTTCTCCTCTATAAGTATTATTTCCTCCATCTTAAAGATGAGGAAACTGAGGCTCAGTAACTTGCCCAAGGTCCCAGAGCTAGTGGGTGGTGGAGCCAGGACCCAAGTCCACCAAGCCCAGGTCTGTTTGCCATCAAGCCCACACTCAGGACCACTGTTGGGTCCTCCCAGTCAGGATGGCCTCAGGCTGGGGGTGGAGGGCAATCCTGGCTCTTTTTGAACCCAGCCAGAATTGAGACAGGCTGGACAACATCCTAAATTAGTAGCTAACACCTAGCACCAAAAATAACAGGTAAGGAGCTCTCCTAGGGGCCACGCCCTGTGCCACATGCTTTATACAGCCTTGCTGAATCCTCCAACAGCCCTGATAGGTTGATAGGATTATTATGGCCACTTGTTCAGATGAGGGCACGGAAGCTCAGGAGGTCGGAGGGTTAAGTATTCATGCCAAGGGCACATGATCAGTGAGTGGCAGAGCAGGGGTTCAAATCCATGTAATCTGGCCCTGAAGTCCGTGTTCAATGAATTTCACTATGATGCCCACAGCCCCCAAACCAGAGTTGATGCCATGGGAGTGGTCTCTGCTCCAGCACTTTGTCACTCAGAGTCTGGCCTGCGGACCGTCAGCATCAACCTCACCTGTGCATTAGGTAGATGTGCACAATCCCGGGCCTTGGTCTAGGTCTATGGATTTTGAAAGTCTGAATTTTATCAAGCTCCCTAGGTGGTTTGCCGGCAATGAAAATTTGAGACACCCCGCTCTCGAGCATATGGTTCTTCACTCTGGTTCTCCAAGGGACCTGAGACCAAGAACCAAGGCCAGGAAGTGAGGAGCAGTAACTGAGGCTATAGAGAACCAGGAGCAGGGAGCCAGACCCTGAGGACAGAAGGGGAGCTGGGTGTGGGGTCCCCAAATCCTCCCCCTTTGTAGTTATCCAGCCACACAGACCTCAAAAGGTGTGAGTCAATGCATGTGTTCCCACTGGGGCAGGTGACCCGTGTGCCCACCCCAGAGCCCCTCCAGAGGGGTGGCAGAGGGTCTCACAGGCCAGTCTAGCTGTAGCCTGAGCCCTGAGGCTTGGGAGAATCCCTGTTTTCCGAGGAAGGAGTTAAAACAGAACAAAGTGTACTCTTGCTCCAATAATTCCACTCCCTGATATATTTCCCTAGAGTCCTCCCTAAATGAATCCCAGTGAGGGAGGAAGCTAGGGGTGGGGAGCAGATCTGGTGTTTGCTTTAGCTGGTGATTAACCTCCACAGCAGCCAAGATCCCATTTAAAAGGGGTGTCAGCGAAACCACCTTTCAGGACAGAATAAAGTACTGGGTCCCTATAACTGACTGCCTGCTATGTGCGAGGCCATCCTACAAAAAAAAAAAAAATGCACATTTCACACATGAGGAAGCTGGGCCCCTGAGAGGTTAACTGGTCCAGGATCTCATCATTAACAAATGACTCAATTTTCAGCACCAAACTCCGTGCAAGTGGAACCTCGCAAGGTGGAGAACGCAGAAGTCCCAGTTAGGACTGTTAGGACTCTGAGCCGCCCCATCTTAAAAGGAAGATACTTGAACCTGAGACCCCAAAGAATCAGCCTGTGGTTTAGCCCTGATCAGGCCATCCTTTCTGGATGGCATCTGAGTCCACTGGGATGGGAGGGGAGACATTCCCAGACATGAGCCTCTGGGAGCTCAAGGGCCGCAGCAGACCCTCCACCCCTGGGGCCTCATCTGCCTCACTGGGTTAGTCCACTGGGTGGGTTGTGTGCTGTGGGGGTGCTTGTGGAGCAGGCAGGGAGGCAGGTGCTCCAGAGGGCTCCTCACACCTTTTCAGAAAGCCACCTCCTGTGTCACACGACAGCTGCAGTGCCGGCAGGCACACGGGCAGGGAATTATTACTGAAGGAGGAAACCCAGGCAGCAAATCGGCTTTGGAGGTTTCTAGGGGCATCAGCCGTGAAGCGAGAAAAGGGGCTCCAGTCGCACGGTTGCTTGGCATCCAAGCATTTCCCCAGGGGCACACACCCTGGTGGAGGGGAGAGGCCATGTCCTGGGAGGCAAAACCCCCAGCTGTCCCCAGGACGCCAAAGGATTAACCAGGCTGACCCCACCCACCAGCCCCTCCCCCAGCTGGAGCCCACAGCTCAATTTCTGATACTATTAGGCCTTTGAGGAAACCAAACATCTCGAAGGCATTATCATTTATAGAAAAGCACCTTTAGAATTAGCTATATATAGGTATCTGGGCACTGGGTGGTGGGTAGGCATCTGGGGGGTTATCTCCCAGGATTCTAGGCTGGCCATGTGGAGGCCTCAGCAGGGACCATGTATTGCTCACAGGCCAGGCGGGGCATGGGGAGCTTCTCCCTAACAATCGCGCTTCTCCCATCCGCAAATCTTCCTCGGGTGCCCACCCTTCGTCTACGCTTCTCTTCCTCACACCCAGCCATCTGCTCTGAGGCTGCCCCAGCCTTCCACTACAGCACCAGGAGGGCTGGAGAGTGAGGGGTGGCTGAGCCAGAAGTGATCTGGTCTCAAAGTCCAGGGCTGCCTCCCAGTGAGCTTCATATGGAGCCTGGATCAGCCTTCCTTAGAAAAAATGGGCATCTTAAACCCATCGAGAGGGCTCCTGCCTCAGAACCATTCATCACTCACCAGCCCTTCATAGCAACAGTGCAAACACCCTCAGAGCCAGGAAGAAGCTCATCTGTGATCAGGCAGCGAAGGGGCAGAATGCCACAGGAGTTAAGCAGGCCAGTGGAGCTCACGCCGCCCAGACTGCAGTCCTGGCTCCTCTGCTTGCCAGAATGTCATTGGATCCTCCTAATCTCACTTTTCTCATCTGTAAAGGGGGGATGGAGGAGCCCTGGTCGTGCAACAGTTTAGCACTCGGCTGCTAATCAAAAGGTTTGCGGTTCAAATCCACCCAGTAGCTCCTCCAGAGAAAGACCTCGCGATCTGCTTCCATAAAGATAAAAAAAAAAAAAATCAAACCCACTGCTGTTGAGTCGATTCCAAGTCATAGCAACCCTATAGGACAGAGTAGAACTGCTCTATAGGGTTTCCGAGGACCAGCTGGTGGATTTGAACTGCTGACCTTTCCGTTCGAAGGCAAGCTCTAACCACTGTCCTACCGGGGCTCCCCATAAAGATTGCAGCCTAGAAAACTCTATGGGGCAGTTCTACCCTGTCACATGGGGTCACTAGGAGTCAAAAATCAACTCGACAGCAGCCAACAAGAAAACCACCTACCTTCTAGGTCAGTGTGATGACTAAATGAGATAATTCATGACAGGTACTTACGCAAGGTGCCCAGCAGGCAGCAAATGCTTAACAAGTGTTAGCTAGAATTATTACCAACAGAGCAGTGCCACAACAGCCTCTTTAAGTGCCGCCCCCAGAAGCACAGAGATATGGGCCAGAGGACACTTTCTACTTGTTAAAACTTCTGACCTTTCTCAAGAGCAGTGGTTCTCAACCATGCCCCTCCACCCTGTCTAGCCTGCCACCTCCTCAAGGCACACACATAATTTTGATTGATGCAGCACACACTCATAAGCATGCACAGATTTAAAAATAAATAGATAGCAGCAGCAACAACAGACTTTTTTCAGGACAGGGAAGTAAAGCACAGTTGCCATTTTCATCCCCATAACCACTGGCGGTCCCTGAGTGCAAGCAAAGCGGTAGTTTACAGCGGAGACACCTGGCCCGGCCTTTCCTCTCCCATTCAAAACAACACACCAGCATGAAGGGGAGTGGGAGCCATGCCACCATTAAGATGAACCCAAAATTATCCTACTATATTTTTTAAAGTAAATTGTTGACAAGCTACAGAGCTTCATTGTTGTTGATGCTGTCACTGGTATATATTAAAAAAAAAAAGTTGCTAATTGAGTTGATTTCAACTCATGGCAAACCTAGGTGTGTCAGAGTAGCACTTGCTCCATAGGGTTTTCAATATCTGATTTTTTGGAAGTAGACCAGGCCTTTCTTCCAAGGCACCTCTGGGCAAACTTAAACCTCCAACCTTCCAGTTAGCAGCCAGACACATTAACTGTTTGCATCACCCAGGGACTCCGTTACTGGTATAATGAGGGCTTCTCTCATCCAAGGGTTAGGTTTGAAAGTCAATACATAAAGTAAAAATTACATGTGGCCAAAATTGCCCTTCAAAAATGTCTTAAATAATCCACAAAATATGATGATCGTTAATCTTTAAACACGAGAATCACACTCAACGGGCTAGGATGCTCGTGATGTGACAGGTGTACAGAAACCAAGACACATAGATCCAGAGTTGGGGAAAGCCTGCTGTCAGGCTCTCAGCTCTCTTTCTCTGTCCCTTCCCCCCCCACCCCGAGTATTCAGCTACATTCTTGTTGAGTCACATTCCAATCAGTTAAATAAGCAGATAGTATAATTCGACCACCACAGATCACAGCTATGCACCTCTCTATGGACTTGTGCTTGAGAAATTAATCCTCCAGAAAGCTGCATAAGATGGACTCCCCCTCCTGTCCCCCCATCCCTAGGGATCCCCCCAACCCTGGATCACCAGTCTGACTTCCATGCAGGGAAAACAAGGGGTGTCCACTTACTTGCAGCCTGGATGCGAGCCCTCCGGCTGATCACCAGCCCAAAGCGGTTCTGAGCCACACACTCGTAGTCACCCTCATCTGAAGGGCTGCCTCCCCGATCCAGCTGGAAGTGGTGGATCATCAAGGACCCATTGGCCAGCACGGTGGAGTGGGTGCTCTCTGGCAGCTCCACCCCATTCTTCCTCCAGGTGATTTGCACTGGAGGGGTCCCCTCTACCCTGCAGCCCAGCACCACAGGCTGCCCGGGGACTACAACATCATCGCTTGGATCCTCAGCAAATGCCAGCTCAGCAGAGTGGCCAAGACCTGGATGGGAACAGGGGAGATGGGAGGAAAAGGAAATGTCAGTGTGAAATGAGTAGACAGGAAGAATTCCCTCACAGGGGTTCCAAGTTCCCTAGATCAATGTACCCCATTCCCAGCTTTCTGTTATGTTAAAAAAAAAAAAAAAGTTGCCATCAAGTCAACTGTAACCCCACATGTGTCAAAGTAGAACCGTGCTCCACAGAGCTTTCAATGGTTGATTTTTTGGCAGTAGGTTGCCAGGTCTTTCTTCCAAGGAGCCTCTGGGTAGACTCAAACCTCCCACCTTTTGATTAGCAGCCGAGCAGCACGTTAGCTGTTTACACCACCCAGGGACTCCAAATGTAAACAGGGAGTCCTATGATACGTACAGCTTCATGTATGACAAAGTGCCAGCCCACGCAGTATTTCATTTAATCATCAGCACATCTCAGAGAGATGGGTATTATCTTTACCATTCCCTCTTTTACAAATAAGGAAACCAGGGCCCCGAGATGGTAAGTCACTTGCCCAGGGTCTCAAAGTTAGTAGTTGCAAAGCTGGGAGCCCAGGCAGGGTAAGACTGACTCAAACACAGCTGCTGCCACTCTTGCGATCACTCACCTTAGGCACTCAAGTCTCACAGACTTTCAAGGCCTCAGATAAAGTGCCACTCAACTTGCCCTGGCTTCCATTCCTCAGAAACAACAGCTGCTTGTCTCATGGGGTTGTTGAACGTAGTCAACAGACTCACAACCAAAACCCACTGCCATCAAGTCGAACCTACTCAGTGGTGCCGAGGAGAGAGTCTTGGAGATCTGCTTCTGTAAAGACTCCAGACCAAACCCATTGCTGTTGAGGTGATTCGGACACATAGCGACCCTACAGGACAGGGCAGAACTGCCTGCACAGGGTTTCCAAGGCTGTAAATCTTTAGAGAAGCAGACTGCCACATCTTTCTCCCACAGAGTGCCCGCTGGGTTCAAGCCGCTGACCTTTTGGTTAGCAGCCGAGCGCTGCATCACTGCACCACCAGGGCTCTTTAACAGATCCTCAAAGGCACTATGAAAAGTTAAAAGTTCTAAACAAATATAAAGTGAAATAGTAATGAATCATTACTTGTTTTTTTTGCTGGCAAGGTCGTCTGAGCCCTGACCACCTCCCGCCCCATGCCTGGCAGGAGCAGAGTGCGAGGGCCCAGGACCCAAGGCGGTGCAGGCCAGACTTCAGGCCCGCTGCCCCTTCCCCGGAGCCTCTGGATGTTGGTCCTTTTGCCTTTGTCATAGAGAGAGGAGAGGTACCAAATGCCAACTCAGAGTTCCCAAAACTCAGGAAGAAGGAGGTTCCTAGAACCTTACTCCCAGCCACCTGTCTCTCCTGCGGAAGAAATGAGCTGGAAGAGGAAGTGGAGGGAAAGAGAGCAGCCAGCAAGAGGGAAGAGGGTGATCAGGGAATCAGGAGGGGAAGCCTGACAGAAGGGACAAGCACTCCAGTCCCACGCAGGATGCCAGGTCACCAACTTCTTCAGCAAGTAATGTACCAGACCAGTTGCAACTTCACTCCTGGAGGAATGAGCCCACCTGCCTGAAGGGGCAGCAGCAGACCCCTGCCCACACTGAAGGCAAACTAGCGATCCTGGGGTGTGGGACCCTCTCCAACAGACCAGCGCCCTCCGGTGGCTGGGAGAGAGGGGGAAGTGGACCGGGAGAAAGAAGAAGGGGGGCGGGGTTATGGGCGTTCGCTTGCCCAATGTGGTTGAAAGAGGGGGTGTACTTTAAGTAAATAAAACAAAACTTCAGGGATTCTATATATTTCTTCAGGGAGATGCAAATTTTAAGACACTGGAGGCTGGTGGGTTCGAATCGCTTGACCATTGTTCTACCAGGGCTCCTAACTGAGGACCAGACCCTTTAAAATCCCTACATATTCCCCCCACGTCCTGTGTTTCAGCCTCGTTTGCCTCCAACCCAACCATGGAATAGCTACTGGGGGATAAAGTTTCTGCTTAGTGCGAGCGCGCATCCTGCTTCTTGGGAAGGGAGAGGAGAGGGAATGTGGCCCGGGTGAGGCTCTGCTGAGAACTCGGGGTGCGAGGGGAGGAACTAGATTTGCACACACCGGCGCAGAATTTGGGCCCATTACAGCCACTGAGGTAACGGGGTAGCGAGTGGTGCCGGGGCTCCCGCAGCAAAGCCGGCCGGCCAGGTGAGCCCCGGGCAGGACGCACCGCGACCGCCCTCCGGGGCAGGGCGGGGCACTTGGGCATTCCCGCGGTCCCAGACCCTCGGTCGGCATCCTCTGCTAGCCGGCTGTCCCCGCGGTCGCCCCCTCCCCAAGCGCGGCCCGCTTGGAATCTTCCTCCTCCTCTTCCTCGGTTTCCCCAGCGCACTCTCAGTCCCAGCGCCAGCTCCAAATCCAGGACTGGCCCTCTCCGCCCAGCACAGCTGGTGCGGGTCTCCTGCCCCTTTCGGTCCCGACCTCCGCCCGGCCGCCCCTCTCCCGCCTCGGCCGCCTCGGCTACTCGGTGCCCACCCCGGGCTCCGCGCATCCGGGCTCGCCGCCCTGGGACGGGGCTCGGACATGGAGTCTCCCCCGACTCGGTTTCCCCTTAGCCCTGGCGCCCGCCCGGGGGCCCCCTAACCCCTGCTTCGCCGCGGTCCTTGCCCCTCAGTCCGGGCTCCGGGTCCGGTCCGGAGTCCTGGAGCCGCAGTCCTGGAGCCGCAGTCTACCGAGCCCCACCTCTCTCTGGGTTAGGGGTCTGTTCTCCACAGCACCCACCCCCGTCCCCGGCAGCCCGGCCTCAGTGCCCTGTCGCCCGGCTCCTCTTCCGGGCATGCACTCCCGCCCGGGGTCCGCCGCAGCTCCGCGCCGTTCTCCCAGGTCAGCCCCTAGCCCCCGCGGACTCCCTCCTCGCCCTGCCGGCTGGGTCCGCAGCCGCCGGACCGCGGGCGCTCTCTCTCACCATCGCTCGGCGCTGCCAGCAGTAGCAGCGGCAGCAGCAGCAGCAGCAGCAGGAGCCGGGACCAGCGCGGCGCGGGCAGGCGGCGCGGGGGCGCGGCGCTCTGCCCAGCCATGGGGCTCTCGGTCCGCTCCGCTCGGCGACGCGCTGCTCCGGGGCCTCTCGCGGCTCACAGCGTCCCGCGGGGCCGGCGCCGGGGCCAGGGCCGGGGCCGAGCCCCGGCGGCAGGGGGCTGAGACCGCATGCCTCCCTAGGAGCGCAGGGGGCGCAGGGGGAGCGCCGCTTGCGCCATCTTGCACCCACCCGGGCGATCTGTCAGCTTCGCCCGAGGTGCGCGCTCCGCACTTGCACCGCCTGCGGCCCGCCCCGCCCTCCTCCCTCCGCCCGCCGCCCCCCTTCCTTCCCCTCCCGGCCCCCTCCCCCAACCCCCTCTCCCCGGAGGCCCGGTCTGGGGAACAAAAGAGCCGGCGAGCGGCCGGACATTCCCGGCTGCGCGGCGGACGCGCCCCCTGCGCTTTGAACTGCGGCTGGAGCTGCCCGCGCAGTCCCGGACCTCAGCCCCGCACCCCGCCCACGTTGACCAGTCTCGGACTTGGGGGGCTGGGGAAGTGGGGAACGAGCGGACTGTGGAGTGCGTTCGGGCTGAGAAACACGCAAAGCTGCCAGATTTGCTCAGACCCACTCTTTTTGCTGCGCCTCCCTCCACCACGACCAAGCCTGTATTTTAGAGACAATTCCCTAAAAGCTGCACAAAGTTGTCAGGCTTTCCCTAGGTTTCTGGTCCTTCCACTCAAAGGCTGGGACGTTTAGCTGCAAGCCTGGCCTCGCTAGAGTGAGGAGTCCTGGCGCTTGGGTGGATGGGAGTGTGGCAAGAGGCAGCTTCCTCCGTGGCCTGAGACAACAGACCCACCAGGACTATGAGAGCGCTAAGGTAACCTGGGTTCCAACTCTGGTTGTTCTCACTGTCTACCCCATCCATCCCGGGCAGTCACTCTCTGTGCTCATCTGAAAGATGAAGGTAATTAAATCTCTCGCCCCTAGAGTCCTTTAAACAGACAGGCCAGGACAAATGACCTGGTAACTGGAAGAGCAGATTGAAAGTTAAAAATCCCAATAAAATTCTGTGCCACAAATCCCACTCAGTGTTTTATGTCAGAGAACATACAGACAACATAGGTCCCACATAAGAATGTTATAGAAGGCAAGTATGCCTCTTAGGAGTTACATGCCATATACATGAATCTTGGCAGCTTATTATTAAATGATCCTCTGTTGAGTCTAACACGATGGGCTAGCATCAAAATTATTGATCATCTACCAGGTTCTAGGAGCTGGAGATTTAAAGATGACAGTATCTGTCTCACTCAGCTTATTCTCTCCTCTGGGGTTGGACTGGGAAAACAGAAGAAGGACTAAATCTCTCTTTTGATCCCAGCTATGGAACCTTGGGACCAGGAGTGTTAACCCTATGTAAGGGGCCCTGGTGGTGCAAATCCTTGAATGCTCAGCTACGGTTGGCTTGAACCCACCCAGTGGGTCCTCAGGAGAAAAAACCTGGTGATCTGCTTTAGTAAAGATTACAGCCTAGGAAACTCTATGGGGGGCAGTTCTACTCTGTCACCCAGGGGTCACTATGAGTCAGTATCCACTCGAAGGCATCTAACAGTAACTACAAGACTAACTTTGTAGCTGAGTCCATAAAGTGCAGATCTCCAGAAATCAGACTGCCAATAGGTGGACAAGTTTACTAAGTTGGGGTTTGCACAGCCTTGAGACTCTACTCTGCAGTAGCAGTTGGGCATGAAGCTGAGAGGCAGGACTGCAGGCACATGAGCAGTGGGAGGCAATGGAGAAATTCAGGGCCAGGGAACACCAGCACACCGAGCCCCCAGTGGATTTATTTCATTGTGAGGAAGGGCAGGAATGGTGGGCCTCCATTGGCATCAGAAGGGAGAGGGAAGGGGGGTCCTCCCTGGGCTGAAAGCTTTGGGACTCCCTCCTGTAGGTCCTGAGTTCCCAACAACCCCTTCTTGGTTTGTCCTTCTGAGAGGTCAAACTGGTGTCCTGAATTGCTGTCATTTTAAATTCATTTTGACAAGTGTTTAATTCTTCTTTATCGCAGCCCGAGGTCTGAGAGTGGTATGCAAATAATGGCTATTCTGTCACATGCAAAATGTGCAGTATCTCCCTGTATGATCTGTCAATTAACTTGGGGCCTGGCCCACCAGCCACTTTGGGGGTGGTCCCAGGCTGGTTAGCCTCTGGCTCGCTGTTCACTCCAGGAGACAAGAGTGTTCCAGGCTCTGGAAAGATTCTATCAGAGCGCTGTCAGTCATGTTCCTGAAAAATGTGTGTGGTGTGTGAGCATGGACTTTCCTGTGTGAGTCTGTGTGAATCTTTGTTTGCGAAGGTGAGTGTGCCCATGTGGGGCTGCGAGCCTGTGGGCCAGCTCTCCGTGCACGTGAATATGCAGCCCTGAGCAGTTCTGGTGACCAGAGTTATCTAGCAGAATGGTTGGGGAGCCCAGATCTCTGGAGTTGTTCACTCTTCCTTTACAGCCAAGCAAGTTCAGGCAAATGTGATGGAAGCAGAGCTCCAGAGAACCCGAATGGGCTCCATCAAAGGATGCATCTTCCCTAAGCTTGTCTTTTCCTAAGCACCTGATGGGGAGGAAGATGCTTCAGCCCTTCCTCAATTCTGAAAATTCCAAAAGAGAATTCCTCATTTTTTGGAAAATAGTTTATTCATTCTTTATAGGGACAGGTACATGATCAATGCCTTGGCTTAACACTAAACAATATTCTATTTGTAAGGAGAAAAAAAAATGCTGGAGAAATAATTAAATAGGATGTCATGAACTAAATATAGACAAATAAACGAGCAGGTACCGATTACATTTGTCATGCATCAAGAAGACGAAGATTTTAAAATGAGACTTAAAAAAAAAATTAAGGCATCAATGAAGGTGACAAGGGGATTATTACCCTGTAAAAGGCCAACAGACTCTTTTCTAATAAGAATACTGGTACAAAGACACAATCCTAACACTTCCAAAATTACCCAGAGCCTAAATCATATAGAATGCTAGTGAGTAATGGCCACTTTCTTACCAAGTGTGAGTTATAGGCAGATACCAAATTTATTACTTATTTGCTTTTGAAAAACAATTTTCCACTCAACCTAATGGGTTATAAATTGTCTCATTTGCAGCTATTTAATTTAAACCAGAACCTCAGTGCCTGTTAAACAAGAGCATGAAAAATGACTATGTTGCATAACGCTAGGAGCCCTGGCGGCACAGTGGTTAAGCGCTAGGTTGCTAACCTAAAGGTCTGCAGTTTCGAACCCACCAGCCACTCTGTGGGAGAAAGATGTGGCAGTCTGCTTCCGTAAAGATTTACAGCCTTAAAACCCATGGGGCAGTTCTATCCTGTCCTATAGTGTCGCTATGAGTTGGAATTGCCTTGGCGGCAACGGGTTTTAGTGTAATGCTCAGATTCTACTGTTAAAACAGCCATTTAATTCAGGGCAGTTTTTTTTTTTTTTTCCCTCAAAAAAAAAAAAAAAAAAATCAAACCAGCAAAACAAAACGAGGCTTTTGACCTTCAGAGCAATGATGAAACATATACAGTGGGGTTAGCCACAGCAACGCTGAATGCTACAGAAATAGTACAAGTGATAATTCTGCCCTTAACGAGATACAAACCCAACGTTAATAACCTTTAGTGTTATCATAGGCTGGCTGAAGGAGGGGGAGAAGGAGGAAACGTAGGGGCGGATGTCAAATGTGAGTGACACCCGAGTGTAATAAACACAGATGCTTCTTTCAGGGTCTGAGAAGCTGCGACTCTGCTGAGAGACATTTCATCATTTGAAAAAAAAGTAGAAGAAGAAGAAAAGGAAAGAGAGACTGGTTATTTCCAATTTGGCCCAGAAGCCAGAGTTAACCCTTGAGGTGCTGACTAGTTTAAAACATGTGATTCCAGAGAACAGACCCCCATATTCTATGCTCCTGTGAGGGGGCTGATGTGAAAACCAGACAAATAGCATTGTTTTTGCCATGTAGGAAAGAGAAGTCAAGCTGTCCCTGTGTGGCAAGTCAACAGAAAATGACTTTGGGATTGAATGTAAAGAAAACAAAACCAAACAAAAGGAGTCAAACACCCTTGTCCTGTGCAAAGACCTCCCTTCCAGCACCCCAGGGTGGGATTATAGACAGTGAATGTGCCTGGTGCAGATTCATGAGATTCCTCTTACCCCCCACCCCAAATCAACTCTTGTTCAAGGCAGACAGAGTAGGAAGGGGCTGGGCTGTGGCTCCCCTAACCCCAGCTGCCCTTCTCTGCCTTTAGTGGGAAAAAAGGTTCCGAATCATCTCCATCCAGCAACCCCACCCCCCTGCAAAGAAGAGAGGGAATAATTTTATCCTGAGCCTCTGAGGGGAGGGGGGAATTACATTCCCCTTCCATTTCAAAAATCCCCTTCAGTGACTTGAAGGAGAACGCTCTTACCCCAATCCCAAAGTGAAAGATGCCAGGGAAGCTGGAAGGTTTTCTCCCCAGTGGCCCTGAGGCTCGGGGGCTGTATGGAAACAGCTGCCTGGGGAGCGGACGTGCAGACGCACTGAGAAAAGAAGGGACAGGAGGATGGATGTGGATGATGGGAAAGGTGTGGGCACAGGAATCACGCTATGGCCTTGAACAGACATGAGGTAGTCATGTTGTCAGGGAGGACAAAGATGCTGAATCCAGGCAGGAGAACCAATGACGCAGTCTGGGAGAGATGTGAGAGACAGAGAGATACAGCCAAGAGACAGACAGACAGAGGCAGAGAAGAACGGACAAAGGGAGATAGAAAGAGAAACAGGAGCGAGGAAAGGAAAGGAGAGCAACAAGGAGGCAGGGAATGGCATTGGAACTGGGAGAGCGAGTTGACTGGGAAACAGACCAGGCACAGCAGCAAAGGAGAAGGAAGGAAAGAGAGGGCAAAGGAGACGAGCAGGTTTTCAAAACCAGGCACTTCACACCTTACAAAATGAAACGCTGAGCTGCTCTGAGGGGAGCCAGGGTCGCCCCCTCAATCTGGGCAATAGGGGTGCGGGAGGCAATGCAGCTAAGATGCTGGGCATTGAGAGCCCGCGTGCGCTCAGCCCAGCTGGACAGGAAGATGGGCCAGGGTTGTCTTTGTAGACAGGGCACTGGAGACACTCTCAGAGTGTGTAATACAAGGCTGGTGATGCAGGTGGGGCTCACCGGGCTGGGGCTGACCACTCTGAGCATTGTCCAGACCTGGGGGATCGGCTAGGCAGTAGTGAGCACTGCTTGGGCCCGGGTTCCCCAGCTCACCAACCAGCACACATACATGTGCCCCACACATGTACACATCACAGGTGGCTGTGTCTCACATGTCTCTCACATATCACATATGTGTAGCAAAGAATACAGAAAGAATGAATAATCCATTTCTTCCTCTCCCCTCACCCTAGAAGGCTGCAGATAGCTCGCTGATGTTCAGTAGCTTCAGGGACACATGTGAAATCCATGGCCACTCATGCCATTGCCCGTGATTCCCACCAGCCTGCTCCAAACTGCACCCTCTAGGGGATCTAGGCCGAGGAGACTGGGACTCTAGGCAGAGCAGGGCTGGCTGCTAGGGGGCATGGGGACTTTGGCTGGCAGCTGTTCCCAGGGGCCTCCTCCAGAGTCTGACTGGGTGGGAGGTCTGGATAGGGGCAGGAAGCACTGGCTGCCTCTGGCAGGCAAGTAAGTCTGTCTGACCCAGTGGCTGCCTGTTCACACCCTTCCAGCTCCAGGTCGAGCCAGGCTGCCCCTTGCCGTAGATCCCCAACACCTGAGGTGAGGTTAGGAGCGTCCGAAGGCAGGGCAGCCTCAGGTTCCAAGTCTTGGAGATGGAGGTCAGGGTTCCCTTTGGATGCACTGAAGTCAGAGTGGACAATGACTTCAGCCTCCACCTGGTTTCCGCAGGCTGGGGGTGGCTTCTTCCTCTCGTTGCCCTGGTCAGAGCAGAAAACACTACGACAAACTGACCGTCACTGAGAGCAACCATCCCAACCCAGGTGAAATACAGATTCCCACAAACTGGCCTGCCTGCCACCCACTCGACCTTTGGAGGCTCTAGGAGTCTCTTGGCTAGGCTTCTGTCCTGTGGAAAATACCTTCCTGAGGTCTCCAGAGAACTCACTGCTTCTTCTTCACAAGTATGGGAACCCTTCCCTCCTTTCCTTCTCCTTCCCCCCAGGAGACAAAAAAGCCTAAACAATTTGCCTTTGAGTAGATTCTGACTCATGGCAACCCTGTAGGGTTTTCAACAGATGATTTTTTGAAACTAGATTGCCAGGCCTTTCTTCTGCCCACCCAGGGACTCCTTCCTCCCCCAGCACACTGACCTTTATGGCATCATACACCAGAGCCTGCAGTAACAGTGTCTGTCCGGTTCCAGCAGGGGGCAGCAGGGCTCGGGCCAGAGAGGGCATGGGGCCCTCCTGGGGAAGCTCACAGCCTGTCCAGGAGCCTGCCCAGCTTGGCCCAGCAGGCTGACCCCAGGAGATCTGTACAGGGCAAGAAGCGGGAGTATTGAGGGACAGGACCAGCCTTGGCTGGACTTGAGAAACAGGGAGGGAAGTGGATGGAGTGTGGGGAAAAAGGGGGCCCTGTGTGCTGGCCCCTGCTATTTCCCTCCCTGACAGGTTCTCTGCTAAATCCCTTCCCCAGGCTCTGGGGGAGGAGCACAGAACCAAGCTGAGTGTCAGTGGGGGAGGATTTGGAGGGAAAAGCCCTCCTGCAGAAAAGCCTGATACCAGATGCTCTGTCAAAGCCTGCAGGCTTCCAGGCAAGGCCAGGTCTCCTTCACCACAGAGGCACGGAGAGTGTGAGAGGGGAGAGGGTGAGAGGAGGACCCAGGGGTCTGAGAGGGTGGGTCAGAGTAGGGAGTGAGGTGCCACCATCCATGGCATAGAGGGCGCCTGCCCTGAGGGAGCCTGGCCTTACACTGGTCCTGGTCCCACCTGGCAACAGCCAAACTGACCAGTGTCTTTGCCCATGTCAGCGAAGGCTGAGACTTAGAGGCCTTCCCAGCTCCCAGGATGAAGAGAGAGCTGGCTTTTCCAGCCTCCTGAGTCACCTACGATCCATTGGGGGCCCTCCCCTCCGTGAGAACCAGGCTGACCTAGTCTGCCAGGGGATGGAGGCCCATCTGCTTCTTGCCCTGCCAACCCTTTCATGGAGAAGGGAGAAAACCCCTTCTCCTCGGCAGCTGGCCCAGAAGGACCGGGGGGCGGGGGGGTGGGGGAAGGGACGGGGGACGGACTGGGGCTTGGCTTCGCTCACAGGGGCACAAGCTGTGCTCTTGCGCCCCCTGGTGTCCTGTTCGGGAATGAGCCACAGTGCGGGCCTCTAACCTGGCAAGAGACTCATCCAGGCTCCGGCTCACCTTTCGCTTGGAGTGACCCCGACAGTCAGAAACGCCACCACCCATAAGGCTGTGCACTTCAGCCCTGTCCTCGATGTCTGAGGGCGGTGGGGACCAGTCCTGAGGAGGGGGGTGCACGAGGGACTCCAGTTCGTGGGGAGCTGGGGGGCTGGGGGGACCAAGCCGAGCTCGGGAGTACAGCGCCGGGTTCCCAGTGGTGGCGGTGGAGGACAAGCCTGGGAGGGCTTCCCTGAAAGGAAGGATGGGAGCAAGGCACAGTGGTCAAAGGGTGAGGGGTGGGGGTGGGCCTGGGATTCAGAGCGGCCTATGGCTCTGTGTAGGTCCCTGCCCTGCTCTGGGACTTGGTTTCCTCATCTGTGCAATGAATAGAAAACTCCCTGATTGTTCAAAGGTCACTGCAGAGGAGACCCTCCCTCTCTTGGCTCCAGGAATTTGGAGACTGGGGGCTTCTTTCCCAGATGCTGGCAGCTTTCAGAGGAAGGGAGAGAAAGGCAGTTCTGTCTGTGCCTGCCCCTGAGGCGGGTGGGGTGCGTGGCTGGTGGGCTGGGGTCTCCGTAAGTCCACCTCCCCATTCCCATGATGACCTCATCCCTCCATCCCAGAGTTCGAACTGTAATGGGGCTCCTGGGGGTGCCGAGGGGAAAGTGTGGCCACCTTCCTGCTCTCCCATCTTTGCAGCCTTTCCTGGAAATCTGGCCCCTGCAGTCGGACTGGCTCCCCGGCCCACCTGTGGGGGCTGCGGCGCAGGCCAGCACACATGCAGGCCAGCAGGCACAGGAGGCCCAGGCAGACGCCCACGATGATGCCTGTGACTGAGTGCACGTCCAAGGGGTCTGGCAGGGGAGAGCAGGGGGCACAGCAGGTCAAAGACAGGAGGGGGTACCGAGTCTCAGACACTCCCAGTCTTCTGATGCATGCCCTGATAGGACAACAACTCCCTCTCCCTCCTCCATCTGCCCTCTCTGCCAGACATCCAGACATTGTGCCTTCCCCATCAAACTGGCCTTTCAAAGAAACACAGCCTTTCCTGCCCACCAGGACTGTGCGGCCACACGGGGTCCCATGCTCAGAAGGGCCCTGTACTTAGTTTAATGTTCTGCTGCCACCAGCTTGAAATTCTTGATGATTTTTTTTTTTAATTTTTGTTGTGCTTTAAGTGAAAGTTTGGAAACCCTTGGTTCACAGTGGTTAAGTGCTACGGCTGTTAACCAAGCAGTCGGCAGTTCAAATCTGCCAGGCGCTCCTTGGAAACTCTATGGGGCAGTTCTACTCTGCCCTATAGGGTCACTATGAGTCAGAATCGACTCAATGGCACTGGGTTTGTTTTTTTGGGGGAAGTGAAAGTTTACAAATACAGTCAGTCTCTCATACAAAAATTTATATACACCTTACTATATACTCCTAGTTGCTCTCCCCCTAATGAGACAGCACACTTCTTCTCTCCACCCTGTATTTCCATGTCCATTCAGCCACCTTCTGTCTTGACAATGTTTTAATGAAATGAAGGGACCCCAAATTTTCATTTTGCACTGGGCCCTGCAAATTATGTAGCTGGTCCTGCTGCTTGCCTCCATCCCATAAAGCTCGTCACCTCACTAAGCCAATCCTCCAGTCAAATCAGTCTCCCAAAGAAACTGGAACCCCTTCAGGAAGGTCTCCAAACCAAACCAACCAAAACCCCATTGCTGTCAAGTTGATTCCTACTCATAGTGACCCTATAGGACAGAGTAGAACTGCCCTGTAGGGTTTCCAAGGAGCGGCTAGTGGATTTGAACTGCTGAGTTTTTGATCAGCAACAGAGCTCTTAACTACTATGCCACCAGGGCTTACCAACTAAGCCAGTCCCTCATAAACCTGGCCTCCCATTCAAATCATCACTCATCCACATCAACGTCCCCTTCAAATTCTCCTTCTCCCCACCAAACCAGGAGGGCAGCTGCCCAGAGCAACAAAAAGATAATTGTACCCAGAGGCAGGGGCTTGGAAGAGATGGCTTTGGCGGGTTGGAAGCATCCAAGTCAACTCCAGGGGCGTCTCTAGTGGCCTCTAGGGACCCAGGGTGGACCCCACTCTGTCCTCCCTGCCCTTGTACCTGAGAGCTTCTCCTGGAGAGTGATCACATCCTGCAGGCCAGAGAAGGGCCCAGGCCCCACCTCCGTGCGTGCCCCCATCTTGAAGAAGTACCTAGTGTCGCTTTCTAGGCCATGTACCTCAGCACTGAAGATGTTTCCTGGGGAAGTGGCAGCAGGGAGAGCAGGGTTGGTGGATAGGCTAGGGGTGGGATGCAGGGATGGACAGGGAAGCAGGACTGAGAATTGCTGCTGTCCCCCCACCCCTCCCTCGCCCCACTCAGGTAGCAGCAACTCCCTACTGTTCTACTCCTCCCAGCCCCTAAAACAAACCTCAGTGGCACTCTCACTGCTAATCCAGTCGCTGGGGGAGTTGGGAAGGGGAAAAGAGGGTGGAGAAGCTCCTGCTTAGATGCCCTGTGGGTGGGTGAGCTGGAGCGGGAGCCCTCACCCTCTGTGGTGACCAGGGTCCACTGGTGCTCGGGCTGGGTGTGGTTGTTACTGTATAGGATCAGGTATTCCACAATCTCTCCGTTGGGTTCCGTGGGGGGGCACCAGTGCAGCCGGACGGTGGACGGCGTCAGGGGGCTTAGGCGCAGGTCTGACGGGGGCGTGGAGGGCCCTGAGGTGCAGGGGTGGAGATGGAAGAGGCAGGGTCACTGTGAGCCCTGGCTCTGTGGCAGCTGGTAGACTGAGCAGGAGGACACGGTCTCCCTCCATTCCCCTTCAGTGAACAAACCACAAACCCTCAAGGGTCATGCAAAGATGACATCTGGAATTTCTGGAAAACAGTAGGGGGAGAAAGGGCTTTACCACGATCCCTATCCTTTCAGAAACGCTTTTCCACTCAGCTCTGCCCAATCCTTGGAGCACAGCTCCTCAGACTTCCACACCCAAATACTTCTAAGAGTTGGGGAGACTGTTCTGGAATTCTGGGGGCCTGGGGGGCAGAGCTCAAAAATTTTTGGAAGGCTCACATTTTACTTTTAACTCTCCTACTATGTTTGCACCTATTCCATAGTAAAGTTTAATATTAATAATGTTTTAATATTACTTATCATTTCAAATTCCAATTTTCCCCCAGGAAATCTTCAAGTAAAATTGGTTGTACATGAGGATGTCCTACGTAGCTTTTGTCTACGCCCACCCCAGGCACAGGCTTCCACAGACTCACGGGAATCTTGGTTGGAGAAGTACCACTGCAGAAGGGTCTGTGTTTCATTTTAAGAGAAAAAGTGAATCCTGGGAGGTGGGCAGGGGAGATGGCTGAGGAAGGTGAGAGGTAGGGACCCAAAGTGACTGGTGACTAGAGAAGGGACTCCGAGGTTCAAGGGTGTAATGGGTCTCAGGGCTCTAAGGCATAACAGAGCCACAACATCACGGGCCACCAGGAACCCTCTTTGACCCCAGGTGAGTCTCCACTTTTCAGGCTCCAGGCTCCTTGTCTGCAAACGGAGAGGAACAACCCTCCTCTAGTAGCACCAACAGTTGAGCTGGAGATCCTGTGACATAAAGCCTCCTTTCGGAATGCATCAGGTCTCCCTAAAGTCCCTGTGCAGTTTTAAACCATAACAGTTGAGGTTACAGGTGGGTGAGAAACAATTGATAAGTATTTTTTGAAAGCTAATTCATGAGACCTGAGGGCCTCCCCCACCACACACCCTGCACGCCACACGCATCTTCCTATTTCAGCTCCTGGGACAGAGGACGACCATCTTCTGTCGACTGAGAAGGTAAACAGTCTTCAGACTAGCAGAACCCAAGAACTTCTGCTGTGAGAAGAAAATTCCATCTGTCCTGTGAAGTGCCATTTCTAGATGGTTCTTATGGATCCAAGAGCCAGGTTTGCAGAGTGAATGGTCCCATCTTCTTTTACAGATAAGGCCACTGAGGCCCTGGATGGGGAAGGGACCTGCCCATAGTCTCCCTGTGTGTCAGGGACAGGATGGGGACCAGAATGAGAATCTAAGACTCTTGCCTCCCCCACCTGGCCTTGTCAGTGAAGTCTTGCCACAGCCTTTTAAGAAGCCACTCACCTAAATCCCATGTCATCAACACTCTTACAGGTAAATGGTTAAGACCAGCACAAGGGCTGTTCTATACAAATGCAAAGCAAATGACAAACACTTACTGCTTCTGAGGGATGTTTCAGAGAAGAGAGCTGCTGGAGAGAGAAGGAGTTGGGTAAAAGATAGGTTGGTGGCCAAGGGGCCAAAGGTCCACTCACGGTCAGGCAGGGTGGAGCGCTCTACCACAGAGCCAAAAGGCCCATCCATGTCTACACCGTGGGACTGTACTGCAAATTCGTATTTGGTGAATGGCTTCAGCCCGCCGATGAGAATGTCTTCACCGGAGCTGTTGAGGCAAGGAATGGTGACTAGTGCTTTCAGCCCATTGACCCAGCAGAGTAAACTCCTTCGAATCTACCGTGTTGTCCCAGCCCCAGCTCCACCCGATTCTGGAAACTGAAACTGCTCCCTGGCATGGGGCCCACTCACACCCACCGAGAAGCCCTACAGCGAGGTCTGGTACCGCTGGTCCATGTCTACTCACAAAGCCAGGCTCCTCCTCCAGGCCCCCTTCCTGGATTAATCCAAGCTATTCCCTACCCAAGGAACCGGTCTCTGATGTAGCTTCCCCTTGGCTTAACCTTGCTTTGGCTGCAACTATATACTTCTGTTGCTTTTGCAGTGATCCCCTGCCAGAGCCGCAGCTCCTCAGGGCAGGAGCTCTGTCTTCCCATCTGTCTGGGGGCTCTCAGGGTAGGGCTGGGCTGTCTCGTCCCCATCACACTGGGAGCCCCCCGAGGTTGGAGAATAGGTCCGTCTTGTATCTTGTTCTCCAAGGGTTGAGTATAAGGCTCTCTTGTGAGGGGATGGGATAGATGGACAGTCCTTTTCTACCTGTTACCATCAGGCCAGACAGCAAGGAAGCAGACCCTGTGCAGACCCTTGATGTGCCCCCAGTGTCAGAGGTGAACAGTGAAATGTCCCCCTCCCCACAGCCACCTGCTTCCCTATCCCCACCTCCACCTACTCCTCCTCCCCGCTTACAGCATCAGTGCCTCTCCCCCACCTGGTGTAATAGGTGACCAAGGAGGCATTCCTGAGTCCCCAAGGGCTGAAGCGCACTGTGTAGTTGACAATCTTGACTGTGGTGAAGTCTGGCTTTTTCCACCGAAGCCAAATGGACGTGGAGCTGTTTGACTCTGCGTGGACGTGGGCAGGTGGCAAGGGTGGCCCCCTCTGGATGGGGAGGTCTGGAAGGTGAAGAGTGTGGGAAGGGCGAGAGGCCAGTCACCCTTACATATGTACAGTGGTTAACTCTCCCCAAGACACCTTCCCCTACTCTGTCCCTTCTGATCCTGTGAGTTGGGTGGCATCATTCCCACTCCATAGATGAGGAAACTGAGGTTTCCAAGAATTTAAGAGACTTTTGCCAAGGCCGTACATATAGCAGACCATGAAACACTAGTATGTAAGAACGTGGTAGAAAGAAGTAGCAATCATGGTAGTTAAGAGCATAGACTCTGGAGCCAGATTGCCTTGGTTCAAATTCCAGCTCTGTCACTTACTAGCTGTGTGACCTTGAACAAGTTACTTAAACTCTCTGTGCCCCCATCCCTATTCTGTAGAGTGGGGCTGATAATAGTACCTACCTCATAGGATTGTTATGAGTAATAAATTAGTATTTGTGAAGTAGACAGAAAAGTGTCTGGCATACAGAAAGTACTCTGTGATAAGTATTTATTATATACACATAAAATCAAATAAACTCCATGAGTGCAGGTACCTTTTTTTTGTTGTTCACCACTAAATTCCCAGAACAGAGCTGGCACGTAGTAGACAGTAAATATTTGCTGAACGAATGAATGAACAAACTAGAATTAGAACCCAGGTTTCTTGGCTCCTGGTTGAATGCTCCTTCCACTAAGCCACATGGTTAAAAGTCAGCCTGGGGAGTTAGGGACAAGGGAGTGTCATGATGGTCAGCCAAGGTGTCCCATACAGGGCCACAAGCCATGAACTGCAGTGGACAGACTTCTGTCTGGGAACCAGGAGTCCTGGTTCTAGTCTCAGCTCCGTGTGACCTTGGATGAGTCCCTTTACCTCTCTGAGCCCTTGTGTCCTGGTGGGCCACATAGGGACACTCTCCCTGCTTATCATCCAGAGTTGAGTGATAATATGATAGACAAGGTGATACGGGTAAAGATGTTTTAAAAAATTGTTTTAAGGCCAAACTTGGGGTCAGGAGTCACTGATCCACCAAGGGGCCTCTCTCTGTCCAAACCTTTCAAATGAGCACCTGCTCACAGACAACGAACATATGGTAACAGGCCTAAAAGTGTACTAACTGGAGCTTTGTATGGAGCTTCTCTACAACAGAGGCTGTCTGGAGCTACAGAGGACTACAGACACTAGGAGAATAGGTTTGAGGGTTGGGCTGAGGCTAGCAGAATGCCTCAGAGCAGAGGGAGAAGCAGCAGCACACAGACCCCTGACCTGAGCCCCAGGCTGCCTTGCCCCCAGCCACCCTCACCTGGCGTGGGAGCCTTCTCCGTCTTGCCCTTCCACACCGCTGCATAGCCATCCTCATGCTTGTTGAATGCCACGAGCTTCACCTCGTACAGCTGGCCAGGAACTAGGGAAAGTCACAGGGTCGCTCACTGGCTAGATGGACCTCTAGGGTCACTCCCCGGCCCCAGAGAGACTTCCTGCATTTAGCTTGGCCCCTTGTCTGCCTCGGCCCTTCCTCCTCCCCCCAGCCCTCCTCACCTAGCTGGGTCAGCTCATACTGCTTCACTTTCTTCTTGAGCCGGACAGGCCCCACATCCCAAGCCTGGTCTCCACGGCCCCCTGGGGGGCTCTCGCCATTGGCCTCCTCCTCGGCCCCCACCTCCCGCCAGTACAGTTTGTAGCCAGAGATCTGGGCAGGGTGAGGGGGTGGCTGCCATGACACCACCAGGGACTCCATCCTTGCCCGCACCTTCAACTCTGCAGGGGCAAACGGGACTGCAGGCAGATGTGTCAGGTGGGAAAAAGGGTACCCAGAGTGGGAGACAAAGGGAAGGGGGCCAGGGATGAGAGCGGGGAGGAGGCAGGAGGAAGCAAAAAGCAGGAAGACACTCGTTCAGTGAGATCCTTGCCAGCGTCCCCCCAACCCATCAGTATTCAGTCACTCAAGCACCCTAAGTGCCAGGCAGACCAGGTCTACAGTGACCCCACTGTTGTACAAGCACAGAGTGCTGGGGATACAGGTGTTGCCTGGGCATTGACAAAGAACACCTGGGGCAGGCTTACAGTACTTGGCCCAGAGCAGGGCTCTATATGAATAGAATGAACAAATGTATAGATACTGTCAGGGAGGGGGTTTAGGGGATGCTGAGGCTGGAAAGAGGGGTGCAGCCAGAGCGGAGAGCTCGCGAGTGTCAGACACTGTTCTGAACGCTTTGCCTGTGTATTTTAACATGATTCTCACTACTCTATAAAAGAGCTAAAATTCTATCATCCCCATCTGACAGATAAGAAAACTGAGGCTCAGAGAAGTTAAGTAACTTTCCCACGGCCACAGGTAGTATGTGCACCAGGTTTTGTATTCAGCTCCAGTCTGTATTAATCGTTCTACTATACGGCCTCTCAATGAAAACAACAATCATAATAACCATAATACAGTGGGCTTTTATTCTGTACTAAGCACTTTGTTCACATTATATCATTAATCTTTGCTCCCTCCCTTGAAGTAGATGAAGACTCAGAGTTGTGAATGGTTTGTCCAAGATCACACAATAGATAGAAGAAGGCAGACTTGAGACGGCCATTGGCCTCTGTGCCCCGGCCTCCCTCATTTGGTGTCATGGATTGAATTATGTGCTCCCAAAAATGTGTGTATCAATTTGGCTGGGCCATGATTTCCAGTATTGTGTGATTTTCCTATATGTTGTAAATCCTGCCTCTATGATGTTAATGAAGGAGCATGGGCAGCAGTTGTGTTACTGAGGCAGGACTCATTCTACAAGACTGGATTGTGTCTGGAGGCAATCTCTAGAGATACAAAAGAAAGAAGCAAGCAGAGAGACGAGGGGACCTCACACCACCAAGAAAGCAGTGCTGGGAGCAGAGCGTGTTCTTTGGACCTGGAGTCCCTGCGCAGAGAAGCACTTAGTCCAGGGGAACATTGATGAGAAGGCCTACAGAGAGAGAAAGCCTTCCCCTGGAGCTGACGTCCTGACTTTGGGCTTTTAGCCTACTTTACTGTGAGGAAATTTCTCTTTGTTAAAGCCATGTACTTGTGGTATTTCTGTTATAGCAGCACTAGATGACTAAGACACCTGGCAAGCAGTGGGGAGCCATGGCATGTATCTGACAGAGGGGGATGGTGGGGCGCTGGGTACTAAGGCACACATACACCCACACAGTCACTCACACCACTCGCCCTGTCCCCGTGACCCCGTACCGTGGCTCTGGTTGTGCATACTGGGCACCCTATGCTGGGTCCACTGGGAGGGAGTCCCATAGCCTGCGCCTGTGCCAGCCGAGATCCGTACTCGATACACCTTGTTGGGCTGAAGCGAGTTCAGCGTAAGCTCTGTCTGATTCCCTGGCACCTCAGTGGAGAAAATCTGATCTGCTGGGAGAGGAAAGAGGGCTGCCGGATGGCCACCTGAGGACCATGGCCCCTAGACTCCCTCCACCAACTCCTCCACTTCACATCCTAGTTCCTCTGCGTCCACCGGAGCCTGAGGTCCTCTCAGCACTGACTGTGCAGACACCACAGCACTCAATTTCCTTTGACTCTCCCCACCCAGCTCAGGTCCCCAGCCGCTGTAACCAACCCTTCACATGAATGATTCCCGACCATGGGAAGCCTGCACCCTGTCCCCACTCACCTTCCTTTCCCAAACCATACTCTATCTTGTACTTCACCACGTGCCCATTGCTCAGGCCAGGAGGCAGGGGCAGCCACGCCACCCTGATGTCCGAGGGGCTGGGGCTGGACAGGGAGAGCTGGGGTGCTGCGCCGGGGACTAAGACAGAGAACATCAGCATAAGCCTGGACTTGGAAGGTGAGGTCCTGGGGCGGTTTGTCCTAGTCACACAGCAAGTCATTAGCAGGACCAAGACCAGGATCTGAGAGAGTAAGGGGGCTTTTCAGGGGAGCCCCATGCTGGAGGATGAGGGGACTGGGCCCCAGAGATTCCCAAAGTCCTGGTGTGATGTTGCTTGTGTGAGGAGAGGGCATCCCTTCAACCTGAAGCTAGAGCAAGATTTGGGGCACAGTCTTCCACATACAATGGGTTAATGTCACCAGCCCCTACCCTGACATGGGTGTTGGGGAGAAGGGGTATAGGATATAAGGAAGCACAAGACCTGGGCTTGAACCTCAGCTGTGCTATAACCTTGGGCAAGTCACTCTCCTCGTTTGGGCCTCAGTAAATTGGGAAGAAGAATCCTTACCCACACCCTTAAGAGTACAAAATACGACACGAGGCAGGTAAAGGCACCTTGGTGTGCACTAGTAAAAAGAAGCCAGACCACCATCCCCAGGGGATTCTCTGGGCAGGTCAGAACCTACCGTCATCCAGTGTGTGGACCAGCACTGGGGCTGAGGTGCGGCTGGCCCCCAGCTGGGAGTATGCCACTACATAGAATTCGTAGTCGGTGTTGGGCTCCAGGTCTCGAACTTGTAGCTCTGTGGTGTCATTGTTCACTGCAAACTGGTACTCCACATTGTCTATGCCTGGGATGGTGACATACGGGGCAAGGGGACTGTCACCCAGTCACCAGCCAGCAGGAAGCTTTCTAGGTATCCCTCAGATTGTGCCAGCCTCTGGAGTAGTCTGTTTTAGCTAAACCATCCCAGATAATCTCCTGAGCGAGAGCATGTAAACTCCCCTGGCTTCTAGTTCCACTGTATTAATTCCTTTGCCGGTTAGGAAGTTCTTTGTGACCTTTCATTAAAGTGACTGTTGCTGAAGTCAGAAAGCAGGGGTGGGAGGTGGCTCCTGAGATCCCCTGGCATTTCCTCTGGGAGGAGAAGCACCCTCTCCCTCCTCCCTCAAAAATGTAGCTGAGGAGAAAATGTGCCACACGTGGGTTCCTCCAGCACCAGGCGGAAGAACCATGGCCTAGTCTATTTCTCCTAGGATCCAACCCTATCCCACTCCATCACAAAGGCACCCACCAGTAAACCCTTCAGTCGCCCAACCTGCATCCCTTCCCAGCTCCCACTGCCCCAGGGACGTACCCCGTGCCTTCTGGTAGTGGAGGGAGAAGCCGATGATCTGCTCGCTGTGCAGCTCGGGCCGCTCCCAGGCCACGAGCACCGCGGAGCTGCTCAGCGGCGTGGCCGTGACCCGCGTGGGCGCGCTGGGCAGCCCTTCGCGCACCACCACCGCCAGAGGCGCGGCGGCGCACGCTGTGCCCGCGCCGTTCTCCGCCACACACTGGTAGTAGCCGGCGTCCTGCAGGCCGATCTGGGTGATGACCAAGCTTCCGCCGCCGCCCTGCACCTTGACGCGCCCGTTGGGCCGCAGGGGCGCCCCGTCGTGCAGCCAGCGCAGCGCTGGCCGCGGTTCCCCAGACGCGCGGCACACGAAGCGCGCAGTGCTCGCTCGCGTCCGCGACAGCGCTTCTGGGGCCTGCGAGATGACCGGGGCCGCTGGGGACGGCACGGGGACGCTGACCGTGGGCTCCAGCCACCAGGAGCTCCGCCCTCCCCCAATACCCCAGCCTCGCCCGCCGGGGCGACCCTCATTCCCTTCCAATCACTCCGACTTCTCCCTGATTCACCCCTCCCCAAAATACTCCAGTTCAGCGCAGATCTACCCTCCTCCCCCCACCCCCCGCCATTTACCCCTGTCCCACACTGACCAATCTCCTCCTCTCCCTAATAGACCCCAAGCTTAAAAAAAAAAAAAATTTTTTTTTCCTCAGCCTCCCCTACATTATACCCCACCTCCGCCCAGATCTAACCCCACTGCCTGAATAAACTCACCTCTTTTCCCCCTCCCCTCCAATGACGCCCCAACACCCCCCCACCCCTGTTCCCCCGTTATCCCAGCCCTATCCCTGTTTTCTTAGCACCACCCAGACCACGCCTCTATCTCCCCCAATTAACTAGATCCCACCCTGACCACTCTCTCGTCCTCCAATATCTCAGTCCCACCCAGACAAACCCTCCCCACCCCAATCATCTGAAATGCGTCCTAAATCACCCTACTCTTCCCTTCCCGACTCAACTCCTCCCATTCCATCCCCTAATCTCCTCCCACCACCTCCCCTTCCCCAATTACCCAGTCTCATCCCCTTCAAAGCATCCTTACTAGGGACTCCCCTGTGAGCCAGGCCTCCCTAACCGTACCTCCATTCCCTTCCACCCCCAGGATCACCCCTCAGTCCTACTAACACACTCTCCCCTCAGCCCTAGCTAGCCCGCCTCAACCCCGTCCCCTCCCCACCCTCACGCCTCAGGGCCCCCACTTGACCGCCTGCCTCACCCAGCACGCGGAGCTCAGCAGCCGCAGTGGCGAAGTCGCGAGTGCGGGGCTTGTTGGCGCGGCAGACGTAGACGCCAGAATGCCGGGGCTGCGCGCTGGCGATCAGTAGGTTGGTGCGGCCCAAGACAATGACATCGGTGGAGATGGGCTTCCCATCTGGGGGAGGAAAGGGGGACAGCTGCGGCGCTTGGGACTGCCCGTCCCTCCACTCTCCGGAGGAGCTCCAAGCCCCTGTACACACAGGTTAAGTAAACACAAAGTCCCGGGTTGGAATCTCGGTTTATCCACCTGTTTAGCCTGGGACTTCTCTGAGCCCTAGCGTCTCCACCTGTAGAATGGGGAGATAGTCCCTAGCCTGAAGAGCTGC
Organism: Loxodonta africana; assembly: GCF_030014295.1. Taxonomy (NCBI): domain Eukaryota; kingdom Metazoa; phylum Chordata; class Mammalia; order Proboscidea; family Elephantidae; genus Loxodonta; species Loxodonta africana. The sequence goes on along the minus strand of NC_087354.1, from coordinate 50,496,928 downwards.
TGTGAGGGTGAAAAGAATCAGGTCTGTGAGAATCCCTGTCACAGTGCCAGGCACATCATACTTGCTCTGTACACAAGTCAGTTATTACTGTTATCATTATTGTCAAGTTCATTTCTCTCCAGAAGGACATACTCCTCCCCTAGAGCCACAGCCCAGTACATGATGGTAATATCTGACCAGGACCTAAGATTTGAATACCTGCAGGAACTTTTATCTTGATGTATAATGAAAAACATTTAAGAAACCCCTGTCTTCTGGACATGAACAGAATATCCAGAGAAGAAAGACAAATGGCCAAGAAACACAGAACAGCGATCACCCTCACTAGCAAAGAAATCAAAGCACAGGTGCCACTTCTCGTCTGTCAAATTGGGAGTTTTTAAAAGTCATTTGCACTGCTGGTGAAGGGGCAGCTGCTGACGGGGCTGTAAAGGGGCTCCCCCTGGACCTTGAAACCAGTGATTCCACTTGTGGGAACCTGTCCTGGGAGATGATCAGAATTACAGGCAAGAATTTGTGAACAAGGACAATCACTGCAGCATTAACTGGATTGGTGGACAACTGGAAAGGGCTTGAAAATCCAACATCAAATGCTGGGATTATTATTAAAAAAAAAAAAGTTTTTTTTTTTTAATTCATTTCTGAAGACATTTTAAAGATGAGAAAATATTGCTGATATACTGTTGGATGAAAATAGAATTCAGAACTGTAAATTCGGTATGCTGTCAATAAACCTACTGCCGTCGAGGGGAAATATGCAAACGCATTTAAGAATGTGGAAGAAAACACATTTGTATGTTAACAGTTTTTATGTCCGGGTGGTGGCTTATTTTCTGGCTTCTGTCTTTTCCTAGTTTTCTACAATGAACACGTATGGCTTTTGCAGTCAGGAAAAAACAATAACAACAAAAGAATGCTGCACTTCCTCAACTTAGTAAAGTAGGTGGCTGGAAGGGGAAGAGTGCCTGGGGTCAGGAATGCTGTCCTTTTCCAGCCCTCCTTTTCCCAGTCTCTAGGAAAGCCTTAGCGGTTTCTCCCAGTGAGTTCCCAGGAAGGACCTCGGTGTCAGGATGGTCCAGGCGAGCAATCCTCCAACCTTTACGGTGTGCACAAATCACAGAATCCCAGGGGATCTTGTTAAGATGCAGACGCCTGGGGCAGGGCCTGAGCTTCTGCATTTCTAACTAGCGGCAGGTCGCAAGTCCCAGGACCCACTTTCAGTAACAAGGACCTCGGGCAATTGTTAAACCTTGCGATTCCTGGGTCACAACTCTCCAGGGGCCAAGGGAGGGAGCCTACAGTTTTAACAAGCTCCCTAGGTGATTCTGATGGCCGGTCTGGATTTGAGAAACATTGATATTAGGACTTCTGGGCGACATTACAGGCTTACCCCAATAATAGTCAGATGGCCTGCTGGCCCCTGGGATCCCACTAACTAGGCAAGTGTCACAAATCCCTTGAGGTGATGCAGGTGGGGGAGGCACAAAGATACTAGCACTCTTCTATTTCATCAGTTCAGTGTATATATATATATATATATATATATATATATATATATATATATATATATATATGTACTCTCTTTTGAATGTAGAGACTTATAACAAGGAGGCAGTGGAGGGTGATAGAATGAGCCAGGGAAGAAGGGTAAAGAGAGCTGGGTTCAAGACCTGTGTCTGCCATTAATTTGGGACGAAACCAAAAACCAAACCTGTCGCCATCAAGCTGATTCTGATTCATGGTGACCTCGTGTGTAACAGAGTAGAACTGCTCCATAGAGTTTTCTTGGCTGTAATCTTTATAAAGGAGCCCTAGCGTTTTTTTTAGTGGCACGGTGGTTAAGAGCCCTGCTGCTAACCAAAAGGTCAGCAGTTTGAGTTCCACCAGCTGCTCCTTGGAAACCCTATAGCGCAGTTTCACTCTGTCCTATGGGGTCGCTATGACCCTATAGCGCAGTTCCACTCTGTCCTGTGGGGTCGCTATGACCCCATAGCGCAGTTCCACTCTGTCCTATAGAGTCGCTATGACCCTAGCGCAGTTCCACTCTGTCCTGTAGGGGTCGCTATGAGTCAGAATCGACTGGATGGCAATGGTTTGGTTTGGAACCTTTACAGAAGCAGATCTCCAGGGCTTTCCTCCGCGGCACCACTGAGTAGGATCGAACCACCAACCTTTAGGTGAGTAGTTGATCACAAACCACTTGTACCACCCAGGTGTCTTAATTTGGACAAATCACTTCTCATCGGCAAATGGAAACAATAATCCTTGCCTTCCTTCCTCACAGGACTGCAAGGAGTGTTGTACCTGAAACATAAGGCTCTGAAGTTTGGGTGGTGGCTCTGTCACCTGCCTCTCTGAAAGTCAGCTTCCTTCTCAGGGAAGAATGGTCCTGGCCCCTGCTCTCCTTAGAGGGCTCTTGGAAGGCTCTGACAGGAGAATGGGTGTGAATGTGCTAAGCAGACCAAAAAGTGCTGTTTGGCTCAGAGCTCTTGCTGCCCTGATAGCATTTCCGGTGACTCAGCCCCACTTGGCGTTAATTGCTCACTGCCTGATACGGTCAAACCTCTTTTCACGGCTCTGTGTCTTATCTCCCTCACCCAGACTATGAGTTCGGAGGACAGGGTGTGTGTCTCTCTCATCTGTGTATTTATTCACTGGGCCCAGCAGAATGCCAGGCCCACAAAGGCAGAAGCACGCTGGGGTAGACCAGGCGCCGGCTTTGTAGTCAAAGGGAACAGCTCCACCGGACTTGCTGGCTGTGGGACACCCTCACAGCTCTCAAACTTGAGCACTGTTGTGAGGAACCACAATGAGTAAAGTGGAGAACCTAGCACAGTGCCTGTCCTATTTAGGGTCTCAGTAGTGATTTTGTGAATGGCAGACTCCTCGTGCTTTGTAAAGGAAAAATGCTACACAGATGGGATAGTTAAGCGTGTTCCCCAGCAGCTCGGCCTTGCTTTCCAGCCACACTCAGCCCTGGGAGAGGAATTCCCACCACATGAGAAGGTGATTGTTCACCAGAGCAGTCCCTTATAGCTCCCTAACTTGGGGCGCATGTGAGATGCCACACCCCACCTTTCCAATGCCCCCTCCCCTCTACGTCTGCCCCTTCACTCACCCTGTCGGACCCAGGACACAAAAGGGGTGGGATCGGCCGAGGCCACACACTCCATCACCACACTCTGACCAGACACCACAGTGGTGTTCTCCGGGGCTGCCACGATGACCACGTCCTGCTGCCTGGTGGGTGCCAGGGACCCTGGAGAGAGAGCAAGCCAGCAGGCACCCTTACCGTTATGTATCTTCACACGCAGTGTCTCACCTGACGCTCTCAGTAACCTGGTGAGGCAGGTGGGCAGGGAGCCACAATAGCAGATCTGACAGCAATTTAAGAGATGGGGAAAGTGAGACCCAAAGTCACAGAGTCACACAGCAGAGCTGAGACTGGAACTCAGGGCCAGGGGAAGAATAACCTGACCTCTGATTCAGCATCAGAAAAATGACTGGACAGACCCATACCTGCCCCATTCCTCCATCCCAAACTAATCCACTCGCCTGGCAGAGAACCATCAGGGTCACGGGCAAAGCCCTGGACTTAGAGTCAATGGTCTTAGTTCCTAGTGCCAGCACTGTCACTAATGTGTGTGTGACTGTAGGCAAGCCCCTTCCCCAAAGGACTTCAGGTTCCCCACAAACAAAAAGTGGGGGTGCGCTTGGGCTCGGGTTTCTGCCAGCTAGGCAGCTCTTTGAGCTGGGATTCTCTGCCCAGTTCTCAGTGTGACCCTGGCCCCCTGGGACAGCATAGTGAATACCTTGTTTGTCCAGCAGGTGGCAGCAGAGACCCCAGGCTCAGGTGGGTATCTAGAGTGAGTGGTCACCAACTAAGTGGGAAATGGGGATTGGGGGTAGGAGAAGGGTGACTGGCAGAGGGAGGCCAGTGCGGGGGCCTTTCTGGGAGGCCCGAGGTAAGAGCTGTTGAACATCCGCTAGGTGCCAGGCATTTTACTCTCTTATATCAGATATTCTCACAACCACCCTGGAGCTGGACATTTGATAAGGAGCCCAGGGTTACACAGATGGTGAGTAGAGAAGCCAGGATTCAAACCAGGTCTTTCTGACCCCAAAGCCTGAGCCCTTCCTACGTGGTTACCCTGGGACAGAAGCTTTTCAGTGAAATGGAGAGAAGGACTGCAGCACTAGGCGATGGGGGCCCAGGCTTCTCTTCACAGGAGACACCCCAGAGGGAATCCCTCACTGCCCGGGGCCCTCTGGGTACAGGGAGCGGAAGGAGAGAAAGGGCTTCAGGGCACTGACAGACCTCTCTCAGATACCTCCCCTCCCCACTCCCGTCCCCAGCCTTGAATGCTCTGTCCAACCCAAGGGAACAGAGGTTCCACAGGAAGTGGGGAGTCCTGGGCTGGGATTCCTGAGATTTGGTCTCCAGCCTGTTCTATCTCTGACTTGCTGGGTGGCTCTTGCCCCACTGGGCTTCATTGCCTCACCTGCCCAGTGGGACTCACACCCCTTCACCTAATTAGTCTTCGATGGACTGATATCCCTTCACCTATCTGAAGGCAGGGGCTGGACCTCTTGAGGACCCTCCTAGCTCTGAGGCGGCTGACTCAGGAAACCAGGTTTCTCTCCCCCTCCTTGCCAGCTCCCTTACCTCTAGGGGCCACACTGAGTACAGCCTCCTGGCTGAGGCGCTGGTGAGCTGAGTTGGTGGCCACGCAGCGGTAGGAGCCTGCGTCGCTCTCCTGAATGTCCAGGATCTGGAGGACGCCGTTGGGAAGAGTGATGAGCCTTGGAAAGGGGGAAGAGGGCGGTTGTGAGGTGGGCAGGGTCCCGGGGGCAGGGCGGTGGTGCCCCAACTGGGCCTATCTCCCACTCCAGTCTGAAATACCTAGAGCATTTCACTTTCAAGCATCATTCATAAAAAAGAAATGCAAATTAAAACTACAAGATACCATCTTCACCTCCCAGACAGGCAAAGGTCAGAAGGTTTAATAACACCCGTGTGGATGAGAGGAGAGAGGCAAGACCCTCTGGCTTTGTTGGTGGCCATGCTGACAGATACACCCTTATTCAAGAATAAGTTGGTTGATATCTCAAAATCACAACTGCACCTAACAATGAATGTATTTCGGTTGTGTATACTGCAATCGAGAAGAAATGTTAAAAACAGAAAAAACACCTACCTTTTGATCCAGAAATGCCACCGCTAGGACTTTATCCCACAGATACCTTCATATATGTGTGCAAAAACCTATGTTTAATGATACTCACTTCAGCACTGTATGTAATAGCAAAAGACTGGATACAACCCAAGTGTCCATCTGTAGGGCAGGCACTGGCTAAATCAGTTTAGGTACATTCATACAATGGATCCTGGGCAGTTGTTAAAAGGAGATATGTAGAGAAACTGGGACCCTCATCTATTGCTGGTAGGATTATAAAATGGTGCAGCTGCTGTTAAAAACAGTTTGGCTGTCCCTCAGAAGGTTAAACACAGAATTACCATATAACCCAGCAATTCCCCTCCTAGGTATATACCCAGAAGACTTGAAAGCAGGGACTCAGACACTTGTACACCAGTGTTCACTGCAGCATTATTCACAACAGCCAGTAGGTGTAAACAAGTCAAGCGTCCATCAGCAGATGAATGGATAAACAAAAGTGGTGTATCCACGCAATGAAATATTAGTCAGCCATAAAGAGAAACGAAGTTCTGATACATGCTATGACATGGAAGAACCTTGAAAACATTATGCTGAATGAAATCAGCCAGCTACAAAAGGACAAATATCATGATCCCACTTATATGAAATATTTAGAGTCGACAAAGGCATAGAGCCCAAAGTTTATTAGTGGTTACCAGCTGAGAGTGGGAGGAGGAAGCAGGGAGTTATTGCTTAAGGGGTATTGAGTTTCTCTGAAGGGGAATGAAAAAACTTGGAAGCAGATAGTGGTGAGGATTGCACAACATGAAGAATGTAATGAATATTACTGAATTGTGCACATAAAAACGGTTCAAGTGGCAAGTGTCTTGTTGAGGAGGAGGCAGCTCCCCTTGTGCTAATACAAGAGAATCTCCAAAATGTGTTTGGTGCAGAACGACGTGTGGGGATGTGTATGTATATACGCTTGTACATGCACAGAATATCCCTGGGAACGGTGGTGGTCTCTGGGGAGGGGATCTGGGATCCTGGAATCCGAGGGTGGGAGACTCACTCTTCATTGTATACCCTTCCACAGAGTTTGAATGTTTTCACTCTCTGTCTGTATTACATCCTTCCTCTCCTGATAAAATAAATCCCTTCTACTTACTCACACTATCCTATCTGACCCTCAAAACAAGCCCAAGAGATAGAGGGAGATCACAACCCCCATTTTACTGGTGACCAAACAGGCTAGCAGGATGTAGAATATTTTCCTAGGGTCTTGCAAAGGAGCCCTGGTGGGCAGTGGTTAAGCACTTGACTGCTAACTGAAAGGTGGGTGATTTGAACCCACCAGCTGCTCCAAGGGAGAAAGCTGTGGCGATCTGCTTCCATAAATATTACAGCCTTGGAAACCCTAAGGGGCAGTTCTGCTCTGTCCTACAGGGTTGCTATGAGTTGGAATTGACTCGATGGCACCTAGTAACAAGGCAGAAGCAGAGTTAAAACTTGAATCCAGGTTTCCTGGTGCCAAACCCCACGTTCTTCCCCCCTTCCCTGTCTCAGCACCCACCATCAGATGGCTGAGGATGCCCTGGAGGGGGTGAGTCCCCAGTGTGCTCCTGTCAACAGGCACCTTACCTAGGAAGGGAGGGGATGGATGAGGGTGCTGTTTTCTGACATCACAGTTAGAAGACTAGAAAGGCCCAGAGACTTTGCTGGAGAGACGTGTACTCCAGGGCAGGGAGGTCTCCGTGGGGGTTGAGAGGTGGGGAGCACAGTGGGCTCTGGCTCAGGCAGGGGGTGAGTGGGTTCCCCCTGAGTCCACTGACTGTAATCCTGCAGGGTCAGCTCCAGGTTAAGTCCTAGCTTCTCAATAGAGCAAATGGTGCTGGAGCCTGGGGTGGAGGCTGGGTATGGTCAGAGGGAACAAGACAGCTCTGCAGTCTGTGGAAATCCTTCCACTCATGGGAAACCAGGTTCTTCCCCACCCTAGTATGAGAAAATATAAACATGCGAGAGGAGAACTAGCTCAAGGGTTGGGGGGGCGGGGCGGAAACAGTTGGCTGTTGAGTCGACTCCAACTGAAGGAAACCCTAAGTGTATGCAGTAGAACTGTGCTCCATTGGGTTTTCAGTGGCTGATTTTTTGGAAGTATATTGCCAGGCCTTTCTTCCAAGGTGCCTCTGGGTAGACTCGAACCTCCAACCTTTCTGTTAGCATCTCAGCACGTTAACCATTTGCACCAACTCTTCTGTGGAAGGAAAACCCTTTGCCATCAAGTTGATTCTGACTCATATAGACCTTATAGGACAGAGTAGAAGCGCCCATAGGGTTTCTAAGGAGTGGCTGGTGGATTCAAACTGCTGACCTTTTGGTTAGCAGCTGTAACCCTTAACCACTGCACCACCAGGGCTCCCTGTGGGAGGAACGGCGCTGGGAGTTCCAGCCACAGCTGCTTTGGCTTGACAGGGATTTAGAGGGAAAAAATAAGCCTGCATCACTTCATCCCACAGGCAAACCCACCTCTGCCCCCAGCCTCTTACCCTTAGCTCCAGTGGCTGCCCCTGTGGGTTTGGCCACATCGTGCTGGGGCCAAACAAGGGGAAGGGGACGGGCAGGCTAGCAGTGGTTGAAGGTGATATCCTGGGCCAGGACCCAGCCTGCTGCCATGGAAAAATTGATGGGTAAGGACAGGTGGGGGAAGGGCAAACAGGACCCATCGGGGAAACAAGGTTCCCTCACCTCCACACCAGGCCTCCACCAACTCATACTCTGGCTCCAGCAACCTTCTTCCTTCCCTCTCCCACTTCAGTTTTGCTAGCCAACTGTGCCTGTAGTGTTCCCACCAGGAACTGCCTACTCTTTCTAATCCCGAACTTCCATGGTCCCCAAGAGCCCACATCTCCTTTGACAAGTGATACTTCCTTAATTATGTCTATTCAGTGAATGAGTGGATACCGTTCCCTGCACACGGTACTGTTGTCGCCGTCAATAAAGGAGCAACGTTCATCTAAGACTTTGTTTTGTTGAAATGTGTTCAGGAGTTCTGTCCTTGGAAAGCTGTCCGGGATATTATTGGATAGTGGGAAAAAAAAGTCACATTGCTTATGAAGCAATTCCATTTTTGGAAAATAAATAAATGATACGTGTTAGGATACACACAGAAGTCAAGGGGTGGTAAAGCTTATATCATTCCCAGGGGTTTTCTCTGGGAGTGGGGTTACTGGGGATTCTTATTTATTATGTTCTTGTTGTTTTTCTTTACAGTGAATATGCAGTCGTTTGGAAATATATTAAAATTAAAGCAAAGAGCAGGTGCCCCTGTACACTTTGTCCTGTAACTCCAGGCTCTGACATAGAAGCTGCTGTGGCTATATGAAGAATGAACTGGTTCCCACCTACATGACTTTAGTAAGTGACATCACATGTCTGGGCCTTAGGCTTCTCATCTGAAAAATGGGTTAAATCACTCCTGCCCTGTCTAGTCATGCCCCTAACCCTCTTGATGTGCTCTGAGACTCATACAGATAACAGACATAAACACGATTTATGAGCTGTCAGCTCTAAGCACATGTTTACAATGGTGTAAACCATATGCATATTTTAAAAGACTGGAAAAGAACACTCAAAAGCATCATTATTGTGTTCAGTTGGTAGGTGACTTTTTTTTCCTGTCTGTAAAGTTGGAATATTTCATCATTTAAAAACAAATACAAGTTTCAAATAAAACAAAATAACTACTTCTAGAATGAAAACAACCTTGATTCAAAAAGAAGCGGGACTATTCTTTTTGTAAGCCCAAACCTGAGCCTGCTACCCCATCCCCAAAAGGCCACTTGGGGCCGGGGATTCAAGGACGCAAAAGAAATGACACAGCTGCTCTGAGTTTCCCAGTGACCAAGGAGCCCTCACCCTAAGCCCTTGAGAGATCCACCCAGGGAAATGGGACGCTAGACAAGGGTCACAGGAGGTTGATGACATGATGAACCCTGGAAATGGGTAGAGCAGGAGGCTGGACTAGGGAGCCCATGTTATGCAAGTCCATTAATTCATGTTTCTTAAAATGTGAATGAGTGGTGATAACAAAGTGATTTCACATGGATCCAGACACACTTTTTTTTTATTCCAGTGGTTATCTGTTTATTTTTATGGCTACCTTCTCTTTAGGGCAAGTGTTGTTGGTTTCCATCAGCTGCAAGGAGATAATATTCCCTTTGAATATGTGTTATAGTTACAGACGAGTGAGTTGATTTAAAAAAAAGTATTAAGTGATTAGATAAATGGTATGGGGTGACAAAAATGATGAAGGTGTTTGTGAATGCCTGAAAATTTGGGAAACTTTGCTGTCATCGATTACTGGTTCCCATGGCAGAAAAAATTATCCCCTATTATTTGCAATTAGCATTAAGGTGAAGGGAGTTGCCTCTGGGTCTAGTCCTCGCCAACTATTCCAAAAATATACACATCTATTCTGACAGAGAGTGTTTATTAGCTGCATGTGTGTGCACCCTACACCCAGGCATATGGTCTCCTTCAAATCACTGGGCTGAATTTATGAATAGCATATTTGTACATGTACTATATCTGGGCATGCACAAAAATACATACCTTGGGCATAATCAAGTCGCTGTTTTTGACATGTCTTTATTTCCCACACAATGTGCTGGGACATGTGAGCCTGGCTTATTTATAGATGAGGATCACTTTTCAGAGGACTTGGGGGCAAACGCTCCAGAGCCCAGGAACTGGCAGCACTGGCCTCCTGGGAGAGTCCCGTGGCTTCACAGGACAACGCCCAAACTAGATGTTGGGGACAAGGTCTGAACCCCGCTGGTTTGCTGAAAGACTTTGGGAAGTCACTTCTCTGTCCTGAACTGCAGTTGGACAATGGAATCTCTAAGCCCACTAGCAGCATGAGCTTCTTCAGACCCTGTGGCTCTCCTGCCCCAACCACCAAGTCACACCTTTGAGGACCTGAGGGTCCTCCACCCTGGGGCTCTGAGTGGATGGGCCTGGATACTGGCTGTGCAACCTGGGGCAAGTTACTTTCATCTCTGACTCTTATTTTCCTCATTTAACAATACAAATAACAATATCTACCATATCTGTATACACAGACCTGGATGTTCATTATATGTTAAGTGCAGAGGTGTGGGGGGAAAGTTGTACACCAATATAATCCTATTTTTGTTTTTGAAAAGATAATTGAACAAAAAAACAATAGGAACAGATTAACCCAAGTTTTTCAAGAGAACGGTTATAGAAAGTATAGGAAAAAAGTCTGGAAGGACAGACATCAAAATTAGCAGTGGCTTTCTGAGGGTGGTAGGATAATGGGTAATTTTTATTTCTTTTTGTTTATCTAAATTTTAAAAACATATCTGCTAGGAATATATACAAAGAGTAAATAGAGGAAAAATATGAAAAATAATAAATACCTACCTCGAAGGATGATGGGAAGGATGAAACGAGAAAACATATGTAAAGGCTTAGTACGGAGCTCAGCACCGATTAAGTGGTGGCTGCTGTGACTTTGAACATGGGGAGGCTTTTCTGCTGCCTCCCACCCTTTCCAGGACTGTCAGGAGTAGGCTCTCACTTGGTTCTTGCCCAGCTCATTTGCTCTGGGTTCATGGACTCCCAGGAAGCACCCACCAACGGTGGTGAGAGGCCCCTGCATTCAGACAGGCACAGAACTTAAACACGCCAGAGCTAGAAGGGCTCAGGCAGCATTTTCCAAGGCTCACTTCCTAGAATGAGAATCACTCATGGGTTGCTAACAGTGTTATAGGCAAAGTTTTCCAACCTTATTTGATCATGGAAAATTTTTTCAAGAAGCATCTTATGGCCCTAATGTTCTGCAAAGAACAGGATTTAATCCGACTTTTTCATTTTATAGGTGGGGAGAATACGGCTGGGTGAGAAGTGACTTGGCAAGGGTCGATGGGGCTGACTGGTCACCAACGTCAACAGGAACTCCTCTGGATTGACCTCTCGCCCTTCTTCCTCCCTCACAGCTGTCCCAGGGATGTGCCCCGTGACTATTCTTGAAGTGTCTTCTACACGTTCTCCTTCTAGACGTGGGAAGAAGTCAGAGGAGCCGGGACGACCCAACAGTCATGGGAAGGCTAGTCCAGTCCCAAGGGAGCGGAATCTGGAAACCAGCATCTCTCAACGTTTGTAACCCCACCTCCACCCGGGAGGCCAGGAGAGCAAGCGAGCTGCTACCTAAGCTGGAGAGATGTAGGGAGAGGACGGCAGGGTGGCTGTGAAAGGCTCCTGGAGCCACATTTCCAAAGAATCCACGGGGAGATGACCTAGTCATGAGACCAACTCAGAGACCACATATGCAAATGAGCCTTGTGGTTTTTCCAGTCACACTCAATGCACATCCGAATCCCAAACTGGGGATCAGGTCTGGGGTTTGGTTTCCGCTCTTTTTCTACCCCAGAAACTCTCTCTCCTGGGATGGCTCCATCTACTCACTGCCTTTGTGGCGAGAAGGGGGAGGAAGAGACAGGAAGGACCTCCACCACCCATTTGTCAGATGGCTGCACTCCACTGGATGGAACCCATACAGGAAGAGGAATCCTGCATCCAGGGCGAAAACTCTGGTTGTTGTTAGCTGCCGCTGAGTCAGTCCCCCACTCACTGTGACCCCACGCACAAGGAAATGAAATGCTGCCCAGACCATCCCCATGACGGGTTGTGGATCGGATCACTGTGATTCACAGGGTTTTCATTGGCTGGCTTTCGGAACAGATTACCAGACTTTCTTCCTAGTCTGTGTGGAAGCTACACAGAAACCTGCTCAGCATCATGGCGACACACAAGCCTCCTGGGCTAGTGTCAAATCCAGTCAAAACAAACCCTGTCTCCCACATAAAAAAAAGGCGAGAATTCTACCACCGAACCACCACTGCCCTACATCACCCCCTACCCCCCCACCGGAAACTCGAGAGGAACCTTGAAAAGTGAAAACCCTCCCAGCAGCCTCAGGGCCCTGAATGAACAAGAAATATTCTGCCAATGATTCACGATGTGGCCTTGGATAAATCACAGCTCCTCTCTGTGCCCCAGTTTCCTTCTCAGTAAAGCAAGCGACGGGATTAGGCATGCTCTGAAGGGTTCCACCACTAGTCCCCACCCAAGCTCCATAGCTGGATGGGTGGCTTCCTCCCAGGGAGCAAATACTTCTTGTCCAGCTTGTCTTTGGGACCAGAAATGAGCAGAGAGTCAGGCAATGGTTGGCTCCCAACCTGGTTTAGGCAAATGGAGCCCAAGTTTCTGGACAGTGAGGGTCCCAGTTCCTAAGCACATCTCAGAGCCCTCTCTGTTCTGCCCACTGTGACCCACTCCACACTCCCCTTCAGGCACTCACCGAGGTTCCTTGGGCACTGTCACCTGGTCCTTCTCCCAAGTAATGACTGGTGCTGGCAGCCCTTCAATGTGGCATTCAAACCGAGCCGTCCCATTCTCTTCCACCGTCTGGGACTCCGGGTGCAGAGAGAAGCTTCCGAGTGCTGGGGATGAGGACAAAAAGACACAGGCGGGGGCAGGACAGGAGCAGAGAGAGAATAGAGGCAGCGAAACACATGCACACACACATGCACACATGCATACACACGCACGCACGTACAAACATGAGACATAGAAGCACCGAGCAATAGAAGCATACAGCAGAGCAAATTCAGACCAAAAGGACATGTACAGTTGGAGTGAGGTGGCCGGGGGATAAGAAGCGGGGATTACTGGTCAGATGCTGCAAACAGAAAGAATTCCAAAATTCCCCTGCCTAACATCACCATGATGGTCAGACTACAATAAGGTACACACTTCTCCTGGACCAAAAATTACTCATGGTGATCTGTGCCCCCTGAGAGTCACCCGTGGGAGGGGCTGGACTGTGGGGCTTGACTCCACACACTACCTGGGTGGGGGTGGGGCACTCCCGAGGAGGCTCCTGTGTGCCTCTGATACTCTTACCAAGCTTTCTGGTAGGCTTCCTGGAAGAAGCACAAGTCTGGACTCTAGACCTCAAAGGGAAAGCATAGGAGGACCAGGGGAGCGGAGAAGTGGGAAGATAATGGGATACAGAACCGGGAGGGAAATGCCAGGAAGGGACCCCCTGAGCAGGATAGGGGCAGAGAAAAGGGGAGCGAGCTCAAGAAGACAGGCGTTTGTGCAAGTAACTAACTGCAGACCCCACTTCCCACACCCCAGCTCTTCTGGGTCCCAGTCCTAGACCCCAGATGCAGATACTCACTGGTGAGCTTGACCACAGCAGCCTGGCTGGCCACCACTCCCAGAGGGCCACGGGCCAAGCAGGAATAGCTGCCCTCAATGACGCCTGAGTTCCCAGGGCCTGCCTCATCACTGCCATCGAGTGCTGGCCAGGACAGCCACAGGGAGCCGTTGGGCAGCAGGCGCAGGTGGTGGTGCTTGGGCAGGGAGGCCCCATCCTTGCTCCAGGTCACACTGGTGGGGGTTCCAGCAGCGGCCCCCAGACTGCAGTCCAGCACCACAGCCTGCCCCGGGCCCAGGATCACTTGCAGTGGCCCCGCTCCACAGCTCAGCTCTACGGTCTCCTGGGGCAACGTCAGCTCCCCTGCATGGAGGAGGAGGCATGGGCCATCAGGTGTCTGCTCCCACTGCACAAAGCCTCCAGCTTCTGACTCATTGCTCCCCCCTCAGGGGCTGGGGCCACTCGTAGAGAAAGACCTGGGTCTGAACCCTGGCTCTGCCCCTTAGGAACTGTGACCTTGGGTGGACTGTTGCACTTCTTTGTGCCTCTCTTGCCTGCTGCTCCATTTCCTCATCCATAAACAGATACAGCTCAAAGCAGCGTTATTCATAAAAGCCAAAAAGTGAAAACAACTCAGTGTGATGGTTAATGTTACATGTCACCTTGGCTAGGCTATGATTCTCAGTGGTTTGGCAGACCTTGGACTGGCTGATGCTCTGTAATGTAATTATCTTCCATGATGTGATCTGATATGATCAACCAATCAGTTGAAAGGGGGTGTTTCTTTGGGGGTGTGGCCTGCCTCCAGAATATAAATGAACGGTCTGGCAGAGATAGCTTGCTCTCTCTCTCTTTTGGCCCAGCATTCTTCCTGTTGCCTGACCTACGAATCTTAGGATGTAAGCCTGCAGAAGTTTCTGGGCTGCTGCCTGATCTGCAGATTTTGGATTTGCCAGCCCCCCACAATCTTGTGGACCAGCAGAGGTCTCCAGCCTGCTGTCTGATCTACAGATTTGAGAGTTGCCAGCCCCTACAACTGGGTGAGCCATATCCTTGAAGTAGGTCGATCGATCAATCGATCGATCGATCGATCGATCTATCTATCTATCTATCTGTCTATCTATCTGTCTATCTGTCTATCTATCTGTCTATCTATCTGTCTATCTGTCTATCATCTGTCTATCTGTCTATCTATCTATCTATCTGTCTATCTGTCTATCTGTCTATCATCTGTCTATCTATCTATCTATCTATCTATCTATCTATCTATCTATCTATCTATCTATCTATCATCTATCTATCTATCTATGTCCCACTGGCTTTGCTATTCTAGAGATCCCAAACTAAGACACCAAGTGTCCATCAACTGAAGAATGGATAAGCAAAATTGGGTATATCTGTACAATGAAATATTATTCATTCACAAAGGAATGAAGTTGTGATACATGGATGAACCTTCCAAACATGCCAAGTGAAAGAAGTCGGTCACAACAGCCCGCATATTGTATGATTCCGCTGATAATAAATGTTCGGAATAGGCAATTCCACGGAACAGAAAGATTAGTGGTTGCCAGGGGCTAGGGGAAGGCAGCAATTGGGAGTGACTGCTCATGGGTACTAGGGTTCTTTTTGGGGTGATGAAAATGTTCTGGAATTAGATAATGATGATGGTTGAACATTCTTGTGAATATGCAAAAAAACACTGAATTGTATACTTTAAATGGTGTGTTTTATGGTATGTGAATTACATCTCAACATTTATGAAGATACAGTAGTTCTTTCCTCGCCGAGCTGTGGTGAGCACGAAATGAGATGACGTACGGGAAAGGGGTGTTGCACAGTACCTGGCACAGAATGGGGCTCAGCAATGTCATTCCCTCCCCTGGAATCCTACAGATTGTCTTGACTAATGTTACCCAGCCAAAAATATACCGTGGGCTAGAAAAATATAGGATCCAGGAAACATTAAAAGCAAGTTTTACAAGTATAAGAAAGTACGTGTGTATGTGTGTGTGTGTGTGTGAATACACATATATCCTGAATAAACAAAACAAAAATAATTCCAAGCTGGTTTGTTGGTCTGTGGAGCCACCTCAATGAAGGGAAGTTGGATGCTTCCCCCCACCTCCCTCCTTTGGACAAGGCAAATAGATCATGACAGAACAGCTAAGTGCTCTGGGATGCCCATCAGGTAGGGGCTAGACTCAAGCTGGGTTCAGGACAAGCCCAAGGAGAGGCTCCCATGGCTCATTCCAGGCACCTGGGAGACTGAGCCCTGGCAGTCAGTTGCCTCTTCTGCCCCAGAGACTGAAGAAGCTAAGCCAACCACCCTTCCTTCCTGCAGCTAATCTACTCAAGGCCCTGCCTCAAGCGTGAACCAGAACTCAGGTCCCCTGACTCCCAGAGCAGGGCTCTTTTCTCTCCAAAGGCCCCAGAAGAGCCTGCAGACTCCAGTGCTGCCCTTTCCATAAAGAGAAGAGGAAGGGAATGCTATCCCAGGGTCAAGGCAAAACCCCATAAAGGTCAATATTTATCATTTTAACCAACATTTCAGCAAGGCCTAGTACCAATTATTCATAAATGATTGGTTTTTCCAGTTATATCTCCCAAGAGTTGACCTGCTGCCTCCCTGTCCTATAAAAGCTCAATGACCCAAGGTCCCTTCTTATCCTTTGACCTGACTCCTTGCTTCAAAGCAGAGTGACATGTCTAAGAGGGAACCACAGGGAGAGGTGAGAGCAATGGCCAACTCTCTCTACAAGACAGGTCTGGGCTGAGAGAGGCACATGGGGACGTGCAGAAAGCACAGTGATGAAGCCCAGCACTGTCACAGTCTAGCCGTGTGAATTTGGGCCAGTTACCTCCCATTCTAAGCCTCAGTTTACTCGAATGTAGTGGGTGATCTCTGAGAGTCTATGATTTTACAATTCAGTGGTCTGGACATGCCCATTCCTGGATGAATATATAACAGCTTCTGGACACACACATCAAACCATAGACACAGTCTCCACACCTGAGCAAAGCCACCTCAGTCTCTGACATGCTCATCAACACCTGGCCACACATATGCCAATGCTTAGAACCCCTGCCAGACAGCATGTCCCCAGGCATCCTTCCCAATACCCCTAAGGAGAATGAGAATGAGGGAGAAGTCCCGACTGGCCAAGACAAGGAGACTGGGGCACAGGCTAAGGCCCTCACGCTGCCCTGGGATGGACAGACGGGGCCAGGACAGGTTCTCTGCCTTTTCAATCCTTCAGAAAGGATCCACCAGGCTCCTCCTGCTGTACAGCTGGGCTCAGCATTACTACCGGGGACAGGGAGGAGAAGGCAGCCCTAGCCCTCACCTGAGTTTTGTTCTAATTGTAGTCACAACACTGCAGGCCCTTGCTATGGTAGAAAAGCATTTGACCTTGGGGTGGATGATCAAGGTTCTAGACTTGCTCTACCTACTAGCTGTGTGACAAGTCACTTCACCTCTCTGGGCCTCAGTTTCCGCATGTGTAAAATGGAGATGATCCTAGCTTGTGAGGATTAAACAAGATGATGTATGTCAGGGCCCTGGCCCTGAGCCAGTGGACATCACTCGACTGAGAGCTCTCTCTTTAAGGCACTTCATAAGCTGTAAAGGCCTATACAAAGGCTAATTGCTGATCTTAACGCCCAGTTCCTTCTATCTCTAAGGCCCTAGATCCCACGATTCAAGAACAGGGTAGGGGAAAGCAAGGCCGGGCTCTCCGCCCAGTGGCTTCCAACCGCCCTGATCCAGCCGCTGAGCTGGATTTGGGTTTCGGGGGGAAAAGCCCCACACAACATGAATCTCAGAGCCCTCTGGCGGCCTCCCCGCCCCCCAAAGCATGTCCGGGGCTTGGAAAATCCCCTGCCGCGCTGAACAAACAATGTGAACAGTTGGGGCCCTGAGCAGCTGCTGGATATGTCAGCATCCCAGGCTCTGGCGGGCAGGACAGCGGCCAGAGGGGCTGGCGGCTGGCTGGGGAGCAGAGGAGGCTCCAGTTCCCTTCCTGAATATTCATGGGGCAGCAGATGTCTCCGTTCCCCACCTCTGAGGAACCCCACAAGGCAGAACAGGGAAACCAGAATATAGACGCGGGGAGAACTGGGGTTCCCCTCAGAGACCAGCAGAGCTGTGCCAGGGGCCCAGGAAGGCCTGTTTTAGTGAAAGTGTTTGCTAAGCCCGAGATTGGTCATTTTACAGATGGGGAAATTGAGGCCCTAAGGGGCATCTCATTTCTCTGGGAGATAGTCTGGAGAAGCTGCTCCTTCTTTGACCTCTGAAGGTAAGCCTAGTCCTGAGGAGACAGTTGCTCCCAAACTAGGGAGTCTCTCTGCCTCAGTGCACAGCCCAACTTCTGTGCCCAGGAGATGCATCCTTTGGGGTTCAGCTCAGATGCCAGCCCCTGTGAAGCCGCCTTCCCCGATGGAGTATTTCTGAGTCTCACATCACAGGGCAGCTTGGAGGTTCCTTCCCCATCCTTCCTCTTGCCAAGACAGACAACGGAATGTGACCCGACAAGCTCTGGTTTAGAAACAGAGTCCTGCTTCTAGGTCCAGTCATGTCTCGTATGACCTTGGGTTGGTCACTTTCCTCCTCTCAGCCTCAGTTTCCCTAATGCATAAAAGGAGGAGGTGCCGCACCTGTCAGGCATTGTCACGAAAATTCTCCTCACAGCTGAGGAAGACGTACTTAGGAGGTTTCACTGACCACCCCGAATGTTTTTCTTTTTAAACCACTGGCACATTTTGCATTCTGCTCTATAACATAGCAACGTTTGTTCTACTATAAACGTGGTTCCTACACCATCAAATCTTCTCGTAAAAGTGATGTCCTGGGAAGTGGGCCTTGTTTGTGCAGTGGCTTTGTGGCAGACCCCCAAAGCACCTTGCAAGAGCATTTCTTAGACATCCTTCTCGGGACTGAGGTGGGTGTAGGTGCTCAGTGGACCCTTGCTGCCCACCAGCTTTCTGCCTCAAGGGTCCTCCCTCTCCCACAGTCTCCTCAGGACACAGTG
Source organism: Loxodonta africana (assembly GCF_030014295.1). Classification (NCBI taxonomy): domain Eukaryota; kingdom Metazoa; phylum Chordata; class Mammalia; order Proboscidea; family Elephantidae; genus Loxodonta; species Loxodonta africana. Next base: position 50,478,491 of record NC_087354.1, on the reverse strand, counting down.
TTTCTACGCTGGGGAGCCGCAGGGCCATCTCTCACTCTCCTTTCTTCGACATGTTATTTTACCCACTTACAGGATATATTAGATTTTATGAGGCCAACTAGAGCCCAGACAGAAAGGAGGTTCGCTGCTGAGCCCTAGGGCCAGCTCAGGGCTGTTTTGTGGGATTAGTGGGGCCCTGGTGTGAGCTGGGGCCTTGAGGTCAGTTTTTCAGTGAATTCTCAGGAAGGGGGCATGTAGGTGGGGGAGGGGAACAAGGCCACGATGCCTCATTCATTAGGCTAAGAATTTGCCACAAACATCAAACTTCTCGGGGCCCAGCAGGTTTACAACTTGTTTTGGGGCCTAAGGGCAATTCTCCATGACACCCTCACCACTCTCCCTTCTCAGGCGACACAAGTCAGTTTCTTCCAGCAACATCCTTCCCTGCTCCCCAGCTTGGCTACCTCCCCTACCACACACTAAGCCCCTCCCACCAACAGCTGGAAGGAGAGTTTGGGACTGTTGCCTGGGACACAAGGAAGGCCTCGGCCCTCCCTTCATCTGCAACCCTGAGGCCCAGCCAACTGGATGGCAAGGCCAAACTCAGCTTGACCTGGCCCTTGCCTTCCTCCTGCGACCCGCTGCCCCCACCACACCAAACCACTTTCAGTTCTCTGAAAGCACAAGGCTGCTTCAGCCGTTGCTCTGGGTGCCCCCTCTGCCTAGAATAGCTGTACCATCCCCATCTAAGGTTGGCGCCCCTCCTTTTCCTGCCCCAGGGGATCCTGGGCACTAGATCATTGCAATGATCACTACAGTTTTGACTTGCCTTTCTCCCCAACTAGGCACAAACTCTTGGGATTATGTGTTAGTCAGCTTTCTAAACTCCCAGTGCCTACAACAGTGCCTGGCACACAGTACTGTGGCCGTTGAGTCAATTCTGACTCAGGGCAACTCCATGTGTTACAGAGTAGAACTGCTCTATAGGGCTTTCTTGGCTGTAATCTTTATAGAAGCGGAATGCCAGGCCTTTCTTCTGCAGCACTTCTGGGTGGGTTCGAGCCACCAACCTTTAGGTTAGTAGTTGAGTACAAACCATTTGTGCCACCCAGGGACCTTCAGCACATAGCAGGTGCTCAGTAAATACTCCTTGAGTGGAAGAGCAGACAGGCATGTACAGACACACTCAAAAAGATAAGACCCAGACCCACTCATGCTTTTCCAAGCCTCAGTTTCCTTATCTGTAAAAAGAATAGTAATCCCCTTCAAGGCTAGGGATGATGGGCATAAGACATGTGGAAATGCCTAGCATACTGCGTGTTACCTAATAGATGCTTACAAAGCAGAGAGAGCAGCAAGCCCACATGGGAAGAAACCCTGTACTTAAACATTACCAGGGCTGGGGAGCTCACTACCTCACCTGTCATCTCCTGCTGTGTGGCTCAGATGGTTAAAAATGTCTCTCTCCACAGCCTACCTGTACACTGAGCTCACTCCAGAGATCTGTCCTCCAAACTAGATGACAAGGTAATGAGCCGCTTATCCAGCCATCCTGGAGCCTGCACCAGTTTGTCCCTGTCACCTGAGAGACAGCTTACTAATCCTCTGCTTCTCTGACCTCAATGGCCCCACAGCCCCCAAATGCAGAGAGTTCCACTGCTCCAGCAACGGGGGAGCAGTAGTTGGTGGCCGGCTGGCCTAGGAGATAAGGATTCGATTTCTCTGCATGTTGACCCCAGCATATCCTCTCTCCGGTTTTCCTTCCCCGTCATCTCCCATCACTCCCTCTGACCAGGCTGGGGTCCTCTCGCTCAGAGCTGCTCTTACTCCCCCCACGGGGGTGGGGGGCTGGGAGCTCCAGGCCCGCCTGGCAATGACATCTGTTCTACAGCTGGAATTCTGTGTCAAGTCTGGTTACTGTACCTCAGAGACAGTGGGAGCTGAACAGGAGGAGGTGGTGGGGGTGGGTGGAGGAGGGTGGATTCCAGAGCCCAGAGAGATGGACTAAGGGGGGCCAGGCTCAAAGCTGATAACATCTCATTGGCAGGGGTGTGCAGAAAGATGGACTTGGGCATGTGTCTACCAAGTCCCAGGAAAGGGTGACTTCTCTAACCTGGCAATGTACCTCCAAGAGCCAGGTGACCTAGGTCTAGCCCCAGCTCAGTCCCTATCCTATTCCCTAACTTTGGGAAGCCACTACCCTCTTAAGGGTTCAGTTTTCTCATCTGTAAAATGGGGTCAAGCTAAAATTATTTCTAAATTCCTTTCAGCGCTGACATCAATGGGGCTCTAATTCTGAGATTATTTAACTTGCGAGAGGTACTTTTAGGAGCAATGAAAGGAAATGCTAATTCACAAGTAAATGTGTGATTAATTGGATCATGAAAGTACATCAGTACATAGAAAGGTTCAGCTAATCCCTGGGTAAGATTCACTATTAAGCGAAACCCGCAATGCTTGACCTGGTTCCTAACTTCAGAGAGAGGGTCAGAGAGGACCACTTCAACTAAGACACCTCTTGGGTATCTGGCCCGAGAAAGAACGGGGCGGAGGTGTTCCCGGGTGAGGAAGAAGCAGCTCTCAGGTTCTCAGGACCCTCCTGTTACTCACTTGGCTTCCCAGCCACCCATATTCTGACTCAGGTAGAACTTATCTTTATGAGTTGGGTCCAGTCCCCCTCTTCAGGCTCCTTTCTTGGTACTCAGGGCCCTTGTCCCACCCTGCGCCTACCTGCCCCCTCCTACCCCCTTTACTCTGGACTCCAGTCAGACTGAGTTTCTTTCAGGTTTAGGTTAGTCACCTCTGAACCTTTGCACATGCTGTTCTCTCTCTGGAAAATGCTGCCCATCACCCTTCACTCTTCTGCAGGGCTAACTCACCTGCACATTTAGCTCTATTATGCACCATCACTTCCTCCAGGAAGCCCTTCCTGACCTACCCAGGCTGGCTTAGGAGCCTCTGCTCCCAGCATCTTCCACGGCACTGCAGGGTACTAGTTTACCTGTCAGTCTACCCCATCACCAGACTGCAAGCTTTGTACCAGGGACCATGTCTGCCTCCTTATTTCCAAGCACTAGGCACGTGCTGGCCTATAAAAGGTGCTAAATATTTGCTGAATGAATGAAAGACCTCGATCTAGATCAGGTGGCTAATCAGAGCTCTACAGGCTTGCCCCCAGGCCTGCTGGAGCTTTGCACAAAGGGAGTGGGACCCAGGCAGAGCAAAGTGGTTGCTTTAGACACACACACTGCAGCCAAGGGGAGCCCCAGCCGCGCACTCGGCGGCAGGGAGAGGACAGGTCTCAGAGGCAGGGAAGCTGAGCCCCTTGCCCGAGGCCCCAGCGGTACTGGAGGACGCGACGGCGCGGTTCCTCGTTCTGATCCTGCTTTGCTGGACCCTGAGCTCGTTTCTGCAGCTCTTGAAGGAGGGAGAGGGGCGAAACTATTCCTTAATCCCCGGGGCTCCAGGAGGACAGACGCCTCTCTGACACTGCCCCGCTCCTTTCACCTGACAACTCCGGGACCCCCACTCTGCCCAGCAACCCCGACCCTGCCCCTAGGCGGCCTCCAGCAGCCGACGAACGCCGAGTCAAAGGTCAGGACTGGAAAGGGGCGTGTCTATACTGGGAGAGAGGGGGTCCCAGCAGCTCCCGGCACTTTCCCACACGCTGTTTGGGTTTCTTGGAGAGGGGCCTGGGGCCGGCGGGGCTGAGGCTCCTTCCCCCGCCACCCTCCCTGCCTCCCTCCCACGTGGCCTGGCTGAGTCTCTCTGGAAAGCCGCAGCAGCTGGAGAGAAATCCCCCTCCCCACCCCCAGCTTCAAGTCCCTCCCCGACTCGCCCCGGACACATCCTCAGTTCCCCCCTCGGCAGGGAAGGCAAAAAGGAGGCGAACAAAGCGGGCAGCCCATCCCCCTTCCCCAGCCTCACCACCTACTCTCCTCTTGGGCAGCCCCCCCTCCCCAAACGCACACAGGACTGCAAGCGAGAAGGCTATGGGTGGAAGAAGGAGCCCTGGACACGCAGACACTTTAGGACTTGGTCCCCTCCCACCACCCACCACCCCCGTCCCCAGCCCTTCCTTCAGCTGGACAACTCTGACCCTTACCCCCCACCCGCCCCGCACTGGGGTGGGGGACTGGAGGAGGCCTTGCGGGCCTCGTCCACGCTTCCCTTATCGGCCCCTGGGGTGGGGCAGGAGTGACACGCGTCCCATCCCGAGAGCGACCGCTGGACAAGTCCACGAAAGCAACTGGTTTTCTGTCCCCCCTCCCCCAATCCACTCCTGGCCATGAATTTGGGGAGCAGACCTCCCCTGCCCCAACCGACCCCAAGGACCACACCCACTGGGCAAAGTTGAGTGTTTTATGCCCCCCCACCCCAGCCCGGAATCTCCCGCTCCCGTCCCCCACCACGGGCAAGGACACTCCCAAAAGCCAAGGCCAAATATTAGCTCAGCCCCAGAACACAATTACACACGCACCCGACACAAATGGAGGTGTAGACACACCCCCCACACCCCTTCTCTTTCTCACACACACACTCTTAACCCGGAGAGACGCGCGGGCAGAGCCTGACCCGCACAAGCCACCAGCCCCGCAGCCAGCCGCAGCGCCAATGCCATGCCGGGACCATGGCACGCAATGCGGACACGTACGCCCGCAGGAGTCCCCCTCCCACAAACACACAAACACACACACACACACTCCAGACTCCGCAAACCCAGGATACACACCCCCTGCGGACAAGTACATGCCGCAAACGCCCCCGGCCGCAGCTCGCAGACCTCCCCACGCAGGCATCCCCGGCACACGGGCGCGCAGCCCGCGCCCCTCGGCCCCCGCGCTCACTCGGGACGCGGGACCCACGCCAGCCCCCCAGCCCAGCGCAGCCCGGGTGCGGGCGCACGCACACGCCGCCGCTCCCTCCACTGCCGCGGCGCCAGCCCTTACCGCGCGCGGCCAGCAGGCAGAAGGTCAGCGCGATGAGTCCGCGGCCGCGGCGAGCGTCCCCCCGCGCCATGGGGCTGGGCCGGGCCGCCGCCGCCTCCCCGCACCTCGGCCGCCGCCGCCGGGGGAGGGCGCGCCGGGCGTCAGTGGCCCGGGGAGGCGCGGCGCCGCGGGCGGGGGCGCGGCCTCGGGGGCCCGGGCCCGAGCGGGGGCCGGAGCGGGGGCCGGGGCCGCCGCCGCCTCGCCCGCCCCTCCATCGCCATCTTGGGCCAACAGCCGGGGCGGGGGCGCCCAGCGAGTGCGGTCGCTGTGGACCCGCCGGGGACCTTGGCCCACGCGGTGCGACCTGGCGCCGCGCGGGGGCTCTGCTCTGCTGGGGTCTGCGCCCCAGTGCCTCGCCCCCTCCGGTCGCCTCGGGGCCCTGTTGGGCTGCTTGTTCTCTTAGTCTCCCCGTCTCTGGGTCCCCGTGGCTCTTTCTGCCTCGGTGTCTCTCATTCTTCTCCCTGTCGTCGCCTCAGCGTCTCGTCTATCTCTGTTCCAGGCACTAAAAAAAAGCACAGTGGAGGCGAATTCAAGGCTTCTGTCTCTGTCCGGATGGCCTCATCTTGTTGCCCAAGTCCTGGCCCGAATCCTCGTTAACCTCCTCATATGCCACCAGCCTGCCCACCCAGGACATGGTAGTTCCCTCCTCACCCCCACTTCCATTGCCATTACAAGCCCAGTTCATCTGTTGGCCTCCTTCCTTTTATGTTGCAATAACCAGATGCCAGCTAGAGCATGTACCGCAAGCGATGCCACATTCGGTCTCACAGCTATTCTGGAAAGGACAAGTTTGATGGCTCCCATTTTACACATGGGGAAACTGAGACGGAGGGAGGTGAAGTGACTTGCCTAACCACATGAGGCCAGCAAGCAGCAGATGCAGGGCCCGACTAGTTTTCTGACTCCAGAAGCAGCCATCCTCCACTCCTTCTCATTCAACCTCTGCTGTCTGGCTTTACGGAACTATCCTTTTTCTCTTCAACTGTGCTTTCTGCAACTGCCCTAGCCAGTACCAGATATTTCTTGTTCTGGAACCAGGGATTCCCTCATTAGGCTTGGGTGGGGAGAAGCATACCGATGAAATGACCCATTTAAGGTCCTTCCAACACCAAGATGTGTGATTGGTCCATTCTCTGTGTCTCCAGGGTTCCTGGGACTTAGAGCCATTTTGTCTCTGCTAGGAACTGGGTAGGTGTCTTACCCATCTGTTGCCAGTTAGCTCTTAATAATCACCTGTACTTTGTAGATCTAACTGGACCTGACATTTCTTCACTCATTGCCAGCCTTCCTTTCGACCCATCAGTGGCATTTGACTCAGCCCATCACTCCCTCTTCCTTGAAATGCTGGCATTTCTTAGTGATCTCGTATAGCTCCCAAGGCTTAAGCATCTGTATGCTGATATGCCCACATTTCTATCTCCAGTCTGGGCCATCTCCCCCGAACCCCAGGCTTGCATATCCACCTACCTGATCAACATGTCCTGTAACAATCTAATAGACATCTCAAACGTAGCACATCAAACATTGAGCCCCTGATCTTCGCATCAAACCTGCTCCTCCATGGTCTTCCCGGCTCAGTTCCTGGCAGCTCCATTGTCCTGTTGCTCAGGTCAACACAGTGGAGACACCTTTGACTCTTCACTTGTACATAATTCACTCCCACTTCCCTGCTGCCACCTGAGTCCAAATGCAGACACCTTTCACCTGGAATGTGGCTATAACCGCCTCCCTGACCCTGCTCCTGTCCCCCCTCAATCTTTGCTCAATACAGTGGCCAGAGTGATCCTGTTAAAATGTGAACCAGATTATGGCACTTCTCTGTTCAAAGCCCATCAGAGCAAAAGCCAAAATTCTGATCACAACTGACAAGCCTTCTCTGATCTGGAGGCTGCTTTGCCTCTCTGCCCTCACCTCCTACACTGGTCCCCTCTGCTCTCCAGCCACACTAGCCTCCTCACTGTACAGTAACGTGATTGAGGCCAGCCCCTGCCCCCCAACTTTGCCCAGCCAGCACAAGCCTGAGCTCTTTCCCAGATGCTGGGGGCCTTCCTCAGGACTCCTCCCACTCTCCCGAGTCCCCTTTCTTGCTTCGTTTTTCTCCCTAATACTTATCACTTTCTAACATGATCTAAATTTTACTTAGTTCATTTATGGTCTTTCCCCCAACTAGATTGTGGCTCCCCTCCCACCAAAACAAACCCACTGCTGTCGGGTCGATTCCAACTCCTAGCGACCCTATAGGACAGGGTAGAGCTGCTCTATAAGGTTTCCAAGGCTGTAAATCTTTACGGAAGCAGACTGCCATGTCTTTCTCCTGCGGAGCGGCTGGTGGGTTCAAACTGCCGACCTTTTGGTTCGCAGCTGAGCACCTGGCTGTGGGCTCCACTAGGACAGGGATATTTTGTCTGTTACGTTCACTGCTGAGTTCTAAGCAGCCAGACCAGGGAGCCAGGATAAAAGACACAAGACACTGGCCACAGGGATAATAGTGTCTGAAGTGACATGAGATGGCAGGAGGGATAGGAGCAGGAAGAGGAGGGACTAACTCTGTGTGGTGCGGGGTAGGGGCATTGAGGAAAAAGGCTCCACAGAGCTGTTGATCCTTGTGGGTCTTGACGAGGTAAAGAGGGTAGATGGCACAGGGGTGGGGGAAGAAACGCCCTCGGCAGAGACCCTGAGGTGTGAGGGCACAGGGAGTGTTCAGGAAATGGCTGAACCGTGGACATACACAGGGCACCTGTTATGGGCCAGGCCCTGCTCTGGACACCGGCAGCTCAGCGGTGAACACGGCGGTTCTTGCCTGCAAGGCACTTAGTCTAGAGGGAGACAGACAGGTAGACAGGCAGTTATCATCCCAGGTCATACAGGCCGTGCTGGGGGATGGTGGGTGGAGGGCACCCGAGCCAGACTTGGGGGGAGGCAGAGAAGGCTTTGGGAGCAAACACAGATCTGAGCCCAGTGTAAGCAGAAAGTGGGAGGTGTGAGCTGGGCAGGAGGGCAGGGTGGGAGATGAAGCCAGGTAGGGAGGCTGGGGCTGATAGGGCAGGGCCTGTGTGTCATCTGGGAAGCAGCTGATGATTTCGCTGTCAGTTGAATGAATGGGCGAACAAACAAGATGTTGCTATACAAAGAGACTGATTCTGCCAGCCACATACAAAAATCTAATTAATTTCTCTGTATTTGCATTCGCCTCAGCTCTGTGGAGAGTGGGTGTGAGCTGTGAGGAGCAATGGAGTTTACAGGCTCAGCCCAGCCAAATCCAGCGTAAGAACCAAGAGTCATGGCTCTAGTCCTTCCTCTGTTGCAGACTTGCTGTATGACCTGGACAGAGTGGGAGAAAAACTGTAGAACAAAAAGTCAAATTCACAAAAAAAGGCCAGACTTACTGGTCTGAGAGAGACTTATTACTTTTTAATCAGAAATAATAAATCTAATTTAGAGAGGTAAAAAATACATACAGTCTCTTAAAACTCTACTCAAATCCCACCTCCTTCAGGGTGCCCATCAGCCCTCACAGACCTGTATTTACCACTCAGCAGGCACTGGGTCACCTCTGTCTTGTACAGCTGTTTCTTTATGTAATTCCCATGTCTCAAATCACACTGGAAGCTCCTTGAGGGCAGGAACTGAGCTTTATATAGGTAGTCATACCCAAAGTGCATTTATAAACCAATTGCCTAGAAAATCAGAACACATTTCCCCAAAGGATCGACACTATAAGTGATGAATACATTCTCAGACCAGTCAGTCAAAGCTTACTGAACTCATTAAATATCTGAAATGCTGTATATTGGCAATGAAAATGTATCATAGGAAAATGTTGACAATGCTAGCAATTAAACAGACAAAAATAAATCAATGGAAAGGTTGATGAGTTTGGGATTGAATTAGTAATAAATATATAAAAGCTGGAAAAAAAAGATAATTAACTGCAGAAACCAAAGTGTTCTGCATGAATGAAAATGAATTCAAAGTTTATTATGACTTCTCTCTGACTACATTTGCATAATCATAATAATGTAAACACTGAATATTGGTCTCACTAAAATTACAATAGAACTGTATTGAGAGGATGAGGGGGATTTAAAGTATGTTGGTGTTTGGTAGAAATGGGAGAAAAACAGCTAAATCTTAATCTTTCATGATGGGATGCCATTAGAGAATGCATGAACACTGACAAACAAAATCCTAGAGCAACAATTGCCAGCTCAGTCGCAGTCGAGTCAATCCTGACTCATGGTGACCCCACGTGTATCAGAGTAGAACTGTGCTCCACGGGGTTTTCAATGGCTGGTTTTTTGGAAGTAGATTGCCAGGACTTTCTTTACAGGTGCCTCTGGGTGGACTTGAACCTCCAAACTTTCAGTGAGCAGCCAAGCACATTAGCTTTTTGTACCACCGAGGGACTCCAAAGTAACAATACAAATAAGTTATTTAGAGATTTGTTATAGAGCTTGACTCTTTAAGCTGTATGTCTGTATAACAATGGTAAAAAAAAAAAAAAAAAACAATAAAACATACACGACCTCTTAAAAGTCAACTCCAGTCCCACAGGTCTCTATACTGTTCAGGTGGAAGCCCCCTATCCTGCCACCCTACCTCTCTCATCAGCTCTCTGGGCAGGCACTGCACCATTTGCCATTGCCACCCCTGCCCTGCTTGCCCGATGGCTAGTTCCTGCCCAGATCACTGCTCCTGACCACCCACCTCTGCTCAGCACCACCCTGCCCCAGCTAGACTGGGATTCAGACATCACTTTTGTATCCCCTTTTATGAGGACCCCTGCACATCCAGCACAATGGGTTGAGAACTGCTGTCTCCCGGGGCCTCTGGACGCACCTGCAGCTGGACACACTGACCAAGGCAGGATGGCCACACTGCCTTCAGCAGAATTACAAGGTGGGTGACACTGGTCACATTGTCCACTCCTCTTTGGAAGCTGCGCCCCCACCCACTGGATGCTGTGTGCCCTCTGTCAGCCTCTGGGGGCCAGGGCCTTCCTCCTAGGCCTTCTCTACCTAACAGCCCTTCCTCCTCACTTGCCCCATCAAAGCATGTCTATCCCATGACTTGTCCCTCCTCTGGTAGCTTAAACTAAGCCTGTTATGTTGAAGCAAGCAGGAGAAATGGAGGCAGATGCATAACCCCCCTGTTGTTGTTGGGTGCCCTTGAGTTGCTTTCAATTCATAGTGACCCCATGCCGTGAAGTAGAACTGCCCCCTAGGGTTTTCTTGGCTTTACAGAAGCAGGTTGCCAGGCCTTTGTTTCACGGACCTGCAGGTGAGTTTGAATTGCCAACCTTTGGGTTGACAGCCAAGCTCTTAACTGCTCCACCAGGGCTCCTTACAATCCCCCTAGCTTCCATCATTCAAGGCCTTTAGAGGCTACCCCTGGCACTCTTGCCTCTCTCTCTCTCCTCCTCCCCTTCCCCCTTCCCAGGTTTGGCGTCCTAGTGTGTCAACTCCCCACCCTCCACCCCAACCCTCCAAGACTCCATGCTCCTTTATCCCTTGGTGTCTGTGTGTAAACTACTCTCTTTGCTTGGAATGGCTGTCTCCCACCTGGGGAAACAAACCCACCCCTTAACGCCTAATCCAAATGCCACCTCCGTTGTGCAGTCTTCCCAGAAAACCCACTGTGCAGAGGAATCATTGTTCATGTTCGCTAGGTGCTTGCTCTGTGCCTGCACCAAGAGGTTTGAGTGCATTTTCTCATACTGAAACTCACATCAACCCCTTGAAGTAGCGCCATCATTAGCTCTGTTTTATAGAAGAGGAAGCTGAAACACAGAGAGGTTAAGTACCTTGTTCAAGGTCACAAGCAGGAAGCGGTTCAACGGAAGACTAGATGGCAGGCTCTGTGGCTCAGAGCCCGCACTTCTAATGGCTGTCCTACTCCGCCTCCTCAGGGCTCACATAGCTCTTGGCATGTCTCTTTTTGCGCCGATCCACCTCCACCTCTGGACTGAGAACCCTTGGTGAGCAGAGACTGTGTCTGGCTCCTCTGAGAGTCCCTAGATCCCTGCATCCCTCAGCAGGAGCCAGGTCCATGGTTGGTAGGTGCTCAACTCCTGTTAACCAAAGAGGAATAATAATACCGCCTGACATCCCTGGTTTTTTTGTGAAGATTCGATTGAATGGGTGTGGCACTCACCATACAAAGGTTAATTGTTGGTGTTCCCGGGAACACATGCCATTCATTACAAGGACTTTGAAGTTAATGATGCCTTCATCCAAAGTAATAAGCAATGCTAGGAGATTGACTCTTGTCAAGCACGTGGGAAGTATCAGAGGCTAAGGAGAAGCACCCCTAGAGGAGGCTTCTGCACCCATTCTCCTTGTTCATGGCCCAGAACCTGATGTTCTCCTAAGATCCTCTGAGGCTGAGTCATCTGCTGTCTCCACCCGGCATCTATCTTCTCCCCAGGGCTTAAGCCTGACAGATCAGGTCCTGGGGAGCAGGCCCCACTGGCAACCCTGGAGGGAGCGGGGTCAGATCATAGGCAACCATGCCAACTTCAACTTCTTAAGTGCCCAAGCCACCGTCCCATCCCAGGCTTGTGCTTGGCACTTGGGCCTCACAGCAATTCTATGAGGAGGTATTAGGATCCCACTTTGGAGTCCAGAAAACCAAGATTAAAGAACCAAAAGGGTTGCTCAAATCACAACTGCTGGATTTGAACCCAAGTCTACTGGATACCAAATTCCCTACATTTTCCCCTGCTCCTCCTTTCTCTGGGGAAGTTAGGGGAGCTTCCCATCCAAGACCCAGCCAGTACATGCTTTTTGAGTTCAGTATGAGCTCAGTTCCCAAAGGAACTCATATTTCAGGCAAATATTATTTCCTGGATTCTAAGATACATTCTTACTCACACTTTGACATTTCTAATATCAGAATCTTACAAATAGTGACACCTTAAATTTTTAGGAAATTTAGTAGGAGTTCTAGATCAAGAGTTCTAGGGACTGCACTCAAGTGTCCCTGTTCAGCTACCAACTATTTGTGTGCCTTTGGGGAAGTCACTTTACCTGCCTGCATGTCAGGGGGTTAGCTGGCCTGCAATTTAGTACCAGCTGTGCCACTTACAGCTGCATGGCTTTGTGGAAGCCACTAGTCCACCCTGACCCTTAGTTTCCTCATCTGTAAAATGAGCGGAAGGAAGGTCACTGATTTTTAACCTCTTAAGCTGAAGAACGTAAAGGGCCACTATGGGGTTGCAATGAGTCGGAATTGACCTGAGGGTAAGGTTCCCCCCGCCCCCAAACAAAATCATATACGAGTAGAAAGCTAAGCTGCTCTGGATGAAATGAGGGTTGGAGGGCCTCAGCTTCTCATCTGTAGAATACTACATTAGATGGTTTCTAAGATCTATTTGGGTTCTAACATCCAATGAATAAAATCTTTTATTCATCTAATTTTACTGTGGTTGTAGATTGCACACAGGATCACCTAAGGAGTTTACCAAAAAAAAAAAAAAAAAAAATTAAAAGATGCCAAGATGCCCTCCAACACCCCGCAATCATTTTGATGTAACTGAACTGGGATTGGGGTAGGACTCAGACATCAGTTTTCTTTTTTCTAACACTTTATTGTGAGAGTATGGCCCCTGGACACCCTTTTAGCTCAGTAATGAAGTCATTCCTGAAGTTCACCCTTCATCCAAAGATTAGACAGGCCCATAAAACAAGACTAAAGGGGCACCCTAGCCCAGGCACAAGGACTAGCAGGCAGGAGGGGACAAGAAAGCTGGTTAACAGGGAACCCAAGGTCGAGAAGGGAGAGTGTTGATATGTCGCGGGGTTGTTAACCAATGTCATAAAACAGTATGTATACTAACTGTTTAATAAGAAGCTAGTTTGTTCTGTAAACCTTCATCTAAAGTACAATAAAAAATTTAAAGTTATTGTTTTAGATGAAAGTCTATAGAGCAAATCAGTTTCCCATACAACAAACTATACACAAAGTGTTCCATGACATTGCTTGCAATCCCCACACTGTGTCAGCACTCTCCCCATCTCCAGCCTGGGTCCCCATTTCCTTTCATCTGGTTTTCCTACCCCTTCCTGTCTTCGCTTTTGGGCAAATGTAGCCCTTTGGTCTCAAATAATTGTTTGTTCTATGGAGCACTTCTTTTTGGGTTTATCACTTATCTTACAGGCCTGTCCATTGCTTGGCTGGAAGGTGGTTTCTGGGAATGGCTGCAGTTCCAAGTCAGAGGGGTGTATTCGGGCCACAGTCTCGGGGTTCCCCCAGTCTCTATCAGGTCGGTAAATGTGGTCAGACAGCAGTGCTTTTCACAGTCCTCCAGGCACCTGGGGTTAAGAAGCACCACTCCTCCTGTCCTAAAGCCCCACTGGCGTAGCGGTTAATAGCTTGGCTGCTAACCAAAAGGTTGGCAATGCACATCCACCAGCCACTCCTTGGACACCCTATGGCACAGGTCTGTGAGTAGGAACAACTTAATGGCACCTAACAACAACAAAGCCTCAGTGGGAAAAGAATAAAAATTCTAGGATTTCAAAGGAGTTCTGAAAGCTTAAAGTTGAGAGGAATTTGATCTCTTTTGCAGTCTCATAAGTGAATTGGTGGATGGGTGCCAGGCAACCCTAAATGGAAAAGGTCAAAATATTTTTTTAATTTGAAAATTTTTGGTACTCAGAAAAACAAACCGGTTGCCATTGAGTAGACTCGGACTCATGGACAACCCATGTGTGTTAGAGTAGAACTGTGCTCCATAGGGTTTTTAATGGCTATGACCTTTCAGAAATAGACCACCAGGCTTTTCTTTGGAGGTACCTCTGGGTGAATTCTAATCTGCAACCTTTAGTGCTTACCATTTGCACCCCCTAGGGACTCCTCTTTGGTACTCAAGTACCCAATAAACAATTCCTGTGTATCTGGCTCTACAGTGGGTATTCTGGGGAGAATTAAACGAATGTAAGACAGTGCCTACTCTCACAGTCTGTAATCTAACTGAAGAACAGAAACAGTCGTAAAACAAAAGTCTAAGATAATAACCTTTATTTAACACTTTTACTGTGTGTTAGGCACCAAGTGCTTTATGTACATTAACTGATTTAATCCTCACAGTAACCCACTGCAAAGATTCTATTATTCCTGTTTTACACCTAAGGAAACCAGGGGTCATCTCCAAGACCACGAACATGTTCAAGGTCACAAAGATAGCAAATAGCAGAGGCAAGGTTTGAAGCCAGGCTCCAAAGCCAATTCTGGTACTATTTTATGATGCCACCTCTTTTATGATGAGGTTCCCATCTAAGCTTTGTAGAAGTTCCAAGAGAAGAACACCAGGGTGGAAATAGATCAGAAGGAGCTAAGACTTGAGCTGGACCTTGGAAGGTCAGTAGGATTAGGAGAGATGGATGGAGTGTGTACTCAAGGCGGGGAAGAGGGGTTAACACTGCCGTATCTCCGTTAATCTCCACTTCACTGATGGGGACATTTAGGCTCAGAAAGATCAAGTTATTTATTGGCAAACTTACTAAATGGGGGAGTGGAGGTCAGAACTAGGTCTAACTTCAAAGCATGCACTCTACTGAAACAGGAAGGCCTCAGTGTGTTTGTGGGCAAGTGAGGGGCCTGGGCACATGTTGGCTTGAGGGAAAGTGAGGACAGGTCAAGAGACACAGGGCTGTGAATGCCAGGCAGAACTTGAATTAAGGACGGAAGTACCACCCTAAGTTGAGCAGGAGAGCTGAGCTTGCCTTTAAAGAAGTGGCAGTGTCTTTCTGGGTGTAAGGCTGGTCCTGTGAGCCTAGTGAGGGCAAGGGCTGTGTCCTTTCATCTTTATTTTCTCACGGTCTAACACAGGCCTGGCATGTGGTTTTTGCAAAATATTTGCCAAATCAAAGTTGAGAACCACCTCTATGAAGTCACTTGGAATTCTTACTCTTGAACCCCAACTCAGGCTGTGTAGAGAACTGCTACCATTACCCAGCATGAGAGCAAGGAAGCTAGGCTGGGGTGGGTGCAGTAATAGAAATGAAGAGGAACGGAGAGTTGAAATCATTTGAAGCAATTAATCTGTAAGGCAAACACATCGAGTACTCAACTGAACCACAGACAGCAGCGCTCATGCGCACACTCAGGGATGCAATGGCAACCATTTATGCACAGAAACCAAGACAACATGGAGTTTTACAGAAAAGCTGTGTGGCTTCAAGAACCTCCCTGGCCAGAGGCTCTATACCTACAAAGAATTGTCACCTGTGAGTACAATGTTGAAATAAACCACACCACTTCTGCAGTGTTTTTCCAGTGAAGATGAATTCCTGGACCAGGCTAAGGACCAGTACCCTGGCTCGTTGCTTCCCCAAACTTCGATTTCAAGAACTCAAGTCCAGGGATCAATTTAGAGAAAGTATCTCTCAAAAAGAAACGAACATCAAACTCAGTGCCCGTGTCTGAGCAGAAACCCCTGTAATCCATTTTAAAGGGAGTTCAACCTCTGTCCACAGTGGCAGGGCCAGGGCACCCACTATGTAGACAGAGCCAGGCTGATGAACATTTAAACCATGGTAATTCCCCAAACCATTCCAAGCCCAACATAAAATTGTGCCCTGGTTATGAGATTCTCATACTGCAGCTGTTTCAAGTCTGCCTCTCAAAATAAGCACCAAAGGATCAATCACTTCCTCCTTATAACCACCAAGTGGGTTAGACTCAAGGGTGAAGTTCAAAGACCTCTGGGCCACAGCACTCACTCTGATAGGACTCTAGAGCACTGGAGCCCTAGAGCTACTTACTAGGAAGTCTGTAACTCCATCAATCTTTGCAAAATGTGGACGGCCAGAGATGTGGTTAAACAGACCAAGGTTGCTCTATAGTCTACGAAAGTTTCCCAACTGGAGTGCAATGAATGGATTAGAGGTCTGCTGAGATACTCATCTCTTCAGTGCTGGGGTGGGAACGGCCAGTCAGTCCTGGCTGCAGGTGGCCTCAATTGGTTATCCCAGTGTGCCTATTTGTCCCAGAGTGTCATGCAAACGTCTGTCATGAGGTTAAAAAAGGTTAAGCGGCACTGGTCTACAACATTATCTTCTTTAAAGGTCTGCTTTATTCATAATAACTTTAGTACACAAGTGAAGAGCTAAAGACCCTCAGAACAGTAGTGACTCTTAACCTTTTAGGATCATTATCCCTTTGATAATGGCTAAAGCCAAGGCCTTTCTCCCCAGAAAAAAGCACCTCCCCTCATTCATGCAATATTCTGCATACAATTTCAGAGAGTTCTAGAACCCAGATGAAGTCTCTGCTCTGGAGGACCCCAGATTTACTCACTTTAGAAGAGTTCATCTGTATCCGTAAGAAATCCCCAGTTGCTGAGGGGGGACGCGTTCATCACTGGCTCCAAACTCCACCTGCCCTTGCAACACTGCTGGTGGTTGGGACCCATTTGCATGTACAAAGCAGTTCTCTGCACACCTTCCTCTGAGTTTAACTGCATTTTTGTTAATGTTTATACTTTACACCCCCTATAATCCTTCGCCCTGCAGTCTTTCTGCTCCATTCAAGCACATGACCTTTTCCATATGTGTTAGTCACCCAACGGTTGTTCAAATGGGGGATGGTGGTGGTGGTGGAGAAGGAATATTTAATTCAACTCATTTTAGCAGCATCTTTATTGCAACAAAGAACCTGTAATAAAATGCAACAAAACTAATGTTTCACTTTACATGATTAAAAGCCATGTAGCTGAAAATGAGAAAACCCATAAGCTTATGGGAGTGAGACATGCAATTCTTTTTATACACGTCAATGCTTAAAACAGCAGGCACTTTATGTTCTAAAATTAAAGACCTGAACTCCAATTGTGCTGAATATCACAATAATTTGTATTTGGGTTATTTAAAAAAAAACAAAAAAACTACTTTTGCTCTTTGTGTGAAGAACTTCTGAAATCATTACCTAGAGCTATCTGCTGGCAGCAGGGGCCAGCCCCTTACACAAACACATCTCCATGTTTTAGGCTGGAAGGTGTATCAGTGAGGCTAGGTGGCATCGGGGAAGTGGGAGTTGGAGAAGCTTCCTTATTCCTTTCTGTCTGCTGGGAATGGACATCCACCTTACAAATATATGGCCATGTCGCTTTTCTTACTTCAAATACCTGTAAGATGGGCTCGCAGGCTTACTCAAGCATTCTACTCTATATTCCAATCCCCACACTCCCCACGATACCAAGGAAGACAGTTAGTGTAGCCATTTTAATTATCTTCAGAATGTCGTACAATAATAAGAAATACTGCATTAATAAGCATGGTTAGCATTTACTATAGAATGGAATAATTAACCATTTTATGTAGTTACCTTTAAAATGTTTTATATGAATATATTAATAAATACTTCTTTAAAAATTTGCCTTTTTTATCTATCATTTCACTACCATGGGTCAGGCTACCTGGATGGAGTCTAGTGCCAAGTGAACACTAAGGGGCTGTGTGGCAGGGGCAGAACCCCTTCTGTAGGCTCCTCCTCTACTATTGGTTTAGACTCTATCCAACATTTATTCCAGTTTGAAAGGATTATGCTTCTATAATAATGAGATCTATGTTACAGGAATCGTTCCACCTAAAGAGGGAACAAGGCTGCAGAGAAGTAGGACAGACCTTCCGTAAGGAGTACAACACAGCAGTAAAGTAAGCATGCTTGCACCAGTATCTGTGTCTCCTTCTTTTAAAAGTTAATGCATGGATTGTGACTTCATCTTCTTACCATTTGGGTGAGGCTTTGGGAGAGCCAGGAATGGCCCAGAGAGAAAATAAATCCCCAGACAAAGTTAACTGTACCACCTGCTCCTTTCAGTGTAAGAAGGGCCACTAGTTAACACACAGGGGCAGCTTTCTTAACTGCTGTTTGGGCTCTTGTCAATCAGTCCAGTGTAAAAATCACCAGCTCCACTCTCTGTAGAAGAGTTTCTTAAAGTAGTCCACAGAGGACTTGATTTAGAAGCACCTGGAAAGTTTGTTAGAAATGCAGATTCCTGGTCCAGTCAAGTGAATCCAAATTCTTAACAACGAGGGTCAAGAATCTCCATTTCTTTCAGTAAAGCATCCCAGATGAGTCTTGGATTCTGAGCTCCACTGTTGTACAACGCTTAAGTAGTCGTATGTGTTGATGGCTGTTCAAGTGCACCTATTTATCAAGCCTGCAGAAACCCTGTTTGATGGTGAACCTAGTGCTTTTCGGCTCTCACCAAAACTACTGCTACTTTTATACTCCTGCATTTTAATCAGCTTACAAGGAGTTTTAGTGAGTTTTTTTTACTGATCGCTTGAAGTGAATGAAATGTTTCCCTCATCTGTCGTTAAAATTAATTCAGGCAAGTCTTTCTGTAAGTGAATTCAGTCAGGTATCGTCTCCCCTAAAGAAGCAGAGTGCCATTTAAATGACCAGGAATTACAACAGAAGCGTTCCTTGTGATGCAGGACGGAGTGCTGACAGAAGAAAAGGGGAAGGCAAGATGCAAAAGGAAAACACCTATGATTCAAGAGTACATGAAAGTTTCTAAGGTTTGTTTTGGAAAATAAGAGATGCCATTTTAGCCAGTCTTGATGGGTAAGAGGTTTCAAATGAACACTGTCTAAAGGCCACTGTGTAACATTTGCTACTTCGCAGACGATATAAGAACAAATCCTCAGAGACCAACTAGTCCAAAAGCAAAAATCACTCTCCACAGTCAGATACATACTTAAGTCACAGGGGAAAATACTTCCTTGGGGAAAAAAAGTTACCCAAATCCATTTAATTTAACATTGAAAAAATAGAAACAAATCTTGGTATGGGGAAAAATATAAACATGAAAATTAATATATATACAGTAAGAAGTATGGTATCTATGATACAGTATAAATACACAAACAGTAAAACCCAATCCCCTCGCCAAGGGCAGAACCACCAGGTCACCCTGCCATCTCTGGGCTTCTTCCACCTGCCACCTGGCCTTCAGGGATGAAATCCACCTCTGCCAGAGTCATCCTTACCAATGGAGCTGTGCTCTCTATGGAGGAAATCTACTCTCTCTCTCGTGGTGAGAGAAAATAGTGATTTTTCATAGACTGTTGTTTAAAAAGTACTGGTAACAACTTTCCAAACATCAACTCTTGTGATTGAAGAGTCAAACCCACAGATGCCTTCTTTGCCACGGGCTCCAATATGACCTATGTAGCGCCCCAAAACTCCAAGGGGACAGATCTCAATCAGCAACTGAAAGCCAACGAGCTTCCTTAACAGTCAAGTGCTAGAGCTAAATGTCACGGGAAATGTCGTAGACATTCGGGGAAACTATAAGCTTTAAATACTGAAAAAGAGAGCCGTGGCTTGCCAGGGATCAGCTTAAACACATCTTCTGGAAACTTTTATTTTAAGCTCCTAATATTTAATATCTAAATAGCTCTTTATGCTCATATAATTTAAAAATTATAAAGTTTAAATTTGTATGTTCCAAAATTAAGAAGAAAAAAATGGATAAAAGTAACTCTAAGGAACTTTTCCTCCCCTGAATAAAATCAGTCTGTAGCTGTGTTGGCAAGAGAGTGATTTCTTAATTATCAAAAACCCAAAACTTTTTCACGAGTATCTTTCGTTAAACTAGGCTTCTGCTTAGTTCCTAAGCAGATCCTTGCCTCCTCCTCTCCATCATTTCTCCCACCCTACTAAGAATCCCTTCCACCTTCCTAAAACTCTGCAACATTTTACAGGAAACGGACATCACCACATTTTCTGAAGAACAAAGTGAGTGTGTACTTTTTCCTTTTCCTAAGCGGGGAGGGGGCGGGGAATTGCCTGCAAGTACTTAAGCTCTAATCATGTGATTAAAATTTCTCTGCCTGTAATTATCAATATCATAAGACAAATTAAACCCATGCTACATATACAGTTATCTGCCCTTATGCAAAAGGAAAAACCCACTGTCATATCATCAAAGAAAAATGAGAGCTGTTTATATTAGATACAGTTTACATTGGCTAAAAACTGGTCAGAGCTTCAATGAACCAAAATAGGTCTTTAGGAGGCCCCTAAGTTATCCTTGAAAATCATCAATGACTGGTTAAGTCATAGGTTTAATAGTGATTAGTTCATAACATGCTGGATATACCCCAGGCAACGAAGCATAAGCATCCATTACATTTAAGTGCTATCAAATCTGTAACTAGTCAGAGATTCTGGAATTGAACCAAACCAATCACTAATATCATATTTTAACAAACTGAGAAATATACTGTAAAAATACACTAATTAAATCCATTAGGTTTATAATGCTTTTAAAAGTGAAAACAGGGTAGTATGGATATGTGGTGCTAGTGCCTTCTTTCTTTCAGTAACTCTCCTGGTGCTGCTGGGTCCCTCGGAAATACCTGTGTGTGGTGAAGGTATCAGATTACTACCCACAAGCTGTAGACACCTGTGTGGCACCAAATTTCCTTTCAGAAGCAGATGTTATATGGCAGGTACCAAAATGTCATGCTCAATTCTCTGTTCTCTATTGATTAACCTCCTCGTCTGGTTAAGCAGCCAGTGTTTAACAGAGCTCTGCCCATGTTAAAATTATATCACTTTCAGAGCAGCAATACGTGATCCAAGGTTTTCCTGAAGGTAGTGCAAAAGATGCAGTTCGTAATGTTCTCCGGATTCAGGAACTCTTATGCTGTGTCTCTCCTGAGGATAGATCTTAACGGCAGCAACAAAAGCAAAACAAAACACAATAACAAAACAAAATACAAAAAATAAGAATTTAATGATACATCTCCTTCCCAAACTTTCCAGAGATATTTAACAGGATTAACAATATGGTACACAGCCTCTCCAAGATACCACACACATACATCCTACGTAAAGGCCCCTCTCCCTTACGATCCCCTATATACCATTAGGCTTACAGAAGGATTTATATGTAGACCAATGGTACCCCAAGTGTGGTCTGTAGACTTCTGGGGGTTCCTGGAAACATGTTCCAGGGATATGTGAGGTCAACACTACTTTTAGACCAAAACTAAGACATTAGTTGCCTTTATTCATCGTGTTAGCATTCATGCCGTGATGAAAAAGCAAGGGTGGGTAAAACCCCTGGGGTTTAAGCATGAATCAAGGCAGTGACATTCAACTGTACTAGTCACTGAATCCTTCACCACCACACACTTGCAATCAAAAAGGAAAAATACCGGTTTCACTTAAGTAGCGGTAAAAATCAGAATTTTACTGAACTGTAGCTCTTGAATAGGTGTCTTTTTAATATTCTGTGGTAATGAAATGGGAAGTGCGCATAAAGAAGTTCTGCTCTACGCTGCAGTATCACGGCTGTCTCAAGGAAAAATACTGTACAACTGAGATGCAAGCTCAACTGGTGCTTTTTAAAATGAAACTCCATTTTAACTTGAAAGAATGACTGACGAACTACAGTTTTCCAGACTTGGGTATCTGGCAAACATTTTCTCAAAAATGAATGAAATGAGCCAGTCACGTCAAGGACAATGCTGACAGTGCTTGTTGCCAATGAAAAAATTCAAGCTTTCAAGAGAGAACTAAAATTTTGGAAAACTTCTATCTACCACAATTAGCTCATGAGCTTCCCAATACTTGAGGCTTTTTTTTTTTTTTTTAAGATTATATAAATGTAGGTTTTATTATACCTAGAACCATGTTCATTTGGGGATTGAGATGTCCCATTCAGAGATGATATAATAATTTTCAGCTTCTGCACTGGCAAGAGAGAATTATTTCTGCCCTATGTCATCAGGACATACTCATTTTTTTAAAAAATTGTGGTACAAGTGTACATAACATTTGACAATTCAACAATTTTTACATGTGTAATTCAGTGATAGCGATCGCATTCTTCATGTTGTACAAGTATTATCACTATCCTCTTCTGAATTCTACCACCATTATCATAAACCCTGTGCCCCCTAAACAGTAACTTCCCTTGCCCTCTTCCCATCCCATCCTCAGTAGCCACTAATAGACTTTGGTTTCTATGTATTTGCCTATTCCATATAAGTGAGATCATACAGTATTTATCCTTCTGTGACTAACTTACTTCACTTAGCATCATGTTTCAAGGTTCACCCATGTTGTGGCATGTATCAGGACTTCATTTCTCTTTATGGCTGAGTACATAATATTCCATTTTGTATATATACCACATGGACATTTATGCTGTTGCCACCTTTTGGTGACTGTGAATAGAGCTGCAATAAACACTGGTGTACAGGATTCTGTTTGTGTTCCTGCTTTCCAATCCTTTGGGTATATGCCTAGGATTGGGATTGCTGGGTCATATGGTAGAGTTCTATGTTCAACTTTATGGGAAACGGCCAAAACGTTTTCCACAGCAGCTATACCACTTTGTATGCCCATCAGTAATGAATGAGGGTTCCAATTTCTCCACATCACTTTTTTTTTTTTTTTTTAAATCACAGTCATTTTAGTGGGGGTGAGGTAGTATCTCACGGTAGTTTTTGATCTGCACCTCGCTAATGGCTCATGAGCTGAAACTGACTCAATGGCAACAGGGTTGATTTTGTTTTTTTTTTTGGTAATGGCTAATGATGTTGAGCATCTTTTCAAGTGCTTGTTGGCCATTTGTATATCAAAAGACTTTTTTGATGAAATCAATGGTAACATTAATACATGTTTTTGTTTTAACATTATGTGACGAGTCAACATTTGGAAGATACATCCAGATGGCGGATGTGTGGGCAAAAGATCCATCTGATGTGTGAGAGCCAAGGGATTTTAATGCCACAGAGTATGTAAGTTTACTGATACTGCTTCAGGTCCCACACTGTAACTAACTTTTAAGAAACTACCAACTAACAAGTTTTGGTGTAGTATCAAAGAAGAATAGCTGTACTTATCAGAAAAGGCTAAAATATTTTTCTCTTTTCTGAACTACATAATCTGTGAGGCTGAACTGTCTTTATATGCGTTAGCCAAAACAACACTGCACACCAGACTCAATGCAGAAGCCGACATGAGAATTCAGGTGTTTTTATTAAGCCAGGCAGTAAAGGAATGTGCAAAAATGTAGAACAATGTTAATTCCTTCAGTAAATTATATTCTTTTGTTTTGGAAAACATAGTTTTTTTCCCCCATAAAAATGTTATGTGTTAACATGTAACAGTTTATTATTACAAGATCAGTTAATAAATATTAAATTTTTTTCAGTGTTAATATCTAATCTGATAAATACTGATAGACATAACCCACCATTAACAAAAACTCTTTGGGATCCTCAATAATTTTTAAGACTATGAAGGGACTCTAAGACCCTAAAAAAGCTTGAGAACTGCTGTTATAGACAAGTGTCTCAGAGTTTACCTACATAAATGTCAGCTGAAATATATAAAAAAGGAAAGTAATACTCTTCATCTCTTATGGGCACATTTTTTTTTTAAAGTAAGGAGTAGAAAAGAGGGAAAAAAAAAGGTTTCTCGTGAACCATTTTTTTTGAGTAGTGGATCAACGGAGGAAGGCAATCTGCTGGTTTCTGCTCCAATGCCAATACAAAATCAAAAGGGGAAAATTAAAGAACCATGCATCCAGGCCTAAAAACCCTTTTACAACAATCAAATAAAGTTGCATTTCCTTACCCTTCAAAGGGAAAAGAGAAAAGCAGAGGGAGATAGTGAATGGACTCCCTGTCTATGCTTATAAACCATGAAAGCAGGTGCAGACACACAAGTCATGTAATCAAGTAGACCAGTTTTCCAGCCTGACTTCAAAAGAATCTTAATTTTTATCCAACCAGAAGCACTACTGACTATGTCTATTAGAGGGTGGTAACCAGTTGAAAATGGGGCTTTCTTCCAAAGTTTATTAGATTTCAAAGTAATCGATCACGAATCACTACTTCGTTTAATTAGAGAATGTAGAATAACTCACCTGCAAATCATATGGCTTTCCAGCCCTCACTAAAAAACTCAGTAATATACTGGTATGTGCAAAATGGACATTCTCATCCAAGAACCCATGCAAGAGGAGCAAACGATTTGGCCTGGAGACATGGAAATTATCAGAGGATTAGGTGAAATAGTAGAGTGCTAGGGGAAAACACTTAACTCACTTTAACTAATCATACCTAACTATATTAACTTCCTTTTACTGTAATGTTAGAATAAGGAGTCAACATTCTTCATAGTAAATTTATAATATATTAACCAGGTTTTACACGTAATGAAAGATTAAAAAAATAAAAAGATCATACATCCAATATCCTGGGATATTAGCACACATCAATAATTACATTTCTAGAAAAAGACAAATTATAAACACTGTTTGTAAAATAAGCAGAGACATAATTTTTCCCAATGTTTTAAATATACTTGTTACAAAAACAAATTATATGAACTGGTCTGTAAACAAACAAGTACTTCTTGAACTCTGATAGAGAGCCATGCCATTCCACTATTCCATAAAATAGTAAAGTTAGAGTTTCCTGAACACAACCAAACACTTCAAGGGACAGAGCAGCAGAGACAGGGGTCTGGGTACCATGGTTTCAGGGGACATCTAGGTCCATCGGCATAACAAAGTTTATTAAGAAAATGCTCTGCATCCCACTTTGGTGAGTGGTGTCTGGGGTCTTAAAAGCTAGTATGCAGGCATCTAAGATGCATCAATTGGTCCCAACCCACCTGGAGCAAAGAAGAATAAAGAACACCAAAGACATAAGGAAAATATGAGCCCGGAAGAACTAGATGGTGCCCAGCTATGACCAATGACTGCCCTGACAGGGAACACAACAGAGAGCTCCTGATGGAGTGGGAGGAAAGTGGGGTGCAGAACTCAAATACTAGTAAAAAGGCCAGACTCGATGGTCTGACTGAGACTGGAGGGACCCCATAAGACATGGCCCCTGGACTCTCTGTTAGCTCAGAACTAAAACCATTCCCAAAGCTAACTCTTCAGACAAAGATTAGACTGGACTATAAGATAGAAAATGATACTGCTGAAGAGTGTGCTTCTTGGCTCAAGTAGATACGTGAGACTAAATAGGCAGCTCCTGTCCAGAGGCAAGATGAGAACGCAGAAGGGGACAGGAGCTGGCCGAATGGACACGGGAAAACACAGGGTGGACAGGAGGAGTGTCCTGTCACATCGTAGGAAGAACAACTAGGGTCACATAACAACGTGTGTATAAGTTTTTGTACAAGAAACTGACTTGAATTGTATATTTTCACTTAAAGCACAATTTAAAAAAATATTAAGCTTGGCTTTTCATTATTTGTAGTGTTCACTATTACTAAAGACAACTGAAATAAATACAATTTCAAATTTATAATCTTAATTTGAAAGCTTGAACTTACTCAGAAGGGAACTTCTCTGCCTGCATGGCCACAGATCCTAAATAATAGCCCTGCTCATTCTGGTCAGGATGGCCCATGTAACGTTCCGTGTATCCTGTATCATAGAAGATCCACAGCGTGACTGGGGCCCCAGCAATAGCGACCTGTATAAGCCAACACTGACAGTCAAATGTGGTCCAGAAAAGGATGGCTAGCAAGGAGAACTTAAAATTGCAAATTTAGAGGCTAAAATTATCCTCAGGCTTTGGCCCCATGACTGGGACACACATGGTCTCAGGCAACTCAGAAAATCAAAGAGAAGTGCCAAGGTCAAGAATTTGATACTTTATGAGTCAGTCAGCTTCATGTTTGGTCATGCTACAAAAGCATACCCTTCATCTGGGCTAGCCGGCATACAAACGTGGGCCCCTCTGTTAAACAGGAGGCTGAGCTAGAGCCTAGGAATGGCTTAGGGTAAACTCATTCCTGCTACTGGGAAGAAAAGGTGTGAGAAGGGTCAGCTTTACATAGGAAAAGCAGCCACTTACTTAAGCCTCTGTTGGCAGAGTTTAAAGTTATGAATGGAATATACTGAAGTACTAAAACCAGCCTCATTTTAAGGCTCCCACACAGTTTTCTATTTAAATATTCTAATTACTTTCTCAACAGCTGCAGGAGTGGGAAAATTATGGCAGTTTGCAGAATTACTTTGTGGTTATTATAAAGACTATGTGAATAGATACACAAGAACAAAAGGCCTATCATTTTTATTCTTTAAAAATAAAGCATGATTTTTTAACTATAAAAGTCATGTTTTTGGAATATAAAAAAAACACTACTCATAATTCCCACTCTTAACAACTGTTAGCATCTTTATGTATTCTGCTCTAGTATATTTTTCTAAGAATTTGTTTATATAATTGTAATCATCATTTATATATTTAATAATGTATTCATTCAACATAGATTTACGGTCAGGGCCAAGCCTGTGTCTGGCTGCTGCTGAGGATACAGTGGTGTACACGCAGACAGGTCCCTACCCTCAGAGCTTGCAGTCCAACAATTAAACAAATAATTACAATCAAATATGTATAAGTGTGTGCTTTACTAATTATGACTATCTCCCAAACCTTTGGCATGTATCTATAAATAACCAATAACTGGTCACCTAGTTGTAAAGTATAAACGTGTGTGTGTATATGCATCTAGCATAGCTATTAAACACACAAACCCTAACATATTATAATATCGCAAACTTTTTAAACCCTAAAAAAATAGGCATTTTCTCATATCCCCAATTTACAGCAAATTCTATCTACCTTTATTGCCAAAATAAATATAATAAGGAATCACGTACCCTGAAGATATCTGACCTCTGCATTAATGCCATCAGGGAGAGGTATCCTCCATAGGACCAGCCATGGATGCCCACACGATCTAAGTCGATGAAGTCATACTGAGAAGCTAGATATTGGAGTCCTTCCACTTGATCGTCAATTTCTATTTGACCCTGTCAAAAAAAGGAGCACATTATATTGACTGATCCTGATCAATAAAAATCTCATTATAAGAATGCTTATAAAGCTAATGTTTTTGCTAAAAATACCTGTAGTGTTTTTAGATTGGAATTTAATCAACTGAGATTCTGTTGCCCAAAGAACATTTTTAAAAATCTATTTAGAGATAGGGACCTATAGCTTCTGTTGCCAGTCTGACTTAAGCATTTAATCACTCCTCAGTCATAAAGTTGTTTTCTATTGCCACCTAAACTGCCCCTTGCTGTAATCATGTCCATTTGTTCTGTTGTCTGCTAAGAGGTCAGCATCTTCCTTGCAACAAGCCTTCCCATACCCAAAGACAAAAAATTAGCTCCCTTAATTGGTTGGCCAGTTTAACTCCTTCTTTTTGATATTTAGTAAAGCAGAGGGAATCTCTGTTGAGGCCCTGTCCTATTTCTCCCGTTATATACTACCTCTAGGAATTGAACATACTATTTCTTTAAAGTCCTATTAAGTCCTAATTCCTACAACCACCACCCTGTCTGTATTACTAGGCCTGCCAGTGCACATAATCTCACTTCACTGAGCCAAAAACAAAAATAAAAACAAAAAAAACTTACATGAGGATACAACATAAGGTCAAAGAACTGGCTGTGGGAGAAACTCCCCACGTCTTACTCAGCATGTCCAACACACTGGCAAACACAGTAATTGCCTTACTGTGCAAAAGGAACATCGGATTCTCATCATTTCCCAAAGCAGCAGAAGGGACATGGGGCATCTCTAAAAGGTAGCATTTAAAGCTTCCTGTAGAGAGAAAGAGGCTTGTCACAAGGAAGGCACTAACCAGTTGGTTGGTTTCCCTCTTCACAGAGGACAGAACAAATCTCAATTATTCCTCTCAATAGAGTACAGGGTGCTGAAAACTCAACAGTGCTGCTTTCTGGCTAAGCTGGACATACAAAATGGAAAGAGAGGGTACTTCTATGTATAAGTAGCTCTATATCAGCTCCCCAAAGTTACATACAGGTAGACATGAGCTAGACTAGAGTATGGAGTTGCGTCTTCCCTCCCACCTGCCAATTCCAACTCCAACTCACACACACACACACACATTCTCTCTCACAGTCCTTTCTTCCAACTCTCTCTCTATGGGATTTCACACCAAACAATGCAACAGAAAATCAGAATGTTTTAAAAGTCTTTATGCTCACACACCATTTTGTATTTAAAGGCGCCTTCAAATTTCAGCCCTCGGTGGCAGGATCCCCTGTTGTCTATCACCACAACCACATAACCCAGAGAGGCAAGGGTGTTCAAGCGGAAATACTTGACTCCTTTAAACCGATTATTCACCAGCTGCACCTGCGAAGAAATACAACTTCAGTGAAACTTACTATGTGGTCAGCACACAAAAGCACAAGAGAGACAGGACTCTAAAAAAAGTAGAAAGTTTTAATTTTTGTTATTTTGCCTTTTAATATATAATTTTTAAGTGATTCATTTTCAAAATAACTTGTATCTTTTCATGTTGATGTTGCCACCTGTGTAACTTCACACTCAAGACGCAGGGCAATTTCCTCAACAATGGCAAATGGCAGACTTTACAACTGGAACCTAGATGCTAATTACATACAAGACAAGAGAATCAATCTACCCAATAGGAAAAGCTACAAAAATGATTGCCTCTACCCTGAAGAAGAATTGTGTCATTCCAACGACAGTGACAATGATAAACAGATCATGTTCCCTTCTCACCCACTTCTTCTGAGACTGTCTTTGACTAGTAGTTGGAGTAACAGTATTCTAGTGGAACCCTGTTACACAAATCATTGTCATAAAGTAGGATAATTTTTAAATCACTTGATCACCCTACAGACTACACCCCAAATGACTGAGAAATGAGATATATTTCAGTGCTTCACCAGGAACAGGATAACTAGGGAAAAGAGGACTGTAAATAGTAGACAGAAGGTCACAAAAGGTCAAGGTCTCGTAGACACTGAGAGATATTAAACAAAGAAAGGTTCTGGCAAAATGAGAAAGAAAAACTTTTTCCCTGGCTGAAATCAATGGAATATTATGTCAGCTAGGAGTTAGGTAAGAATTAACATTATCTTAACCAAAAAAAATCTATTGAGTATTTGCCGGGCTAATTGTGCAGGGGATAAAAGAACCTTTTCTTTGTGCACTTTTGTATGTTCAGCACCACCACCACAAGTGCCAAAACTGCCTTCCTGCTTCTATTCTTGCTCTCCTCTAGTCTGTTACTTGGTAGCAGTGATCCTTTAAAAATGTTAATCAGATATGACTTTGCTGCCTGGCTCCCTCCAATAGCTACCATTACCCTTAAGAATAACATCTAAACCCTTTACGTTATCTGGCCCCAGCTAGCTCTCTGACCTTGTCTTATACTGTGTCCCCCCTGCTCACTGCACTCTAACCACACTGGTCTCCCTGTTACAAACTACAGCAAACTGCTTCTCACCAGAGGACCTGTCTACTCCCACCACTGTATGGAATGCTTTCCCCTCAGGTCCTAACGTGGCTCATTTCTTCTTATCCTTTGTATCTTCAGGGAGGCCCGCCCTGGCATCCCAAATCAGGACAGCTCCCCATCCCATCTTAGTCACTTTGCTATCCCTTTTTCCAGCTTAATTTCTTCATAGCATTATCTGAAGTTAAATCATTTATATGTCTACTTGTCTATTACCTGTCCACTAAGCTCCATGAAGGTGGGACTTCAGTTGGAGCTGTTCACTGTACAATCCTCACTGCCTAGAATAGTACCTGACACATAACAGGGACTCAACTATTTGGTGAACGAGTAAATAAAAAACAGAGATATGAGATGATGTTTTCACTTCCTACTTTCGGAGGAAGTGGTTTGATGGGCAAAGTACTTGTTTTTAAAGGAAGGAAGCTGTAAAAAGAAATACTAGAGGCATGGAAGAAAACAATTATGGAGCATTTAAAGAAAACCCATTTCCATTCTGTTGAGTGGATCCCAACTCACACTGGCCCTACAGGACAGAGTAGAACTGCCCCATGGCGTTTCCAAGGCTGTAATCTTTAGGAAGCAGACTGCCATGTCTTTCTCCCACAGAGCGGCTGGTGGGTTCGAACCACCGACCTTTTGGTTGGCAGCTGAGCGCTTTAACCACTGAGCCACAAGGGCTCCTATCAAGCACAGAAGAGGGCCTTGATTGCCTGATATGAACATTTTCCGCCAGGGCCTAAGTTTCAGCCTTTACAGCCTGGAGGCCTGCTGCTTCTTGAGAAGAAAGCACTTACACACAATGCCCTTTGGCACTGAGAATTCCAAGGTCTCCTTTAGTATCGATTCTCAAAATCTGTGTCCTGCTATCACCTAGCTTGCTCTCTTGTGCATTTATATTTGCTTAACAGTGTCTGGCACATAGGAAGCACCATAAGCATCTATTAAACACTTAAAACCTACCGAAAAAACCCAAACCCACTGCCATCGAGTCAATTCTGACTCACAGTGACCCTATAGGACAGAGTAGAACTGCCCCATCGAGTTTCCAAGGAGTGCTGGCAGATTCGAACTGCCGACGACCTCTTTGTTAACAGCCGTAGCACTTAACCACTACGCCACCAGGGTTTCCTACAGTTATCAATGGAGAGTTTAAAGACTCAAGTCTTGATAACTTTAATGGGAAATATTTGTTGCTTTTCTTGTGTTTCTTTCATTTTACTTGTCTGACCTACAGAAATTGTTGCATTTCGTGATAATTTATTTAATGTTACATATTGTGACATTGTTGCTGCTTAAGAGGATGCTCACTTTGACCATCCTGCCTGAACATTCGCTGAGAAAGATCATACAAACATCTCACCTTCGTAAGATTTAATCAAGTTTCGCAAGGCCATGGTGAGTTACCAGAAAGACCTGGTCTTACATTAAGAAGTCTCTTCGTAATTAACCCCATAGTCCTCAAGCAAGGGGACAAATGATATCAAAGTGGGCTGAAGTGCCAGAATCACTCTATCATGCAGCGAACCATGGGGAAAAGGGCCTGGCAAACTGAACACGAGATAGATTCCTACGACCTCGCCAAATTTGAATGCTTCCAAAGAATACTTTGAAGAAGAAATCAACAGATCATCCTGTGTCATCTATAGCTTTTCAAAAACCACATATTGAATTCATTTTTAGCATTTCAAACATAATTGTTTCTACAAGTACAGTTATATTCATTAAGTTTACAAAGATTCTTGCTTTGTTAAAAAAACATCTAACAGTTTCATAACTTAAGTGTAGATGACTATGATACGAATGTGAATCATGCCTGCTTTGTTTACAAACAAGTTTAACAGTGGCTACACGATTTAACTGATCATATATGATCACCATCCCAGAGATTTTATGGCTTATGTAGTATTTTGCTTCCATTTTATTCTTTGGATGACCCTGAATACAAAAAAACCAAAACCAAACCCGTTGCCATTGAGTTGATTCCAACTCACAGCAACCCTATAGGATAGAGCAGAACTGCCCCATAGGGTTTCCAAGGAGCGCCTGGTGGATTCGAACTGCCGATCTTTCAGTTAGCAGCTGTATTTCTTAGCCACTTTGCCACCAGGGTTTCCAGATACTGAATCACTGGGTATAATTATAAAAGATATCTCCTGAGTTCAAGAGTTGTATTATCTTGTAAGAGCTATACTATGCACTGTAGTACATAGAATTATAATCTATTTCTAGAATTTCTTCAAGGGTTCCATGTAAGATATATAATCAGGAATATTTTTCTAAATTACTAATTAAGCAATTTACCTACCCATAATACTTCATTCTGATAGTCAGTAGCATTTACTTAATACTTACAAGCTGATATTTTTTAATATTTAATCCAGAAAAAGGAAAACAAAAGTGTAAACTTCTTCCAGTGCCAAAGAGTAGTACATCAGTTGCCTGAACAAGCTGATAAAAGTATTCCAGGTTCCTTGAGAGACAGAGCCTTAGAATAACAAAAGAGGATTCCCTAGGCTACCAAGGCTTTCTGAAAACATCTGTTAAAACTCTCTTTATTGACCAAGAAACTTAATTATTTAATTTCATTTCCCAAACAAGTTTCCCTATATAGAAAGCAATATAATTACTCACTGACACAAATATTCCATTCCCGTGACAGTTATAGCTCTCACTGTAAATTAAGAAATTGACTGACTCATTTACAAATTAGCCATCTAACAAAACTCAGATTCTTGAAATCCTAAATGAAACAATCAGAACATAAGCCAGAGCCAAGAACAGCGGAGGCTCAAGGATGCTCAAAACCTCAACCTAAACAAACTAGCTAGACATTTAAAACACAAACGACCTAAATTATATACCATACACGTGTGTATATATGCATGTAAACATGCCCACCTGAGGACCCCCATATATAAACAGAACAGTGGGGTATTTCTTTCCAGGCTGCAGATCATGAGGCTTGTAGAGCATCCCATACAATGTAAATCCAGTAGTACTTTCGAAAGAGAAGATTTCTGGAGGGGTGTAGTCAGGAAGAGGACCTGGGAGGAGGCAACATATGAGTGTGTAAGAGGAGTTTTATAGGCGCTCTACAACCCGAGAGCAAGGAAGACGACACCGCACACCCAGACCCACACACAAATAACTGCCATCCCCTTCAGGTGACAGGCTAAAAATTAAGGAAGAACATCATTCTTAAAAAAATAAATCTAATAAACACATCAAATTATCTATTTCGGAAGCAGGCACACAGTTTTCTGAATAATCTTTGAAGCCTAGGCGGAGGTACTTATACCCAAAAGAATACAAACACTGCTTGGTTCAGTATAACTCATCGAGAGTTAAGCCACATACCTGACGAGAAACTGGCAACGCAAATTTAACTTGGCCAGTTTCACTTGCTCATGGCAGGTGCTCAAAAAACATTGGCTGAATTACAGTGATCATTAGCAAATAAACCCAATCAGAACCCAGAAAAAATAAAGCCATGATCAGACTCTGGTTCACCAAAGCTATATAGAACTCTCCTAACTAGACAATGTTATAGTCTATGCAGAGATCATCATATTACAAATTCTGCTTGTGGACATTAAAACACACTTACACCCTTTGACGTGACACTAATTGCAGATATTAGCAGATGTTGTTGTGTGCCATCGGGTCGATCCTGACTCAGAGCGACCCTATATGACAGAGCAGAACTGCCCCGTAGGACTTCCTAGGCTGTGATCTTTATGGGAAATTGCCAGGTCTTTTCTCCCACAGAGCCACTGGTGGGTTCAAACTGCTGAATTTTAATTTAGCAGCTGAGTGCTTAACTACTGCACCACTAGGGCTTCTTTAGCAGATATTAGTGAACATACTTACCAGGAAAAACAATTTGATATAAAATGGGTTAAAAGATACATAAAGTTATTTGTTTAAGAAATTAAGCATTTTAAAAACAGAAACTTTACAGTGCTCCTCAGCCCTATACAAAGTATTTTTTACCTTTTATAAACATGGCCATTGCAGAGTGGTTTAAAAGATGACAAGAGCTACCAGCTGGTTATCCCCCAAAGCTGCAGCTTCCCTGCTCTTACTAGGTCTTACTAGTCAGTACACAGTATCTTCAAGCTCATCTGTTTATCTGGAAAATAAGATTAAAACAGTCAAGGTATCAGCTAGGAAACTGGATGTTATCATTCAAATGTATGAATAACATCATGGGGTTTCCTGATACCTTGTCTGCTACTTTAATCTTATTTTTAAAATAGGTCTTCCAGAGCTGCTCCTGCCTGGAGTGGGAATAAAACATTTTCTTAGTTAGCTGATAGAACTGGAGAGGTGGGATCAATCAGGAGAGCTCAGCAGCTCAGGAACAGCAGTGGATGGGAAGACTCTGTTCAGGAAATGGGGATGTATGTCACAGGTATAACACACTACTGTACTAATCCTACTTCAGGTCAGGTACAGGGAAAAATCCACCACTCATCTGTCAGTCTGTTGTACTGTAGTGGCTTGCTTGTTGCTGTATTTGAAATACCGGCAGGGTCAACTATAGACAGGTTTCAGTGAAACTTCCAGACTAAGGCAGATGGGGAAGAAGGACCTGGCAATCTACTTCTGAAAAACTGGCCAGTGAAAACCTTATGGATAGCAGCAGAATACTGTCTAATAAAATATACCAGTAGACGAGCCCCTCAGGTTGGAAGGCACTCAAAATGTGACTGAGGAAGAACTGTTTCCTCAGAGTAGAGTTGACTTTATGACATGGATGGAGTAAAGCTTTTGGGGCCTTCATTTGCTCATATGTAATGACTCAAAATGAGAAGAAACACCTACAAACATCCATTAATAATCAGAACGTGGAACATACAAAATATGAACCTAAGGAAAATCGGAAGTAGTAAAAAATGAAACGCAATGCTTGCAGACAGCTATCCTAGGCCATACTGAATCAGATAATCACATGGTTTACATGCTGGGAATGACAAACTGAAGAGAACGGGTCACATTCATCGTTAAGGTCTATCCTTAAGTACAGCGCTGTCGGCGATAGTATAATATCCACATGCCTACAAGGAAGATGAGTTAATATGACTATTATTCAAATTTACACACCAACCACCAATGCCAAAGATGAAGACACTGAAGATTTTTACCAACTGCTGCAGTCTGAAATTGATCAAACATGCAATCAAGATGCAACGATAATTACTGGTGACTGGAATGCCAAAGTAGGAAACAAAGAAGAATCAGTTGTTGGAAAACGGGCCTTGGAGATAGAAACAACTCGGGAGATAATGTGATAGAATTCTGAGACTAACTACTCCTTCACTGCAAACATCTTTTTTCAACATGAACTCTGACTATACACATGGACCTCGCCAGATGGAAATACCAGAATCAAACTGACTACATTTGTGGAAAGAGTTGATGGAAAAGTTCTATATCGTCAGTCAGGACAAAGCCAGGGGCTGACTGCAGAACAGACCATCAACTGCTCATATACAAGTTCAAATTGAAGATGAAGAAAACTGAAACAACTCCATGAGAGCCAAAGTATGACCTTGAGTACACTCCACCTGAATTTAGAGACACCTCAAGAACAGATTTTTTTTTTTAATTTATTTATTATGCTTTAGGTGAAAGTTTACAAATCAAGTCAGTCTCTCACACAAACAAAAAAGCCATACACACCCTGTCATGCACTCCTAGCTGCTCTCCCCTTAATGAGACAGCACATACCTCCTCTCCATCGTGTATTCCCCGCGTCCATTCAGCCAGCTCTGGACCCCTCTTCCTTCTCATCTCACCACCAGACAGTAATCGCCCACATAGTCTCATGTGTCTACTTGAGCCCCAAAGTTCACTCCTCACGGGCATCATTGTCTATCTTATAGTCCAGGACAATCCCTGTCTGTAGAGTTGGTTTCGGGAGTGCTTCCAATTTGGGGCTATCAAAGGGTCTGGGGACCATGACCGTCAAGGTCCCTCCAGTCTCGGTCAGACCATTAAGCCCGGTCTTTTTATGAGAATTTAAGATCTGCATCCCATTGTTCTCCTGCTCCATCAGGGATTCTCTGTTGTGTTCCTTGTCAGGGCACTGACTGGTGGTAGTCAGGTTAAGAACAGATTTGATGCACTGAACATTAATGACCAAAGACCAGATGACTTGTGGGGTGACATCAAGGACATCATACACAAAGAAAGCAAAATGTCATTAAAAAGACAGGAAAGAAAAAAAAGACCAAAATGGGTGTCCGAAGAGACTGAAACTTGCTCTTGAACACGGAGTAGCTAAAGTGAAAGGAAAAAATCACGAAGTAAAAGAGCTGAACAGAAGATTTCAAAGGGCCTCTTGAGAAGGCAAAGCAAGGTATTATAATGAAATGTACAAAGATCTGGAGTTAGAAAACCAAAATGGAACAACACACTCAGCATTTCTCAAGCTAAAATAACTGAAGAAAAAATTCAGGCCTCGAGTTACAATACTGAAGGATTCTATGGCAAAATAGTGAATACTGCAGGAAGCATCAAAAGATGGGAGGAATACAGAGTACTATACCAAAAATAATTAGTCAGTGTTCAACCATTTCACAAAGTAGTATATGATCAAGAACTGATGGTACTGAAGGAAGAAGTCCAGGTTGCACTGAAGGCAATGGCAAAACACAAGGCTCCAGGAATTGATGGAAAACCAGTTGAGATGTTTCAACAAACAGATGCAACACTGGAAGTATTCATTCACCTATGCCAAGAAATTTAGAAGACAGCTATCTGGCCAACTGACTGGAAGATATCCATATATGCGACCATTCCAGAGAAAGGTGATTCAACAGAATGCAGAAATTATTGAACAATATGATTAATATCACACGCAAGTAAAATTATACTAAAGATAATTCAAAATGGTTGCAGCGATACATTGACAGGGAACTGCCAGAAATTCAAACTAGATTTAGAAGATAACATGGAACAAGGGATATCATTGCTCATGTCAGATGGACCTTGGCTGAAAGCAGAGAATACCAGAAAGATGTTTACCTGTGTTTTATTGACTATGCAAAGGCATTCAACTGTGCAGATCATAATTATAGGTAACATTACGAAAAATAGGAATTCCAGAACACTTAATTGTGCTCATGCAGAACCTGTACATAGACCAAGAGGCAGTCATTAAAACAGAATAATGGGATACTACGTGCTTTAAAATCAGGAAAGGTGTGCATCAGGGTTGCATCCTTTCACCATATTTATTCAATCTGTATTCAAAGCAAATAATCCAAAAAGCTGGGCTATATGAAGAATGTGACATCAGGATTGCAGGAAGACTCATTAACAACCTGCGTTATGCAGATGACACAACTCTGCTGCTGAAAATGAAGAGGGCTTAAAGCACTTACTGATGAACATCAAAGACTTCACTACGGATTACACTTCAAGATAAAGAAAACAAAAAATCCTCACAACTGAACCAATAAGCATCATTATGACAAATGGAAAAAAGACTGAAGTTGTCAAGGGTTCTATTTTACTTGGATTCACAATCAATGCCCACGGAAGCAGCAGTCAAGAAATCAAATGATATATTGCACTGGGTAAATATGCTGCAGAAGACCTCTTTAAAGTGCTGAAAGGAAAAAATGTCACTTTGAGGACTAATGTGCGCCTGACTCGAGCCATGATATTTTTAATTTCAATTGCCTCATATGCATGCGAAAGCTGGACAATGAATAAGAAGACTGACGATTTGATGCCTCTGAATTACGGTGCTGGTGAAGAATATTCAATATACCACAGATTGCCAGAAGAGCAAACAAATCTGTCTTGGAAGAAGTATAGCCAGGATGCTTCTTAAAAGCAAGGACGGCGAGACCTCATCTCATGTACTTTGGACACGTTATCAAAAGGGACCAGTCCCTGGGGAAAGACAATTATAGTTGGTAAAGTAGAGGGGAGGGGCAGTGACAAAGAGGAAGACACTCAAGGAGATGGACTGACAGAGAGGCTGCAACAGTGGGCTCAAAGATGGCAAATATTGTGCGGGTGGCACAGGACTGGGCAGTGTTTTGTTGTACCTGGGGTTGTTATGAGTCAGAATTGACTCGATGGCACCTAATGACAACTACAACACAGGGAAAATAAGTACCTGCTGAATCCAAAATGGTGGCCCAGAATTCCTTTGTTTTGCAAGTTGGGTCTTCTTCAGTACTTGACAACTTGTAAAGGGACACACAGTGTGGATTCTTCTGGTTACTATACTTACTTATAAAGAAGTCACAATGCTAGAGAAGAGAGAAACAATTACTGTTTTTCCCCAGAGAGGGACAAGTGAAAACAGATTGATTACCTGCTGTTACATCTGCACTAGGCTGTGGCAGGACTGTGGTAAAAGTTTGGCCATTTATGTACATACACAATGCTGAAGTTAAGGCTAAGCTTTTTAAAGCTTTTTCTAAGAGGATCAGACACCTAAAGAATCAATTTCACCAATTTTTACATCACCAAAAGGGGTATTACATGAGCAGAGAGATTTTTATATGACAGGAAATGCTTTTCACACACAGACTTAATACCCGGCTGATGTAGCAGGAATGGGAGTAGCCACGGTCGGTCAGCCTTGTCACCTCTCCAGGATTTACATAACTGACCACGTACAGGTGATGTTCTAAAGGGGAGTCTTTGGTGCCTTCAAAATATACCAGCTTCCTGACTTCATCAACTCGGATCTGCCAAAACACCAACAACAAAAAGTCAGTGCTACCCATGTCCTTGGCAAGGCCAGTAATACAACAAACATAATATCTAAAGAATAACTCTCCTATCTCACTCTTATTTTGAATTATTTGAGTTACTATTCAACTAATATCTCTCTATTTTGTCACCAATGTTAATCAACCCAAGTTAACTTTGTTTATGACTTAAAGCTAAATATAGATCCTATCTAGAATGAAAAAAGACACCTGAATTGTATGCTGTTGGTAGGGTTTTCTATCTGGTGAGAGTGTGTGCTTTTCTTATGATATAAAAATTATTTCATTAAATAACTCTTTACAGAAAAAAAAAAAAAACCATAGTACAGTTTAGGTCAACTTTTCATGCATACTTGAAAGAGTCAAATTTTAGGAGCCTGTATATTTCTCAGTGCAGTATATTACTTTAGGTGGTACTTCTTGGCCTCTTGTACAAATTTTGGAAGTGTTTTATCTCTTGGGTTAAAGAATATTTGAACTCAATCAGTTTCAACTCTGGTATAATTTAGTTTATAAATGAGTATGGATAAGATCTTTTAAGTCTTCACTCAGAACTCAAAAAAAAAATTAAGAATAAACACAGCTGAATTCAATTACTACTCTATCCAAATTACAGTGGATTCTGAATAAGTGGTTTTCTTTTATTGTTCCTTTTAAAAACCTTCTACAGCCAACTCAATGTTTATTAAAAATTCAAAAATAATTTTTTTACACAGCAAAGAAAACAAGACACATTTCTAAAAGCGTGTGTTTTCAAATATCACATTTTTTCCAGGAAATTTCTACATCATCATTAAACATTTTTTAGCATGCATAAAGACAAAGACATTTGAGGTTAAGCAGGTCCACATAACACAAGAAGAGATACTAATGATAGGAGACAGCAGAACATTCATGAAACTTCCAGTTTTGTGTTAATTTCTCTAAGACCTTAGGACTGATTCTGCTCTTGATTTAGCAGCTGGGAGTCTGGCTTTCAAAACTGAAGAGATGGTCAATATCCCCTCCA